>NC_086450.1:83484747-84099747 GCF_028390025.1 Pseudophryne corroboree | reverse complement strand
TCCAATTCCAAAGATATCTTTCGTCTTTCAAATTGTTTGAAAAATTGCTTAGTGTGTACACTCAGTTTCGTTTGTCAGGGATCTGGGAAGTTCAAGGGAAATTGCTCATCTTCCACATTGTTCATCTTTCACATTGGTCATGTCTTCTAGTGTGTAGGGCCCTTTATACACAACAAAGCCAACACTTCTATAGTCCTGTATAGTGGATGTAATTCTAATGGTGGGTATACACTATGAGATACACTCTATGAGCGATATCGCATAGTTTTTCCCCTCCGTGTCACCGACATGGGGCCTAATTCAGACCTGATCGCAGCAGCAAATTTGTTATCTAATGGTCAAAACCATGGCCCTCATTCCGAGTTGTTCGCTCGCAAGCTGTTTTTAGCAGATTTACTCACGCTAAGCCGCCGCCTACTGGGAGTGAATCTTAGCATCTTAAAATTGCGAACGAAAGATTCGCAATATTGCGATAAGACATCTCTGTGCAGTTTCTGAGTAGCTCGAGACTTACTCTGCCAGTGCGATCAGTTCAGTGCTTGTCGTTCCTGGTTTGACGTCACAAACACACCCAGCGTTCGCCCAGACACTCCTCCGTTTCTCCAGCCACTCCCGCGTTTTTCCCAGAAACGGTAGCGTTTTTTCCCACACGCCCCTAAAACGGCCTGTTTCCGCCCAGAAACACCCACTTCCTGTCAATCACATTACGATCAACAGAACGATGAAAAAACCGTGAGTAATATTCCTAACTGCATAGCAAATTTACTTGGCGCAGTCGCAGTGCGAACATTGCGCATGCGCATTAAGCGGAAAATCGCTGCGATGCGAAGAAAATTACAGAGCGAACAACTCGGAATGACCACCCATGTACACTGCAGGGTGGGCAGATGTAACATGTGCAGAGAGAGTTCGATTTGGGTGGGGTGTGTTCAAACTGAAATCTAAATTGCAGTGTAAAATTAAAGCAGCTAATATTTACTCTGCACAGAAACAAAATAACCCACCTTAATCTAACTCTCTCTGCACATGTTATATCTGTCCCCCCTGCAGTGCACATGGTTTTGCCCATTAGCTAACAAATTTGCTGCTGCGATCAGGTCTGAATTAGGCCCAAAGTGCATACACACTATGCAATATCGCACGCCATATTGCACAGTGATGTCATGCCGCGCCCGACCCGAACATGTGGCATCTGATTAAGTCAGATTGAGCTGCATGTACAGATGACAGAGGGGGTCGTTGAAAACCCCCGGGAGCACCCATTGGCCGTTGCTGGCAGCATACACACTGGGCGATATTTTAAGCAATATCGCTTAGGAGGGTAAAAATTACAAAACTAGTGTACCCACCATAAGTGTCCCTGAGAGCTGTGCCACACCAGTTATGTAATACTGTATACTAGATTTATTTCTCAGTATATATCACTGACAGCTGCACAGTACCACTAGTGTTATCCTTTGTAAACTATGTAATTCTCAATATATGTCACTGACATATCAATGTGTGTGTGTGTGTGTGTGTGTGTGTGTGTGTGTGTGTGTGTGTGTGTGTGTGTGTGTGTGTGTGTGTGTGTGTATATATATATATATATATACACAAACACTTTTTTAAAGCCACCCTCTGCTAAGTGAAGGGGGTTTGCAGGGGGAACCCAGAGATATCGGTGTACCGGGTAAAGATTGCCACACCAGTTATGTAGTACTGTATACTAGATTTATTTCTTAGTATATATCACTGACAGCTGCACAGTACCACTAGTGTTATCCTTTGTAAACTATGTAGTTCTCAATATATGTCACTGACATATCAATATGTGTGTGTGTGTGTGTGTGTGTGTGTGTGTGTGTGTGTGTGTGTGTGTGTGTGTGTGTGTGTGTGTGTGTGACTGTATGCGTGTGTGTGTATATATATATATTATGGATCAAAGGACGCTATTGAAACTTGAAAGTCTGGAGAGTGGCGCCCGCTTACTTGCATGCTATTACAGGGTTACGGACCCGGGGAGGGCACCAGAGCAAGTACCTTATGAGACCTTGGCAATACTGAGTGCCGGATCGAACCAAATATTTGTATATATATATATATATATATATATATATATAAACACTTTTTTAAAGCCACCCTCTGCTAAGTGAAGGGGGTTTGCAGGGGGGGCCCAGAGATATCGGTGTACCGGGTCCCAAGATTTCTGTTGTCGGCCCTGCTGTTCCTCAACTCTACAGGGGGAATGCAAGGGTATTGCATGCCGGCGGCCACTAGATGGCGCCAGACGTAGCAATTCAAGTGTTGCTCCGTTTGGCCACACACAGCCGCTTGGCACTGACATTACTATTATGTTGTTCCATCATTTTGACGAGCTGGTAACTAGTATGGTATAAACAAGAGAACGATCAACAAAGATGAACTATTCGTCTTTAGTCTAAGAACAAATTGCGCCATCTGAGCATGGCATTATGATTATTTAAACGTCTTGCTGAGGCCCTCAAACGTCCTCGTGCAGGTGCCATCTGCAGGGACAGCCAAATATACTTGGGCCCCATGGCCAAATCTGGGAGGCGTAAGCAAAATACTAACTATGCGCAGTACTGCAAAGCAGTGCACAAGGTGACACTTGTCCTCCTCAGCAGCCAGCCAAACCCCTTCAGGGCCCCTCCAACAGGCCTCGACCCAGCTAATTAGTACACCCACCTCCCTCTTGATGCAGCTTGCCATCCATGCCGAAGGTGTATTAAGGTGCTAAAGCTTCATGCTTTGTGGTGATCAACAGCGAAGCAAGAGCTGTAATAGCACTGAGATAACTGTATTCTTCATACATATGCCTCATAATGCACTATTAACGAACGGCGTCGGGCTGGCCCACAGGGGAACAGGGGAAACCCCCAGTGGGCCCCACTGCCTGTGGGCCCTCCTCCTCCTCTAGGGATCAGGTCCCAGACTATCCTAATGCACTTGAAATATGCATTATACATATGTTACATTATACTTCACAAGAATTTGGTTTATTATATATTTACAAGGGGCACAGAACATGTACTCTGTAATGGTTAGCCAAACCTCTGTGGTGGCTGGCCACGCCCCCCACTGGAGCCTGGCCACACCCTTAAGCATGGGCCCCTATAACAGAATCCCCCCGGTGGGCCCTTCATGCCCCAGTCCGACACTGTTAACGAATGA
This sequence comes from Pseudophryne corroboree, assembly GCF_028390025.1. Taxonomy (NCBI): domain Eukaryota; kingdom Metazoa; phylum Chordata; class Amphibia; order Anura; family Myobatrachidae; genus Pseudophryne; species Pseudophryne corroboree. Next base: position 84,096,573 of record NC_086450.1, on the reverse strand, counting down.
TCTCTAGGTTCCAACATCTTCATATGCACAGTACCTGTCCTATTGGAATAACTGAATTAGGGGGGTCATTACGAGTTGTTCGCTCGTTGCCGATTTTCGCAATGGAGCGATTAAGGCAAAAATGCGCATGCGCATGATACGCAGTGTGCTAAGTATTTTAGCGCAAAACTTAGTAGATTTACTCATGTCCGAACAAAGAATTTTCATCATTGAAATGATCGGAGTGTGATTGACAGGAAGTGGGTGTTTCTGAGCGGAAACTGACCGTTTTCTGGGAGTGTGCGGAAAAACGCAGGCGACCTGCTCAGGGCCAGAGAAATGGATACCTAGCAACAGTGCCGTAACTAAACATTTTAGCACTGTGTGCAAGAAACGGCATCGGAGCCCCACCACTGTATGCAAAACAGGGTAAGTGTGCGCCGTAGGCGCGCGCAAAAATACATAGGGGCTTGGCTTCGTGGGGAAGGGGTGTGGCCACAAAATAATACCAATTCATATAACAGTGCACAGTAGTCTCCATTATTCAAATTACGCCGCACAGTAGCACCACTACACCAGGTAGAGACCCTTTTACACCTTACGGCGGACAGATTCCCCTTCTTACACATAACGGCAGACAGCGTCCCATTTTTACACATTACGGTGGACAGATTCCCCTTTTTACACATTACGGCAGACAGCGTGCCCTTTTTACACATTACGGCAGACAGCGTGCCCTTTTTACACATCACGGCAGACAGCTTGCCCTTTTTACACATCACGGCAGACAGCGTGCCCTTTTTACACATTACGGCAGACAGCGCGCCCTTTTTACACATTACGGCAGACAGCGTGCCCTTTTTACACATTACGGCAGACTGCGTCCCCTTTTTTACACATTACGACAGACAGCGGAAAGAAAGAATGAATGAATGAAAGAAAGAAAGAAAGAAAGAAAGAAAGAAAGAAAGAAAGAAAGAAAGAAAGAAAGAAAGAATTATACTTACTGTCTCCGCTGGCTCAGGCTCCTCGGTGCAGCTTCTGGCTGAGATCCCGATTCCTGGGCAGAAGAGAAGGAGGAGGAGGGAGGTGGAGGAGGGAGCCGCAGCAGCGCTGTGTTATTGTTGGAGGCGCTGCTGCTGCTGTCTCAGTCCTTTACCATAGGCTGTTCTCTGCCGCTGTGAATGGCTGGGATGCGCTTCACAGCGTCGGAAGATAGCCTGTGGTGAAGCAGAGGGACAGCAGCAGCAGCGCCTCAACCAATAACACATCGGTGCTGTGGCTCCCTCCTCCACCTCCCTCCTCCTCCTTCCCCCCGTGACAGCTGCGCTCCTCTCCTCTCCTGTCCTGTGTGCTGCGGGCGGCGGTTGCACTCAGTACACAGCGGCATGTAATGAGTCAGTTTGACTCATTACATGCTTTGGGCCCCTGGACAGTGGCGGGCCCCAGTGCAACGCACTGGTTGCACTGGCGGTAGTTCCGCCTCTGGTATGGGGACTGTTGTACCATTCTAGTACCAGCTAAGCAGTCACTATTGAGCATTAACTAGGAACAGCAGGTTATTATTGGTCAAAATTTACATTTAAATCCATTATCAATCTTTGTTGACTTCCTGATTTAGGAAAGTATGTGGGGAACGCTATTGCCGGCTCGCACCCTTTATAAATGTGCCCATTCTCCCCACCACCCCACCACCACCCCCCTGCCCAAAAAAACAACACAGCACAAAATGACTTTGCCAAGGTGCAAAATTGAAAATGACCTTTAGCTGGACTTACTCCTAGTTCTAAACGACTCTCGTGTCTCATTGCTCACACTAAATTAACCCTTTTCCTGCTAGCTTGCCACGAGAACCCTAAGGCAACCTGCACATAGTCGTGTCAAGGTAAGCTTCTACTCTGACGCAGTGAAGTCACTAGCTGGCTCTTGCCCCTAGAGACTATGTAGATTATTCATGATTCCCTAAAGCGATCATTAACCTCCATCCTGGAAAGGTCTCATGAATTTATAACTGGAAGAATTAGGACACGTTAGTAATGTCTTGTGGTATACACCTTACCAGTGGATTACTATGTTATTATTCCTATACTATTGCAAAAGCAACAGCACAAGTTGGACTGAAAAGCTCTGTCATATTTAGCAAACATAAGGGTTAATGTACTAGGCCTTGGAGAGATAAAGTGGAGAGAGATAAAGGGGCAGATGTATTATAGCTGTATGGATTGTGCCGCTATATCACCTTCATTACCGAGGCGAAGCAGGAAGGTACATCGACAAGATGTCTGCCGGAGCGGGGGAGTAAAAACCACGCCTTCCGGTGATGCCCGTCTGAGCACACAGCGCATCAGTTTAGTGCTGATTCACTGTGTTTCTCTGCCCGGCCGGCTCCACTGCGCAAGCACGGGTTCTCACTATTATCGCGAGATGTCCCGTGCGCATCCCAGAGCTGGCACAGCTCTGTCCCTGCTGTGGAGATAGGGCGTCGACACCTGCAGCTGTAGAAATTGATAGCTGCAGGTGTCGGAGCAGTCAGTGCCACTGACCGTTCGTACATTGCACTGCACATGGGTGTGCTATGCTTTAGATAGCAGTGCTGATAATGAGAGGTGTCACTGGGCTCATACCACTGCCCTAATACATGGGGGGAAGCAGTATCAGCGCACATAACGTGCGCTGATACCTCTTCCCCCCATATCGTTGTTTCATATATTTACCCCAAAGTACCAGGCAATCAGCTCCTAACTGCCATATTACAGACTGTGTTTGAAAAATGATTGGCTGGTACTTTATCTCTCTCCACTTTATCACTCTTCAATGCTTAGTACATCTGCCCCACAATGTCCTTGTGTATGCTGGAAACAGAAGTCAGAAAGATACTTTATCGCCATCTGGTGGACCTGGAGATGAACTTCATCTGCAGATCACTTAGCTCAAACAAAAATGGCAGCGTGACATTTCAGTTGCAGAGGCCAGTGCTCTGGGTGCAATATTTGCACTACTTCATCCACCGCATGACATTTATCAGTTGCATCGGGGCTGTGGGGCCAATCATTTTTTATAACTTGTTTCATTGGCTTTACTATGTGAGAACACTTCATTTTGTTGAGAGTGAAACAATGCAATACAATATTTGTATTTTGAGGTATTTGCTGACAGCATTTTATATTGCACATCCATACTGTACTTCTCACATCTTCCTACATCTCGTCTAGATGCACAGTGCTGACACTAATAATCAAGAACACGTGTTCTAGTACAGGTTGCATTTTCTGGGATCCTATGTAGGTGGAAGTAGTAGGGCTCCAAGGTGGAGATTTATTAAAGCTTGGAGGTAGATAAAGTGGAGAGAGATAAAGTACCAACCAATCAGCTCCTAAAGCTGGGTACACACTTAACAGATAATTCGCCCATTCCATTGAACAGGTGATATATCTGTAGTACATCGGCGGGGGTGTAAACCCAATATGTCTGTGAACGACGTTGATGCACGGAAGGTTGGCACTGGCAGTAGGGACTGAGATCACAGCTGGACGGGGAATTCTAATGCCCGAACAATTGTGATGTCAGGACCGACACATCAAGTCTTATGAACATGTCTATATATGGGTATATTTCCAGCACAGTCTTCGGAACCATCGCACTGCTGCCATGTTTCTGAAGCTAGTGCTGGAGATGTGACGGACAGGAGCTAAGTCAAGTAATGGGTGCAGGGTGTCCACTATGGGCCCTCCTGGACTCAGCGGCCCATGTGAACCCTGCACCCATGATAAATACTCCACTGTAGATAGATAGATAGTAGCCTGATGTATATAGCTTTTATCTATTTGTGATTTTTGATAATGGGCAAATTAAAAAATGTTTGCTTAGTAACTGTAACCCAGCCTGTAACATGGCAGTGAAGAGCTGATTGGCTGGTGCGTTATCACCTTCCACTTTACCACTTCACCAGGCTTAATAAGTCTCCTCCTGAATCCTTTCATCTTGTAGTATTATGTTCATGTTTAGCGGACTTGTTATTAGTGACTACTGAAAACATTTCTACTGCAATGCAAATGACAGATGTGTTCTGCTTTACAGCCATCCGAGGCGTACTACCATGGACGTGCCTGAATTCCTGTTGGATCACAAGTTCAGGACTGGGGCAAGCAGCACTTACAGTGTATTTCTATGAAACGTGTCCCAACTTCCCAATTATCTGTGTACCTCGCTCTGAAGAATCATGACAGCGTGGTTAAAATGATGGTGCTCCAAGGTAGCCGAGGTTCCGTAGAGCTGAGACAGTGCAGAGCCGCTCCTGGAAGTGGGAGAGAAGAGAGATGCGTCACGTCAGCATAATGGCAGCTGTGTCAGTGTCCCATTGCTTTCATCAGTCCTGAGGAGCTGGGGATACGGTCGTTAGGTCGACACAGCTTAGGTCGACAGTCATTAGGTCGACCACTGAAGGTCGACATGCATTGGGTCAACATGGTCAATAGGTCGACATGCACTAGGTCGACAGGTCAAAAGGTCGACATGAGTTTTTCTCCATTTTTTGTATTTTTCCATACTTGACGATCTATGTGGACTACAACTGGGAACAGTAACCTGTGCTAAGTGCAGTGGTAGCTATGCATCTTGCCTGAAGCATGGCGAGCCATGCGAGGGGACGCGGTGCACTAATTGGGGTTCCCCGTCACTTTTACAAAGAAATCGACACCAAAAAAAGCCCAAAAACCCATGTCGACCTTTTGACCTAGTACATGTCGACCGAATCACGTCGACCTATTGTCCCTGTCGACCTAATGCATGTCGACCTTCTATGGTCGACCTAATGACTGTCGGCCAAAGTTGAGTCGACCCAACGACCCATACCCGAGGAGCTATACCATGGCATGCACTGGCATTGCATTGGCTCACAGGTCATGCTGCAGACTCACAAACACACTGATGCTATCCATACCGTGCCTAACATCCGCTCATGTAAATACACTCTCAACATACTGCTTATGTATTATGCGGATAAAATAATTCTGCCTCCTATGAATACCCACTGTACTGTTATCTGCAATACGATTGGGTGCATTGCACATTGAAATGAAGTCATGCTTTTATTCACAGGTCTTTTCACAAGGACATATGGGGAGAGAAAGCACTGAGAAACATAACCCAATGCTTGCTGACTTATTGCATGGGCCACCAGGGAGATCTTGGAGGGGGAAACCCATGCAGGAGGGGGAAGGGGCATGGCACAGCGAGTTAAGTCACTGCAATGTTGTGCAACAGTGGCCCGGAACCACAATGACATGATTCACTGCAAATCAAACCAATGAGCCCCTAGATGGCCCAATTGTCTGTGGAAGTGGGCAGACACATCTGTAGGAGGGCGGTCTACTGTCTTGGGAGTGCCGGAGAGTCTCCTGAAATACAGAAGTCTTCCTGGTCACTCCAGGAGGTTAGGCATGTATTCATTTTTTTTGTCCAAGCTCTAATTGCTGTCTGAATTACAAAAACATACATTGCAATTAATTCCAGCTGTATATGGTCAACATGTGAAGATATTAATGTAGAGATGACTTGTAGAGATGATATTAATGCTGCCTTTGGGATGTGGTTATGTGCGGTCACAATACCGATGCCGGGATCCCGAAGCCTGAATAGCCCGCCGGTCATGATGCCAACCAACAGGGACAATTCCCACTCACGGGTGTCCACGACACCCATAGAGTGAGAATAGAACCTGTGGCACTCGACCCCCCTGACAGCCATCTAACAGCCAGGATCCCCGCGTGGGTGTGGTCACCCAAACCCTTCCTTTTCCTAAGAGAGTAAAGGTAGCCAAGCGATCTCAGCAGCAAGTCTAACCCTACAACGCAGTGTGATGAGCAGCTGTCAGTGAGGCTGCTGTGGGAAACATTCTGAACAGTTATCTTTTAAATATTGCAGGATACTGTCCAGCTGCTAAAGCTGACTGGGGATTGTATAGTGAGGCTGCCATGACTACTGCTGCTGCTGCTGTGGCCCCAGAGCTCTCTCAGAGAAAATCATGACACTCACCGCCTAAACGACGGCCGTATTCATTCTGTGAGTTGGGACTAGACTGTCTCAGCAATGGACATAATTGTTTGTTGCTGTATCCATGGTAACAGGATGGCATCAGATATCCGTGTAACTGCTTTGCTATGCAATATCATTTCAGCTTGTGAGATGTTGGGGGAGATGTATCAAACCTTCTAAAGAGAAAAAGTGGAGAAGTAGCCCATGGCAACTTACCAACTTCCAACTGTCACTTTATATCAGATGCTAAATGATATCTAGAAGCCTCTCGGCTACAATGGGCATCTTCTACACTATTTCCCTTGATAAATCCCTGAAGATCATTATTTTGCTAGAGGGGTTTTTGAACGCCCCCCCCCCCCCCCCCCTCCCCATATTATAACGCTCAGCATATCAGGGCATAGTTATAGGACACCCATGTCTTCTCTGTATCATCAGTTAATTCTATATTACGCAGGCATCAGATGTATGAACTTCAATTTACATTGAGGTGCTCTTGTTACCACATATTTCCCTCATTAGTCTGAAAGCTCTCTGTGCTTTGGAATTACTCTGTTCCTTTTCCTATCTAGCATTAGATCTATGGCTTTCCATCTGTCTCCCTTCTTCTCCGCACATCATGACAGTGCCCTTGTCTGATGCAGTCCTGACCCCTTATACGATCATAAGAGGACAAATTACTCATCCCACAATATAATCACATTTGTCTCCTGGAAGTGCAGATGGGGTGGCTGACAAGGGACTAGGTAGGTCCAAAGCTCCAGATCCTTGCGCCCTAAGGATGTAAAGAGCTACGGGCACTGGTGACTTTCCATTACTCTACATGGTTACACACCCTGAAGGCTTTAGGGGCAGAGATGAGGGTGGATACACCACAGTACTTGGGCCTATGCCTCTTCTCATGGCCTGGTGGTGATGACTTAATAGGAGCAGATGGTATTCTGGCTTCATCCACGACCCCACCATAGCTGGATTGTATGAGGGGGAGAGTGGCTACTTCCTAGGCTTTGGGAAAAGCAGGACCAAGAAGTAAATGTAGCCTACAGAGGAATGAGCAGTCTACACTACTAGGCTGCATGTACAGTTTGGGTGGGCAGAAGCTACAGCCCCTCAGCTATAACCCTCAGCCAGGATTGGCTTGTCCTGGTTATCTATGCCAAAACTTCCTTTCAGCAGCAATGAGTAAGGCTCCCAAAGTGAACAGTCTTGTACAAACTCATGGAGAATAAGAACTAAGTTCTACGTTTATTTTCGGGGTTCTGACATACTGTAAACCTTTCTGGCAGATGGGGTATTAAAGGTGATACCCAACTTTATGGTTTATTATTGTCTGTGTCAGAATGGTTACTGGAGACACTAACCCTGATTAGCAGACAATGCTCGATTGCAGAGACAAGTTATTTGTATAATGTAAATTGTAACCTACGTGTGAATGACAGATACTGTATGACAGCATTACATTGCATATTGCTCTTATATACTGTAAGAAACCCACAAACCTATATTCAATGGAGGCAGCTGTTTTGTATTTCTGCATTGCCATGAATATTGGTTCATTCAACAAAATGGCTGCCTCCACTACATATAGGCACTTTAAATGGATTTTTCAGTTCAATTAACTCCTCTCTCTTCCCACAAATCAAACTTTGTTGGGGGTCTCAATCCAGAGATTCCCAACATTAGCTCTATTCAGCAGGGTCAAAGCTCTCCCACGTAGCTGGGACAATTGGCGATCACATTCAGCACTACTCAGCTCTATCCTTAGCGCAGTGTTTCCCAACCTCGGTCCTCAAGGCACACTAACAGTCCTGGTTTTAGTGATATCCAGGCTTGAACACAGGTGACTTAATTGGTACCTTAGTTATTTTGATTTACCATCTATGCTGAAGCCTGGGAGTTACTCCTCAAATACAAAGGCATCACCGCTGTGCGATGCTTTTGTATTTGTGCGAGGAAGGGGTGGGGGGGGGGCGGCACTGACCTGCAGGCCGGACTAGCCCAGTGCTGGGGGTCCCCCCGCATGTCAGGGAAGATGATCGTAGCTGAGCTAAATAAAGTGCTGGAGGAGAGTAATAAGAAGATAACCACTGAGATCAGGAGGTCAGTGCTGGAGGGGAGTAATAAGATGATACCACTAAGATCGGGGTGTCAGTGCTGGAGGGGAGTATTAAGAAGATACCACTGAGATCAGGGTGTAAGTGCTGGAGGGGAGTAATAAGAAGATACCACTGAGATCAGGGTGTCAGTGCTGGAGGGAAGTAATAAGAAGCTACCACTGAGATCAGGGTGTCAGTCCTGGAGGGGAGTAATAAGAAGATACCACTGAGATCAGGATGTCAGTGCTGGAAGGGAGTAATAAGAATATACCACTGAGATCAGGGTGTCAGTACTGGAGGGAAGTAATAAGAAGATGCCACTGGTATATGTGAGTGAGTGCTGGAGATGAGTTATATGAAGATACCACTGATAGGGTTGGTATTGATATGCCGGTGGTGGGGGTGCCAGCAGTCGGAATACCGACCGCGGCAACCCGATGGTGAGAATACTTACCTTACCTCAATGCCCCCCTAACCCTCCCCGCAGCCTAACCCTAACCCTCACCGCAGCCTAACCCTATCCGGTGATGCCTCAACCAAACCTTCCCGCAGCCTAAATCTAACCCTTTCCCAACCCGCCGCAGCCTAACCCTCCCGCCGCAGCTTAAAACTAACCCCTCCCACAACTTACCTCTCCAGCGCCCCACAAAACACTTGTTCGGGATCCTGGCAGTCAAGATTCCGGTGCCAGGATTGTGGTCCTAGTTGGGATGCCGGCACCGGAATTTCGAGCAGTGTTGGGATTCCGGCATCTGTATTTCAACTGGTGGGATCCTGACTGCCGGGAAGTTTAGTTATAGGAAGATACCACTGATATCAGTGAGTCAGTGCCGGAGGAAAGTTATAAGAAGAATAACTAACTAGCCTTAATCCGGCCCTTCTGGTGGTTCCTGGAGTAATGTGTTACTACAGTGGATTTGCATGTTATTAGTGTAAATAATCAGAAGATCAAAGTAGCATACACTAAATACTTCACAGTACAATAATATTAAAATAGCAGTTGAATGGTAAAATAATATATATACAGTACCTAAAACAATAAAAAAAAAAAAATTAAATAAGATTTTAAAATCAGTAAATATCTGTGTGCTGTCCAAAAGCAAAGGATTTCGCAGATCTCAGTCCACTTCTCCAGGCAGCCCAAAACATACAGTAGCAAATACATTTTAGTGTGATTGAGAATCCATCATTCATTGAATGGTCCTTATGTTCTACCTTTTACCTCCATTACTGTAGCATGGATATCAGTGGCATCTACCTATAACTCACTTCCAGCGCTGACTCACTGATATCAGTTGTATCTTCCTACAACTAACCTCCGGCACTGACTCCCTAATATCGGTGGTACCTTCCTATAACTCTCCTCCAGCACTGACTCACTGATATCAGTGGCATCTCCCTATAACTCACTTCCAGCGCTGACTCACTGATATCAGTGGTATCTTCCTAAAACTAACCTCCAGCACTGATATCACTGATATCAGTGGCATCTTCCTATAACTAGCCTCCAGCACTGACTCACTGATATCAGTGGCATCTCCCTATAACTCACTTCCAGCACTGACTCACTGATATCAGTGGTATCTTCCTATAACTAACTTCCAGCGCTAACTCACTGATATCAGTGGTATCTTCCTATAACTAACTTCCAGCGCTAACTCACTGATATCAGTGGTACTGTATCTTCCTATAACTAACCTCCAGCACTGACTCACTGATATCAGTGGCATCTCCCTATAACTCACTTTCAGCACTGACTCACTGATATCAGTGGTATCTTCCTATAACTAACTCCCAGCGCTAACTCACTGATATCAGTGGTACTGTATCTTCCTATAACTAACCTCCAGCAATGACTCACTGATATCAGTAGTATCTTACTATAACTAACCTCCAGCAATGACTCACTGATATCAGTGGTATCTTCCTATAACTAACCTCCAGCAATGAATCACTGATATCAGCGGTATCTTCCTATAACTCGCTTCCAGTGCTAACTCACTGATATCAGTGGGATCTTCCTATAACTAGCCTCCAGCACTGACTCACTGATATCGCTGGAAGTGAGTTATAGGAAGATACCACTGATAACAGTGAGTCAGTGCTGGAGGTTAGTTATAGGAAGATACCACTGATATCAGTGAGTCAGTGCTGGAGGCTAGTTAATTAGGAAGATGCCACTGATATCAGTGGTATCTTCCTATAACTCACCTCTGGCACTGACTTACACAGGGCTGTAACTAGGTGTGTGCGGAGGGGCAATTATCTGTTTTAATTACTTTCACTTGTAGCTTCCCCTTTTTTGAAGTCAAGCATCTCCTGACCGTCCCTGTCTCCTACTCTGAACACTTCTGTTGCTAATACCTATACAACATTCATGAACTCAACTTGAGATTTCTTTGTTACTCAGTCACACTGTCCTTTATTATATTTCAAGATACTTACATTCAAACCCATTCCTGTGGCATTGCAGTCAGACAATCTATCCATTGAGCTATCTGCCCTTGCATAGAAAGGTAGATAATTCTAAGCTAGAGAATTCTAACTATTTGAAACTCTCCTTGTACTTTGAAAAAAAACTATCAACATTGCGGCTGAGCAGATCTATGTAGTGTGTGGCTGCAAGAGATTGGATGTGTGGCTGCACACTACATAGATCTGCTCAATTACAATGCTGATTTTTTTTTTTTTTTTTTTTTTACAAAGTACCAGGAGCTTCATATAGGGTTCATAGGGGGTCAATCCGAGTTGATCGCACGGTAGCAGTTTTTTGCAGTCGTGTGATCAGATAGTCGCCGTCTATGGGGGATTGTATTTTAGCATAGCAAGTGTGCGAAGGCATGTGTAGGGGAGCTGTGCAAAAAGGTTTTGTGTAGTTTCTGAGTAGCTCTGAACTTACTCAGCCACTGCGATCACTTCAGCCTGTCAGGTCCCGGAATTGACGTCAGACACCCGCCCTGCAAACGCCTGCTTTTTCCACGGCACTCCCAGAAAACGGTCAGTTGCCACCCAGAAACGCCTTCTTGCTGTCAATCACCTCGTGATCGCCAATGTGATCGCTTTCTTCATAAGGTCCCACGCTACCCGGCGTTTCCCATCGCCAGGCAGCGACGCACCTGTGCATTGCGGTCGCGGCGCATGCGCAGTTCAGACCCGATTGCACCACTGCAAAAAACTGCAGCGTGCGATCGGGTCGGAATGACGCCCTCAGTTTTTATGCAGGATCAAATAGCTCAATGAGTAGGGTGTTTGATTGGAATTCAACAGGTTATGGGTTTGAATCCTGGGTATGGCAATATATTGAAATGTGTTATTTAATAAAGGGTATTGTAACTGAATAACAACGAGTTCTCAAGTTAAGTGCATGAATGTGGTATAAAGAGGATTTGTGTCCACTGTTGTCTACCTACACACAAAGCAATGCTTTATCAAAACCCTCCTTAAAGAGCAGTGATGGGAAACCTTTGGCACTCCATCTGTTGTTGAGCTACACATCCCAGCATGCCCTGCTAGAGTTTTAGCATGGCCAAATAACAAAACTGTCGAAGGGCATGCTGGGATGTGTAGTTCAACAACAGCTGGAGTGCCATAGGTTCCCCATTACTGTTCTAGAGGAACAGGTCCTCTTTTTAACCCAAATCCCAATTTAGTTCCTTGTAAATTGTTGTACTTCTATGCCAGATGTGCCAGATGTATTTTGTAGATCTGTTTGGATGAACTCAACAACTGGCTCCATGTTTCTTGAAGAATTCTAATCTGTAAACTATAGCATCCACTCTAAATGTATTTATGTAAATAAATATTAACATGTTGTGGTATTTTTAGCTGTATCTTGTGGTTCATTTGTAGATACAGTAAGTTATGCAAGCACTATATTGTATACATTGTGGATTTAATGACTTTCTACTATAGCTGCAAGACTCTTCACATTTTGTTAGTGGATTTCTGCATGAAGTCCCCCAATCCTTTTTGTTTCACTCAGGATTCCCAGGACTTCTCTTCCGCCAGCCAATCATATGCATTTTCATACACTGACCGCTTGTGATTGGCTGCTGATGAAGTGGAGTCCCAGTGACTCCCAGGAGAAATTTTGTGCTGTTGGGCCAGTCCGGTTATACAGGGCTGGGCGATCAGCACAGAGTTCCGGCTCGCTGTTTGCCCTCCCATCGGTAGCCAATATATAGATAGATGGGGGTGTGCTGCGAGACCAGGCTTCCTCTAACTCATGGCATGCCCACCTCAGCCATAGCCGCACCCCCCTTGTGGTGCATACACATAAGGAAGTGCCAGGGTTACGTCACGGCCCCAGTCTGTCCCTACCTGTTCATTATACTGAAAATATTAAGATGACAAACTTGGTGTCATAAGTGTTAATCACCCTGGCCCCCACATCTCAGGGAGGTCTGGAAGAGTCCCTTTGCTTTTCAGCATTGGGCTGATGGATTTTGGAAGAGGTACACACTGTCTTATTTGGGTGCCCCTCAAGATGCATCAGCCTTGTACTAGACACCTTCTAGCTGATTTTCAGTACACAACATGGATCCAGGGTCGGACTGGCCCACAGGGGAGCAGGGGAAACCACCGGTGGGCCCTACCGCCTGCGGGCCCTTCTCCTCCTCTAGGGATCAAGTTCCAGACTATCCTAGTGTACTGGATTTATGCATTATACATATGTTACATTATACTTCACAATAATTTGGTTTATTATATATTTACCAAGAGGCACAGAACATGTAATGGTTAGCCAAACCACTGTGGTCCCTGCAGCAGCATTCCCCCGGTGGGCCTTTCATGCCCCAGTCTGACACTGCATGGATCGGAAGATGTTACCTATTTTGTTTAATTATTTAGAATAAAACTAGATTTGGGTTGTAGAGATATGGACAGATTGTGTAGGGAAATGTTGCAGATGCTTGCTAATCTCCAGTTACCCCCATGTACTGTACCAATGTTTAGACTTCCCTCCCTGTCTGTACACAATGCTGCTTTCTATAAAGGTTAGCTGGTGAGACTGTCAGATCTGCTCTGCAGAAGGGTGCACAATACCCAGCAACATCATTTATCATGTTCTCTTTTGCTCTCCCTCTAACCCAGGCTACTGAGTGTGCGGCGGAGCAGCGCACTCTAGCACTACAGAGAATGGGACGGCGGAGGCTTCATCGTGTGAATGGTTAAAAGTAAAACGTGCCAGAGAAAGAACTAAGGAATGTAATTATGAAATGGAGAATTGTTGTGAGGGGGAGGAGAATAGAATTGGCTGTCAGGAGAGATTTATGGGCCTTCCTATTTCACTTCTGGATCCCAGCCTATGGAGACAAGATGGGTTTTCATTCTCCAGAAATGAGTGTAAGAGATTATGCTAGGAAATGAATAGACGAGTCTCCCTGGAGTGCTTCCCGCAAAGCTGCACAATTCTGATATTTAATCTGCACGGCAGCTGCAATATGGCAGGGGGCAGGAAGATGACACCCGTGGCAAAATTATCAAGGGTCAGGTTTACCCAGGGAGCAGTGTGAGAAACCATTACTTCACAGTGCTAAACGTAGACTAGTAGCACTTACAAGCTGTGTCTTATCTATTGTTTTCTTCCTCTGCAGCAAGAAATCCAGAGCTTGTTAAATTCAATGAATTCCTTAAATGCTGTGCCTTGCCCCAACCAGTGGCAGATAAATTAAAGGGAAGAACGACATTTGGCCCTTATACTTAATTTCTACAAATGTAGGTGAGAAATTTAATTTTCACTTACTTTTGTAGAAATTAGGAGATGATGAATAGACCCCTAGTGAGTACCGTAACTGAGAAGATAAAGCAAATGTTGATTTCTTGACAGTGAAGTGACCTATGGGAGCACCACAAAATAGGGCTTGAATATTAGAGGCCTCCACAAAAGCTAAAATAAGAGTTGCTGGTGTGAGACGTACAGTAAGTAACCCTGCAATAAGCAGCCTAGGAAATAAGGCCTCGCTAGAGACATTGCAGACAGTGAGGCATAGGACAGACGGACTTACTTAGCTTGGAAGGCGTTATTGGTTCCTCGGTGGTCGAGATCATGACATAGACACCCAACGAGCACGGCCAGAATCTCAGTCTCCGTCAGAATTTCCTGGAACCCTGCTGTCTGTGGATAAAAAAATTAATAATACTGTAACTCTAGCCTGTAGCAATCTTCTTACCTGGAAATATAAAGGGCAGTTACTTTTTCCCCCCTATTTAACTAATCATTTTGAGCTAAAGAATAATAGCAAATGAATAAACCTTGTTTCTAATCATTCTTTATGCACTTCACCATTTTGCTGTTGTTTATATTACAGTTAGCAATTTTTGATAATGAAAAAGTGAAACATTTCCTCATGCACTCTGGTGTCTCTTAAGCCCCTTTCACATCACCAATGCCATCTCCCAGCCGGGAATTGGAAACGGGTCCTTACCGGGTGGGATCCGGAATTGTATCCTAACCGCTGGCTTCCCGACCCGACAATTTTCCGGCTTGGTTGCCATAGCAGCGGGGGCGGATGTGGAGGCAGCACTGGTAGATGAGCTCATCTCCACACCACCTCTCCCTATGTAGTACACGGGTCCCAGAACCCGTTTACACTGCCAATGATCCGGTATTCAACCCGGGAATAACACTGCTTATAACCCTGGTTGAATTACCGCTTCAGGCAAACCGGGAATTCTCCTTGGGCCCACCGCACAGTGACCCGTGTCGACCCGGCAATATGCCGTCTCAATATCAGGTTATTTTTGCAATGTGAAAGGGGTATTAGAAGGGTTCAGTATGATTTACCGGTGGGAATGCCGGCAGCGGGGCGAACGAAAAGAGTCCCCTTGTGGGCTCGCTGCACTTGCCACGCTGCTGACTCGGTGGCTCGCTGCGCTTGCCACAAGACCTATTCCCACTCTATGGGTGTCGTGGACACCCACGAGTGGGAATAGTTCTGTTTAGTCAGTAATCCACTTGGCGGCATTGTCGGCTGTCGGGATTCCAGCGTCGGAATCCTGACCGCTGGGATCCCGTCTGATGGCAAATTAAATGCATCACCTTCGAGGTAGGGGTAAATTTACTAAAGCTTCTAAAACAGAGAATTGGTGATGTTGCCCATAGCAACCAATCAAATGCTGTCTATCATTTCTCTATTGCCTTTTAGAAAACAGTAGACAGCATCTGATTGATTGCTTTGAGCCACATCACTAATTCTCTGTTTTAGAAGCTTTACATTTACCCCGTAGTCTGGGGTCTCCGTTATGTGACCCACACCCCTATTTAGAGATAATATTGGCCTTATTTATTAAGTATTGTGATCAGTCCTCCGTTTCTGGAGGATTACTACATTTTATAGTAACGGGGCTATTTGACAAAGTGGTACTGAACATCTGGCACAGGTGAGATTTACAATGGTCCCTTTGTTTTCAATCACAAATGTACAGTAGTCCACAATGGGGACTCCGAAAGAATGCCCAATTTACCAATCTCTGTAAAGCTTTGTCGCACATGCGCAGTGGGCAAGTCAAGTTTAAACCCAACAGTAAAGTGATAACGTAAGTAGGTTCTTTCCGGAAGCACTGTCCAGGCAAGAGAATTTGGGGCACAAAAGATATCATTTTTTCTTGTCGCGATACCCAGCGATAACAAATCATACAGATGAGTCCTAGCTCATCTTTGCCTCTAGCCGCAGCAAACGCAACTCATTTGCCACAACTAGCGTGCCCATGGTGTGTGCGTGCACTGCAAGTGCATCTGCAACCCATAGAATCTCATGGGTGCATATACTCGCATGAATGGTTTGTTCGCGTGATAGATAAGGCAGGACTGTAGCATACTTGCCTACTCTCCCGGAATGGCCGGGAGGCTCCCGAAAATCGGGTGACCCTCTTGGCCCCCCGGAAGAGCAGGCAAGTCTACCGATTTCAGGGGTCCCCCCCTGCCCAGCCGCCCACTTAGAGAGTAAAGTGGGCGGTCCGGGCAGGCGATGACGTGATTCTTGTTGAATCACGTCATCATAGCCACGCCCCCTGCTGTATAATGCCGGTAATAGCGGCATTACACAGCGGGGGGCGTGGCTTACATGACACAATCCCACAGCCACCTCCCGTTCCACCTCCACCACGCCCCCATTCCGCCTCTGGCCCACCCACCTCTGCACGTCACGTCACAGCTCGCCCCCCTGCTGAGCCGACCTGGCTGCTCTCTCAAGGAGAGAGCAGCCATAAAGTAGGCAAGTATGGACTGTAGGTAACGGCAATTTGTGACCCTTCATAAAATAGCCCCACTAAGGAGGAGATGTACTAAGCAGTGATAAAAGTGGAAAAATGAGCCAGTGGAGAAGTTGCCCATGGCAACCAATAAGCATTAACGTAACATTTATAATTTGCATACTATAAAAGTATACAGAGCAGCTGATTGGTTGCCATGGGCAACTTCTCCATTGGCTCACTTTTCCACTTTTTTTTACTGCTTAGTACATGTCTCCCTAAGGCAAAACAATTACTGTAGATACTTATAATGCACAGATGCCTTGGAATAGGTATTGTATGCAGTATGGGCCTCAGACTACACTGCTGCATGCTATTATTGCAGCGATGGCCGCAGAAATATGGATACGCAGATTTGATTTTAGCAACAGCAAAAGAAAAGCAGGAGGATGAGAAAAGAATTTTCACGACCACTATATTTTCTTAGTGAATAATTCACTAAAGTTTTACTGACTTTGTAAACATACTGATGTCTGGCAACAAGATGTTTATAAGGGTTGTAAATATACTGTATGTGGGAGGCTGTAAATGTTTCTGGATGCAGCTCACTATAGTCATACAGTATTCAGTATACTTGCAGGCACTTGCACACCACACTTACCTACTTATCAATCTCAGGGAGATAGTGAAAGCAACAGCTGTGAGCGCGATTTTACAGTGGACGTGTGCTGCTGCCTCTGACAGGAGTGTTATAAACATAGGGAATAAGCCCCAAAGCAGTCAGTAAGATCTACTTGTTGATGGGAAGACACTGATCATTTTTAGGGCTTGCTCGTGTACTGTGTTTTTCATACCCCTATCCCACTGCCACAAAAACCTGGGTTATTGCAGGGTTAACCCGGCTTAGTGGAAATGGGTTATACCGGGTACAGTGACCCAGGAATCCAACCAAGCTAGCTTGCAGGGTTGGTTCCGGGAAGGACCCGGCATGGGGAGATTCTCATACCTGCCTGCATGGTTTAGACTAGATCCTCTTCAGAGAAGTGTGAGACCGGCGACAAGAGGGGCAAGGTTCAGAACATGGGAGCCAAAGTGTACCC
Source organism: Pseudophryne corroboree (assembly GCF_028390025.1). NCBI lineage: Eukaryota > Metazoa > Chordata > Amphibia > Anura > Myobatrachidae > Pseudophryne > Pseudophryne corroboree. The sequence goes on along the minus strand of NC_086450.1, from coordinate 84,079,172 downwards.
TTGCAGGCTCGTTTCGCTCGTCACGCTTCGGGCTCGGTGGCTCGCTTTGCTCACCACCAGGATACTAAAAGTAATAGAGGGTGACGTGGATAGTGAAACTGCTCTTCCCCCTGTGACATGGTATTTCCCATGGCTTCTCGCCTTCTCTGGAGGATCTAGCCACTACCCTGCCTTTGCACACAGGACACAGCTGAACTTCCTGGTTCCTGCTGCGATGACACTGAAGCAGGGGCGGGGCCAGTGACATCAGGTGGGGGAGCAGAAATGTGTGCTAGATAGAATGCTCCTGCTGAGACTTCTAGTGCTCTGCACCTAGAGTCGGATTAAGGGGGGGCCCTGGGGTACGTAACCCCAGGCCCCCCTGTTTAGAAGGGCCCCCCGCCACACCAGGCCCCCCTGTTTAAAAGGGCCCCCCACCGCCCACTACAGATCGGATCTCTTATAGATCCAATCTATGATGCACTGCTGCGCTCTGGTGCCCGGCTCCACACAGCACACTGGCAGCACGACGCCGACGCAGCATCACCGTATAGGACATCAACGGCTCAGCTTTTCAATACGTTTCTAGCAGCAGCCTGCGGGGAGGGAGGAGAAAGGATCCCTGGCAGCGGCGTCAGCGTGTGGAGCCGCCCGGCACGCGGAGGTTGTGCGCTGCTTGGAGCTCTCCTGCTGTATCTGTGGTCACAGCAGCCTGTCTGCCAGCCAGCCACAGAGCATAAAGTAAGGCTGGCTCAGGCTGTATTGCAATTTATCATTCAACTGCTATCAACGTCATGTATATATATATATATATATATGTATATTATATGTGTGTGTGTGTGTGTATATATATATATTTATTTATTTATATATACACACACGTATATGTATGTATACATATATGTATGTATATTTATATATATATATATACAGTATATATATATATATATATATATATATATATATATATATACATACATACATACACGCACATATATATAGATAGATATTCATATAATTAATTAGCACATCTACGATCAGGTCTGAATTAGGCCCTGGGTGCACATGCCAGAAAATATATCAAATTACATTAATTGGGATCAACATTTATGTTAACGTCCCATGGTGGTGGAGAGTGGGGGGAGAGAAACATTGATCCTAATAAATGAACATTTTATTGCACCTGCACTGGTGCACGGATTGATTTCAGCTTTTGTTAGGAGCCGAGGAGAAGCGAAGAGTTCCAGTTATCAGTGCAGTGATAATTATGTGACACGTTTGGTCTTTCCTCACCTTATTTCACATTTGCTGCAGAATTTTGTAGGTTTCAACAGAACTGGGCCTCAGGTGTTTTACAAAGACTTCTCCCCCCCCCCCCCCCCCTCCTCCAACCCCATAATTTTTGACCTGCTTGGATGTCTCTTATGACACCCCAGCCAATCCACAGAGTTATGCCCCTTTTAGGGTCGCACCCAAGATTTTGTGCACAGGTCCAACCTGGGTGCGACCCGGCTGAGACCCCCTTCAGACTGGCAGCAGGACTCAGCTTATTGCAGGGGTGGTGATATCACTGCGTACAGGTCCAGCCCCGGCACTTAAAGATTATCTCCTAGAGCCAGCTCTCCCTATGCTCTCTCTATGTAATCGGGAGCCGGGTCGCATCGACCTGGTTCGTCTGATTTCATGTGTTAAGTAAGACTAACCCCTAAACCCTCCCCCTAGTGCCCCACCCTAACCTTCCCCTCCTGTAGCCTAACCCTAACCCTCCTATTCTACAACCCTAATCATTGTTTCCCGTAGCCTAAACCTAACCTTCCATTTCTGCAGCTTAACCATCCCCTCAGTGCCTAACCCTTTCATACCTAACCCTGGGCCCTCCCCCTAGTGCCTAACCCTCTACATAGTGCCTAACCCTAACCCTCCCCGTAGTACCTTACCCTGACTCTCCCCCTAGTGCCTAACCCTCTCCCTAGTGCCTAACCCTAACCCTCCCCGTAGTACCTTACCCTGACTCTCCCCCTACTGCCTAACCCTCTCCCTAGTGCCTAACCCTAACCCTCCTCGTAGTACCTTACCCTGACCCTCCCCCTAGTGCCTAACCCTCTCCATAGTACCTTACCCTGACCCTCCCCCTAGTGCCTAACCCTCACCCTAGTGCCTAACCCTCTCCATAGTACCTTACCTTAGCCCTCCCGCTAGTACTAACCCTAACCCTCCCCCTAGTGCCCTCCCCTCCCCTTAGTGCCTCACCCTAACCCCCCCTTAATGCCTTACCGTAACCCCCCTAGTGCCTTACGATAAACCTCCCCTTAGTGCCTAACTGTAAACCCCTCCCCCCCAGTGCCTTACCCTATCCCCCCCACAATGCCTAACCCTCCCCCTAGTGCCTAACCCTAACACTCTACAACCGCAGACTAACCTTAACCCTTCCCATAGTGCCTTATCTTAGCCCTCCCTCTAGTACTAACTCTAACCCGCACCCTAGTGCCCTACCCTCCCCCTAGTGCCTTACCCTAAACCTCCCCTTAGTGCCTTACCGTAACCCCCTCCCCCCCAGTGCCTTACCCTAACTCCCCCTCCCCCCAAGGCCTAACCCTAACCCTCCCCCTAGTGCCTAACCCTAACCCTCAACATCATAGTTGATGACATTTTGAATATCTATACTGTAAGTGCCAACATCGTGACTACATCCCAGGGTTATGTTATTTTATTTCTTGTGAGGAAACTATCTGGATCAAGAGAGGCGTTGGTATAGTAATGATGTCCATGCTGGTGGATTATTAGCATTAGTCATTAGTATGACTGGGGTATATATTACTGGGCACTGTTACAGGAAACATGCTGTTTGGAACTAATACTACAGGTGGCATATTACAGGGCACGTACTGTATATTACTAGTGGCATATTACTGGCCATTTCTGCTGCTGGATGTTTACTAATCAATGTTGATTCTACTGCAGGCATATTATTGGGTATTATTGTTAGTGGCTGTATATTATGGGGCATTTGCGTCATTAATGGGGTTGCTGTCCCTGTACGTATATTACTAAGCATTACTATCATCGCTTTACATAACTATAATACTCATGCAAATGATTCTGTCTGTTGCGACACAAGTGTCTTACTGCATTCCAGGGGAGATCACTAGTAAATTACATATTAAATATTAATAAAATATATTTTGGTTGTTCATTATTATTTAACTCCTTATTTTAAGCCAAATCAATCAAATGTACAGTGTGGCCCTTTATAGGAGACAGAGACTGCATCCAAGACACTAAGGGGGCAATTCAATTAGAAGTGATCCTACATTGCAAGTTCCGGCCCAACGTATGGCAGATGTGCAGTGTGCACAAGGCCTGTTGATACGGTAGGCTTACATTGTGCCTTTTCTTTTCGCACCCCTATGGAGCTGCGAGATAAAATGCATGCAGTAACGACTGCACATTGGGGGTCATTCCGAGTTGATCGCTAGCTAAAAATGTTCGCTGCGCTGCGATTAAGGAAAAATCCGGCACTCCTACGCATGCATATGCGGCGCAGTGAGCGACGTACTTTCACAACGGCCTATGTATTTTTACATAAGGTCTAGCAAAGCATTTCAGTCGCACTGCTGACCGCAGAGTGATTGACATGAAGTGGGCGTTTCTGGGTGTCAACTGACAGTTTTCAGGGAGTGTTTGAAAAAAACGCAGGCGTGCCAGGAAAAACGCAGGCGTGGCTGGGAGAACGCAGGGCGTGTTTGTGACATCAAATCCGGAACTGAACAGTCTGAAGTGATCGCAAGCACTGAGTAGGTCGGGAGCTACTCTGAAACTGCACAACATTTTTTTGTAGCCGTTCTGCAATCCTTTCGTTCGCACTTCTGCTAAGCTAAAATACACTCCCAGAGGGCGGCGGCTTAGCGTTTGCACGGCTGCTAAAAACAGCTAGCGAGCGATCAACTCGGAATGACCCCCACTGACCTTACATCGACTTTAAGAGCCCACTACTTGGAGAAATGTCAAACAAAATAGAAAACGCTTACACATGTCACAAAGTGTAATATAGAAATGAATAGAGACAATGGGGATTATTCAGGTTTGTTAGCAAACCAAAAAAGTTAGCAATTGGGCAAAACCACATTGTACTGCAGGGGGGGCAGATGGAACATGTGCAGAGAGAGTTAGATTTGGGTGGGTTATATTGTTTCTGTGCAGGGTAAATACTGGCTGCTTTTTACTAAGCCTTGGAGAGAGATAAAGTGGATGGAGATAAAGTACCAACCAATCAGCTCCTAACTGCCATGTCACAGGCTGGGTTTGAAAAATGACAGGAGCTGACTGGCTGGTGCTTTATCTCCATCCAAGGCTTAGTAAAAAAAAGGCCCGAAAGATTGTAAGCTCCACTGGGGCAGGGACTGATGTGAGTGGCAAATATTATCTGAAAATCGCTGCAGAATATGTGTGAGCTATACAAATAATTGTTTATAAATAAACAAATCTCTGTCCACTGTATCTCCATGCTTTGATAAATCCCCCCAATGTATAAATCTTGTGGTATGTTTTGCAACTACTTTTTCGGCTGCGGGGTACACTGGGCTCCACAGGGAATGACATTGGGGTGTAGAGTAGGATCTTGATCCGAGGCACCAACAGGCTCAAAGCTTTGACTGTTCCCAGAATGCCTAGCGCCGCCTCCTCTATAACCCAGCCTCCGTGCACAGGAGCTCAGTTTTGTAGTTGGTGCCATGCAGTAAGCAGGTATACAACAGGGGGGCTGCTCCATCAGCCTTGAGAGAAACTTTTAAAGAATATTGAAGACTTCAAGGGCTGCAGCAGAGACACTGACTGTGTTAGATGTCAGTCAGACATCTTCTGCTGCAGCTCCATCACCTCCCCCAGCGGCGCTGTACACTCCCGAGCCCTGGTTGCCGGGTACCTACAGCGGACGCTCCGGTTTTCTTCCAAGTTAGTCACACACACGACCGCTGTTCTACCGGATCGCGTGGCTGCACTGAGGGAGGAGGTAAGGGGTCCCCTCGACGGGACCCGCTGTAAATCGCGATCCCGCGCGGCCGGTGGGAGGCGGGCCGCGCACGCTGGCGTGGACACTGTGGTAGTACAGAGACCCCACTAGACCACCAGGGCATGGGCACAGGTTGGTTTTCTATCATAAAACCATTTTATTAAGCCCCCAGTACCCGGTGAAGTCCAGCAGGGGGATAAGGCTTTGACCTGTAGCCCCTCCCCCAGGGCGCCATTTAGAGTAAATGTTCCCGTCCTGGAGCTGCATATCTCTCTCTCCCTCACTCCCTGTCAGCGTTTGGGCGCCATTATAGCAAGCAGAGCTGATCCTGGGACTGTTTGTGCAAATCCTCCTCTGTAAAGCCGCCTGCCTGTCAGCGCTGTGCATTTTACAGGACACTTAAGTATTCTACATGTCTGCTGACAGTGTTAAGAAAAAGTGCATTTAGTCAGGGTTATTTAGTACAAGTACCCTGTGATATACATCCAGTCTTTACTGTGCATTGTTATATCTATTAAGTGTATAGCTATACATAGTACTACTCTGTATTGCTAGTCCAGTGCAGTTTTATTGCATGTCATAATTTCTGCATTGTACAAACTGTGACTCTGTGTGTGTGCATATAGCTGCTGTGTGACCTCCATTTCGTGTATCTCACTCAGATTGCTATCCCTATATTCTATAACCTGAGGGGGCTTAGTGTGTCAGGTTTATCATAATATAGGCAGTTCACAGGCTATACTCAGTGTGTATTTTTCTCTGTGATTTTTAGTCACCATATACCTCTTGAATTCCCTGTTTGTGCTGATACACTGCACAGGGGGTTCTTGTCAGGTATTGTGCTGCTGATATTGTACTGTGTTGCCTTGCATTGAGCTTTTGATTATGTCAGCTACAAAGGGCAACGGAGCTGGGGTTGATCCCACATTGCATGGTGTTGACGCTGCAGACACTTTTGAGGATAACATAGCAGCTAAGGGTTCAGGTTCTGGGGGTTCCTTACCCACTAGTGGGACAGTAGCAACGGTGGTGCAAAATGACCCACCTTGGGCTACCTTCTCCACGCTATTGAATACACTGGTAAGTAGACTAACGCCCACTATGGGACCTCCTGTGCCGGTAAAACCGCTTATAGTCCCCTCGTTTAACCCGCCGTGGGCAGATCAACTGTCCAATCAGTTACAGCAATTGAACCAATCACTGACTGCTCAAAAGTCTAACCCTCGCCCGCCTAAGACCAAGGGGTCCTCTAAGCGGGCAATTACTTCCTCACAATCCACCAACGTCCCAGACACCTGGTCTGATGAGGATGGCGTTTATAGGGACCCCACAGATTCTGATCCTGCTGCTTCTGATGGGGAAGTTGTTTCGCAGGTGGATGCTCCTGACTTGTTAGAGGCTATCAGGCTCATTATTTAGGTTGATGATGAACCGGAGCCTGACGCTGCCCCTAAGAAACCAGACAGGTTTAAACGTCAGAAGGTGGTTAAACAAGTTTTACCTCACTCTGAACATTTAGTTGACATACAGGAAATAAGTTCACGCCTCACAAGAAGATGCTGGCTCGCTACCCCCTCGCTGCGGAGCTTAGTAAAAATTGGGAAACACTCCCGCCAGTGGATTCGCAAGTGGCGCGGCTGGTAGTATCCTCAGCTCTGCCTGTAACTACCGTCACGTCCTTGAGAGAGCCGACGGACAAGCGTGGGAGGGTTGTTTGAAGGCAATCTACACCCTAAATGGTGCAGTGCATAGACCCACTATTGCAGCGACATATGCTGCAGAAGCTGTGGAAGTGTGTGCTCAGGAGCTGGAGGCGGAGTTGCCTTCCAATGCTTCTGATCATGCTAGACAATGCCTGTTGTATATTGTCACAGCGTCTCATTACATTAAAGAGGCGGCTTCTGATGCCGGTATTCTGACGGCCAAGGCTTCTACTACGTCTATTTTGGCTCGCTGAATTCTCTGGTTACGGTCCTGGTCTGTGGACATGGACTCTAAGAAAACCCTGGAGGTACTCCCCTTCAAAGGGAGACATTCTTTTCGGAGAAGACCTCAACAAGATAGTCGCTGACTTAGCGTCTGCTAAAACAGCATGTCTTCCTACTACTGCTCCTTCGGTGCCTTTTCGCTCCTTTCGTCCTTCAGGGAAAGCAAAAGGTCAGGCGGACCCGAAACAGGTTCGCACTTCCAAACCCAATAAGCCCAAACCCAAACGGACCTGGGCTGCCTGTCAACCTGCTTCCAAAACTGACAAGCCTGCTGCATGATGGGGCGGGACTCCCTCTGGGGGATCCCAGAGTGGGGGGCCAACTTCTAGGGTTTACCCAGGAATGGTTGAAGACCACTTCCGATGCCTGGGTACGGGAAGTCGTCGTTTGAGGTTACGCCGTATCCTTCAAGAATCGTCCCCCTCATCGATTTTGCTTGACAGACGTCCCTTCGGATCAGGTGAAGGCAAAAACTCTTCATTCAATGGTACAGTCCCTCCTGGACACAGGAGTGGTAGTACAGGTGCCTCTGGCTCAGAGAGACAAGGGGTACTATTCACCGATGTTCCTAGTCCCGAAACCGAATGTGAAGGTCTCCAAGTTTCGGATGGAAACTGTTCGCTCTATTGTTCTGGCCTTGGAGCCTGGGGACTCACTGGACATACAGGATGCTTACCTGCATATTCCCATTGCAGTGTCGCATCAGCAATACCTGAGGTTTGCGGTTGGCAACCTCCATTACCAATTTCAGGCGTTACCTTTTGGTTTGACCACAGCTCTGTGAGTCTTCACCAAGGTCATGGCGGTAATGACGGCTGTACTCCGCCGTCAAGGGGTCAGGATCCTACAGTATCTGGACGACTTGTTGATCCCGGCAAATTCCCCAGAGATTCTCCTACGCCATCTGGATCTAACTATCCAGTTTCTGCAAGCCCACAGGTGGCTCAGCAACTGGAAGAAATCCTCCCTGGTCCCCGCTCAGAGCATGGTGCACCTGGGAGCATTGTTGGACACTCCCAACCAGCGGTTGTTCTTGTCTCAGGAGAAAGTCCTGAAGATTCAGGACAGGATTTGATGCTTCCTATATCGTCCGTAAGTGTCAATACATTCGGAAATGCAAGTGCTAGGTCTCATGGTGTCGGCTTTCAACATGGTGGAGTACTCTCAATTCCATTCCCGCCCTCTCCAGAGACTGATTCTTGCCAAGTGGGATGGCCTGCTTCACCGGATCAGGTCTCAAATGATCTCATCGTCTCCGGAGGTCCGTCTGTCACTGAGCTGGTGGCTTCAGGACCAACGATTGAGCAGGGGTCGTCCCTTCTAGATTTCCGACTGGGTCCTTCTGACGACGGATGCCAATCTGAGGGGTTGGGGCACGTTGTTGGAGCAACACTCCCTTCAGGGTCGGTGGACCAAGGAGGAGTCTCTCCTCCCGATAAGACATTCTGGAATTGCGGGCGGTGTTCAACTCATTGAACTTGGCCCAGCATTTAATACAGAACAGACCTGTTCAAGTACAGTCGGACAACGCCACCACGGTGGCGTAAATCAATCATCAAGGCGGCACTCAAAGCCGTATGGCAATGAGGGAAGTATCACGGATTCTTCATTGGGCGGAACGCCATCTGCTAGCCATATCGGCAGTGTTCATTCCGGGGGTCCTAATCTGGGAAGCGGACTCTCTCAGTCGTCAGGACGTACACGCCCGAGAGTGGAGCCTCCATCCAGAAGTGTTTCTCCTCGTGGACAAGTGGGGCCTTCCAGATGTGGACCTGATGGCATCTCGACTCAATAACAAGGTTCCGGTCTTCGGAGCAAGGACAAGGGATCCTCAAGCAGCATTCGTGGATGCACTGGCAATTCCATGGAACCTTCGGCTGCCATACGTGTTCCTTCCGGTGTCACTCCTGCCCAGAGTAATAAGGAAGTTCAAGCAAGAAGGAGGAATCCTACATCTGATCGCTTCAGTGTGGCACAGACGGCATTGGTTCTCAGACCTTCAGGGTCTCTTGATAGAGCGTCCCCTTCTACTTCTGCAGCGCCCAGATCTCTTCATTCAGGGCCCCTGTGTATATCAGGATTTAGCCCGATTGGCTTTGACGGCGTGGCTCTTGAAGCTTCCATTTTAAGGGCCAAAGGATTTTCTGAGGCGGTCATTCAAACCATGTTGAAGGCCCGGAAACCGGCTTCTGCTCGGATTTATTATAGGGTCTGGAATTCTTACTTTGCTTGGTGCGCATCTAACAATCATGACGCTTACAAGTTTAGTACGGCCAAACTTTTGGCCTTTCTACAACAAGGCCTGGACTTGGGCCTTTGTCTGGCCTCCATCAAGGTTCATATTTCTGCCTTGTCGGTTTGGTTTCAGAGAAAAATTGCGACCTTACCTGATGTGCATACGTTCACGGTGGCTCCTTGGGACTTGTCGGTGGTTCTGGAGGTGTTGCAAGGGTCTCCGTTTGAACCTCTTGAATCTGCAGCCCTTAAGTGGCTTTCTCTTAAGGTATTGTTTCTGCTGGCTATTGCCTCTGCTAGACGGGTGTCAGATTTGGATGCCTTGTCTTGTAACTCACCATATCTGATTTTTCAGCGTGATCAGGCGGTTCTTAGAACACGTCCCGGGTATTTACCTAAGGTGGTGTCTTCTTTCCACCTTAATCAGGAGATTGTGGTTCCGGCCTTTGCCTCTCCTAATTTGTCTTCTAAAGAACGGTCTTTGGATGTGGTACTGGCTCTCCGTATCTACGTGAAGAGAACTGCCTCCATCAGGAAATCGTATTCTCTCTTTGTTCTGTTTGTTTTTCACAAACGTGGCTGGCCTGCTCACAAGCAGACCCTGGCCAGATGGATTAGAATGGTGATTGCACATGCTTATGTGTACAGGCTGGCCTTCCAGCTCCTGCTACCATCAAGGCCCATTCTACTCGGTCGGTTGGACTTTCTTGGGTGACCCACCGTGGTGCGACCCTTGAACAATTGTGCAAGGCGGATACGTGGTCCTCAGTGAACACGTTCATAAGGTTCTATGCCTTTGATACTTCCGCCTCCCAGGATGCTTCCTTTGGACTCCGGGTTCTTGTGCCCGCTACAGTGCATCCCCTACCATAAGGAACTGCTTTAGGACATCCCCAATGTCATTCCCTGTGGAGCCCAGTGTACCCCACAGCAGAAAATGAGATTTATGGTAAGAACTTACCGTTGTTAAATCTCTTTCTGTGAGGTAGACTGGGCTCCACAGGGTGCCCACCCTGACGCACTTAGCTTCTTTGGGTTGGTATGGCATTAGCCGCTGACACTTTCTCCTATCGTGAGAGTGTGGTGTATGTGGCTACTAACAGTTGTCGACTCTTTTGCCTGCTACTGCATTGGACTGGTTAACAAAAACTGAGCTCCTGTCCACGGAGGCGGGGTTATAGATGAGCGGTGCTAGGCATTCTGGGAATAGTTAAAGCTTTGAGCCTGTTGGTGCCTCGGATCAAGATCCTACTCTACACCACAATGTCATTTCCTGTGGAGTCCAGTGTACCTCGCAGAAAGAGATTTAACAATGGTAAGTTCTTACCATAAATCTCGTTATACAATTCAGACAATTGCTTATCAGTATTCATTCAGAGAGTAGATACATTTCTGTATATCTTTTAGCTACAAAGCAGAATGACTGCCTTTTTCGCTATTCATTTCCTTGGCTACTTCTTTATGTATTCAAATATGAAGGAATAAAAAAGGATAATTAGAGCCCTCCTTTACCTATGGCACAATGCATAAAAGCAGGTTATCACCATATCACACAATTCATTTCTGTGGAGAAGAATGACCTTCATAACTCACTTTAAGATCCTTCACTCTGGAATTATAACTCATTCTTATTGTAGTGTCTGTTTCCACAGCATCCATTCCTTATCAGTCTTTTGGCTGCTTTTTAAACTTTAAAAAAAGTACACCCATGTTTAATTCTGAATTTTAAAAGAAAACACTGAAACACTATTCCGTAACATAGTACATAGTAACATAGTACTTGAGGTTGAATAGAGGCAAAATGCCCATCATGTTCAACCTGTATTCTGTATTAAGTTGAGTTGATTATAATGTACCTGCTGAAGTAATGTTTTATGACTAGTTAACAACTATAAATCATGTTCCACCCGAATTATCAATGTCAATATTTTAAATGTTATAACCTTGGATATCATTTTCAATCAGAAATGTATGCAATCCGCTTTTAAATGCATTTACAGACTCCGCCATTACCACCTTCCCTGGCAGGGAATTCCAAATCCTTATTGCCCTAACAGTGAAGAACCCTTTCCTACGTTGCGTACAGAATTTTCTCTCCTCTAGCCTCAGCGAGTGCCCACGTGTCCTAAACAGGGTTCTTTTAATAAATAATTCCTCTGATAACTCTTTGTAATGTCCCTTTACATATTTGAAGATATTAATAATGTCTCTTAGATGCCTCTTTTCCAGTGTATACATACCGTATTCAACCTAGTAAGCTTTTCCTCATAATCCAGTCCCTCTAGCCCTTTAATCAATTTAATAGCTCACCTTTGAACACTTTCGAGTTCACCGATATCTTTTTTATACAGTGGTGCCCAAAATTGAACACAATATTCCAGGTGCGAACATACCAATGATTTGTACAGCGGCATGATTATACTCTCATCCCTTGTCTCAATTCCCCGTTTTATGCACGCTAGCACCTTACTTGCCTTCTTTACTGCGCTTTGACATTGTATACGGTTATTAAGCCTATTATCAATGAGTACCCCCTAATCTTTTTCCAATACTGTTACCCCTAGACTTTCCTCATTTAATATGTAGGATGCAAGTTTGTTTTTAGTCCCTAAATGCATAACCTTGCATTTTTCTATATTGCACCTCATTCTCCATTTAGACGCCCAGATTTCAAGTTTAGATAAGTAATTCTGTAGAGACTCCACATCTATTTCCGAATTAATTACTCTACACAGTTTAGTATCATCTGCAAACATTGACACTGTGCTTTCCAGTCCTATTTTGAAGTAATTGATAAATATGTTGAACAGTAGTGGCCCGAGTACGGACCCTTGTGGTATTTCGCTGACTACTGGTGTCCAGCTTGAGGACTTCAAGTTGACCACTACTATCCATGTACAAACAGTTTTTCCTAGGCCAAGCTCCTTTAATTTGAGGATCAGTCTCCTGTGAGGCACTGTGTCGAAGGCTTTTGCAAATTCTAAGTAGACCACATCCACTGCTTTTCCCTAGTCAAGAATGTCGCTCACTTCCTCATAGAAGCTAACTAAGTTTGACATGATCTGTCCTTCACAAACCCATGCTGGTTCTTGCTAATAATCTTAGCGGTCTGCAGATACTCCTGTATGCTATCCCTTAGAATTCCTTCCAATATTTTCCCCACTATAGATGTCAAACTAACCGGTCTGTAGTTACCCGGATGATTTTTGGATCCCTTTTTAAATAATGGCACTACCTCAGCTATACGCCAATACTTCGGTACCATGCCTGATCTAATTGAACTATTGAAAATCAAGTATAGAGGTCTTGCTAGTTGTGACCTAAGCTCCATAAGAACCCTCGGGTGAAATCCATCTGGGCCAGGTGATTTATTAATCTTAATTTTGCTTAGTCTCTCCCGGACTACTTCTTCACTTAAACAATTATCTAACCACAAATCATTACTGTCACTATCGTTATGCACTACTCCCACCATCAGTTCTTCTCTGGTGAACACTGATGAAAAAAATGTGTTCAGTATTTCCGCTTTTATTTTGTCATCATTTATCAATACTCCAAATTCATCTTTTATTGGACCTATGTTCTTCTTTTTTAACATTTTACTGTTTATGTATTTAAAAAAACTTTTTAGGATTGGTTTTACTCTCTATAGCGATTTGCTTTTCGTTTTCAATTTTAGCTGCTCTTATTGCTTTTTTGCTTCTTTTATTGCATTCCTTGTAGTACTGGAATGACTCCTCCTTTCCATTAGATTTAAATGCTTTGAAAGCACGCTTCTTTTCATCCATTTCTTCCTTGACCTTCTTGTTAAGCCACATTGGTTTGAGTTTGGTACTCCTGCGTTTACTGCCCATGGGAATAAATTTGTGAATATTGCTATCTAGCAAACCTTTTAAAGCATCCCACATTTCCGAAATGTTCTTGCTATGAAACAAAACTTCCCACTCAATGTCATTTAGTGCACATCTCAGCATACTGAAATTAGCCTTCCTAAAGTTAAATGATTTGGTTGAACCCTTATAGCTATGTTTCCTGAAACTGATTTCGAATGTGATCATATAGTGATCACTGTTACCCAAAGTATCCCCAACTTTAGTGTTTGATATATTGTCCACATTATAAGTAATTAATAGATCCAGAGTAGTTTTACCCCTAGTTGGGTCCTTGACTATTTGAGACAAGTAGTGATCCTTTAACGTATTTAAGAACCTGTTGCTCCTAGCTTTAACACATGAATTCTGTCCTTTTCCCTGGGGTGGAAAAGATGTCGGATTTCCTAAATTGGAACCAACACCATTACAGTTCTGCTGTAGTAGCATTTGTGTTCCACTACAGCTGAATCTATCAGAGGCTTATGGACTGTGGATGATAGAAACAGAAGAGGAGGGCTTCAGTGTTCGTCTCATCAGATTAAACGGGCCACAACAGAGGCACAGAGGGGCTGGGGAGAAGGTACTAATTACCCAGGCCTGATGGAACAATGACGGCATGTTCATACCCCCTGACATTAGGACACGCCCCCATTACCCGGGCATTGCTGCGATAATATGCAAATGCTAGTTTCAGACTTCCCCTTGTGTACTAGCGTGCGCTGGACTCTGCAAACCCAAAGACTTCCAAACACTCCACCACCAGTGTACCATGGCACTCACTATAGACTAGCCTACGGCTGGTGCAGTGTCTCCTTCTGAACATGGCCTCTGTGGCTACGGCTACGGGTTTGGGCACACAGCCACGTTTATAGACACACCTGTGAATCTCCCATAACACTGCCTTTTTTGTGTTCCACTTCAGGCCACCTCGCAGCCCAGCCAATTATAAGGCCAGCACTTCTGTCTGCAACAGCACACTCTATGTACACTTTGTGGTACGCATGCACCATACAAGGTTTTAAGAACTTTTTACGCATGCGCAACAGCAAATAATCGCTCAGCTGCGCAAAAATCAGCATTGCCTGAACTTCTGGGGGAAATGGTTAGGAATGGCCACTGCAACAGAGTCAGTGGTTTAACCATCGATGGTTAAACTTTATACGTGCACACAAGAGCTGTCTGTGGACGCCACTTTCAGCTACCTGCATTTGGAATGCAAGCCAGCACCCGTCGGATGGGCAACAGAAAGTAGTATCTGATGGTGATTGACCTAAAAAAAGCATGTCCATCATATCAGGAAAATCGATGTTAGCCAAACTTGCCAACTCTAAAAAGGATCAATTTGATTAGGGAGTTCCTTTGATGAAAATAAAAATTGTTGAACAACACAACATTGGGGACAACTAAGTACCCGTGAACATGTTGCAGTCCATGAGAAAGTGGGTTGCTATGCAGGTGCAGATTAATCTGATGTTCTGTAAGATACATTGGATAACCACCAGCTACTTAGAAGAGCCACTGCAGAGCCTCCTGCCAGCTGGACTTCCTTCTGAGTTATATTGAAACTTGACCCACAGTTTGCTGTCTGAGAAGTATGGTCAGTACAAGTTTAAATAGGATTTTGGTACTCACCGTTAAATCCTTTTCTCCTAGTCCGTAGAGGATGCTGGGGACTCCAAAAGGACCATGGGGTATAGACGGGATCCGCAGGAGCTTGGGCACACTAAAAAGACTTAAGACTGGGTGTGAACTGGCTCCTCCCTCTATGCCCCTCCTCCAGACCTCAGTTATAGGAACTGTGCCCAGGAGAGACGGACATTACAAGGAAAGATTTTTGTCTTAACTAAGGGCTACCAAATTACCAGCCCACACCATAAACATACCGTACAACCGGAATAACGCCAAACCAGATAACAGTATGCATAAAACTCCAGCAACCAGCTGCAACAAACCAATACACAAGTCGTGTATAAACTAACTTAACCAGTAAGAAAATATATAATGCAAGTAATAGTCCGCACTGGGACGGGCGCCCAGCATCCTCTACGGACTAGGAGAAAAGGATTTAACGGTGAGTACCAAAATCCTATTTTCTCTTACGTCCTAGAGGATGCTGGGGACTCCAAAAGGACCATGGGGATTATACCAAAGCTCCAGACCGGGCGGGAGAGTGCGGACGACTCTGCAGCACCGACTGAGCAAACGCCAGGTCCTCATCGGCCAGGGTATCGAGCTTATAGAATTCAGCAAAAGTGTTCGAACCCGACCAAGTAGCCGCTCAGCAAAGCTGTAGTGCCAAAACACCTCGGGCAGCCGCCCAAGATGAGCCCACCTTTCTGGTAGAATGGGCTTTAACCGACTTCGGCACCGGCAACCCCACCGAAGAATGAGCTTGCTGGATCGTACTACAAATCCAGCGTGCAATAGTCTGTTTTGACGCGGGATGACCAACCTTGTTGGCCGCATACAAAACAAACAACGCTTCAGTTTTCCTAGTAACAGCTGTCCTAGAAACGTAAACTTTTAACGCTCTTACAACATCCAGAGATTTTGGAATCGCCACTTCTTCCGTAGCTACCGAAACCACAATAGGTTGGTTAATGTGAAATGACGAAACCACCTTCGGTAGAAATTGTTGACGAGTCCTCAATTCCGCCCTATCCGCATGAAAAATCAAGTACGGACTCTTATGATATAAACTCAAAAGCACAACTACCTTCCAAGTGAGAAATTTTAATTCAACCGTCCGCAAAGGTTCAAACCAGGAAGACATGAGGAACTGTAAGACGACATCAAGGTCCCATGGCGCTACAGGCGGTACAAACGGTGGATTGATATGCATTACACCCTTTACAAAAGTCTGAACCTCTGGGAGGGCAGCTAACTCTTTTTGAAAGAAAATAGACAAAGCCGAAATTTGCACTTTGATGGAACCCAATTTCAGGCCTGCATCTACACCCGCCTGTAAAAAGTGGAGAAAACGACCCAAGTGAAAATCCTCCGCATGAGCCTTTTTAACCTCACACCAGGAAACATATTTCCTCCAGAGACGGTGATAGTGTTTCGCCGTAACCTCTTTCCTAGCCTTAATGAGAGTTGGAATGACCTCCCTGGGAATACCCTTACGAGCTAAGATCTGGCACTCAACCTCCATGCCGTCAAACGCAGCCGTGGTAAGTGCGGAAACACGCATGGACACTGTAACAACAGATCCTCTCTTAGAGGAAGCGGCCAAGGATCTTCCACCAGTAAGTCCTGAAGATCCGGGTACCAGGCCCTTCTTGGCCAGTCTGGGTCGACGAGAATCGCCTGAACCCTTGCTCGACGAATGATCCCCAGCACCTTTGGAATGAGAGGAAGAGGAGGGAACACATACACCGACTGAAAGACCCACGGAGACACCAGGGCGTCCACCGCCGTGGCTTGTGGGTCCCTTGACCTGGAACAATACCTCGGGAGCTTCTTGTTGAGCCGAGACGCCATCATGTCTATCAACGGAATTCCCCAGCGTCTTGTCACTTCTGCAAATACCTCTTGGTGCAGAGCCCACTCTCCCGGATGGAGGTCGTGTCTGCTGAGGAAATCCGCTTCCCAGTTGTCCACCCCCGGTAGGAAAACTGCTGACAGTGCGCTGACGTGTTGTTCCGCCCAGCGAAGTATCTTTGTGGCCTCCGCTATTGCTGCTCTGCTCCTCGTTCCGCAGACAGGAAAACACAGACACCCAACCGACATTTCAAACAATTGAATTTCCCCCTATGTGTCTATTACACTATAAGTGACTTTGTGTGACACTACGATGTGAATAAGAGGCTAAATTCCAGAAAAAGAAGAAAAGTCAGAGAATCGCTGCCCGTGGCAAAGTGTCTAAATTGCGTCAGCCATCTTTATGTGGCGCAAAAAGGAGAGGTGTATAATGGCACATCTGTAACAAAGATATAGGGAAGGGCATAATTTAAGCTGCGCCTGCTAGCTGTCCTCTTCAGTACTGCAATACCCTATTCTGTAGGCAGCCTATATAGTTTGGGTTAGGCTAACCTTCCTGATGATAGCAGTGTTAAATAAAGAGAGCTGTGACCTAGTAGGTGAAGGAATGGTATCTGGCCTACTTATAAAGCGGAAAAAGATTACTTGGGGGTGCGGTGCCAACATAATAGTTCTGTCTCAGCAGACAGAACAATTTCCGCATTACCTAATCTCGAGGCCTCTCTTCCAATCCCCTGCCTCATCCCTTCGCCATCTATGCCCACTTACTTACTGCCATCAGGCCACCTTCCGCTTGCTCGTACCTCTTGCCACCTGTCTTCCCCCTCCCCCTAGACTGTGAGCTCCTTGGTGCAGGGCCCTCTTCCCTCCTGTTCTCACAGCACTCTTCTCTCACTCTTCAATTACTTCTCTCTACTACTCAGCGACTATCTATACCTGCATCTCCTCTCGCTCGTTACTGTTTCTCTACTTCCAACGGCTGCCTGCCCCTAGCAGTACGTGACTACTCCTTCGCTTCCTCACATCTCGGCTGTAGTGTGTACTGAGAACTGTGGCGCTAATTGTTACCTGTGCTCTGTTTTAGTTTTTCACTCAATATGAAGTACTGTGTAACCTGTATTTTTGTAATGTCTGCTGTATGAACGGAGCTGCAAAACACTTGTGGTGCCTTAATAATAAAATGAAATCATTATAATAGTGTGCTAATTGCACCCTCCCTCCCTCATGCACTGTGTGGTCAGCTGTGTGATCAGCACAACGCCTGGTCTTAATCATACTGTCATGATATCGATGAAGGGCCTATATTTAGGTGGTGGCCTGGGATTGTAGTCCAATCCGTCCTATTGTTATTCTAGCCCTTAATGCAGTCAGTGCCCAACCTTGCTTCCTGACACATTATTTTTTTTAATCCTTGGTTGATTAAACTTATCTAACAGCCTCCCCATTTTTACCAAGCCAACCACTTGTCAAGCTGCCAAAGCTCTCAGGATGTGTGTGAAAGGGCTGCGCAACTATTTAGTGATCAACAAATCAATGCAAAGTCCTCCAGAGCGTTGTAACTTTACAGCCTCCTCTCGGCTCCCAGCCCAGCACGGAGAGGTAAGAGTGGAAAAAGAGGCAGACGGGTAATTACGCCTTGATCCGTGAGTCACCGCTGCATGTCAGATTGCTTTTACACCTGTCCAATTCTCTCTGCCAGGCTGAGTCAGCAACTCTGTTATTGAGTGGTCCCAGGGACAAGGCGTGATAATTAATATTTTATGATGGCTGCAGAGATATTTTATGACCTCTGCATGTCTCTGCTATCTCTACATGTCACTTCTACAGTGTGGTCTTGTAAATCAGAAGTTACAAGAACCCACTGACTGAGCAGGGAGGTGACAGGAACACATGAAGTGCACAGATGATAATTCATCTCTCCAACAGATGTTTCTTTATTTCTTATGTATGAGGATATGCATGAAGCTGTTCCTTTGATGGTGCAGAGGATTCTGTAACTACATGCATTCTCCGAGGCATTCGCTCTTCCCATCAATACTGTGCAAAAACAGATTACTGGAAAGTGCAGCATCCCACAACACTTCATACATACCGCTAGTAATTGTTATTCTCTAGTAACTAAACTGAGATTTTTAATTGTCGTCACAATTACTAATCTAGACCATCCTACATCAGGTACAATTTGCTCTTCTCCTGGACCCCCTCATTAGATGATTGAAGTCACCTGTGGTGAAACATATTTCTCATCCGTTAATTAGTTCAACACAGGTGACTGAAATCATTTACTGAGAGGGAATTCCAGGAGCAGAGTATTTTGTACCTGCTGGAAGGGGTCATGTTGGAGGGTCTGATAATTACATCTTGTATATACTGTATGCCAGTGGTTCCCAAACTTCCTATAGTATCAGCATTTGTTTCACGGCTCCCTTAGTTTAAAAGTTTATTATTGATATATTTGGGGGGGGGGGGGGGGGGAATTAAAATAAGTTAATTTTCCCTACATGTCATCCTTTGGTTGAGTTATGTAGTGGTGTACAGCTGTGCTTCTGTGTGTGCACATATTTATAATTGGCAGCCACCAGCTCTGCTTTTGTCTATCACTTTGGCCATAAATAATTGTATTTGTTCCTTGACCACCAACCCAAGGCACGCCTGCAAGAGACTAACGGCACACAATTTGAGAACCTCTGCTGTATGCTAATTTAATCTGATCAAGGAAGTGTTCTCTTGACAAACTTTTTAGGCAGTTAATTTAAATAGCCTAATACGTGCCTGCAAAATCACTGTGGGGTAATTCAGATCTGATTGCTGCTGTGCGTTTTCTTACAGCGGGCAATCAGGTCCTAACTGCACATGCGTATGCACTGCAATGCTCACGCTCGTCGGACAACAACAACGGGCATCGCTGGTCAATGATGGGATGGTGCGAAAAAATTCTATCACACGGGCGTTCGCAAGGTGACTGACAGGAAGAGGCCGTTTGTGGATGGTAACTGAGCGTTTACAGGGAGTGTCCGGAAAAACGCAGGTGTGCCCAAGCGTTTTCAGGGAGGGTGTCTGACGTCAGCTCCGGCCCCAATTAGCCTGTTCTCATCGCACTGGAGGAGTAAGTCCTGGGCTGCGCAAAAGTGGATTTTTGCAGCTCGGCGTACACATGCATCGCACACTTGCACTGCAAATTTACACTCCTTGTGTAGGCGGGGACTATCTGATTGCAGGACAGCAAAATTAGCAGCCCAGCAATCAGATCTGAATTACCCCCATTGTGCATGGATGCTGGATGGATGTAGTCATAGGGCGGTATTCTATTGTTTGAAAAGTAAGTTTGGTGTCTGTTTTTTCCTATCTAATAGACAGGAAGAAACAGACATCCAACTGACTTTTCAAACAATTGAATTCCACCCATAATGTCCAAAACCAAAATGTCAACAATGTTCAAATGTCAACAGCAACATGTCGACCATCACAGAATGTTGACTGGTGAAATGTCAACATTGTCAGAATGTTGACAATAGGGTTAGGCTACGGGGTGTAGGGGACAGACCGACAGTGGAGGCTGGAGATAAGCCAGAGGTTCTCAAACGCGGTGCTCAAGGTACCCCAATGGTCCAGATTTTGTGTATATCCATGGCTCAGCACATATGGTTAAATCAAATTGACTAAGGGCTATTAAGTCACCTGTGGCCAAGCATGGATAAACTTAAAACCTGGACCATTGACCATTTGAGAACCTCTGAGTTAGGCACTAGAGGAAGGGTTAAGGATAGTGCAGAAATAGTTATCGGAACAGAGGATCAGAGCTCTGACGCAGAAGTGATGATCACATGACTGCCAGGACCCAGAAGACGCAACTGAAGACATCAGGAGCAGGTAAGTCACTGCCGGGCACCAGGATGGAATGCCGACATCCTAACATGTCAACATTTCCCCACTGTCTACAAGATGAACGTCAACATTTCATACCCACCCCTGCCGGATGAAGCCATTGATTTTGGCTTTGGACCTCAGTAGAGGTACCTTGGTCATTGAAACGGTCAGTAGTTTGCTATTTGGGGTAATTGATACTTCATCCTGACATTCCTGATGCTTCTCTCATTGTTTTTCACACTAATAGCAGTTGTGATAAATGGAGAGCAAATTAAGCTATCTGTGATTCTCTTTAATGTCTAGCTGGTTACCAGTCATATTCCGCTAAATTTATATATCCACAGAAGAGCCATGTTCATTGAATTTATCTTTATCTGCTAAAAAGATGTCAGCTGTGCGAAGATTACCATTTTATAGCACTGATGCAATTTCCTCAAAATGAGCATCAATAGTGTAAGATACTGTATCTTAACTTGGCCAAAATCTTACCATGTGTACCCACCTTAATTTTGGAGTAATGCCAACAAAAGAGTAACTTTACACCTTGGCAAAACCATGTTGCAATGCAGATGGGGCAGATGTAATAAAATAAGATTTTAAACCTACTGGTAAATCTATTTCTCCTAGTCCGTAGAGGATGCTGGGGACTCCGTAGGGACCATGGGGTATAGACGGGCTCCGCAGGAGACATGGGCACCTATAAAGAACTTTTAGTATGGGTGTGCACTGGCTCCTCCCTCTATGCCCCTCCTCCAGACCTCAGCTAGAGAACTGTGCCCAGAGGAGATGGACAATACGAGGAAAGGATTTTGTAAATCTAAGGGCAAGATTCATACCAGCCCACACCAATCATACCATATAACCTGGAATACACACAACCAGTTAACAGTATGAACAAACAACAGCAACAGTCCAAGACCGATTCCAACTGTAACATAACCCTTATGTAAGCAATAACCATATACAAGTCTTGCAGATTTTCCACACTGAGACGGGGGCCCAGCATCCTCTACGGACTAGGAGAAATAGATTTACCGGTAGGTTTAAAATCTTATTTTCTCTTACGTCCTAGAGGATGCTGGGGACTCCGTAAGGACCATGGGGTTCATACCAAAGCTCCCAATCGGGCGGGAGAGTGCGGATGACTCTGCAACACCGACTGAGCAAATGCTAGGTCCTCATTAGCCAGGGTATCAAGCTTGTAGAATTTAGCAAAAGTGTTTGACCCCGACCAAGTCGCTGCTCGGCAAAGCTGTAATGCCGAGACGCCTCGGGCAGTCGCCCAAGAAGAGCCCACCTTCCTAGTGGAATGGGCCTTTACTGAATGTGGTAACGGCAATCCAGCCATAACATACGTCTGCTGAATCGTGTTACAGATCCAGCGAGCAATAGTCTGCTTTGAAGCAGGCGCGCCAATCTTGTTGGCTGCATACAGAACAAACAGAGCCTCTGTTTTCCTAATTCTAGCCGTCCTGGCTACATAAATCTTTAAGGCCCTGACTACATCCAGGAATCCTCCAAGTCACTCGTAGCCACAGGCACCACAATAGGTTGGTTTATATCGAATGAAGAAACCACCTTAGGTAAAAATTGAGGACGAGTCCTCAATTCCGCTCTATCAACATGAAAAATCAAGTAGGGGCTCTTGTGAGACAAGGCCGCTAATTCTGACACCCGCCTTGCAGATGCCAAGGCCAGTAACATGACCACCTTCCAGGTGAGAAATTTCAACTCAACCGTGTTAAGGGGTTCAAACCAGTGTGATTTTAGGAACTGCAACACCACGTTCAGGTCCCATGGTGCCACTGGGGGCACAAAAGGAGGCTGGATGTGTAGCACTCCCTTTACAAAAGTCTGGACTTCTGGAAGAGAAGCCAATTCCTTCTGAAAGAATATCGACAGAGCCGAAATCTGTACCTTAACAGAGCCTAATTTTAGGCCCATATCCACTCCTGTCTGTAGGAAGTGGAGAAAACGACCCAAATGGATATCTTCCGTAGTAGCATTCTTGGTTTCACACCAAGAGACATATTTCCGCCAGATACGGTGATAATGTTTTGCCGTCACCTCCTTCTTAGCCTTTATTAGAGTAGGTATGACCTCTTCCGGAATACCCTTCTCAGCTAGGATCCGGCGTTGAACCGCCATGCCGTCAAACGTAACCGCGGTAAGTCTTGGAACATGCAGGGCCCCTGCTGCAACAGGTCCTCCCTTAGAGGACGAGGCCAAGGATCTTCTGTGAGCATCTCCTGAAGATCTGAGTACCAGGCCCTTCGAGGCCAGTCTGGAACAATGAGTATTGTCTGTACTCTTTTTCGCCTTATGATCCTCAACACCTTTGTGATGAGAGGAAGAGGAGGAAACACGTAGACCGATTGGAACACCCATGGCGTTACCAGAGCGTCTACTGCTATTGCCTGAGGGTCCCGGGACCTGGCACAATACCTCCGAAGCTTCTTGTTGAGGCGTGACGCCATCATGTCTATTCGAGTAACTCCCCAAAGACCCGTTATCTCTGCAAAGACCTTAATTCCAACACGTTCATGTGCAGGCAGGACTCCTGGCTTGTCCATAGTCCTTGAAAATTTCTTCCTTGGGTGACTGCTCCCCATCCTCGGAGGCTCGCATCCGTGGTTACCAGAACCCAGTCCTGAATGCCGAATCTGCGACCCTCTAGGAGGTGAGCACTTTGCAGCCACCATAGAAGAGACACCCTGGCCCTGGGGGACAGTGTTATCTTTTGATGTAATTGTAGATGGGACCCGGACCATTTGTCCAGAAGGTCCCATTGAAACGTCCTCGCATGGAACCTGCCGAAGGGGATGGCCTCGTAGGCTGCCACAATTTTCCCCAGAACTGACACTCTTTTTGGCTTTAGCAGGTCTCTGACCATGTTCTGGAGGTCCTGGGCTTTTTCCAACGGGAGAAAAACCTTCTTTTGTTCCGTGTCCAGTATCATGCCTAGGAACGCTAGTCGAGTTGTTGGAACCAACTGTGACTTTGGTAGATTGAGAATCCAACCGTGTTGCTGGAGTACTCTCATCTCGTCTTTATCAGGAGATAGTCCAAGTATGGGATAATTGTGACTCCTTGCTTGCGCAGGACCACCATCATTTCGGCCATTATCTTGGTGAAAATCCTCTGGGCCGTGGAAAGCCCAAACGGCAACGTCTGAAACTGGTAATGACAATCCTGTACAGCGAATCTCAGGTACTCCTGATGAGAGGGATATATGGGGACATGAAGGTAAGCATCCTTTATGTCCAGTGACACCATAAAATCTCCCCCTCCAGGCTGGCTATTAACGCTCGGAGCGATTCCATCTTGAATTTGAATCTTTTCAAGTACAGGTTTAGGGATTTTAGATTTAAAATGGGTCTGACCGAACCATCCGGCTTCGGGACCACAAAGAGGGTCAAATAGTACCCTTTTCCCTGTTGGTTCAGGGGAACCCTGATAATTACTTGCTGTTGACACAGCGTTTAAATTGCAGCTAACACTACATCCCGCTCTGTAGAAGTTGGTAAGGCGACTTGAAAAATCGGCGTGGGGGCACCTCTTCGAATTCCAGTTTGTAGCCTTGGGAAACTATTTAAAACGCCCAAGGATTCACGTCTGACCTGACCCAGACCTGGCTGAAGAGTCGCAGGCGTGCCCCCACTGGTGCGGATTCCCGCAGGGGAGCCTCAGCGTCATGCAGTGGGTTTTGTAGAAGCCGGGGAGGACTTCTGTTCCTGGGCACCAGCCGAAGCAGGTGTTCTCTTTCCTCTACCCCGACCTCTTCTGGACTTTTGCGACCGAAAGGACTGCATGTGATATTGTGGAGTTTTCTTTTGCTGTTGGGGAATAAAAGGTAAAAAGGTAGATTTACCCGTGGTAACTGTGGAAACCAGGTCCGCAAGCCCAACCCCAAACAACACTTCACCCTTATAGGGTAAAACCTCCATATGCTTTTTCGAATCCGCATCACCCGTCCATTGGCGGGTCCATAAGGATTGTCTCGCTGAAATAGCCATGGCATTGGCTCTGGAACCCAGCAACCCAATGTCCCTTTGAGCGTCTCTCATATACAAGACTGCGTCTTTAATATGGGCTAGAGTTAACAAAATAGCATCCCTATCTAGGGTATCAAGGTCAGCCGACAGGGTATCTGTCCAAGCTGCAACTGCGCTACATACCCATGCCGACGCAATTGCCGTTCTGAGCAAAGCACCAGTATGTGAATAAATAGACTTTAATGTAGTCTCCTGCCTGCAGTCCGCAGGGTCCTTGAGGGCCGCTGTGTCTGGAGACGGCAGCGCCACTTTCTTGGACAGGCATGTTAAAGCCTTGTCCACAGTGGGAGAGGATTCCCAACGTACCCTGTCCTGTGTAGGGAAAGGGTATGCCATGTTAATTCTTTTGGGAATCTGCAGCCTCTTATCTGGAGTCTCCCAAGCTTTTTCAAATAACTCGTTAAGTTCATGAGATGGGGGAAAGTTTATTATCTGTTTCTTTCCCTTAAACATGTGTACCCTCGTGTCTGGAACAGAGGGTTCATCAGCAATATGCAACACATCTCTTATTGCAATAATCATACACTGAATACTCTTTGTCACCTTAGGGTGCAATCTAGCTTCATCATAGTCGACACTGGATCAGAGTCCGTGTCAATATCTGTGTCCACAATTAGTGACAAGGGACGCTTTTGAGACCCCGACGGGCCATGTGAGTCGGTCCAATCCGAGGATTGACCCCCTGATGCCTCCCTGGATTCAGCTTTATCTAGCCTCTTATGTAAAGATGCTACACTTGCATTCAACATATGCCACATGTCCATCCATTCCTGAGTCGGCACTACCGACGGGGACACACCACTCATCTGCTCCACCTCCTACTTGGAGAAGCCTTCCGCTTCAGACATGCCGACACGCACGTACCGACACCCCACACACACAGGCATATACCTATAAGGGGACAAATCCCCAACCAGGCCCTTAGGAGAGACAGAGAGAGAGTATCCCAGCACACACCCAGCGCCAAACTGACACTGGAAAATCCAGACAGTGCTTTTATATTATTATATAATGCCAATCTTCCCACTCACTGCGCTCCAATGTGCCCCCCTCCTCTTTTTCAGCCCTCTGAAGTGTTCAGCAGGGGAGAGTCTGGGGAGCCAGCGTTCTCTGCAGCCTCTGTGGAGAAAATGGCGCTAGTTAGTGCTGAGGGATCAAGCTCCACCCCCTCCAGCGGCGGGCTTCGGTCCCTCTTCAATTTTAATAAAATGGAGGGGAATCATCTATTTGCTGCCTCCGCAGCCTAATGTGACCTTTTTTGCCCAAAAACGAGGTTTATTGCTGCCCAGGGCGCCCCCCCTGTGCCCTGCACCCATCAGTGCTTTCTGTGTGTCTGTGTGTGGGAGCAATGGCGCGCAGCGGTAAGCTTTACCTCATGAAGATCTGAAGTCTTCTGCCGCCTTTGAAGTCTTCTTGCTTCTCATACTCACCCGGCTTCTATCTTCCGGCTCTGTGAAGAGGACGGCGGCGCGGCTCCGGGACGAACCCCAGGGTGAGACCTGTGTTCCGACTCCCTCTGGAGCTAATGATGTCCAGTAGCCTAAGAAGCAGAGCCTATCATTTAAGCAGGTCTGCTCCTCTCCCCTCAGTCCCACGATGCAGGGAGCCTGTTGCCAGCAGTGCTCCCTGAAAATAAAAAACCTAACAAAATTCTTTTTTCCACAGAAAACTCAGGAGAGCTCTCTGCAGTGCACCCTTCTCCTCTGGGCACAGGATCTGAGGTCTGGAGGAGGGGCATAGAGGGAGGAGCCAGTGCACACCCATACTAAAAGTTTTTTATAGGTGCCCATGTCTCCTGCGGAGCCCGTCTATACCCCATGGTCCTTACGGAGTCCCCAGCATCCTCTAGGATGTAAGATAAAATATGTAGACTTATTTTGATTTGGGAGGGGGGAGCGTCCCAGCTCAAATCTAAAATGCACTGTTCAGCATTTGTGGGCTACACACAAAAGCAGGCAGTATTTACATTGCAGTCAGCAAAAAGAAATAAATGTATTTGCACCACTTGCATTGCAATCATTTGTTCAGATGCAAACTCGTTTTTGGCTCAGCTCCCAAAATTAGCCCAGAAGAGAACACCAGTGTCAGTGAAGAGTTTGCAAACAGCTAAGGGGTCTTCCCCTAACATCACCTTCAAATAAGAAGGCTTTGCGAGGCATTTATACATCTTTTCCATACAGATATATTTTTCTTTTTCCTTTTTTTTCAAAAATGTTTTTATTGCAAGTTGTACAAGAAATATCAACAGCGAGGAATACACTTATCCATTGTACACATTTTCTAACATTTTCCACCTTCTGATACAACATCACAGGTATATTTGGCAGTTTCTATGTTGTAAAAGGATATTGTTGACATTAGGCATCAATAAAATAACAAATCATGTTTTACAAGTATAGTCTTTTGGTTGTTTTTGTTGCAATTTATTGATATACAATAGATGATAATGGCTTAGAGTCTGATTAAAATAAAAGTTAGGAAAGGTAAAGAAAAACAAAAACACACAAAAAATAAATAAATAAATAAAAAATAAACAAAAGGGGAGAGGAGGGAGAAAGTAAAGGGGATAAAGAGGCAAGAAAAAGAGGGGGGGGGGGAAAGCCATGCGCGTCCGAGTCCTCCTTCCCGCTTCAACTCAAGGTAATCGGTGGATCCTGTATGAATACTCTAGTCTCATACCAAAGGGTCATACGAAAACATTTATGTATTTGCTGTCTAGTTTCAATGGGTAAGGTGTCTATGTAACTTTCCCACACTGAGAAGAAATTCTCAATTTGGGAGTCTTTGTGAAGTGTAGTTTCAGTCCATTCAAGTTTAAACATTTGAAACAATTATTCTTTAAACATGGTGAGGGACGGGGGCGTAGGAGAAATCCATTGTTGTAATATGCATTTTCTGGCTAACGAAGAGACAAACAGTAATAATTTTTTGCATCCAACTGAAATTTTTGGAGTGTTTGGCAAGAACCCTAGGATTGCCCACTCTGGGGTCAATGATAGAAAGTTCACCAGAAGGTCAACTGTAAATTGTCTTATCGTCAACCAGAAACGCTGAATCATGGGACATTCCCACAAACAATGGTATAAGGTTGCTTCAGAGCAAGCACATTTGTGACATACGGATGTGGTAGTCATACCAATTAAATTACAACGGTGAGGGGATAGGTATCCTCTATAGAATAATTTAAAAAAAATGTCCTTGTAGGATGTGGCTGAAATTGTTTTGATGGAATATAATAGCGTTTTCAAAATATCCTCTTCCTTCAAATTGGGGAAGTGTGTTTGCCATTTAGTGATACCCGTTTGGAACTGACCAGCATGATAAGGCAACCTTATTATTTTGTAAAAATAAGTTATGGCTTTCGTGGAATAACTCACATTTAGAAATGCGTCATCAAGCGCATTACACCAGTCCTCCTCACTTAAAAAAGTTGTTACTTTATTAGTATAATGCTGTGCCTGGAGGAAGGCCAAATTGCACATTGGCAAAAAATCGTAACGAGATTTTGCTTGTACATAAGTAAGAGGCTTTTTTGTTTCCAGATTTGCGAGGTGTCGGACTGAACGTATTCCCTGTTCATGCCACGATCTAAATGGTTGTGTTGCCAAGCCATGTTGGAAGCTGACATTGCCCAAAAAGGGAAGATGTAAAGAATATAGAGTGTGGAGCTTAGCTTTATTACGTATTGTGTGCCATGTTGACCATGTCGACATGAGCAAGGGATTTTCTAGTAGATGTGTAGGAATCTCATGTTTGGGTAAGTGTAAAAAGCAGGTCAAATCCAGATTAGAAAGAAATTGTTTTTCAAGTGTACAGTTTGCATATTGATCTCTCCCATGGAGCCAGTCCTTAATATATCTACAGGTGGCTGCTTGGTTATATAATTTAATATTAGGGAAGTTTATTCCACCCTCTTCTCTAGTCTTTTGTAGTATTTCTAGGCTAATTCTTGGCCACTTCTTGGACCAGATACATTTTCGGAATAGTTCCACAATTTTTTTTTCATCAGATAAAGTGAGTATGAGCGGGAGAACTTGCAATCGGTATAATAACTTTGGAAAAGTAATGAGTTTGATTAAATTAGCTCTTCCCAGATACGACAACCGTAGATGTTGCCACCCCTCTAGTTCTGTTTCAGTTTTTGCAATAAGTGGGGTTATATTTGCGTAGTAAAAATTGTGGATAGTTTTGGTTAGGTATATCCCCAAGTATTGTATCTGGGAAGAGGTCCATTGCAATCCCCCAAAGGAATTAGATGGTGTATAGGGACGATTGCCTAAAGCCATTGCCTTTGACTTAGATAGGTTTATCCGAAATCCCGAAATTGAGCCAAATTGACTGAGTTTATCAAACAAAGGATCTAAACTCACCTCAGGATTAGAGACAAAAAGTATTAAATCGTCGGCAAAGGCCTGCAATTTTAATTCCTGATCCCCAATTTTTGCCCCCTGAAAGGTCGACCAATGTTGTAAATGGCGCAACAGAGGGTCCAATGCCAGGTTGAACAGCAGAGGTGATAGTGGGCAACCCTGGCGTGTCCCCCGCTGCATCGGAATAGGCTTGCCAAGAAGGCCATTGACCAACAATCTAGTACTGGGTTTTAAGTAGAAATATTTAATCATCTCCACAAAGATAGTTCCAAAGCCTCTATAATCCAGTACCTTGAACAAGTATTCCCATAAGACTTTGTCAAAGGCCTTCTCGGCATCCAAACTCAACATTATAGTGGATGAGGCCTTGCTTGCTGGCGAAGAAGCTAACACCGCTATAGCCGAGCGAATTCCCAGGACAGGGTGACGACCCGATGTGAAACCCAATTGATGTGAAGTTAAGAGAAATGGCATTAGATCCTGTAGTCTGGTAGATAATATTCTAGCCAGAATCTTATAGTCCTGATTTAACAATGCGATAGGTCTGTAAGATTCCATAAGAGAGACGTCTTTACCTGGTTTGGGTAACAATAATGTTATGGCTTCATTAAATGATGGGTAAGAAACCTTATTATCAAAAATCTGTTGGAATAAAGTGGTAAATGTTGGGATTATATTGTTTTTTAGAATTTTGTAATAATTTGCATTTAGACCGTCTGGGCCCGGTGCTTTATTTAATTTGAGAGAATCAATGGCTGCAAGAATTTCCTGTTCCGTAATTGAACTATTAAGGCCCTCCCTTTGTTCTGTTGTTAGTTTAGGTAGCCCTACTTTCTCTAGAAAATCAACTATGTTTTTTTGATTGGGCTCACTAGATTTGTATAGGTCAGTAAAATACGACTCTAGTAAGTTTAATATGTCAGGGTGAGAAGTGACTGTCGCTCCGGAACCCTAGTCTAGTAATTTAGTTATATAACATTTTTTCTTTTGCTGCTTAGCCATAAAGGCTAGAAGTCATCCAGACTTACCACCCCAACGGTGATATTGATTTTTCATGTATTCAGTCTTAAGTTTTGCCTCTTGTAAAAGGAAGGCTTCTAGCAAACCCTTTTCTTGCAGATAGGTGGATTTATTTTCCTCTGTGTTAGAAAGTAGATATTGCTGAGGGCGTGGCCTGGCTGGAGAAGAGAGCAGACGTGTTTCTGCTTAGCTCCTCTCTCCAGCTTTATTAAACACATCATATTGTGTACCCACCCGCTGTATACCCTCTCTGGGGGCTCCCCTTCCCCCCCTGTAGACCTCCTGTGCCCAGCAGTGACTGCCGCAGAGCCGGGGAGCAGTTTTAACTGTTCCCGCAGGTTGCGGCCTACGGACCTCCAGAAGCCAGGGCCTTGCGTACTCCCGGTGCCCGCGTTTTGAGCTCCATAGCGGGGACGCGGCGCCGGGAAGCGGCGCGGACCTCCCCAGTGCCACAGGAGCCTTCGGCAGCCTTCCCCAGACCCCCAGGGTGGACATCCCCTGGGGCAGCAGGTCGGGGAGACGCCTGGCATCGGGGGACAGCGGTGAAGCAGACGCCCAGGGGGATGCGGCGGCCATTTTGGATTGCACTGCAGGAGCTGCTCTGAGGTAGTGGTGTGCCTGTGTGTTGTGGGTGTCTCTGGATTAGGGCTACACCGGGACTGGTGGCCCTCTGGCACTATTCTCCCTTTCATCTCACTCTGGGGCCTCTGTTGAGGGATTGGTG
Source organism: Pseudophryne corroboree (assembly GCF_028390025.1). Classification (NCBI taxonomy): domain Eukaryota; kingdom Metazoa; phylum Chordata; class Amphibia; order Anura; family Myobatrachidae; genus Pseudophryne; species Pseudophryne corroboree. The sequence continues at coordinate 84,048,571 of NC_086450.1, read as the reverse complement.
CTTTCCTTTCTTTGTGGAGCAATGGACTTTTTCACAGCAGTATTTTCTTCTACTACAACTTCCCCATCTTGTGGCCACTGGGCGTAATTGCATGCATTTCTCACACAGTATGCTCGATATATAATACATATTGGCCCTCATTCCGAGTTGTTCGCTCGCAAGGCGATTTTAGCAGTATTGCACACGCTAAGCCGCCGCCTACTGGGAGTGAATCTTAGCTTCTTAAAATTGCGAACGATGTATTCGCAATATTGCGATTACACACCTCGTAGCAGTTTCAGAGTAGCTTCAGACTTACTCGGCATCTGCGATCAGTTCAGTGCTTGTCGTTCCTGGTTTGACGTCACAAACACACCCAGCGTTCGCCCAGACACTCCCCCGTTCCTCCGGCCACTCCTGCGTTTTTTCCGGAAACGGTAGCGTTTTTTCCCACACTCCCATAAAACGGCCTGTTTCCGCCCAGTAACACCCATTTCCTGTCAATCACACTACGATCGCCGGAGCGAAGAAAAAGCCGTGAGTAAAAATCCTATCTTCATAGCAAATTTACTTGGCGCAGTCGCAGTGCGGACATTGCGCATGCGCACTAAGCGGAAAATCGCTGCGATGCGATGAAATTTACCGAGCGAACAACTCGGAATGAGGGCCCTTGTACTGCAGATTTCATAGGACCGCAGATATCCCAGCACCTCCCGAGTCGTTCGGCTGCGATGTCCCCATGGTTGAATGACCACGATATTATGATGTGACTGCTCTGAGATAATTCTACCTCCACCTGAATGCTCCTATGACATGATATGACAGCTCAGCTTTTATGTGGATCCTTCCTTGATTGATTTTACAGACGCCTCTTACCTCCAGTCCCTCTACTTTTGTCGTTCAGCTATATTATGCCTCCCAAGAAATATAAGGCCGCTAAAACGGTTTCCTAGGTGGCGTTCTTTAAACCTTCTCCTCAAGCCGCTAAAACTAAGGATGCACGGAGTGGCGCCTCTAAGCCTGCTGTCCCTGTGCCCTCACCACTTCGGGAAGCGTCCGCCCCTACCTCTGTTACCATACACACCGGTTCTATCGAAGACAGTGACTCGCTTACGGTGGGCGCTATGAAGCATCTCCTAACGCAATTTAAGGATGAAGTTGCGGCGGAATTTAGAGCGACTATGAAGGAACGTCAGAGATCTATTGACGAGATTGGTGACCACACCGACCACTTAGAAACAAAAATGGGTGAAGTGGTGTCTTCGCACAATGATCTGATCTCTTCTCATGAACTGCTTCAAAATGAGGTCACGGCACTCAGGGACAAACTCTCTGATATAGAGGACAGATCGAGACGTAACAACATAAAGCTGCGAGGTGTCCCGGAGGCTGTCGCTAATAGCGCTTTAAACGATTTTGCAGTTGACCTCTTTATCAAACTCCTCCCTTCTTACCGCTCAGTGGACTTTCTAATAGATCGCATCCATAGGCTCCCTAAAGCCAGGAACGCTCCTCTGTTGTCCCCCGAGATGTCCTTATGAGGTTGCACTATTTCCACGTGAAGGAGGCAATTTTGAAAGCTGCTAGACCCTCGGATTCTGCTTCGGAGGCTCTGGGCTCACTTCAGATATTTGGAGACCTGTCCCCTGCTACTTTAGCAAAAAGGCGCTCTCTTTACCCCATCACATCAGTGTTACGTAAAGAGAACATTCTATACAGATGGAGATTTCCTACTAAGTTGCTTATTTCTCGAGAAGGTTCTACTGTTGTCATAACGAACGTTGAGGAGGGTAAAAAGATCCTAGCATCATGGATCTCTGCAAGCTCTTCTACACACACCTCCCCCGAACGGGGCCTTCAGCGGGACTGGGCCTCGTTGGCTGCAGATCTTTGAGTATCGTCTGCTTTACTACGTTTGCATTGATTTCATGTTTTTCTAATCGGTTTGACATGTCATGTTTCCTATGTTGCACCAGTTCCTTTGCGGTGGTTTGAGGCGGGTGTTTATGTGATATCTGAATGTTATTAGATTGTTTCCGGGTGTTGCCTCAACACCACTAGTTAACTGTTTGTTGTCTGCCTCTGCTGCCACGACTGCCGCCCACATTTCTTTGTTAGCTGGGACTTCTACCTGAGTTTCTTTTAGTCCCGGCGGCTGGCGGTGCGGGGGACCAGAGATAGAGGACCGAGGAACTGTATCTGGCAAGCGGCCCTCACTCTCCAGTCAGCTCTATAGGAATGCAAAGGGCTTTAGCCTGTTATTGGCGGAATATGATCTTTTAGACCTTTGGCGCGTTAAGCACCCAATGGACAGAGATTACATATTTTATTCCCCGGTACATGCCTCTTATTCTAGAATAGACCTAGCTTTAGCAGATAAGTGGACTCTACAGTCCATCCGTAAAATCTCTATTCTCCCCATGTCTTGGTCGGATCACTCCCCACTATTCATCGACTGGGATATTAATAGTAGAAAGGTTACCCCTCGCTCCCTGGCGTTTAGGTAAACTAAGTCTTCTTTTGCCGGAGACCACACAGGCTATCCAAACCACCATGGACTATTACCTTTCTGAGAACTCTCCTCGGGAGACATCTATCTTCACATTCTGGTGCGCCCTCAAAGCAGTAACACGAGGGACAGCGATTCAAACAGCGGCTAAACTTAAAAGGGCATATCGTAAAAAATTTGAACAAGCTGAGCTTGCAGTCGCTTCCTTGGAGAGTTCTCACAAGGCACATCCACACGATAAAGCCCTTCTTAATTCACTGAAGGAAGCCAGAGAGGCGGTAAATGTTTTCTATTTAGCGGAAGTCCAACGCAACCTACATAGACTAAACCAAAAATTCTACGTTTATGGTAACCGGGCTGGTAGACTACTGGCGAGGAAGCTGAGGGGTAGGAAAGCTAAAGAAAAAATACATATTGTCCACTCGGATAGAGGTAAGAGAGTCTATGATCCTGACGAGATTGCAAATGTCTTTGCATCTTATTACTCTAAACTATACAACTTGAAGGGGGATTCTTCCACTTTTCAACCTACAGGCATTGATGTTCAAAATTTTCTGATCAATTTTACTCTCCCCTCGCTGTCTCCAGAGACTAGTAGCTCCCTTAGTGAGCCTTGGACTTTAGCCGAAGTCGAAAAGGCTATTGACTCCCTTCCGGCGGATAAGGCCCCGGGACCTGATGGTTATCCTTCTGGTTTCTATAAATCCTTTAAGGAGAGCTTGGCCCCGGTGCTCTTGTCAGTGTTTAATGAAGCCTCAGAAGTTGGGCATTTTCCCAAAGAGATGCTGGAAGCTCAAATCATCACCATCCCCAAACCGGGAAAAAACCCTACCTCAGTCCAGAATTTTAGACCAATAGATCTATTAAATACGGATCTAAAAATTTATGCCAAATTAGTTGCCAACCGTATCAGTCCACTTGTCCCTTCTCTTATCAACCCTGATCAAGTGGGCTTCGTATTAAACAGACAGGCCCCGTATAATACGCGTAGGGTGATTAATGTTATTGAGCATTCTGCCTGTAGAAAAGAACCCCTCCTAGTTTTGTCTCTGGATGCCGAAAAGGCGTTCAATAGGTTGAACTGGGACTTTATGAGATTAACTCTGGACAAATTTAGCTTCTCTGGAAGGATCTTAAACTCTATCCTGGCTCTCTATTCCAAACCCTGTGCACGGGTCTTTCTTAACGGATGTCTTTCTTCACCCTTCAATATCTTCAATGGCACTCGTCAGGGCTGCCCGTTATCTCCTATTATATTCGCATTGGCGATAGAACCCCTGGCTGCTTGCATTAGATCCCGTGATTCGATTAGTGGCCCTGTTATTGGGGGCATCTCTCACAAAATCAGCTTGTTTGCAGATGATATTTTATTATGTCTTTCTGATCCTGAGTCTTCCTTGCAAGTTCTTCATGACGTCCTTCAAGACTATTCGGATGTTTCTTTTTATAAATTAAATACTAATAAAACTGAAGCCCTCCCACTCAAGTATCTCCGACTGTGGTCTCTAGGTTGAAGGATTCGTACAAATATGCCTGGAAGTCCTGCTCCTTGAGATATCTAGGGATTAACTTAACCAGAGAAGATAATTTAATTGAGTGTAATTATGCCCCATTATTAAAAGTGTTTACGGAGCTGACTGGGGAGTGGATGCTACAGGAGGTGTCTTAGCTGGGTAGGATTGCTGCTGCCAAGATGGTCTTATTGCCGAAATTAATGTACCTGTTTTGCGCCATACCAAGACCCCTTCCCAAACTCTTCTATAATAAATTTAATCAGGTCCTGATTAGATATGTGTGGGGAGGCTCTAGACCAAAAATTGCAAAAAAAATTCTTATTATGCCTAAACAATCCGGTGGGGTAGCTTTCCCAGATATAGAAAAGTATCATGCTGCATGTCTGTTAAGTCAGTCTAGAGACTGGTTTGACACCTCGTGTCTGAAACCATGGGTTATTCTGGAAGCTTCTTATGTGAACCCTGTTACTCTTTCTGATTTGTTTTGGTTGCCACCATCTGCTGCTCGTAGTAGGTCCGGAGCCTGCAAGTCTATTAAAACGACCCTAGATTCATGGCATAAACTAGTATCCTCTTCGGAAGACGTTCCACTGCCTGTCGTTAATCGCTCTTATGTCATTGATTCCTAATATTTCCCTAGAGTATTGGATTCAGAAGTGGCTCTCCACGGTGGGATTTATTTTTAGGAGACATCTTGATGTCCTTTTCCCAATTACAAGAGAGATTTGGGATTCGGACTCAAGACTTTTTCAAATACTTGCAGGTGAGAAGTTGGTTACACTCACAGGCTCTACATCTTCACAAACCTTCTCCTCCGGCTTATATTAAAAAAACGATTGGAGACGTCCTCGCATAAATATGGGATTACGTGGTGGTATCATTTTCAATTGACAAACAGCACACAGACTAAATTAAAATCTCAGATTTTATGGGAAAGTGATTTGAATAGATCCTTTATTGATGCAGATTGGGACAGTATATTTAGATCTTGTTTTAAAGTCTCCAAATGTGTTAACCACTCCAAAATGTTTTACAAACTTATACAAAGGGCCTACTTCACCCCTGAAAGACAAAATAGAATCTGGCCTTCACAATCTAAATTATGTTGGAGAAAATGCGGCTCTACGGGGGATATCTTTCATATTTTTTGGGCCTGCCCTCGTATACAAACACTGTGGAGAAAAATTTTCAATATGGCTAGCATTGTTCTAGGGTTCATCATCCCCCTGGACCCAGCTTTAGCGTTATTTCATTTGTACGTAGATCACCTCTCTGCAGGTGATCGCTACGTCTTGGGGCATACCTTGATAGCCACTAAAGCTGCTATAGCACAATTGTGGAAATCTGAGAATATTCCTTCCCTAGCGATTATTGAAAATAAGATTCATAAACATTTCATTTTCGAAACAGCGGAAGCTAAATATTCTTCCTCAGCTAACTCGATCCATTTGAAATGGTTAAGTTGGTCCGACTATAGGGGAAGAGAAGGTAGGCTAACCGTCTATAGTTCTCCAATTGATATATCTGTGCTTTGCCCCACCTAGACTGACCTCTTCAAGAATGTTGTGATATCAGATATTTTTTATTTATTTATCTTTTTTGTTATGTCTCTTCTCTGTGCTCTCTCTTCTTCCTGTTTCTGAACGCCCAATGTAACCAATTGTTTACTCATCCAACTGTGCGTTGTGTGTGCTTTGATTATTGTAACCATTCTGGACTACCCCTATGTTTCCCTTATCTCTTTTTTCTGTTCCCCATTTCTGTGTGAAAACTCTTCAATAAAAATTTAATGTTTAAAAAAAAGAAAGTAGATATTGCTGATGTGAGTGACGCAATCTAGTAGTTAAAGAATGTAATTGTTCTTTCTTATCTTTGTTGCGTTTAGCTACATAGGATATGATGTGTCCTCGCATTACTGCTTTCGAAGCTTCCCAGAATAGGACTATATTGTCCCAATGTTGTATGTTGTCATCCACATAGGCCTGCCAATTAGTTTTGAGATATTTTTGGAAATCCTCATTTTGTGACAAGTACATCGGGAAGCGCCATAGTTTAGTGGTATGCAGAGGATTTCTCCTCTCTATATCACACATTATCGGGGCATGGTGTGAAATTATGATGTTATCTATGAAAGTGTGAGTAACCCGCGTAAATAATGATTCTTCCAGTAGGATATAGTCCAGTCTCGTAAAGGTGTCGTGTACTCGTGAGTGGTATGTGTACTCTCTACTAAAGCCATTTTGAAGCCTCCAGACATCCAACATAGAATGCTGAGAGCATAAAAGGGAAATGCCTTCTCTATGGTGGGGAGACGGATTCACTTGAGATTTAGAATGATCTAGGGAAGCATCATGTAGTGAGGTCATGTCACCTCCAATAATTAAGTTAGGTGTGGCGTGTTGCATTAACAAATTAGAAATTATTTGGAAGAATGTGAAATTGGGTGAATCTGGTGCGTAGATGTTAAGTAGTGTGAATTGTTCACCATGTATTATTACATTTAGCATAAGGTATCTGCCTTCTGAGTCAGCGATAGTTTTAGTCACTTCAAAATTGAGGTTCCTGGCAAATAAGATTGCCACTCCTCTTTTTTTCTTACAGTAAGAAGCCGAAATACAATCCCCTAACCAAGGGCTCTTTAAAGTGGGGTTTGAGTTTTTCAACCAGTGAGTTTCCTGTAGGAATATTATGTCTGGATGAGCGCGTTTTAAGTGTGATAACACTCTACGCCTTTTGATAGCCGAATTCAGGCCTGCTACATTCCATGATAAAAGTCGAAATGAATTTGAGGTGACCTGCGGAATCCGCAGGTTAGGTGTCTGTGTTTGTGTCATCCTATACCAATTCTAACGAGACTTGTGTGTAGGTTGACTTGAAAGTACAGCACATCTGCTCCGTCCCAGCTAGCAGAGCACATGTGAAACATCGTATCAGATCGAAACAGAGACTCGGACACGCATGGCCTAAGGAGAGAGGATGAAGCAAGGGGGAAAGAAAAGAGAAAAAGGGCGATCAACCAAAGTAATAGTAACAATAACAATATTATATTTGGATTAGGTGCAACACCCATTACTGCAGGGTGAGGCAGTCAGAACTAAATTCTGTACGCTTCTGAGTAACCGCATTAAAAAAATCTTGAAAATTCAGGATTTGAAAATCACATACTACAAGAGTACGTCGTTTGCGGTAGGCCATTAGAATATTTTCTTTATCCCTGTAATTCAAAAACTTAGCTATGACCGGCCTTGGCCTTACATCTCGGCTCTCTCTTTCAGGCCCTATACGATGTGCTCTTTCAATCATAACTATGCCTGATGAGGTGGGAACATTCAGTATGGCTATGATGTCAGTGCTAAGGAGATCCATTAGGTCTGACCCCTTTATAGATTCGGGGATGCCCAAGAACCTTAGATTACTTCGCATGGTTCTATTCTCTAGATCTTCTAGTTTAGATTCTAGTTTGATGTTAAGTTGGGCTTGTGCCTCAGCAAACTGTTTGAGTTCAGAAATGGCATCTTCATTGGTACTGGTGCTCTGTTCCACCTCAACCAAGCGTTGTGTTTGTTTCTAGATGTGTTAAAATAGCATTAATAGAGGCCTGAATGGCGTCTAGTTTTTGTTCAATTTGTGACGTTTGTGCTGGATTCAGCAAGCTAGAGGTGTCACCTGTGCCTCCCAAAGGGGGGCTTTCTGGGGGTGTGATGGAGGGAGAAGAGTTAACCGAGCCACGGGTAGTGGAGCTTAAGGGTTGGGTGTTCTTGCCTTTATTTCTATTTTTCATGGCTGACATTTGAGACCTGTCTAGAAATTTGTCCATACTATGAACGTTTGTCCTAGGCCAGAAATTGAGTGCACCCTCAAATAAGGGTTGAAAAGTATTACATGGTACTATAATTTGGCTAGTGACCCATTAAACCTTTGAATCACATTATTATGTCAAATTGAATATCAAACACCTTGCGAAGTCTATGATGCAAGAGGACTTATATGGCCTTATGAACTGTAATTAATTTTTCTATTAGTGCCAAAAAGAATTCAATAATAATAAAAAATAAAATAAAAATAAAAATACCCACAATCAAGTGGTTCGTAGAGGCTTTAGTGGCAACAACTAAGCGATCATAAAGAGTGATGTTAAACCCTTAGCACTGTGGGTGGGCTTCTATAAAAATTGTCACAGAAGGGGTTGGTAGTGAACCAAAGGATGCTGAGGAAACTTCGTTAACAGTCCAATTGGACCATTATACAGATTTTATACCGTATGAAATTATGCGTTTTGTTTAGTAGGTTTGAATTAACCCTTACAGTAGGGGGAAAAAAAATTAAATATATAGAATACAATGAAAAATGCAGTAGATATCAAACCGCTTTTGTAGGGAGCGTGTAGTTACAGTCTTGCACCACAAGATGGCAACTGCTGCCTTTCAATATGCAGTTGACAAAAACAAGTATCAAACAATTATGAAGCAGAGAACTGCAGTAAGTTAAGTGAAGAAATATAACAGTTCAATTAACTTGTAATATATAAAGTACAGAAGTATGTTGGAATAATTCTGGAATAGTGAACTTGTTTGTATTTTGTAATTGCCTTCTATATATTAAACCTCCATTGAGTATAGAGATATATAGGCAACAGCAAAGTTATCCTATGATGGACACCACGAGCCACTAGATGGCAGATGTGCACCGTATTATCTAAAGGAACAGATTATCAAAGACAGAAGGAAAAAAATAAATAAATATATATATATATATATATATATATATACACAATAATAATAATTACACATATACATATATATAAATAAACAGTTCTTTAGAAGGTATATAGGTGGTCATTCCGAGTTGATCGCTCGTTATTTTTTTTCCGCAACGGAGCGATTAGTCGCTAATGCGCATGCGCAATGTCCGCAGTGCGACTGCGCCAAGTAAATTTGCTATTAAGTTAGGTATTTTACTCACAGCATTACAAGGTTTTTTCTTCGTTCTGGTGATCGTAGTGTGATTGACAGGAAGTGGGTGTTTCTGGGCGGAAACTGGCCGTTTTATGGGTGTGTGCGAAAAAACGCTGCCGTTTCTGGGAAAAACGCGGGAGTGTCTGAAGAAACGGGGGAGTGTCTGGGTGAACGCTGGGTGTGTTTGTGACGTCAAACCAGGAACGAAACTGACTGAACTGATCGCAGTGGCAGAGTAAGTCTCGAGCTACTCAGAAACTGCTAAGAACTGTCTATTCGCAAATCTGCTAATCTTTCGTTCGCAAATCTACTATGCTAAGATTCACTCCCAGTAGGCGGCGGCTTAGCGTGTGCAAAACTGCTAAAAGCAGCTTGCGAGCGAACAACTCGGAATGAGGGCCATAGTTATGTGCAGAAAAACCACCACTGCTATAACTATTGCAACAGTAAAGTAGTTATAAGCTGTACTCCTGCAGCCACCTCCGGCAGCAAGCACTCTAACTGGTACTGGATTTATGAGAAGTCGTGGCTGAATGCAGGGAGTGTAAAATAAGATTTTACTTACCGGTAAATCTATTTCTCGTAGTCCGTAGAGGATGCTGGGGACTCCGTAAGGACCATGGGGAATAGATGGGCTCCGCAGGAGATAGGGCACTTTAAGAAAGCTTTGGATTCTGGGTGTGCTCTGGCTCCTCCCTCTATGTCCCTCCTCCAGACCTCAGTTAGAGAAACTGTGCCCAGAGGAGATGAACAGTACGAGGAAAGGATTTTTGTAAATCTAAGGGCAAGATTCATACCAGCCACACCAATCACACCGTATAACTTGTGATAAACTACCCAGTTAACAGTACGAACAATAACATAGCCTCGGTTCAAACCCGATCAACTATAACATAACCCTTATGTAAGCAATAACTATATACAAGTCTTGCAGAAGAAGTCCGCACTTAAGACGGGCGCCCGCATCCTCTACGGACTACGAGAAATAGATTTACCAGTAAGTAAAATCTTATTTTCTCTAACGTCCTAGAGGATGCTGGGGACTCCGTAAGGACCATGGGGATTATACCAAAGCTCCCAAACGGGCGGGAGAGTGCGGATGACTCTGCAGCACCGATTGAGCAAACAGGAGGTCCTCCTCAGCCAGGGTATCAAACTTATAGAACTTTGCAAAGGTGTTTGACCCCGACCAAGCAGCAGCTCGGCACAGTTGTAGTGCCGAGACCCCTCGGGCAGCCGCCCAAGAGGAGCCCACCTTCCTAGTGGAATGGGCCTTAACCGATTTAGGCAATGGCAATCCTGCCGAAGAATGCGCCTGCTGAATCGTGTTACAGATCCAGCGAGCAATAGTCTGCTTTGAAGCAGGAGCGCCAACCTTGTTGGCCGCATACAGAACAAACAAAGCTTCGGTCTTCCTGATCCTAGCTGTTCTGGTCACATAAATCTTCAAAGCCCTGACCACATCCAGGGACTCGGAATCCTCCAAGTCCCGTGTAGCCACAGGCACGACAATAGGTTGGTTCATATGAAAAGATGAGACCACCTTGGGCAGAAATTGAGGACAAGTCCTCAACTCTGCCCTATCCACGTGAAAAATCAGGTATGGGCTTTTATATGATAAAGCCACCAATTCCGAAACCCGCCTTGCAGAAGCTAAGGCCAACAACATGACCACTTTCCAAGTGAGGTATTTCAACTCCACTGTTTTGAGTGGTTCAAACCAAGGTGACTTGAGGAAACTTAATACCACATTTAGGTCCCAAGGCGCCACCGGAGGTACAAAGGGAGGCTGAATATGCAGCACGCCCTTCACAAAAGTCTGTACTTCAGGAAGACAAGCCAATTCTCTTCGAAAGAAAATGGATAAGGCCGAAATTTGAACCTTTATGGACCCTAATTTTAGGCCAAAATTCACTCCCGTTTGAAGGAAGTGAAGCAGACGGCCCAACTGGAACTCCTCCGTAGGAGCAGCTCTGGCCTCACACCAAGAAACATATTTTCGCCATATACGGTGATAATGTTTCGACGTCACATCTTTCCTAGCCTTGATCAGGGTAGGAATGACCTCCTCCGGAATCCCTTTTTCCACTAGGATCCGGCGTTCAACCGCCATGCCGTCAAACGCAGCCGCGGTAAGTCTTGGAACAGACTGGGCCCCTGCTGCAGCAGGTCCTGCCTTAGAGGAAGAGGCCACGGATCTTCTGTGAGCAACTCTTGCAGCTCCGGATACCAAGTTCTCCGTGGCCTATCTGGAACAAAGAGGATTGTTCTGACCCTGCTTATTCTTATTATTCTCAACACTTTGGGTATGAGAGGAAGAGGAGGAAACACATAGACCGATCTGAACACCCAAGGTGTCACCAGAGCGTCTACCGCTACCGCCTGAGGGTCCCCTGACCTGGCGCAATATCGCTTTAGCTTTTTGTTGAGACGGGACGCTATCATGTTGATTTGAGGCAGCCCCCACCGACCCGTGATCTGTGCGAAGACTTCTTGATGAAGTCCCCACTCTCCCGGATGCAGGTCGTGCCTGCTGAGGAAATCCGCCTCCCAGTTGTCCACCCCCGGGATGAACACTGCTGATAGTGCGCTTACAAGGCCTTCCGCCCAGCGTAGAATCCTGGTCGCTTCTGCCATGGCCACTCTGCTTCGCGTTCCGCCTTGGCGGTTTACATGAGCCACTGCCGTGACATTGTCTGACTGAATCAGAACCGTTTTTTCCCGAAGCAATTCCCCCGCTTGACGCAGGGCGTTGTATATGGCCCTCAACTCCAGGACGTTGATGTGGAGACAAGTCTCTAGATTTGACCAGAGACCTTGGAAATTTCTTCCCAGTGTGACTGCTCCCCAGCTTCGGAGGCTTGCGTCCGTGGTCACCAGGACCCAGTCCTGAATGCCGAATCTGCGACCCTCTAGTAGGTGAGCACTGTGCAGCCACCACAGGAGAGATACCCTGGTTCTGGGAGACAGGGTGATCCTTTGATGCATTTGTAAATGGGACCCTGACCACTTGTCCAAGAGGTCCCATTGAAAAGTCCTCGCATGGAACCTGCCGAAGGGGATGGCCTCGTATGAAGCTAACATCTTCCCCAGAACCCGTGTAAAATGATGCACTGAAACCTGTTTTGGCTTTAATAGGTTCCTGACCAGGGCTATGAGCTCCTGAACCTTTTCGATCGGAAGAAAAACCTTTTTCTGGTCTGTGTCCAGAATCAGGCCCAAAAAGGTCAGACATGTTGTAGGGACTAGCTGGGACTTCGGTATATTGAGAATCCAGCCGTGTAACTGCAACGTCTTCATGGACAGAGACACGCTGTCCAGCAACTTCTCCCGAGATCTCGCCTTTATGAGGAGATCGTCCAAGTATGGGATAATTGTGACACCCTGCCTGCGCAGGAGCACCATCATTTCTGCCATTACCTTGGTGAAAATTCTCGTGGCCGTGGAAAGCCCAAACGACAACATCTGAAATTGGTAGTGACAGTCCTGCACTGCAAATCTCAGGACGCCTGGTGAGGGGGGGAATATCGGAACATGAAGGTAAGCATCCTTTATGTCCAGGGACACCATCCAATCCCCCCCCTCCAGGCTGGCGATGACCGCCCTGAGTGATTCCATTTTGAACTTGAACCTCTTCAAGTACAGGTTCAGGGATTTTAGATTTAAAATGGGTCTGACCGAACCGTCTGGTTTCGGGACCACAAACAGGGTTGAGTAATATCCCTCTCCTTGCTGGAGATGAGGAACTGTGATAATCACCTGTTGAATATACCATTTTTGGATTGCTGCCAACACTAGCTACCTCTCTGACGGGGAAGCCGGCAGAGCCGATTTGAAAAACCGTCGAGGAGGCAAGTCTTCGAATTCCAGCCTGTATCCCTGAGAAACAATCTCTAATGCCCAGGGATCCACCTGCGAGCGAACCCAGACGTGGCTGAAAAACCGAAGACGAGCCCCCACTAGATCTGCCTCCGCCCGGGAAGCCCCAGCGTCATGCGGTGGACTTTGCAGATGCAGGGGAGGACTTCTGCTCCTGGGAACTAGCTGTGTGCAGCCTTTTTCCCTTGCCTTTTCCTCTGGCAACAAAGGACAATCCCCGTACCTTCTTGCTCTTATTGGAACGAAAGGACTGCATTTGATAATGAGGTGCCTTTTTTTGTATGCTGCGGGGGGACATAAGGTAAGAAATTTGACTTACCAGCCGTAGCAGTAGAGACAAGGTCCGAGAGGCAGTCTCCAAACAACTCCTCCCCCATGTAAGGCAAGGACTCCATATGCCGCTTTGAATCGGCGTCTCCCGTCCACTGTCGGGTCCACAAGAGCCGCCTAGCAGAAATAGGCATAGCGTTTATTCTGGAGCTTAGTAAACAAATGTCTCTTTGAGCATCTGTCATATACAAGGCAGCCTCCCTGATATGCTCTATGGTCATTAAAATGGCATCCCTATCTAAGGTGTCAAGCTCCGTAGATAAGGAATCTGCCCATGCCACGACAGCACTACAAACCCAGGCCGACGCCATAGCCGGTCTAACAATAGTACCGGAATGAGTGTAAATGTGCTTCATGGTAATTTCCTGTCTGCGATCAGCAGGATCCTTGAGGGAAGCCGTATCCTGCGAAGGCAGTGCCACCTTTTTGGATAAGCGTGTCAGCGCCTTGTCTACTTTAGGCGAAAATTCCCATCGTATCCTATCCGTTTGTGGAGAAGTATACGCCATAAGAATCCTTTTGGGAACTTGTGGTCTCCTATCTGGAGATTCCCAAGCCTTTTCGCACAATTCGCTCAGCTCAAATGAGGACGGAAAGGTGACCTCAGGCTTTTTCCCTTTATACATGTGTACCCTCGTGTCAGGGAACGGGGGTTCTTCAGTAATATGCAAAACCTCTTTAATGGCAATAATCATGTACCTAATACCTTTTGCCACCTTCGGCTGTAATTTTGCATCTTCATAGTCGACACTATAGTCAGTATCCGTGTCGGTATCTGTGTCATCGATCTGGGATATGGTGCGCTTCTGAGGCCCCAAAGGTCCTGGCGCCACAGGGACAGGCATGATCTGGCTACCTGACTGATCCCTAGCTTCTGCCTTGTCTAACCTTTTATGCAATAGATTGACATTTGCATTTAAGACATTTAGCATATCCATCCATTCCTGTGTCGGCGCTGCCGACGGCGATATGACATTCAAGCACTCCCCCTCCACATTAAGCGAGCCTTCCTCGTTAAACATGTCGACACACGCGTACCGACACACTTCACACATACACAGGGAAACTCTTTTCTGAAGACAGTATCCCCTTTAAGGCCCTTTGGAGAGACAGAGAGAGAGTATGCCAGCACACACCCCAGCGCTATATGACCCTGGAGACCAACACAAAATGTTTTTCCCCAGCTGCACTGTATAATATGTTATCCGCCAATTATGTGCCCCCCCCTTCTCTTTTAAACACCCCTTCACCGTGTGTAAGCAGGGGAGAGTCCGGGGAGCTTCCTCTCAGTGGTGCTGTGGAGAGAAAATGGCGCTGGTGAGTGCGGCGGGCTTCTGTCCCGCGATTTTGTACTATATTATGGCGGGGGCTCATACACATATACAGTGCCCAACTGTATATGTGTCCAACTTTTGCCAAGAGGTCCTAATTACTGCCCAGGGCACCCCCTCCCCCCCCTGCGCCCTACAGTGACCGGAGTATGTGGGTGTAGTGTCCCGCTCAAAGTTATTAAAAAATGTCGGGGGCTCTTTTATATACATGTACAGTGCCCACCTGTACATGTATATTGTCTTTTGCCATAAGAGAGGTGTTATATTGCTGCCCAGGGCGCCCCCCCTGCGCCCTGCACCCTTACAGTGACCGGAGTATGTGAGGTGTATGGGGGCAATGACGCACAGCTGCAGTGCTGTGCGTTACCTCAGTGAAGCTCTGAAAGCTTCTGCCGCCTGAGACGTCTTCTGACTTAGTTTCTTCTGGCTCTCAGTGGCGTGCGGTGAGGTCAGTGGCTGGTGAGGCATGCCCACTAAGGCCGCTGCTATGGCCGCCGCCAAAGGTGAATTTAGACCTCATGAGGCCCTGAGCAAGACACCGATTTAGAGCGTGACTGCACGTCCCTGATAGGCATGTATATATACACACATACAGACACTCATATACAGTCACCTCACTAGCTACACATTATAGTTGCACACAGTATAATGGCTACATGCAGCGTTGCAGAGTCGGATAAGACACACACACATACCTGAGCGATGGCATCTGGAGCATCTAGCACACACATACAGCCTGCACACCTTGGATACCAGTACTCGCTACTCAGCACTATACACACATGCTGCTTTGGTAACACTGGCTACGGTATCTGGGGCTCTATACTGTAGCTTACCAGCAGCAGCGACATTATACCTTATCCGGATAAGTGCTGCCCCGCACCAGCCGTCCAGCCACGGGAGAAAGTTGTATCCCGTTATTGGGGAGGCTAGCAGGGCAGAGCACACATGCTGCCAGGTGTGGGCGGGTGGCACCAGCTCAGTGTCTGCAAGGGGCAGAGTGTGGGAGCGCCGGCTACTTACTGTGTGCACGGGGGATGGAGGGGATGGGTGAGCGCACGTCTGGCATCGGGTAGCCTCCTCCAGCCAGCAGAGTCACAGAGCACCGGCCCGGAGCAGGAGCACAGTCCGTGCAGGGTTAGCGCTGGGAGTGAGGAGCCGGGGAGAGTGGCAGGGTGGATGCACACGCACACACAGCCCCTGTACACACACTCATACTACAGGGGTGACGGTCCGGTGAGGTGGAAAGGAGTCAGTCAGTCACAGAAAAAGTGGGCTGGACCACAGGGAGATCTCCAATCATATTTGCCTCAGTGACAGAGGCATTTATTCTACTGCCGCATACAGTGCATTTTTTAATGGGCTTTTACAGCCTTCCGCTTGCCCCCGCCCCCTGCTTCCGACCCCTTAACATTGGCCGTGGGAGGCACTGTTCTCAGTGCCTCCAAAACATATTTGAACCAGTTTTATAATGTAAAATTTATTACAATAATATAAAGCATATACTTATATTATTGTAATCATTAATGACAGGGGAGGCACTGCCTCCCCTGACTGCACGTCCCTGCTGGCTCTGTGAGGAGAACGGCGGTGCGGCTCTGGGGGTGGACGCCCAGTAAGAACCTGCGTTCACCCCCTCTGGAGCTAATGGTGTCTAGTAGCCGAGGAAGCAGAGCCTATCAATTAAGAAGGTCTGCCCCTCTCTCCTCAGTCCCTCGATGCAGGGAGCCTGTTGCCAGCAGTGCTCCCTGTAAAAATGTAGAAAAAATCCAAACAAAAATGCTTCCTAGGCAGAGAACTCCGGGGAGCTCCCTGCAGTGCACCCATCTCGCTCTGGGCACAGTGTAAAACTGAGGTCTGGAGGAGGGACATAGAGGGAGGAGCCAGTGCACACCCAGAATCCAAAGCTTTCTTAAAGTGCCCTATCTCCTGCGGAGCCCGTCAATTCCCCATGGTCCTTACGGAGTCCCCAGCATCCTCTAGGACGTTAGAGAAAATAAGATTTTACTTACCGATAAATCTATTTCTCGGAGTCCGTAGTGGATGCTGGGGTTCCTGAAAGGACCATGGGGAATAGCGGCTCCGCAGGAGACAGGGCACAAAAAGTAAAGCTTTTCCAGATCAGGTGGTGTGCACTGGCTCCTCCCCCTATGACCCTCCTCCAGACTCCAGTTAGGTACTGTGCCCGGACGAGCGTACACAATAAGGGAGGATTTTGAATCCCGGGTAAGACTCATACCAGCCACACCAATCACACCGTACAACTTGTGATCTAAACCCAGTTAACAGTATGATAACAGCGGAGCCTCTGAAAGATGGCTTCCTTCAACAATAACCCGAATTAGTTAACAATAACTATGTACAATTATTGCAGATAATCCGCACTTGGGATGGGCGCCCAGCATCCACTACGGACTCCGAGAAATAGATTTATCGGTAAGTAAAATCTTATTTTCTCTATCGTCCTAGTGGATGCTGGGGTTCCTGAAAGGACCATGGGGATTATACCAAAGCTCCCAAACGGGCGGGAGAGTGCGGATGACTCTGCAGCACCGAATGAGAGAACTCCAGGTCCTCCTTAGCCAGAGTATCAAATTTGTAAAATTTTACAAACGTGTTCTCCCCTGACCACGTAGCTGCTCGGCAAAGTTGTAATGCCGAGACCCCTCGGGCAGCCGCCCAAGATGAGCCCACCTTCCTTGTGGAGTGGGCCTTTACAGATTTAGGCTGTGGCAGGCCTGCCACAGAATGTGCAAGTTGGATTGTGCTACAGATCCAACGAGCAATCGTCTGCTTAGACGCAGGAGCACCCATCTTGTTGGGTGCATACAATATAAACAACGAGTCAGATTTTCTGACTCCAGCTGTCCTTGCAATATATATTTTTAATGCTCTGACAACGTCCAGTAACTTGGAGTCCTCCAAGTCACTTGTAGCCGCAGGCACTACAATAGGCTGGTTCAGATGAAATGCTGACACCACCTTAGGGAGAAAATGCGGACGAGTCCGCAGTTCTGCCCTGTCCGAATGGAAAATCAGATATGGGCTTTTGTAAGATAAAGCTGCCAGTTCTGACACTCTCCTGGCCGAAGCCAGGGCTAGAAGCATGGTCACTTTCCATGTGAGATATTTCAAATCCACCTTCTTTAGTGGTTCAAACCAATGAGATTTTAGAAAGTCCAAAACCACATTGAGATCCCACGGTGCCACTGGAGGCACCACAGGAGGCTGTATATGTAGCACTCCCTTAACAAAGGTCTGGACTTCAGGGACTGAAGCCAATTCTTTTTGAAAGAAAATCGACAGGGCCGAAATTTGAACCTTAATAGATCCCAATTTGAGACCCATAGACAATCCTGATTGCAGGAAATGTAGGAATCGACCCAGTTGAAATTCCTCCGTCGGAGCACTCCGATCTTCGCACCACGCAACATATTTTCGCCAAATTCAGTGATAATGTTGCACGGTTACTTCCTTCCTTGCTTTAATCAAAGTAGGAATGACTTCTTCCGGCATGCCTTTTTCCTTTAGGATCCGGCGTTCAACCGCCATGCCGTCAAACGCAGCCGCGGTAAGTCTTGAAACAGACAGGGACCCTGCTGAAGCAAGTCCCTCCTTAGAGGTAGAGGCCACGGATCTTCCGTGATCATCTCTTGAAGTTCCGGGTACCAAGTCCTTCTTGGCCAATCCAGAACCACTAGTATCGTTCTTACGCCTCTTTGCCGTATAATTCTCAATACTTTTGGTATGAGAGGCAGAGGAGGAAACACATACACCGACTGGTACACCCAAGGCGTTACCAGCGCGTCCACAGCTATTGCCTGCGGATCTCTTGACCTGGCGCAATACCTGTCCAGTTTTTTGTTGAGGCGAGACGCCATCATGTCCACCATTGGTCTTTCCCAACGGGTTACCAGCATGTGGAAGACTTCTGGATGAAGTCCCCACTCTCCCGGGTGAAGATCGTGTCTGCTGAGGAAGTCTGCTTCCCAGTTGTCCACTCCCGGGATGAACACTGCTGACAGTGCTATCACATGATTCTCTGCCCAGCGAAGAATCCTTGCAGCTTCTGCCATTGCACTCCTGCTTCTTGTGCCGCCCTGTCTGTTCACATGGGCGACTGCCGTGATGTTGTCCGACTGGATCAACACCGGTTTTCCCTGAAGCAGAGGTTCTGCCTGGCTTAAAGCATTGTATATTGCTCTTAGTTCCAGAATGTTTATGTGAAGAGACGTTTCCAGGCTCGTCCATACTCCCTGGAAGTTTCTTCCTTGTGTGACTGCTCCCCAGCCTCTCAGGCTGGCGTCCGTGGTCACCAGGATCCAATCCTGTATGCCGAATCTGCGGCCCTCCAATAGATGAGCACTCTGCAACCACCACAGAAGAGACACCCTTGTCCTTGGAGACAGGGTTATCCGCAGGTGCATCTGAAGATGCGACCCTGACCATTTGTCCAACAGATCCCTTTGGAAAATTCTTGCGTGGAATCTGCCGAATGGAATTGCTTCGTAAGAAGCCACCATTTTTCCCAGGACTCTTGTGCATTGATGTACAGACACCTTTCCTGGTTTTAGGAGGTTCCTGACAAGCTCGGATAACTCCTTGGCTTTTTCCTCCGGGAGAAAAACCTTTTTCTGAACCGTGTCCAGAATCATCCCTAGGAACAGCAGACGAGTTGTCGGCATTAACTGGGATTTTGGAATATTCAGAATCCACCCGTGCTGTTTTAGCACTTCTTGAGACAGTGCTAATCCCATCTCTAGCTGTTCTCTGGACCTTGCCCTTATTAGGAGATCGTCCAAGTATGGGATAATTAATATGCCTTTTCTTCGAAGAAGAATCATCATCTCGGCCATTACCTTTGTAAAGACCCGAGGTGCCGTGGACAATCCGAACGGCAGCGTCTGAAACTGATAGTGACAGTTTTGTACAACGAACCTGAGGTACCCCTGGTGTGAGGGGTAAATTGGAACGTGGAGATACGCATCCTTGATGTCCAAGGATACCATAAAGTCCCCCTCTTCCAGGTTCGCTATCACTGCTCTGAGTGACTCCATCTTGAACTTGAACTTCTTTATGTACAGGTTCAAGGACTTCAGATTTAGAATAGGCCTTACCGAGCCATCCGGCTTCGGTACCACAAAAAGAGTGGAATAATACCCCTTCCCTTGTTGTAGAAGAGGTACCTTGACTATCACCTGCTGAGAGTACAGCTTGTGAATGGCTTCCAAAACCGTCTCCCTTTCGGAGGGGGACGTTGGTAAAGCAGACTTCAGGAAACGGCGAGGTGGATCTGTCTCTAATTCCAACCTGTACCCCTGAGATATTATCTGCAGGATCCAGGGATCTACCTGCGAGTGAGCCCACTGCGCGCTGTAATTTTTGAGACGACCACCCACCGTCCCCGAGTCCGCTTGAGAAGCCCCAGCGTCATGCTGAGGCTTTTGTAGAAGCCGGGGAGGGCTTCTGTTCCTGGGAAGGAGCTGCCTGTTGCTGTCTCTTCCCTCGACCTCTGCCTCGTGGCAGATATGAATAGCCCTTTGCTCTCTTATTTTTAAAGGAACGAAAGGGCTGCGGTTGAAAAGTCGGTGCCTTTTTCTGTTGGGGAGTGACTTGAGGTAGAAAGGTGGATTTCCCGGCTGTAGCCGTGGCCACCAAATCTGATAGACCGACTCCAAATAACTCCTCCCCTTTATACGGCAAAACTTCCATATGCCGTTTTGAATCCGCATCGCCTGTCCACTGTCGCGTCCATAAAGCTCTTCTGGCCGAAATGGACATAGCACTTACCCGTGATGCCAGTGTGCAGATATCCCTCTGTGCATCACGCATATAAAGAAATGCATCCTTTATTTGTTCTAACGACAGTAAAATATTGTCCCTGTCCAGGGTATCAATATTTTCAATCAGGGACTCTGACCAAACTACCCCAGCACTGCACATCCAGGCAGTCGCTATAGCTGGTCGTAGTATAACACCTGCATGTGTGTATATACTTTTTTGGATATTTTCCATCCTCCTATCTGATGGATCTTTAAGTGCGGCCGTCTCAGGAGAGGGTAACGCCACTTGTTTAGATAAGCGTGTTAGCGCCTTGTCCACCCTAGGAGGTGTTTCCCAGCGCTCCCTAACCTCTGGCGGGAAAGGGTATAATGCCAATAATTTCTTTGAAATTATCAGCTTTTTATCAGGGGCAACCCACGCTTCATTACACACGTCATTTAATTCTTCTGATTCAGGAAAAACTATAGGTAGTCTTTTCACACCCCACATAATACCCTGTTTAGTGGTACCTGTAGTATCAGCTAAATGTAACGCCTCCTTCATTGCCAAAATCATATAACGTGTGGCCCTACTGGAAAATTCGGTTGATCCGTCACCGTCACCACTGGAGTCAGTGCCTGTGTCTGGGTCTGTGTCGACCGACTGAGGCAAAGGGCGTTTCACAGCCCCTGACGGTGTTTGAGTCGCCTGGACAGGCACTAATTGATTGTCCGGCCGTCTCATGTCGTCAAACGACTGCTTTAGCGTGTTGACACTATCCCGTAGTTCCATAAATAAAGGCATCCATTCTGGTGTCGACTCCCTAGGGGGTGACATCCTCATATTTGGCAATTGCTCCGCCTCCACACCAATATCGTCCTCATACATGTCGACACACACGTACCGACACACAGCAGACACACAGGGAATGCTCCTAACGAAGACAGGACCCACTAGCCCTTTGGGGAGACAGAGGGAGAGTTTGCCAGCACACACCAAAAGCGCTATATATAACAGGGATAGCCTTATAATAAGTGCTCCCTTATAGCTGCTTTATATATATCAAAATATCGCCATAAATTTGCCCCCCCTCTCTGTT
Organism: Pseudophryne corroboree; assembly: GCF_028390025.1. Classification (NCBI taxonomy): domain Eukaryota; kingdom Metazoa; phylum Chordata; class Amphibia; order Anura; family Myobatrachidae; genus Pseudophryne; species Pseudophryne corroboree. The sequence continues at coordinate 84,027,212 of NC_086450.1, read as the reverse complement.
TTACCCTGTTTCTGTAGTGCAGTGCAGGGGAGAGACCTGGGAGCCGTCCTGACCAGCGGAGCTGTGAGAGGAAATGGCGCCGTGTGCTGAGGAGATAGGCCCCGCCCCTTTTTTGGCGGGCTCGTCTCCCGCTATTTAGTGAATCCAGGCAGGGGTTAAATATCTCCATATAGCCTCTGGGGGCTATATGTGAGGTATTTTTAGCCTTTATATAGGTTACATTTGCCTCCCAGGGCGCCCCCCCCCAGCGCCCTGCACCCTCAGTGACTGCGTGTGAAGTGTGCTGAGAGGAAAATGGCGCACAGCTGCAGTGCTGTGCGCTACCTTTAGAAGACTGCAGGAGTCTTCAGCCGCCGATTCTGGACCTCTTCTGACTTCAGCATCTGCAAGGGGGCCGGCGGCGCGGCTCCGGTGACCATCCAGGCTGTACCTGTGATCGTCCCTCTGGAGCTGATGTCCAGTAGCCAAGAAGCCAATCCATCCTGCACGCAGGTGAGTTCACTTCTTCTCCCCTCAGTCCCTCGTTGCAGTGATCCTGTTGCCAGCAGGACTCACTGTAAAATAAAAAACCTAAGCTAAACTTTTTCTAAGCAGCTCTTTAGGAGAGCCACCTAGATTGCACCCTTCTCGGCCGGGCACAAAAATCTAACTGGAGTCTGGAAGAGGGTCATAGGGGGAGGAGCCAGTGCACACCACCTGATCTGGAAAAGCTTTACTTTTTGTGCCCTGTCTCCTGCGGAGCCGCTATTCCCCATGGTCCTTTCAGGAACCCCAGCATCCACTAGGACGATAGAGAAATTAGGCTATATGGGAGAGGTATAGGAAGAGAAAGGAAAGATAGTTTGGAAGAGGTAGGATTAAACCCCAGATAGGGTGGAAGGGGTGAGTGGTACCAGAGTAATTAACACCGGACTGGAAGGAGAAGAGTCCTTTCCCTTCTTTGAAAAGTCGTCTCTTTTAGCACAGATACCAGCAATACCTGAAGGAATATATCCACACTGAGACTAGGGGATATATTTACTAAGGTCCAGATTTTGACCGAGATGGTGTTTTTTCTTCAAAGTGTCATCTCGGGAATTTACTAAACTCAAATAACGGCAGTGATGAGGGCATTCGTATTATTTTGGAAGTCCTAGGAAAAAATTACGAATCAATACACCATCGGTCAAATACGCCTGAAATTTGGTAGAAATCGGTCATTTACTAAAAAGTGCAAATCACAAACACTGCCGACAATAGAACTTTGTGGTCAGCGGTTGACCGAAAGTAACCTCACCGCTGACCACAAAGTTCCCACCATTGGTTACAATGGAGCGCATAGGCGCTCCATTGTAACACTGCCGTGTGCTGCCTGACATACACTACAGGAGCACACAGTCAATCAGGAGGGTGCCACAACGTGGCGCTCCCTGATTGGCTGATGGAACCCTCTTAGACAGAAGTCAGGGGGGTTTCCTGGCATTCAGGGAAAGGGGTCCCATGTGAAAACATGGGGCCCCTTTCAGTGCGTGGTCGGGTGTCCGTTTTTTTATATTGCAAAGTAGGTGGATTACAAATTGAAAAGAAGAGGATCGATCTACACTGGATTTTGTGAGTATAATTTTTCCAACATGTACCCCATGGATTCTACATGGAGAAGAGGACCGACCCTCGTGTGAACATAGGTAAGTATGTGTGTATGGAGGTGTGGATGTATGTATTAAACTTTTACTTTCAAGGTGTGTGTCTTCTGTTTTTATTGGGGTATTTTTTTAGTAGTAGTACTACAGGTACCAGCGGGCCCGGTTTTCCACCGCATGCTGGTACTTGTGGTTCTCCAAGTACCAGCTTGCGGGGGAGGCTTGCTGGGACTTGTAGTACTGCTACTAAAAACAATATTCATTTTTTGACAAAAAGGCTATCAGCCCCCCATCTGCAGCCCTTGGATGGGGGGGACAGCCTCGGGCTTCACCCCTGGCCCTTGGGTGGCTGGAGGGGGGGGACCCCTTGATTGAAGGGGTCCCCACTCCTCCAGGGTACCCCGGCCAGGGGTGACTAGTTGGGTATGTAATGCCAGGGCCGCAGGGACCAATATAAAAGTGTCCCCCGGCTGTGGCATTATGTATCTGGCTAGTGGAGCCCGGTGCTGGTTTCAGAAATACGGGGGACCCCTACGCTTTTTGTCCTCCGTATATTTGGAACCAGGACCAGGCGCAGAGCCCGGTGCTGGTTGTTTAAATATGGGGGAACCCCTGTCATTTTTCCCCCCATATTTTTTCAACCAGGACCGGCTCAAAGAGCCCGAGGCTGGTTTGGCTTAGGAGGGGGGACCCCACGCATTTTTTTTTTTAGATTTTAACAATGATTTTTATTTTAATAAAGGTGCACAATGAAGCCCAGCACGGATCTCACAGATCCGGCCGAGATTCATTGTGTTAAAGTCGGCAGTGTTTTACAAGTCACTCACGTAAAACACTGCCAAAAAATACGAATGACATCGACATCGGAAAATACGAAAATGCAGAATACGACAGCTTAGTAAATTAGTCGTAATAAATTCAAAAAGTTGCAACTTTACACTTTCGATGTCATTCGTGATTGAACTTTAACCTCAATCGGGAAAATACGATTTTTAGTAAATATACCCCTAGGTCTTAATCAGGCAGAGCTGGCTATTGGACTCACCGCTCTTTCTCCGATGGGACTTGTCATTGCTGTCCCCGGCCACACCACCATTAGGATGAGGTAATCCCCCCGCGGCAATGAGTCCCCGAGCACTGTGTCGTGACCCGGATACCGTATGGTGTCCTCCTCCGTGGCTTCGGATCTCCGTCAGGCCGGCCACCGGAGCACCGCTATTTCAGGTGAGGAAGTTAGGTGGTCTTAAGAATTGGGGGATAGGTACAGCACCGCAGGTCAGCGAGTACCCGGCTTCCACTCCCGCAGCTCCGAACCCGCTCCCGCAGCTCCGATCTCTCCTCCACGCGGCGTCTCAGCAGTGTCTAGTCACGGCTGCCCAGATGAGATTCTCGATCCTCCTAATCTCACAGCATGGGACAGCCAGCAGGGTGAGTCGGTCCGGTCAGCGTATACACGGCAGTATGAGCCGAGCACGGTCCCCGCGGCGAGCCCCGCTCTCAGCAAGATACCGGCACTCTCTCCAGTGGCCTCCACCTCTCCCCCTCAAGTGTGTAGGATTGCCGGTAGAGTCTCCCAGTAAGGCCTCCAATGCTTGGTGGAGCCTAGGGAGGGAGGGCAGGATCAACTCCAGAAAAGTAGCAAGGCCGGTAATGGCGCCGGTCCACGCCACTGGGAGACAGGTAGGCCCCAAATCTAGCAGGCTGGATTCCGGTGACTAACTACTCCGATCTCCCCGATGGACAGTGCATTACGTAGAGTCAAACCTCCACTTCACTTTTTGATGAGTGTTGTCTTGTTTGTATAAGATCTGCTGTAGGATGGAGGCAGATTCAGAAACAGGGAGACAGAGGCATCGGTAAAATGCGGCCATCACGATGCTCCGCCCACCGGAAGTGCATATATATTTTTCTGAATCTAGTGCAATTGCGCCTTTGATGGGCTAAGCCACAAAATAATCAAAATCTTTTTTTTAATGGTTTCTAAGCATGCCCAGACCTGAATGTCATCTACTGACTGCACTAACAGATCACAGTGTTATCAACCAAGTGATCTGTCTGCTCCACCTGAGCTCAGGTCCATTAACCCAGTAGCGACTGCCACACAATTTAGAAGCCAAACAATGAATACCTATGGGGCACTACACCAATATGCACAAAGATTCTAACAATAATAATACAGGAGAAAACCGCTGCAGTGGCAAAAAGGGGTGCAATATTATATACATACATATAGATATATATATATATATATACACACACATACACATACATACACTCACTGTTTCTGGGTTCAGGTTCCACACAGCCAATTCACAGCCGGCGCATACATCACTGGGGTCCGTCCAATTTGCAAAACTGTAGCCCACAGGCCATTTGCTATAGGCTAAGGCCATCTGGAGACGGCGTTACCTATCATGCCAAGCACCAGAATGCAGTGAAGTAAATCCGATTGCACAGCAGCCAACATAGAACCCTGGGAGCTGCATTTGCGGTTGGAAAACGAGATTTATGGTAAGAACTTACCGTTGTTAAATCTCTTTCTGCGAGGTACACTGGGTTCCACAGCTAATAACATCAGGGTGTAGAGTAGGATCTTGATTTGAGGCACCAACAGGCTAAAAGCTTTGACTGTTCCCAGAATGCATAGCGCCTCCTCCTCTATAACCCCGCATCCGTGCACAGGAGCTCAGTTTTGTTAACCAGTCCAATGCAGTAGCAGGTAAAAGAGACGAAAACCGTTAGTAGCCACGTACAACACATTCTCACGACAGGAGAAGGTATCAGCGGCTAATGCCATACAAACCCAAAGAAGCTAAGTGCCTGAGGGTGGACGACCTGTGGAACCCAGTGTACCTCGCAGATAGATTTAACAACGGTAAATTCTTACCATAAATCTCGTTTTCTGCAGGAGGGTACACTGGGTTCCACAGGGAATAACATCGGGATGTCCTAAAGCAGTTCCTCAAGGGAGGGGACGCACTGTAGTGGGCACAAGAACCTGGCGTCCAAAGGAAGCATCCTGGGAGGCGGATGCATCGAAGGCATAGAACCTTATGAACGTATTCACTGAGGACTACGTAGCCGTCTTGCACAATTGTTCAAGGGTCGCACCACGGCGGGCAGCCCAAGAAGGTCCAACAGACCCAGTAGCATGGGTCTTGATAGTAGCAGAAACTGGACGACCAGCCTGTACATAAGCATGTGCAATCCTCATTCTAATCCATCTGGCCAGGGTCTGCTTGTGAGCAGGCCAGCCACGTTTGTGAAAGCCAAACAGTACAAAGAGAGAATCAGACTTCCTAATGGGAGCTGTCCTCGTTACATAGATACAGAGAGCCCGTACCACATCCAAAGACCGCTCTCTGGAAGACAATTCAGGAGAGACAAAGGCAGGAACCACAATCTCCTGATTAAGGTGGAAAGAAGACACCACCTTACTTAGGTAGGTACCCGGGACGTGTCCTAAGAACCGCCCGGTCATGGTGAAAAATCAGATAGGGGGACCTACAAGACAAGGTACCCAAATCCGATACCCGTCTAGCAGAGGCAATAGCCAGTAAAAACAATACCTTAAGAGAAAGCCACTTAAGGTCTGCTGATTCAAGAGGCTCAAATGGAGACCCTTGTAATGCCTCCCGAACCACCGACAAATCCCAAGGAGCCACAGGCGGGACGTAAGGAGGTTTAATCCGTAACACACCCTGAGTGAATGTATGAACATCAGGTAGAGTCACAATTTTTCTCTGAAACCAAACCGACAAGGCAGAAATATGAACCTTGATGGAGGCCAGATGAAGACCCAAGTCCAGGCCCTGTTGCATAAAGGCCAAAAGTTTTGCCGTATTAAACGTGTAAGGATCATGATTGTTTGATGCGCACCAAGCAAAGTAAGAATTCCAGACCCTATGATAAATCCGGGCAGAAGCCGGTTTCCGGGCCTTCAACATAGTTTGAATGACCGCCTCAGAAAAACCTTTGGCCCTCAGGACTGAAGCTTCAAGAGCCACGCCGTCAAAGCCAACCGGGCCAAATCCTGGTATACACAAGGGCCCTGAATGAAGTGATCTGGGCGCTGCGGAAGTAGAAGGGGACGCTCTATCGAGAGACCGTGAAGGTCTGAGAACCAATGACGTCTGGGCCACGCTGGGGCAATCAGAAGCAGGAGTCCTCCTTCTTGCTTGAACTTCCTTATTACCCTGGGCAGAAGTGACACCGGAGGGAACACGTAGGGCAGCCGAAAGTTCCATGGAATTGCCAGTGCGTCCACGAGTGCTGCTTGAGGATCCCTTGTTCTTGCTCCGAAGACCGGAACCTTGTGATTGTGTCGAGACGCCATCAGGTCCACATCTGAGAAGCCCCACTTGTCCACTAGGAGTTGAAATATTTCTGGATGGAGGCTCCACTCTCCGGTGTGTACGTCCTGACGACTGAGGAAGTACGCTTCCCAGTTTAGGACCCCCGGAATGAACACTGCCGATATGGCTGGCAGATGGCGTTCCGCCCACTGAAGAATCCTTGATACTTCCTTCATTGCCATGCGGCTTCGAGTGCCGCCTTGATGATTTATGTACCCCACTGTGGTGGCGTTGTCCGACTGCTCTTGAACAGGTCTGTTCTGTACTAAATGCTGGGCCAAGTTCAGTGCATTGAACACTCCCGCAGTTCCAGAATGTTTATCGGGAGGAGAGGCTCATTCCTGGTCCATCGACCCTGAAGGGAGTGTTGCTCCAAAACCGCACCCCAACCTCTCAGACTGGCATCCGTCGTTAGAAGGAACCAGTTGGAGATCCAGAAGGGACGACTCCTGCTCAAACGTTGGTCCTGCAGCCACCAACTCAGTGACAGATGGACCTCCGGAGATAAGGAGATCATGTGAGACCTGATCCGGTGAGGCAGGCCATCCCACTTGGCAAGAATCAGTTTCTGCAGAGGACGGGAATGGAATTGAGCGTACTCCACCATTGCCACTCCACTTGCACTGAGGAGTGTATCGACACTTGCGGACGAGATAGGAAGCATCGAATCCTGTCCTGATGTTTCAGGAACTTCTCCTGAGACAAGAACAACCGCTGGTTGTGAGTGTCCAACAACGTCCCCAGATGCACCATGCTCTGAGCAGGACCAGGGAAGATTTCTTCCAGTTGATGAGCCACAAGTGGGTTTTCAGAAACTGGAGCGTCAAATCCAGATGACAAAGGAGAATTTCCGGGGAATTTGCCAGGATCAACAAGTCGTCCAGATACGGGAGGATCCTGACCCCTTGATGGCGGAGTACAGCCGTCATTACCGCCATGACCTTTGTGAAGACTCGCAGAGCCGTGGTCAAACCAAAAGGTAAAGCCCGAAATTGATAATGGAGGTTGCCCACAGCATACCTCAGGTACTGCTGATGCGACATTGCAATAGGAATATGCAGGTAAGCATCCTGTATGTCCAGGGAGCCATATAGTCCCTAGGCTCCAAGGCCAGAACAATAGAGTGAAGAGTTTCCATACGAAACTTGGAGACTCTCACAGACTTGTTCAAGGACTTGAGGTTGAGAATGGGCCGAGAGGACCCATTTGGTTTCGGGACAAGGAACAGCGGTGAATAGTACCCCTTGCCTTTCTGAGCCAAAGGCACCTGTACTACAACTCCTGTGTCCAGGAGGGACTGTACCACCGAATGAAGAGTTTTTGCCTTCACCTGATCCGAAGGGACGTCTGTCAGGCAAAATCAATGAGGGGGACGATTCTTGAAGGATATGGCGTAACCTCTAGTGACGACTTCCCGTACCCAGGCGTCGGAAGTGTTCTTCAACCATTCCTGGGTAAACCATAGAAGTCGGCCTCCCATCCTGGGATCCACCAGAGGGAGGCCCGCCCCGTCATGCAGCAGGCTTGTCAATTTTGGAAGCTGGCTGATGGGCAGCCCAGGCACGTTTAGGTTTGGGCTTAGTGGTTTTGGAAGTGCGAGCCTGTTTCGGGTACGCCTGACCTTTTGCTTTACCTAAAGGACGAAAGAAGCGAAAGGAAGTGCTCTTAACCTTCGGCACCGAATGAGCAGTACTAGGTAGAAATGCTATTTTAGCAGAAGCTAAGTCAGCCACTATCTTGTGGAGGTCCTCTCCAAAAAGAATGTCTCCCTTAAAAGGGAGCACCTCCAGGGTTTTCTTAGAATCCAGATCCACAGACCAGGACCGTAACCATAGAATCCGGCAAGCCAAAATGGACGTTGTAGAAGCCTTAGCCGCCATAATATCGGTGTCAGAAGCTGCCTCCTTAATGTAATGAGAGGCTCTAACAAGGGCCCTCATTCCGAGTTGTTCGCTCGCAAGCTGCTTTTAGCAGCATTGCACACGCTAAGCCGCCGCCTACTGGGAGTGAATCTTAGCTTAGCAGAATTGCGAACGAAAGATTCTCAAAATTGCGATTAGAAATTTCTAAGCAGTTTCTGAGTAGCTCGATACTTACTCTGCCACTGCGATCAGTTCAGTCAGTTTCGTTCCTGGTTTGACGTCATAAACACACCCAGCGTTCGCCCAGACACTCCCCCGTTTCTCCAGACACTCCCGCGTTTTTCCCAGAAACGGCAGCGTTTTTTCACACACACCCATAAAACGGCCAGTTTCCGCCCAGAAACACCCACTTCCTGTCAATCACACTCCGATCACCAGAACGAAGAAAAAACCTTATAATGCCGTGAGTAAAATACCAAACTTCTTAGCAATTTTAATTGGCGCAGTCGCAGTGCGAACATTGCGCATGCGCAATTAGCGGAAAATCGCTGCGATGCGAAGAAAATTACCGAGCGAACAACTCGGAATGAGGGCCAATATACGAGAGACATTGTCTAGCATTATCATAAAAGTTGGAAGGCAGCTCCGCTTCCACCTCCTGAGCCCACGCTTCAATAGCTTCTGCAGCCCAAGTAGCTGCAATAGTGGGCCGATGCACAGCTCCTGCTAGGGTGTAAATCGCCTTTAAGCAACCCTCCACACCAGAGGTTCTCAAACTCGGTCCTCTGGGGCACACACAGTGCATGTTTTGCAGGTAACCCAGCATGTGCACAGGTGTATTAATTACTCACTGACACATTTTAAAAGGTCCACAGGTGGAGCTAATTATTTAACTTGCGATTCTGTGAGACCTGCAAAACATGCACTGTGTGTGCCCCCGAGGACCGAGTTTGAGAACCTCTGCTCCACACGCTTATACGTCGGCTCTTTTAGAGAAGTGACGGTAGTTACAGGTAGAGTGGAGGAAACCACTAGCCGCACCACTTGCGAATCCACAGGCGGGGGTGTTTCCCAATTTTTACTTAGCTTCGCAGCGAGGGGACAGCGAGCCAGCATTTTCTTGTGAGGTGTGAATTTCTTTCCCGGATTTTCCCAGGATTCCTGACGTATGTCAACTAAATGGTCAGAGTGAGGCATAACTTGTTTAACAACCTTCTGACGTTTAAATCTGTCCAGTTTCTTAGAGGCCCCATCAGGCTCTGGGTCATCAGTAATTTGAAGAATTAGTCTGATAGCCTCCAGCAAGTCAGGAACATCCACCTGTGAGACAGATTCCCCATCAGAATTATCTGAATCAGTGTCTGTGGGATCAGTATACATGCCATCCTCATCACAAGGTGTCTGGGACGTGAGTGGATTGTGAGGAAGTAATGGCCCGCTTAGAGGACCCCTTGGTCTTAGGTGGGCAAGAGTTAGATTTTTGTTTTGTCAGTGGTTCAATTGCTGTAACTGAGTGGACATGTGATCTGCCCATGGCGGATTAAGCACCAGGACAATATGCGGTTGTATCGGCACGTGAGGTCTCATAGGGGGCGTAAGTCTAGTTACCAGCATACTTAATGTGGAGAAAGTAGCCCAAGGTGGGTCATTATGAACCCCCGTTGCTACGGTCCCACTGGGGGGGGTAGGGAACCCCCAGAACCTGAACCCTCTGCTGCTATGTTTTCCTCTAACGTATCCGCAGCATCACCACCACACAATGTGGGATCTGCCACAGCTCCGTCGCCCCTTGTACCTGACATACCTGTAAGCTCAAATCACGGGCAACACAGTACAATATCAGCAGTCTAATACCTTGTCAAGAACCCCCTGTGCAGTGTATTAGCACAAACAGAGAATTCAAGAGGTATATGGTGACTGAAAACACAGAGAAAAATACTCAACAAGTATATCCTGTGAAACTCCTATATTAAATAATAGCCCTGACGCACTTAGCCCCCTCAGTGAGAATGGAAGTCACGTAGCACCTATATATGCACACACACACAGAGTCACATGTACAATGCAGAAATTATGACATGCAATAAAACTGCACTGGACTAGCAATACAAAGTAATACTAGGTACAGCTATACAATCAATAGATATATCAATGCACAGTAAATACTGGATGCATATCACAGGGTACTTGTACTACAAAACCCTGACTAAATGAACTGTTTCCTAACTAACACTGTCAACAGACATGTAGAATACTTAAGTGTCCTGTAAAATGCACAGCGCTGACATGCAGGCGGCTTTAGAGGAGGATTTGCCCAAGCAGTCCCAGTATCAGCTCAGCATGTGAAAATGGCGCCCAAACGCTGACAGGGAGTGAGGGGGAGAGAGAGATGCAGCTCCAGGACGGGAACATTTACTCTAAATGGCGCCCTGGGGGAGGGGCTACAGGTCAAAGCCTTATCCCCTTGCTGGACTTCACCGTAAGGTACTGTGGGCCATATAACAAACGGTTTTGCCAAAATCGACATGTGCCCTTGCCCTGGTGATCTAGTGGGGTCCCTGTACTGCCACAGTGTCCACGCCAGCGTGCGCGGCCCGCCTCCCACCGGCCGTGCCAGATCGCGATTTCCAGCGGGTCCTGCCTGGGGGACCCTTACCTCCTCCCTGAGTGCGGCCACGTGATCCTGGAGACTGCGGTGGTGCGTGTGCCTGTATGTTGAAACCGGAGCCTCCGCTGTAAGTACACGGCAACCAGGGCGCGGGAGTATACAGCGCTGCTGGGGGAGGTGATGGAGCTGCAGCAGGAGATGTCTGACTAACATCTAACACCCACAGTGTCTCCGCTGCAGCCCTTGAAGTCTTCAATTTTCACTTGAAAAAGCTCTTCTGAGGGCTACTTGGAGCAGCCCTGCCTGTTGTCTGCCAGGCACCAACTACAAAACTGAGCTCCTGTGCACAGAGGCGTGGTTATAGAGGAGGCGGCGCTATGCATTCTGGGAATAGTCAAAGCTTTTAGCCTGTTGGTACCTCGGATCAAGATCCTACTCTACACCCTGATGTTATTTCCTGTGGAACCCAATGTACCCCGCTGCAGAAATGACGGTACATCTGAGGATCCATAATATTTGCTGTTTTTAGAGGTATTTCCCACAAATATTGAGTGATAAAGCGGACATGAAAAGTGTATAGTACGTATTTAAAAAATAGTAAGCCAATATCCCTACAATCTGAAACATTGGTTCCAGCACATGCACAGGAAACCCCTTTCCCTCTCATCAGGTCACTTACTGCTTGATTCAGAGAATTTATATTAAGAGCAGTGGAAAAGCCTCATTTGTGCCCAAATGCTTCTTTTTACACCAACATATTTATTTTCCAATACATCGGACACACAAATTAAAATCATATATGGGTCAGTGTTCTGGGCTGCCTTTCTTCATTGAGCATGAAAAGAAAGCACCGGTTGGATGATGTGGCAGCAGCACACTGTATGGCCGCTGGGTGACACCTTGGTGCCTTCTCACGTGATGGCAGTTCTAACAATGGATGGACTGAGCACATTTTCTACCATCCATCGTCTGTCATCTGTCCTACAGGCCTATACATAACAGGTCCATGATCCATAGGGTAATGATAATCCTTATAGTATCACCTCCATCTGTATTGCTGTTACCACTGAATGCAACATTAACTTAAATACTATATTTGCCGAAAATAAGTTCCCTACTACTCTGAGTAGCCTTGTGCAGGGGGCACCTCAAACGTAACGAACCACAGTCAATAAAACCAAATAGGATACAGTGCACAGAAATGTAGAAGGCCAAACCAGTTTAAAGTTCTAGAAACTGAAGATAGTTTTAATGTCATTACTGGGAGATGCTGAGTGATGTTTCTTGTGTAGCTGTAAGTGATGTGCCAGGAATACACTGAGACTAAATACATTCTCAATCACGTTGTCATCCACCAGTGCTGGACCTGACGGGTAAAACAGGTTTCATCTGCCATCTTTGGTATAACAATGGATTTCAATTTAGGGTGGTCATCACAAAATGTCCATCGAACACTGACTGCGGAAGAGCCATCACAACACTACTTGCAATTGCATGTAATTATTGCAAGTTAATTGATTGCAAGTTATCAATTAGACCAGTGGCTCCCAAACTTGGTCTGCAAAGGGGTGGTCTTCAGTATGCCGAATGTCGGGATCCCGGCGCACAGTATACCGGCGCCGGAATCCCGACACCCAGCATACAGACAGCTATTCTCTCTCGTGGGGGTCCGTAAGGGAGAAAACCAGCACCGTGCCCGCAGCGTGGCGAGCGCAGCGAGCCCGCAAGGGGCTCCATTGCGCTTGCCACGCTGTCGGGCTCCCGGCGCCGGTATGCTGGTCGCCGGGAGCCCGACCGCCGGCATACCGTACTACACCCCTGCAAAGACCCAAAGCAGTTCATGTTTCACAGGTCACCCAGAAGTGCATAGGTGTATTCATTACTCACTAAAACAGTTTCAAAGATCTACAGGTGGAGCCAATTATTTCACTTGTGATCCTGTCAGGAGACCTGGACAGCGTGCACTGTTGGGGACAGAATTGGGAACCAGTGCATTAGACGGCTATTTGGTGCGCATACCAGAAACTTTGCTTTGCTGCGGGACCACCTCCAGGTGTCTGCAGCAGAACTAAAACAGGGCACCGCTGGACAAGCATCGGAAAATCAGCATGTGATGGTGGCACTACCAGAATCCCTGCATCGAATGGAAAAAACATTTCCACTGAGCTGGGAACAGCAATGATTACAAACCATCATATTCCCACGTTCATCCCTACTCTGAATGGAAAAATCCATCACCACATAGTAAGTATAGGTATTTATTACATTTTTTTTTCTAAATACTTTATAAGAATCAGTTCCAAAAAAATTAGGCAAGGATGAACAGAAAAGAAAGAGAATTCAATATTAGTCCAACAATTTAGAGTATTCAATGCGCGTGATGATCCAGTCCGGCTCCACGCCCTGCGTGAACTCTCTGCGGAACTCGTAGTTGGCGGTGAGGATGCGCTTCGTGTCCTTGGCCTCTTGGTTTCCTAGAACCACCTGGAATACTTTGGTACCATCCAGCTCCTCGTCAGGGACCTTTGCGCAGGTCATGTACCAGAAGCGCATGAGGATGGAGACGAATTTCCTGCCACTATTGTCATAGTAAACGGCTACGTCTCCGGGGAAAGAGTACATGATGTCACTGGCCTGCGCTTCCAGGGCATGTCTGTAATTGTCTGACAGTATTGAGCACTTCTCCTGCAGGTCCTTCAGGATATCCCCTGCCACCAGGTTCTCCAGGGAGTCAAACTTGCACTGGGACAGCATCCCGGAGACGAAGGAGAATGCCTGCCTGGCCCCCACTGTGAACTCATCTATGCTGAAGTCCTTATCGAAGAACGTCTGAATGAGGAAGAAATAGATCCGGGTGCGGAACCACACAATGGGATTAGGCACCCCGACGACCACCATTTTGTCGGAGTCCGTTTTCTGGCTGCTGAAGCCCCGGGTCACACTCAGGTGGCCGGGGGCTTGGCATATCGCCGGGGGAACAAGGGTCGGGATCCGGTGACCACAGCATATCGGTGCCCTGGGCCTGGTGCATAGCCGGGAGAAACGGGCCACCGACCGCCATATCATTGTGCGTCAGGTTATTTCGTCCTCCCGGGAACATGTATCAGCGCGCGCGAGTTCCGGAGCATTTGTGTTCCTGTCTCACGTCTCAGGACCTCCCTCCCGGGCTGCCCTGCTGAACTGCTCACTGCTGAGCATTCATTCACCCATTTAGGCAGCAGTCAGTGGCTTACTGGTCTCTGCTGAACTTAATTTTATATTTACAATAGTATTTATCTGAAATAATGTTAGTAAATGATCCTCACCTACAATTTATTACTGTGATATGGGAGCTGGACACTTTGCAGAAGAGTTTCAGAGACTAAAGGCGTGGAGAGAAATAAACTATAAACAAATCTGCTCATGTCATGTTTTAAACACAGCCTGTAACATGGCAGTTAGGAGCTTGGTCGCTATACTTTCTCTAACGTCCTAGTGGATGCTGGGGACTCCGTAAGGACCATGGGGAATAGACGGGCTCCGCAGGAGACTGGGCACTCTAAAGAAAGATTTAGTACTATCTGGGGTGCACTGGCTCCTCCCTCTATGCCCCTCCTCCAGACCTCAGTTAGAATCTGTACCCGGACAGAGCTGGGTGCTTTTAGTGAGCTCTCCTAAACTTGCTAATAAGAAAGTATTTTAGTTAGGTTTTTTATTTTCAGAGAGCTTCTGCTGGCAACAGACTCTCTGCTACGTGGGACTGAGGGGAGAGAAGCAAACCTACTAACTGCGGCTAGGTTGCGCTTCTTAGGCTACTGGACACCATTAGCTCCAGAGGGATCGAACACAGGACCTGACCTTGTCGTCCGTTCCCGGAGCCGCGCCGCCGTCCCCCTCGCAGAGCCAGAAGACAGAAGCCGGCAGAAGCGGAGAAGATATCGAAATCGGCGGCAGAAGACTCTTGTCTTCACATGAGGTAGCGCACAGCACTGCAGCTGTGCGCCATTACGCCCACACTAACCCACACACTCCAGTCACTGTAGGGCGCAGGGGGGGGGGGGGGGGGGGGGGGGGGGGCGCCCTGGGCAGCAATTGATACCTCCTGGCGAAAGCTGCATATAGACAGTTGGACACTGTTATATGTATGAGCCCCCGCCATTTATTTTACAAAAAATCGCGGGACAAAAGCCCGCCGCTGAGGGGGCGGGGCCTTCTTCCTCAGCACTCACCAGCGCCATTTTCCTTCCACAGCTCCGCTGAGAGGAAGCTCCCCAGGCTCTCCCCTGCAGAATCACGGTAGAAGGGTAAAAAAGAGAGGGGGGGCACATAAATTTAGGCGCATTAATCATAATACAGCAGCTACTGGGTAAACACTAAGTTACTGTGTAATCCCTGGGTTATATAGCGCTGGGGTGTGTGCTGGCATACTCTCTCTCTGTCTCTCCAAAAGGCCTTGTGGGGGTCCTGTCCTCATTTAGAGCTTCCCCTGTGTGTGTGGTGTGTCGGTACGCGTGTGTCGACATGTTTGACGAAGAGGGCTATATGGAGGCAGAGCAAGTGCAGTTGACTGACGTGTCGCCGCCGACAGTGCCGACACCTGATTGGATGGATATGTGGAAGGTGTTAAATGATAATGTAAACTCCTTACATAAAAGGTTGGATAAAGCTGATACCTCGGGCCAGTCAGTGATCCTACAGCGCAGAGGCCCTCAGGGTCTCAAAAGCGCCCACTATCCAAAATGGTTGACACAGATGTCGACACGGATTCTGACTCCAGTGTCGACGACGATGATGCAAACTTGCAACCGAAAATGACAAAAGCTATACGTTACATGATTATAGCGATGAAGGATGTTTTACTCATATCAGAGGTAAACCCTGTCCCTGACAAGAGGGTTTATATGTATGGGGAGAAAAAGCAAGAGGTGACTTTTCCCCCTTCACATGAGTTAAATGAGTTATGTGAAAGAGCGTGGGATTCCCCAGATAAGAAAGTCCTGATTTCCAAAAGGTTACTTATGGCGTACCCTTTTCCGCCAGAGGACAGGGTGCGCTGGGAATCCTCCCCTAGGGTAGATAAAGCTCTCACACGCTTATCTAAGAAGGTGGCCCTGCCGTCGCAGGATACGGCCACCCTAAAGGATCCTGCAGATAGAAAGCAGGAAAGTATCCTGAAATCTGTTTATACACATTCAGGGACTCTACTGAGGCCGGCAATTGCGTCGGCGTGGATGTGTAGTGCTGTAGCAGCGTGGACAGATAATCTGTCTGAGGAAATGGATACCTTGGACAGGGATACCATTATGCTGACCCTGGGGCATATAAAAGACACTGTCCTATATATGAGGGATGCCCAGAGGGACATTTGCCTACTGGGCTCTAGAATGAATGCAATGTCAATTTCTGCCAGGAGGGTCCTGTGGACTCGGCAGTGGACAGGTGATGCAGACTCCAAAAAACACATGGAGGTGTTACCTTACAAGGGTGAGGAATTGTTTGGGGACGGTCTCTCGGACCTTGTT
Organism: Pseudophryne corroboree; assembly: GCF_028390025.1. Classification (NCBI taxonomy): domain Eukaryota; kingdom Metazoa; phylum Chordata; class Amphibia; order Anura; family Myobatrachidae; genus Pseudophryne; species Pseudophryne corroboree. The sequence continues at coordinate 84,011,267 of NC_086450.1, read as the reverse complement.
TCCACAGCTACTGCTGGGAAGTCAAACTTTTTGCCATATATTCCCTCACAACCTAAGAAAGCACCGTATTACCAAATGCAGTCCTTTCGCGCACAAAGAAGCAAGAAGGTCAGAGGTGCTTCCTTTCTTGCTAGAGGCAGGGGTAGAGGAAAAAAGCTGCACCTTACAGCTAGTTCCCAGGAACAGAAGTCCTCCCCGGCTTCCACTAAATCCACCGCATGACGCCGGGGCTCCACGGGTGGAGCCAGGAGCGGTGGGGGCGCGTCTCCGACATTTCAGCCACCAGTGGGTTCGCTCACAGGTGGATCCCTGGGCTATACAGATTGTGTCTCAGGGATACAAGCTGGAATTCGAGGTGATGCCCCCTCAACGTTACCTAAAATCGGCCCTGCCAGCTTCCCCCATAGAAAGGGAAGTAGTGGTAGCGGCAATTCACAAGCTATTTCTCCAGCAGGTGGTGATAAAGGTTCCCCTTCTTCAACAGGGAAAGGGATACTATTCCACAATGTTTGTGGTTCCCGAAACCGGACGGTTCGGTCAGACCTATATTAAATTTAAAGTCCCTGAACATTTATCTGAAAAGATTCAAGTTCAAAATGGAATCGCTCAGAGCGGTCATTGCAAGCCTGGAAGAGGGGCATTTTATGGTGTCTCTGGACATCAAGGATGCTTACTTGCATGTCCCCATTTATCCGCCTCATCAGGAGTACCTCAGATTTGTGGTACAGGACTGTCATTACCAATTCCAGACGTTGCCGTTTGGGCTCTCCACGGCACCGAGAATATTCACCAAGGTAATGGCAGAAATGATGGTGATCCTGAGAAAGCAAGGAGTCACAGTTATCCCATACTTGGACGATCTCCTCATAAAGGCGAGGTCGAGGGAGCAGTTGCAGATCAGCGTAGCGCACTCTCAGGAAGTGTTGCAACAGCATGGCTGGATTCTGAATATCCCAAAGTCGCAGCTGATTCCTACGACGCGTCTGCCCTTTCTGGGCATGATTCTGGACACAGACCAGAAGAAGGTGTTTCTCCCGACGGAGAAGGCTCAAGAGCTTGTGACTCTAGTCAGAGACCTCTTAAAACCGAAACAGGTGTCGGTGCATCACTGCACGCGAGTCCTGGGAAAGATGGTGGCATCGTACGAAGCCATTCCCTTCGGCAGGTTCCATGCGAGGATCTTTCAATGGGATCTGTTGGACAAATGGTCCGGATCGCATCTTCAGATGCATCGGCTGATCACCCTGTCCCCCAGGGCCAGGGTGTCTCTTCTGTGGTGGCTACAGAGTGCTCACCTTCTCGAGGGCCGCAGGTTCGGCATACAGGACTGGGTCCTGGTGACCACGGATGCGAGCCTCCGAGGGTGGGGGGCAGTCACTCAGGGAAGAAACTTCCAAGGGTTATGGTCAAGTCAGGAGGCTTGTCTGCGCATGAATATCCTGGAACTAAGGGCCATATTCAACGCCCTGAGTCAAGCGGAGCCCCTGCTTCGCAACCAACCGGTGCTGATTCAGTCAGACAACATCACCGCGGTGGCTCATGTAAACCGCCAGGGCGGCACAAGAAGCAGAGTCGCGATGGCGGAGGCCACCAGGATTCTTCGGTGGGCGGAGAATCACGTGCAAGCACTGTCAGCAGTGTTCATTCCGGGGGTGGACAACTGGGAAGCAGACTTCCTCAGCGGGCACGACCTTCACCCGGGAGAGTGGGGACTTCACCACGAAGTCTTCATTCAGATTACAAATCGATGGGAACTGCCACAGGTAGACATGATGGCGTCCCGTCTCAACAAAAAGCTACAACGGTATTGCGCCAGGTCAAGAGACCCTCAGGCGATAGCTGTGGACGCCCTGGTAACACCGTGGGTGTTACAGTCGGTCTATGTGTTTCCTCCTCTTCCTCTCATACCCAAGGTGCTGAGAATCGTAAGAAGAAGAGGAGTGAGAACAATACTCATTGTTCCGGATTGGCCAAGAAGGTCTTGGTACCCGGAACTGCAAGAAATGCTCACAGAGGACCCATGGCCTCTGCCTCTCAGACAGGACCTGTTGCAACAGGGGCCCTGCCTGTTCCGAGACTTACCACGGCTGCGTTTGACGGCATGGCAGTTGAACGCCGGATCCTAGCGGAAAAAGGCATTCCGGAGGAAGTTATTCCTACGCTGATAAAGGCTAGGAAGGACGTGACAGCAAAGCATTATCACCGCATATGGCGAAAATATGTTGCTTGGTGTGAGGCCAGGAAGGCCCCTACAGAGGAATTCCAACTGGGCAGATTTCTGCACTTTCTACAGTCTGGAGTGACTATGGGCTTGAAGTTGGGATCCATAAAGGTCCAGATTTCGGCCCTATCCATTTTCTTTCAAAAGGAACTGGCGTCTGTTCCTGAAGTTCAGACGTTTGTTAAGGGAGTGCTGCATATTCAGCCCCCTTTTGTGCCACCAGTGGCATCTTGGGATCTCAACGTGGTGTTGGGTTTCCTGAAATCCCACTGGTTTGAACCACTTAAGACCGTGGAGCTAAAGTATCTCACGTGGAAGGTGGTCATGCTATTGGCCTTAGCTTCGGCTAGGCGTGTGTCAGAATTGGCGGCTTTGTCATGTAAAAGCCCCTATCTGGTTTTTCATATGGACAGGGCAGAATTGCGGACTTGTCCCCAATTTCTGCCAAAGGTGGTGTCATCTTTTCATTTGAACCAACCTATTGTAGTGCCTGCGGCTACTCGTGACTTGGAGGATTCCAGGTTACTAGATGTAGTCAGGGCTTTGAAGGTTTATGTAGCCAGAACGGCTGGAGTCAGGAAAACTGACTCACTGTTTATCCTGTATGCCCCCAACAAGTTGGGTGCTCCTGCTTCAAAGCAAACCGTTGCCCGCTGGATCTGTAACACGATTCAGCAGGCTCATTCTGCGGCTGGATTGCCGCATCCAAAATCAGTGAAAGCCCATTCCACAAGGAAGGTGGGCTCTTCTTGGGCGGCTGCCCGAGGGGTCTCGGCTTTACAGCTTTGCCGAGCTGCTACTTGGTCGGGTTCAAACACATTTGCAAAATTCTACAAGTTTGATACCCTGGCTGAAGAGGACCTTGAGTTTGCCCATTCGGTGCTGCAGAGTCATCCGCACTCTCCCGCCCGTTTGGGAGCTTTGGTATAATCCCCATGGTCCTTACGGAGTCCCCAGCATCCACTAGGACGTTAGAGAAAATAAGATTTTACTCACCGGTAAATCTATTTCTCGTAGTCCGTAGTGGATGCTGGGCGCCCGTCCCTAGTGCGGACTTTCTGCAATACGTGTATATAGTTATTGCTTAATAATGGGTTTTGGAGGTCATTCCGAGTTGTTCGCTCGCAAGGCGATTTTAGCAGAGTTGCTCACGCTAAGCCGCCGCCTACTGGGAGTGAATCTTAGCATCTTAAAATTGCGAACGAAGTAATCGCAATATTGCGATTTCTCTGACGTCCTAGTGGATGCTGGGAACTCCGTAAGGACCATGGGGAATAGCGGGCTCCGAAGGAGGCTGGGCACTCCAGAAAGATCTTAGACTACCTGGTGTGCACTGGCTCCTCCCACTATGACCCTCCTCCAAGCCTCAGTTAGATTTCGTGCCCGGCCGAGGTTGGATGCACACTAGGGGCTCTCCTGAGCTCTTAGAAAGTAATAGTCTTAGAATTTGTTATTTTCAGTGAGACCTGCTGGCAACAGGCTCACTGCAGCGAGGGACTAAGGGGAGAAGAAGCGAACTCGCCTGCTTGCAGCCGGATTGGGCTTCTTAGGCTACTGGACACCATTAGCTCCAGAGGGATCGACCGCAGGCCCAGCCTTGATGTTCGGTCCCGGAGCCGCGCCGCCGTCCCCCTTACAGAGCCAGAAGCAAGAAGATGGTCCGGAAAATCGGCGGCATGAAGACATCCTGTCTTCACCAAGGTAGCGCACAGCACTGCAGCTGTGCGCCATTGCTCCTCATACACACTTCACACTCCGGTCACTGAGGGTGCAGGGCGCTGGGGGGGGGGGGGGGGAATCCCATAAAAAGCGGGAGAATACGCCGCGAAAAAGGGGCGGAGCCTATCTCCTCAGCACACTGGCGCCATTTTTCCCTCACAGCTCGGCTGGAAGGAAGCTCCCTGGCTCTTCCCTGCAATTCTACAGTACAGTAAGAGGGAAAAGAGAGGGGGGGCATTAAAATTGGCACTGTATACAGTATATTATATTGAAAAGCAGCTATTAGGGACATAACTCAGTTAGTCCCTGTATATATATATAGCGCTCTGGTGTGTGCTGGCATACTCTTACTCTGTCCCCCCAAAGGGCTTTTGTGGGTCCTGTCCTCTGTTTGAGCATTCCCTGTGTGTGTGGAGTGTGTCGGTACGGCTGTGTCGACATGTTTGAGGAGGATAATGATGTGGAGGAGGAGCAGATGCCTTTAGCAGGGATGTCACCCCCTGGGGGTCAGACACCTGAGTGGATGGTATTATGGCAGGAAATGAGTGCACGTATAGACTCCTTACATAAAAAATTTGACGACATGCCGACTGTGGGACAGCCGAGTCTTCAGCTCGTGCCTGTCCAGGTGTCTCAAAAGTCATCAGGGGCTCTGAAACGCCCGCTATCTCAGGTGGCACAAGTAGATGTCGACACGGATACTGACACCAGTGTCGACGACGATGAGTCAAATTTAATGCCCGTTAAGGCCATTCACTGCATGATTGAGGCAATGAAAGAGGTGTTAAATATTTCTGATTTACATCCAGGTACCACAAAAAAGGGTATTATGTTTGGGGAGAAAAAACTACCTGTAGTTTTTCCCCCGTCAGATGAATTAAATGAAGTGTGTGAAGAAGCGTGGGCTTCCCCTGATAAGAAATTGGTAATTCCTAAGAAGCTACTAATGGCGTTCCCTTTCCCGCCAGAGGATAGGTTACGTTGGGAAACACCCCCGAGGGTGGATAAAGCGCTCACACGTTTGTCTAAAAAGGTGGCACTACCGTCCCAGGATACGGCCGCCCTTAAGGAACCTGCTGATAGAAAGCAGGAGGCGATCCTGAAGTCTGTATATACACACTCAGGCATTATACTCAGACCAGCTATTGCGTCAGCATGGATGTGCAGTGCTGCCGCTGCGTGGTCAGATAAACTGTCAGAAAATATTGACACGTTAGACAGAGACACGATCCTGCTAACAATTGACCATATCAAAGACTCAGTCTTATACATGAGAGATGCACAGAGGAAAATCTGCCGGCTGGCATCTAAAGTAAGTGCATTATCCATCTCTGCTAGGAGATGCTTATGGACTCGCCAGTGGACTGGAGATGCAGATTCCAAAAGGCACATGGCAGTTTTGCCTTATAAGGGGGAGGAATTATTTGGGGATGGTCTCTCCGACCTAGTTTCCACAGCAACGTCTGGGAAGTCAGCATTTTTACCCCATGTCCCCTCACAGCCTAAGAAGGCGCCATTTTATCAGGTTCAGTCCTTTCGGTCCCAGAAAAACAAGCGGGGAAAAGGAGGGTCTTTTCTGTCAAGAGGCAGAGGCAGGGGAAAAAGGCTGCAGCAAACAGCAGGTTCCCAGGAACAAAAGTCCTCCCCCGCTTCCTCTTCCAAGTCCGCCGCATGACGGTGGGGCTTCAGAGGCGGAGCCAGGTACGGTGGGGGCCCGCCTCAGGAATTTCAGCAATCAGTGGGATCGCTCACAGGTGGATTCCTGGATCCTTCAAATAGTATCTCAGGGATACAGGCTGGAATTCGAGGCGACTCCACCCCGCCGTTTCCTAAAATCCGCCTTGCCGATTGCTCCCTCAGACAGGGAGGCGGTGCTAGCAGCGATTCACAAGCTGTATTCCCAGCAAGTGATAATCAAGGTACCCCTACTTCAACAAGGCCGGGGTTACTATTCCACACTTTTTGTGGTGCCGAAACCGGACGGTTCGGTGAGACCCATTTTAAATTTGAAATCCTTGAACACATACATAAAAAAATTCAAGTTCAAGATGGAATCGCTCAGGGCGGTTATTGCAAGCCTGGACGAGGGGGATTACATGGTATCCCTGGACATCAAGGATGCTTACCTGCATGTCCCCATTTACAATTCTCACCAGGAGTACCTCAGATTTGTGGTACAGGATTGCCATTACCAATTCCAGACGCTGCCGTTTGGACTCTCCACGGCACCGAGGGTATTTACCAAGGTTATGGCGGAAATGATGATACTCCTTCGAAAAAAGGGAGTTTTAATTATCCCATACTTGGACGATCTCCTAATAAAGGCACGATCCAAGGAACAGTTGTTAGTGGGAGTAGCACTATCTCAGGAAGTGCTGAGCCAGCACGGTTGGATTCTGAATATCCCAAAGTCACAGCTGGTCCCCACGACACGTCTAATGTTCCTGGGAATGATTCTGGACACGGCCCAGAAAAAAGTGTTTCTCCCGGAGGAGAAAGCCAGGGAGTTGTCTTCTCTAGTCAGAGACCTCCTAAAACCAAAACAGGTATCGGTGCATCACTGCACGCGGGTCCTGGGAAAGATGGTAGCTTCTTACGAAGCAATTCCATTCGGCAGGTTCCATGCCAGAATTTTTCAGTGGGACCTGTTGGACAAGTGGTCCGGATCGCATCTTCAGATGCATCGTTTAATAACCCTGTCTCCACGAACCAGGGTGTCTCTTCTGTGGTGGCTGCACAGTGCTCATCTTCTGGAGGGCCGCAGATTCGGCATACAGGACTGGGTCCTGGTGACCACGGATGCCAGCCTACGAGGCTGGGGGGCAGTCACAAAGGGAAGAAATTTCCAAGGACTATGGTCAAGTCAGGAGACTGCCCTTCACATAAATATTCTGGAACTAAGGGCCATTTACAATGCCCTAAGTCAAGCAAAATCCCTGCTCCTACACCAGCCGGTGCTGATCCAGTCAGACAACATCACGGCAGTCGCCCATGTGAATCGACAGGGCGGCACAAGAAGCAGGACGGCGATGGCAGAAGCCACAAAAATTCTCCGATGGGCGGAGAATCATGTACTAGCACTGTCAGCAGTGTTCATCCCGGGAGTGGACAACTGGGAAGCAGACTTTCTCAGCAGGCACGACCTCCACCCGGGAGAGTGGGGACTTCATCCAGAAGTCTTCCAAATGATTGTAAATCAATGGGGTCGTCCACAGGTGGACATGATGGCGTCCCGCCTAAACAAAAAACTAGAGAAGTATTGCGCCAGGTCAAGAGACCCTCAGGCGATAGCTGTGGACGCTCTAGTGACACCGTGGGTGTACCGGTCAGTTTATGTGTTCCCTCCTCTACCTCTCATACCAAAGGTATTGAGAATAATAAGAAAGCGAGGAGTAAGCACAATTCTCGTGGTTCCGGATTGGCCGAGAAGAGCGTGGTACCCGGAACTTCAAGAGATGATCTCAGAGGACCCGTGGTCTCTGCCGCTCAGACAAGACCTGCTGCAGCAGGGCCCCTGTCTGTTCCAAGACTTACCGCGGCTGCGTTTGACGGCATGGCGGTTGAACGCCGGATCCTGAAGGAAAAGGGCATTCCGGAGGAAGTCATTCCTACGCTTATTAAAGCCAGGAAAGATGTTACGGCAAAGCATTATCACCGCATATGGCGGAAATATGTTGCATGGTGCGAGGCCAAAAAGGCCCCAACATAGGAATTTCAACTAGGTCGATTTCTGCATTTCCTGCAAGCAGGAGTGAATATGGGCCTAAAACTGGGCTCCATTAAGGTACAGATCTCGGCTCTGTCAATTTTCTTTCAAAAAGAACTAGCTTCAGTACCTGAAGTTCAGACATTTGTGAAAGGAGTGCTGCATATTCAGCCCCCATTTGTGCCTCCTGTGGCACCTTGGGATCTCAACGTGATGTTGAGTTTCTTAAAATCACATTGGTTTGAGCCACTAAAAACCGTGGATCTGAAATATCTCACGTGGAAAGTGGTCATGTTATTGGCCTTGGCTTCAGCCTGGCGAGTGTCAGAGTTGGCGGCTTTATCATGTAAAAGCCCTTATCTGATTTTCCATATGGATAGGGCAGAATTGAGGACTCGTCCCCAGTTTCTCCCTAAGGTGGTGTCAGCGTTTCACCTGAACCAGCCTATTGTGGTGCCTGCGGCTACTAAGGATTTGGAGGACTCCAAGTTGCTAGACGTTGTCAGGGCCCTGAAAATATATGTTTCCAGGACGGCTGGAGTCAGAAAATCTGACTCGCTGTTTATCCTGTATGCACCCAACAAGCTGGGTGCTCCTGCTTCTAAGCAGACTATTGCTCGTTGGATTTGTAGTACAATTCAGCTTGCACATACTGTGGCAGGCCTGCCACAGCCAAAATCTGTCAATGCCCATTCCACAAGGAAGGTGGGCTCATCTTGGGCGGCTGCCCAAGGGGTCTCGGCTTTACAACTTTGCCGAGCTGCTACTTGGTCAGGGGCAAACACCTTTGCAAAATTCTATAAATTTGATACCCTGGCTGAGGAGGACCTGGAGTTCTCTCATTCGGTGCTGCAGAGTCATCCGCACTCTCCCGCCCGTTTGGGAGCTTTGGTATAATCCCCATGGTCCTTACGGAGTTCCCAGCATCCACTAGGACGTCAGAGAAAATAAGAATTTACTCACCGGTAATTCTATTTCTCGTAGTCCATAGTGGATGCTGGGCGCCCATCCCAAGTGCGGTTTATCTGCAATACTTGTACATAGTTATTGTTAACTAAATCGGGTTATTGTTGAGCCATCTGTTGAGAGGCTCTATTGTTTCATACTGTTAACTGTGTTTCATATCACGAGTTGTACGGTGTGGTTGGTGTGGCTGGTATGAGTCTTACCCGGGATTCAAAATCCTTCCTTATTGTGTACGCTCGTCCGGGCACAGTACCTAACTGAGGCTTGGAGGAGGGTCATAGTGGGAGGAGCCAGTGCACACCAGGTAGTCTAAGATCTTTCTGGAGTGCCCAGCCTCCTTCGGAGCCCGCTATTCCCCATGGTCCTTACGGAGTTCCCAGCATCCACTACGGACTACGAGAAATAGGATTACCGGTGAGTAAATTCTTATTTACACACCTCGTAGCAGTTTCTGAGTAGCTTCAGACTTACTCGGCATCTGCGATCAGTTCAGTGCTTGTCGTTCCTGGTTTGACGTCACAAACACACCCAGCGTTCGCCCAGACACTCCTCCGTTTCTCCGGCCACTCCTGCGTTTTTTCCGGAAACGGTAGCGTTTTTTCCCACACGCCCATAAAACGGCCTGTTTCCGCCCAGAAACACCCATTTCCTGTCAATCACACTACGATCGCCTGAGCGAAGAAAAAGCCGTGAGTAAAAATCCTAACTTCATAGCAAATTTACTTGGCGCAGTCGCAGTGCGGACATTGCGCATGCGCACTAAGCGTAAAATCGCTGCGATGCAATGAAATTTACCGAGCGAACAACTCGGAATGAGGGCCTATGTTATGTTGGCATCCATTGTTGATGCCCTGTTGTTGTTCATACTGTTGACTGGATAAGTGTATCACAAGTTATACGGTGTGATTGGTATGGCTGGTATGAGTCTTACCCGGGATTCCAAAATCCTTTCCTTATAATGTCTGCTCTTCCAGGCACAGTTTCCTTAACTGAGGTCTGGAGGAGGGGCTTAGAGGGAGGAGCCAGTGCACACCAGATAGTACTAAATCTTTCTTTAGAGTGCCCAGTCTCCTGCGGAGCCTGTCTATTCCCCATGGTCCTTACGGAGTCCCCAGCATCTACTACGGACTACGAGAAATAGATTTACCGGTGAGTAAAATCTTATTTTATCTCTCTCCAAGACTTAGTAAATAGACCCCTAAATCACCTATATGTCACCATTCTGGCTATTTACCAAAACCTGCAGCTGCACCCTAATCTGTATTGTATGTGTTATATTGGAGACACATGAGGAAGTCTATCGGTTGTATTGCAGCTTCTAAACATCTGCTTTCTTTACTGTTAATTAAATTATTGTTTTAAATTGGCTGTATTATTTCGGTGCTAAATCCTATTATTGGCATTATATAAGCGCTTGAAAGGTCTCTGTGTATAAAATACGATACACAGGGATTTGTTATTTTGGTGCCAAGTTGTGGACTGGCAAATTCCTTTCTGTGTCCCTCTGACAGATATTACTGTGGGTCTGTCTCCAGTAGCCCCGGAGTGTCTGTAATGTGATTTTGCACATGTGTAACATGTCTGAGGCAGAGTTCTTCCCCAGGGGAAGACATTTTAGGGACACAAGGATGTAATGTGGTAGCACTCCCATCGCACCACGAGCCTGAATGGGTGAAAGAATTACGTGATAGTGTGATAAATCTGAGTCTCATGCAGAAAACTGGAGAAAATCCGTGGAAGATGTGATTTTTCATAGTTCTGCCTTTTCATCCACAGGGGACCCCTCTGGTTCACAAAAAAGGTAATTTGTACAAGTAGTACAAACTGATACCGACACGGACTCTGATTCCTGTGTCGACATTAGTGATTCCAGGGGAATTGATCCAAAATTGGCAAAAAACATTCAATACATGATTGTTGCTATAAGGGAGGTGTTAGAGGTTACGGAGCCCCCTCCTTTACCACAGGAAAATGCTTACTTTCAGGGCCGGCGCCACCATTAGGCAGCTTTAGGCAGCTGCCTATGGGCGGCAGCACTTGAAAGGCGGCGCTGGGTGCAGCAAAAAATAAAATAAAAAATTGGGATGTCAGACAACCGCTACGGCGCTACCCGTTAACACGGTGTCAGATAAGCTATTACAACCTCCCCCTCTTGCGCCGGAGAAAACAAAGCTGCTCGAGACGGGGGGGAGGAGGAGTTCGGCGGTACCTTCACCCGACGTGGAGAGGGCTTCCCCACCCCCGCCCTCCGTACGCCTCCCTCCGCCTGTCCTCACCTCGGAACTCAGTAGCAGTGCAGGGAGGGACAGCCAATCGCCGCGCCATACATTGCTTCCTGGCAGCGTCCGGCGTCTGCTCTCCCTGGCCTGCACCTGTGTCCTCCGTGCAGCCGGGATTGAGCTCTCACACCGTGACCGCCGTGGTGTGGGACGTTTAGGTTAAGTGTAGGCTGTGGGGGGAGGGTTAGGCAATAGGCACACCTGTGGAGGTTTTGGCTGCAGAAAGGGGGTGGTTAGGGTTAGGAGTGAGCTATATATATATTTTTTTTTTACAATCAGCCCGGCACTCCGTTTTAGATGTTGATTGGCCCCGGTGCCCTCAGTGAGGAAGATAGTATATTGAATTGACACTGCGGCACTCAGAGTCGTTTTAAAACGAACAAAGTATAGTCAAAAAAATGTACATCACATAGTCCAACATTTCGGGATGCCTAACCCCTTTGTCAAGGTGTGAAAAAGGAGTTAGACACCCCAAAACATTGGACTATGTGATGTACATTTTTTTGACTACACTTTGCTCGTTTTAAACGACTCCGACTGCCACAGTTTCAATTCTGTTCTATATATATATATATATATATATATATATATATTACAGTGCCTGAAGTGGGCCGGTATACTATGGTTTGGTATACCGGCACTTCTTCGAACACTGTCCCCTGCCGCAGCAAGTTGACCGCGGCATTACTATTTCGAATCTGCCGCAGACCGACAGCCAATCAGTAGCAGCAGCTCCTGATTGGCTGCCGGTCCGCGGCAGATTTGAAATAGTACAGTGCCCGGCACCCGGCCCTGAGCCCTGACAAGTGCGGCTGCAATGTTCAGCTCCCGCATGCAGCATGATTACGCGAAGGCTTCGGCTCCTGCCCCCCTGACAGCTCCGCTGCCCGGCTTTCTCTTTCTTTGATAACAACTCCGGTGGCCGGCTCCCGCTCCACAGCACAGCTGCCTGGCTTCCGTATGCTGACACCCCTGGCAACTGGTGAGCAGAGGGTAACTGATGGAGGAGAGTGTCAGGGTAGGGACAGTGTATGTGTGAAAATGTGGCTGTGTGTGTAAATATATATATGCATGTGAGTATACTGTATGTGGCTGTGAGTATGTAGATATGTGGCTATGTGTGTGGCATAATGTGAATTTCGGCTCATTCCATATGGCATAATGTGAATTTCGTCTCATACTGTGTGCGCTATAATGTGATTTTCGGCTCATACTGTGTGCTCTAATGTGAATTTCGTCTCATACCGTGTGCTATAATGTGATTTTCGGCTCATACCGTGTGCTATAATGTGATTTTCGGCTCATACCGTGTGCTATAAAGTGATTTTCGGCTCATACCGTGTGCTATAATGTGAATTTCGTCTCATACCGTGTGCTATAATGTGATTTTCGGCTCATACCGTGTGCTATAATGTGATTTTCGGCTCATACTGTGTGCTATAAAGTGAATTTCGGCTCATACTGTGTGCTATAATGTGATTTTTGGCTCATACTGTGTGCTAAAATGTGATTTTCGGCTTATACTGTGTGCTATAAAGTGAATTTCGTCTCATACTGTGTGCTATAATGTGATTTTCGGCTCATACTGTGTGCTATAATGTGATTTTAGGCTCATACTGTGTGCTATATTGTGAATTTTGTCTCATACTGTGTGCTATATTGTGAATTTCGGCTCATACTGTGTGCTATAATGTGATTTTCGGCTCATACCGTGTACTATAATGTGATTTTCGGCTCATACCGTGTGCTATAATGTGATTTTCGGCTCATACAGTGTGCTATGATGTGAATTTCGGCTCATACCGTGTGCTATAATGTGAATTTCGGCTCATACTGTGTGCTATAAAGTGAATTTCGGCTCATACTGTGTGCTATATTGTGAATTTCGGCTCATACTGTGTGCTATATTGTGAATTTCGGCTCATACTGGGTGCTATAATGTGATTTTTGGCTCAAAGTGTGTGGTATAATGTGAAAGGGGCACCAGTACTAGAAAGTATAAGGGGTCCTACTATTGTGGTGCAAAATGTGTATAAGGTGTGGTAAACTACACTGAAGGCCTGCTTGGCCAGAGGTGACTTAATTAGCACCTAAGTGAATTTGATTTAACCATCTGTGCTGAGCCATGGATATACCTAACACCTGGACTGTTGAGGTGCCTCGAGGACCGCGTTTGGGATCCTCTGCCTTAACACAAACTGCTAAACAACCCTAATATCCTATCTCTAAATTTTGCCTGAGGGCTCTGTATTTTGGCGGGGGGGGGGGGGGGGGCTGCTGACTACTTGCCTAGGGTGCTGAGAAACCTTGCACCGGCCCTGCTTACTTTAATAAAGAGAAGAAACCTAATGTAACTTTCCCTTCATTTTATGAACTAAACGGACTCTTTGAGGGAGAACCCTGAGAAGAAATTCCAGATTCACAAAAGGATTCAGGTGGCTTACCCCTTTCCTGCAGAGGACAGGAAAAGGTGGGAGTCACCCCCCATTTTAGACAGTGCTCTGTCAAGATTTACAAAAAAGGTGATTCTCCCTGCGCCTGGGACGGCTTCACTAAAGGAGCCGGCAGACCACAAGTTAGAGACTACGCTGAAATCTATTTATTTGACCAATGGGACACTACTCAGGCCTACCATTGCCTGTGCGTGGGTGAGTAGTGCTATAGAAAAGTGGTCAGAAAACTTGTCATCAGACATCGACACGATAGATAGACGCGATACTCCTAACGTTAGGTCATATCAAGGACGCGGCTGCGTACATGCTAGAATCCATGAAAGATATCGGTCTCTTGGGATCAAGAGCCGCTACCATGGCGATTTTGGCTCGTAGGGCGTTGCTACCATATGTGCAGGGAGTGCAGCTGCTACTGGGCCAGAGCTGAGAAGGGCCACCTTCCCTGTTAAAACTACATGTGTTATATACATTTTTCACCACTGGGTGATACATAGGGGCCCTTACAAACTTTTTTCTTGGGGCCTACCTGTCAGAATCTGTTTGGAATTCCCTCTGTAGGAACATATTCACAGGGACTGATGTTCTCGGTACAATAGCAGGTTTATTTATACAGGGTAAAGCAGTGTGCAACTGTAAACAATAAGTAATAACCAGGAATGATTGGAGAATACAAAAGGAAAGGGAGAACTGAAATTGCACTTGCAATGCTGGGAGTCTGGGAAGTACTTGGCAGTACTGGATACTAGAGAACACACTTGTGATGCTGGGATTGGAAACTCACTTGTGATACTGGGGACTGAGGAAACACAGAGACACTGTGGACTGTGAAGGCACTTGTAACACTGTAGACTGTATAGACACTGTAATAGGATTGTTCTGTAGAAGGTTAGCACCGTAGCTGGATGCACTTGAGCAGAGAATGCAGGATTGCACTGTAGAAGGTTAGCAACGTAGCAGGATGCACTTGACAAGAGAATGTAGGGTTGCAGGATTGCACTGTAGAAGGTTAGCACCATAGCAGGATGCACTTGAGCAGAGAATGCAGGGTTGCACTGTAGAAGGTTAGCACCGTAGCTAGATGCACTTTAGCGGAGATGCGGCATTGCAGGATAGCACTGAAGAAGGTTCACAGAATAGCACTGTAGTAGAGTATGCAACGTAGCAGGATAACAGGATTGCACTGTAGCAGGACCACAGGATAGCACTGGAGTAGAGTATGCAACATAGTAGGATTTCAGGATTGCACTGTAGCAGGATCACAGGATAGCACTGTAGTAGAGTATGCAACGTAGCAGGATAACAGGATTTCACTGTAGCAGGATCACAGGATAGCACTGTGGTAGAGTATGCAACATACCAGGACAACAGGATTGCACTGTAGCAGGATCACAGGACAGCACTGTACTATGCAACGGAGCAGGATAACAGGATTGCACTGTAGCAGAGTAGCTACACAGGATAGCTGTTAGAGCCTGGCAGTACTATGGATGGTTTTAGCAGTAGAGACCAGCATAACCAAGAACAGGAACTGAGACAACCTTGACACAATGAACTGGCAACTGGGAGCCTGTGTGGCTGGCCTATATAGTGAGTTCAGGTGCTGCTCACAGCTGTGGTAACAGCTAATTACCAAGCTGCAGATACAGGGCAGAGTGCTGAGCACTAGAGCAGAGAGCGCCACCCCAGGCATGGAGGAGAAACTGCATGGATCGTGACACTGCCATATTACTAGTTACGCCCCTGGACCTGCTCATTTGTAATGTGGTATAAAATATACTGGAGGGCATTATAATGTTATATAATATGAACTGGGGCACTGTAATGTGGCATAATATGAACTGGGGGCACTGTATGTCATGGTGGGCACTACTATGGTTTATACAAAATGAACTAGGGCACTGCTATGGGGCATAACATTAACTAAGGCACTACTACGGTTGAGAAAATGAACAAGGGCTCTATTATGGGGCATACAATTAACAACTGCTGTGGAGAAGTGTCTCTCTAGAAGCACTGGGGAAGGGGCCCCTTCAAAATGTTGCTATGGGGCCCACAAAGTTCTGGCTATGCCCCTGCAAGGAACCTGATTAAGTTTGTATACCCCAATAAGTGACAGGTTGTGTACAGTGGGAAAGACAGAACTAAGCTTTGTCCTAAGAGCTAGTGCTCAGGAGCAGAATAAGAAAACTGCTCCTAGTAAGGTTATTACCGTACACATGTTATTGAAAGATAAGTGCGCTACTGCGCAGACTCCATATTGTTCTTCCAGGAACTCTGCTCCATCCTTCATTCTCTGCACCAAGATGGCTGCCAACCTATGCACTGCGCATGCAGGTGCCATCTTGTCACTGTGTTAGAGCACCACAGTGGGAGACAGTAGTCTTCCACACAGCTCAGATGAGACCTGCGATTACCCGTTGTCACAAGCGTTTCCAGTGGTCCTGCACAACTACCCGCAAGCTGCATACACTCACCGGCTGGTGAGCTGTATGACACACAGCTCGGCTAAAGCTCAACTCTATTCAACTAGTGTGCATAATAGTAAGTACGGCTGTACCCATTATTCCTTCAATAAACCACTCTACTGGTCAAACAACTGGGCTATTAGTTGTCTTAGGGCATCCGCTGGTGTGTACAGAACCTCTGACAAATTATTAAGACTGTACACACATATTTCCAATAAATGTAACATATTATTTATGTACTGGCAGAAAAGGTTGATTCTGGTTTTTTTGGGCTGCGTGCCACCTGTCATTTGCAACATGTTTGTATTGACACTGGGTCCTAAATGTGCTCCTGAAAGAATTTTCAGGCTATGCCTTTCAGTCCAAATGGAGATCTTGATAAAGAACATGGAAAAAGTATTTTCAGACACCCTGACTCACATGGCTAAAATGTCCACTGCAATGCCATTCTTTTAAAAGGACAAATCGGCGCTTCGTCACAGTTTCAAATGCTTTGCCCGATGTCAGTTGCTGGGGGTTTGAAAAAATACAGTGCATCTGGAAAGTATTCACAGCGCTTTACTTTTTCCACATTTTTTTATGTTACAGCCTTATTCCAAACTGGAATAAATTATTTTTCCCCCCTCAAAATTCTACACACAATGGGGGTCATTCCGAGTTGTTTGCTCGGTAAATTTCTTCGCATCGCAGCGTTTTTCCGCTTAGTGCGCATGCGCAATGTTCGCACTGCGACTGCGCCAAGTAAATTTGCTATGCAGTTAGGAATTTTACTCGCGGCTTTTTCATCGTTCTGGTGATCGTAATGTGATTGACAGGAAGTGGGTGTTTCTGGGCGGAAACAGGCCGTTTTATGGGAGTGTGTGAAAAAACGCTACCGTTTCTGGGAAAAACGCGGGAGTGGCTGGAGAAACGGAGGAGTGTCTGGGCGAACGCTGGGTGTGTTTGTGACGTCAAACCAGGAACGACAAGCACTGAACTGATCGCAGATGCCGAGTAAGTCTCGAGTTACTCAGAAACTGCACAGAGATGTCTTATCGCAATATTGCGAATCTTTCGTTCGCAATTTTAAGATGCTAAGATTCACTCCCAGTAGGCGGCGGCTTAGCGTGTGCAAAGCTGCTAAAAGCAGCTTGCGAGCGAACAACTCGGAATGAGGGCCCATACCCCATAATGACAACGTGAAAAAAGTTTTTTTAGATTTTTGCTAATTTATTAGAAATAAAACAATAAAAGAAATCACATGTACATAAGTATTCACAGCCTTTGCTCAATATTTTGTTGATGCACGTTTGGCAGCAATTACAGCCTCAAGTCTTTCTCAATATGATGCCACAAGCTTGGCACTCCTATCTTTGGGCAGTTTCGCCCATTCCTCTTTGCAGCACCTCTCAAGCTCCATTAGTTTGAATGGGAAGCGTTGGTGCACAGCCATTTTCAGATCTCTCCAGAGATGTTCAATCGGATTCAAATCTGGGCTCTGGCTGGGCCACTCAAGGACATTCACAGAGTTGTCCTGAAGCCACTCCTTTGATATCTTGGCTGTGTGCTTAGGGTCGTTGCCCTGCTGAAAGATGAACCGTCACCCCAGTCTGAGGTGAAGAGCGTTCTGGAGCAGGTTTTCATCCAGGATGTCTCTGTACATTGCTGCATTCATCTTTCCCTCTATCCCAGGGGTGAGGAACCTTTTTTTCTACCATGGGCCATTTGGATATTTATAAAATCCTTCATGGCCATACAAAAATGATCAACTTAAAAATTAGCATGCCCCTGTAGATATGCTCCCAGTATGTTTTCTCCTCTGTAGATATGCCCCCTTGTAACGCCGCTTGGAGGCGGTGACAATTCTGATGGACTATGTAGCATACAGGACACTCTGCACCAGAGCTGTAACTAGACATTTTGGCGCACTCCGGCAGAAAATGAATTGGTGCTCCCCCTCCCATATTCCAAAGGCACGCAGCAAAAATTTAGGGGCATGGCTTCATGGGGAAGGGGCGTGGCCACATAATAGTGCAAATTCACATTACACCACACAGTATGAGCCAAATTCACATTACGCCACACAGTATGAGCTAAAATTCACATTATGCCACACAGCATGAGCCGAAATTCACATTACGCCATACAGTATAAGACAAAATTCACATTACGCCACACAGTATGAGCTAAATTCACATTACCCCACACAGTATGAGCTGAAATGTACATTACCCCACACAGTATGAGCCAAATTCACATTATGCCACATGGTATATGCCAAATTCACATTGCGCCACACAGTATAAGCCGAAATGTACATTACCCAATACAGTATGAGCCAAATTCACATTGAGCCACACAGTATGAGGCGGAATTCACATTACACCACACAGTATGAGCCAAAATTCACATTATGCCACACAGTATTAGCCGAAATTCACATTACGCCACACAGTATGAGACAAAATTCACATTACGCCACACAGTATGAGCTAAATTCACATTACCCCACACAGTATGGGCCGAAATGTACATTACCCCACACAGTATGAGCCAAATTCACATTACGCCACACAGTATGAGCCAAATTCACATTGTGCCACACAGAATGAGACAAATTCACATTACGCCAAACAGAATGAGCCAAATTCACATTGCGCCCCACAGTATGAGCCAAATTCACATTATGCCACACAGTATATGCCAAATTCACATTGTACCACACAGTATAAGCCAAAATGTACATTGCCCAATATGGTATGAGCCAAATTCACATTACGCCACACAGTATGAGCCAAATTCACATTGCGCCACAGAGTATGAGCCAAAATTCATATTACCCCACATAGTTTGAGCCAAATTCACATTGCGCCACACAGTATGAGACAAAATTCACATTACCTCACACAGTTTGAGCCAAATTCACATCACGTCACAAAGTATGAGCCAAATTCACATTACCCCATACAGTTTGAGCCAAATTCACATTACACCACACAGTATGAGCCAAATTCACATTACACCACACGGTATGAGCCAAATTCACATTACGCCACACAGTATGAGCCAAATTCACATTATGCCACACAGTATATGCCAAATTCACATTGTACCACACAGTGTAAGCCAAAATGTACATTACCCAATACGGTATGAGCCAAATTCACATTGCGCCACAGAGTATGAGCCAAAATTCACATTACCCCACATAGTTTGAGCCAAATTCACATTGCACCACACAGTATGAGCCAAAATTCACATTACCCCACACAGTTTGAGCCAAATTCACATTACCCCACACATTGATGGCAGCATGGCTCAGTCTGGGTGCTGCAGTGTTGTTCCTCCTAGCCAAGATCGCACTGCCCTCTTGGTTGCCTTCTCCATGGTAACCGCCCTCCTCCCACTGGCCGGCTCCCCGTAGTTTTCCCCCTCCGCACTCGTTCTGCCTCCTCACCACTGCGGACACTCGGGACACTGCGTTGTCTCAGCCATGCTCCCCCATTCCCAATTCTCCTGCGTAAGACTCAAGAGAGGAAGAGCAGGGAGAGATGACTAGGGAGGCTCCCATTGACCCTCCTCCTGACCTCTGTCCTCTATGAGTCCCACCACAGCGCCAGACCCCCCCTCCCGCGCATGTGGTTGTCAGGTTGCCCAGCGTCCGCCTCCGTCCTCTCCGCTGAAGGCCATCTCTCCCTCCTCTCGCCTCTCCGGCGGTACTGTAGCCTGGCTGGGCCGGCCCGGCAAACTGTCTATGTGGGCTGTATAAGGCCCGCGGGCCAGAGGTTCCTCACCCATGCTCTATCCTGACTAGTTTCCCAGTTCCTGTCACTGAAAAATATCCACACAGCATGATGCTGCCACTACCATGCTTCACTGTAGGGATGGTATTGGCCTGGTGATGAGCGGTGCCTGGTTTCCTCCAAACATGAAGCCTGGCATTCACGCCAATGAGTTTAATCTTTGTCTCATCAGACCAGAGAATTTTGTTTCTCATGGTCTGAGAGTCCTTCAGGTGCATTTTGGCAATCTCCGGGCGGGCTGCCATGTGCTTTTTACTAAGGAGTGGCTTCCATCTGGCCACTCTACTACAGGCCTGATTGGTGGATTGCTGCAGAGATGGTTGTCCTCCTGGAAGGTTCTCCTCTCTCCACAGAGGATTGCTGTAGCTCTCACAGAGTGACCATCGGGTTCTTGGTCACCTCCCTGACTAGGGCTCTTCTCGCCCGATCACTCAGTTTAGATGGCCGGCCAGCTCTAGGAAGAGTCCTGGTGGTTATGAACTTCTTCCATTTATGGATGATGGAGGCCACTGTGCTCATTAGGTCCTTCAAAGCAACAGATATTTTTCTGTACCCTTTCCCAGTCTCGGAGGTCTACAGACAATTCCTTTGACTTCATGCTTTATTATGTGCTCAGACATGCACTGTCAAGTGTGGGACCTTATATAGACAGGTGTGTGCCTTTCCAAATCATATCCAAACAACTGAATTTACCACAGGTGGACTCCAATTAAGCTGTAGGAACATTTCAAGGATGATCAGTGGAAACAGGATGCACCTGAGCTAAATTTTGAGCTCCATGTACTTATGTACATGTGATTTCTTAGTTTTTATTTTTAATAAATTTGCAAAAATCTCAAAAAAATAATTTTCACGTTGTCATTATGGGGTATTGTGCTTAGAATTTTGAGGGAAAAAATTAATTTATTCCAGTTTGGAACAAGGCTGTAACATAACATAATGTGGAAAAAGTGAAGTGCTGTGAATACTTTCCGGAAGCACTGTATGTACTGTATTTAATGTTTGTTGTGTGCTGCAGCACTGCAGGTGTGGCAGATATAACATTTGCAGAGAGAGTTAGTTTTGGGTGGGTTATTTTGTTTCTGTGCAGAGTAAATACTGCCTGCTTTATTTTTACACTGCAATTTAGATTTCCGCTGCGGGGTACACTGGGCTCCACAAGGATAGACATTGGGGTGTAGAGTAGGATCTTGATCCGAAGCACCAACAGGCTCAAAAGCTTTGACCTTCTTCCCAAGATGCATAGCGCTGCCTCCTATATCACCCCGCCTCCGTGCACAGGAGCTCAGTTTGTAGTTGGTGCTTGCAGTGCAAGCATGTAACAGGAAGGGCTGCTCACAGCAGCTCTAGAAAAAGCTTTTCTGAGGAAAAAAGAAGACTACAAGGGCTGCAGCAGAGGCACAGATTATGTTAGATGTCAGTAGACATCACCTGCTGCAGCTCCATCTCTCCCCCAGCGGCGCTGTACACTCCCGCGCCCTGGTTGCCAGGTACCTACAGCAGGAGGCTCCTGTTTTCTTCCAAGTCAGTCACACACGGCTGGGGCTCTCTGGGATCGCGTGGCCGCACTTCGGGAGGAGGTAAGTGGGTCCCGCTCACGGGACCCGCACTTTATCGTGATCCGGCGCAGCCGGTTGGAGGTGGGTCGCGCGCGCTGGCGGTGGACACCGTGGCATACAGGCGATCCCACTAGATCACCAGGGCATGGGTGCAGGTCAGGTTTTCTCTCTAAACCTTTTTACAAGTAGCCCGCAGTACCAGGTGGTTTTGCCAGCAGAGGGGATAAGGCTTAGACCTGGAGCCCCTCCCCCAGCCCCAGGGCGCCATTTACAGTAAATGTTCCCGCCCTGGAGCTGCATATCTGTCTCTCCCTCACTCCCTGTCAGTGTTTGGGCGCCATTTCCCCAGCTACACTGTTCCTGGGACTGCTTGGGCAAATCCTCCTTTGTAAAGCCGCCTGATAGCGCTGTGCCTCTATATATAAGCTAGTCCAGTGCAGTATTATTGCTTGTCATAACTTCTGCATTGTACAAACGGTGACTATATGTGTGTGCATTGGCTTGCTGTGTGACCTCCATTTCGTGTCTCTCACTCAGCTTGCTATCCCTATATTCTATAACCTGAGGGGGCTAGGTGCATTAGGTTTATAATACTGTAATATAGGATATTCACAAGATATACTGTAATTGTATTTTTCTCTGTGATTTTAGTCACCATATCTCTCCTGAATCCCTGTTTGTGCTGACAACACTGTGCAGGGGTTTGGGGCAGGTATTGTGCTGCTGACAATTTGTACTATGTTACCTTATACTGCAAGTTATAACATGTCTGCTTATGAGGGTAACGGTTCTGGGGCTGAACACACTGGTAGTGGTGCTGAGGCCACAGATACTTTTGAGGAAATTACAGCAGTTGAGGGCTCTGGTTCTGGGGGCTCCTTGCCCCCAAGTGGGACTATAGCAACGGGGGTCCAGAATGACCCGCCGTGGACTACCGTCTCTACGCTACTGAATACGCTAGTTACTAAACTAACGACCCCTATGGGACCTCCTATGCCGGTCCAACCGTATATGGTCCCTGCGGCAGATGGTTCACTCAGTTATAAACCAGTCCCTGACTACTAAAAAGTCTAACCCTCGCCCGCCTAAGACCAAGGAGTACTCTAAGTGGGCCATTACTTCCTCACAATCCACTGCTGTCACTGACACCTCGTCTGATGAGGATGGCGTTTACACTGACCCCACAGATTCTGACACTGATAATACTGATGGGGATAGTAGTTCACAAGTGGATGTTCCTGATCTATTGGAGGCTATTACGGATGATCCCAAGCCATCCGTTCCTCCTAAGAAACCAGATAGATTCAAGCGTCAGAATGTGGTTAAAAAGTTTTACCTCACTCTGATCACCTGGTTGATATACATCAGGAATCCTGGGAAAAATCCAGGTAAGAAGTTTGTGCCTCACAAGAAGCTGCTTGCTCGCTATCCCCTTGCGCCAGAGCTGTCTAAAAATTGGGAGACACCTCCTCCAGTGGAATCGCATGTGGCAAGGATGGTGGTTTCCTCAGCTCTGCCTGTCACTACCGTCACGTCTCTGAAAGAGCCTACGGATAAACATGTGGAGGGTTGTCTGAAAGCAATTTACACCCTCACGGGTGCTGCGCATAGGCCCACTATTGCAGCGACAAGGGCTGCAGAAGCTATTGAAGGGTGGGCACAGGAGTTGGAAGCTGAAATCTAGTCTGACCATGCTAGACAAGGCTTGTCGTATATTATCACAGCTTCTCACTATATTTCTCTAACGTCCTAGTGGATGCTGGGGACTCCGTAAGGACCATGGGGAATAGACGGGCTCCGCAGGAGACATGGGCACTTTAAGAAAGAATTTGGATTCTGGTGTGCTCTGGCTCCTCCCTCTATGTCCCTCCTCCAGAACTCAGTTTGAATCTGTGCCCGGACGAGCTGGGTGCTGTTTAGTGAGCTCTCCTGATCTTGCTATAAGAAAGTATTTTGTTAGGTTTTTTTATTTTCAGGGAGCTCTGCTGGCAACAGACTCCCTGCATCGTGGGACTGAGGGGAGAGAAGCAGCCCTACTCTCTGAAGATAGGTCCTGCTTCTTAGGCTACTGGACACCATTAGCTCCAGAGGGATCGTACACAGGATCTCACCCTTTGTCGTCCGATCCCGGAGCCGCGCCGCCGTCCCCCTCGCAGAGCCGGAAGACAGAAGCCGGGTGAAAGAAGCAAGAAGACTTCGAAATCGGCGGCAGAAGACTCCAGTCTTCACTGAGGTAGCGCACAGCACTGCAGCTGTGCGCCATTGCTCCCACACTACACCCACATACTCCGGTCACTGTAGGGTGCAGGGCGCAGGGGGGGGCGCCCTGGGCAGCAATTAGGACCTCTTGGCAAAAGTTGGACACATATACAGTTGGGCACTGTATATGTGTATGAGCCCCCGCCATAATATAGTACAAAATCGCGGGACAGAAGCCCGCCGCTGAGGGGGCGGGGCTTCTTCCTCAGCACTCACCAGCGCCATTTTTTCTCCACAGCTCAGCTGAGAGGAAGCTCCCCAGGCTCCCCCCTGCAGATTCACGGTAGAAGAGGGTAAAAAGAGAGGGGGGGCACAAAATTAGGCGCAAAAACATAATATACAGCAGCTACTGGGTTAACACTAAGTTACTGTGTGATTCCTGGGACATATAGCGCTGGGGTGTGTGCTGGCATACTCTCTCTCTGTCTCTCCAAAGGGCATTGTGGGGGAACTGTCTTCAAAAAGAGCATCCCCTGTGTGTGTGGTGTGTCGGTACGCTTGTGTCGACATGTTTGACGAGGAAGGCTATGTGGAAGCAGAGCGGGAGCAAATGAAGGTGGTGTCTCCGCTGACGGCGCCGACACCTGATTGGATGGATATGTGGAAGATTTTAAATGATAATGTTAATTCCTTGCATAAAAGGTTGGATAAAGCTGAAACCTTAGGACAGTCGGGGTCTCAGCCCATGCCTGATCCTATGTCGCAGAGGCCGTCAGGGTCTCAGAAGCGCCCACTATCCCAAATTGTTGACACAGATACCGACATGGATTCTGACTCCAGTGTCGATTACGATGATGCAAAGTTACAGCCTAAATTGGCTAAATCCATCCGTTATATGATTATAGCAATTAAGGATTTGTTGCACATCACAGAGGAAACCCCAGTCCCTGACAAGAGGGTTCATATGTATGGGGAAAAAAGGCAGGTGGTGACCTTTCCCCCTTCACACGAGCTAAATGAGTTATGTAAAAGGCTTGGGAATCTCCAGATAAAAAACTGCAGATTTCCAAACGGATGCTTATGGCGTATCCTTTCCCACCAACGGACAGGTTACGCTGGGAATCCTCCCCTAGGGTGGACAAAGCTTTAACACGCTTATCCAAGAGGGTAGCCCTGCCGTCACAGGACACGGCCACCCTAAAAGATGCTGCGGATAGAAAGCAAGAGGGTACCCTGAAGTCCATTTATACACATTCAGGTACCTTACTAAGGCCGGCAATTGCGTCGGCCTGGGTGTGTAGTGCTGTAGCAGCATGGACGGATACCGTATCTGAGGAACTGGATACCTTAGACAAGGATACTATATTAATGACCCTGGGGCATATAAAAGACGCTGTCCTATATATGAGAGATGCTCAAAGAGACATTAGCCTACTGGGCTCTAGAATAAATGCAATGTCGATTTCTGCCAGAAGGGTCCTGTGGACTCGGCAATGGACAGGTGATGCCGACTCAAAAAGGCATATGGAGGTTTTACCTTACAAGGGTGAGGAATTGTTTGGGGAGGGTCTCTCGGACCTGGTCTCCACAGCTACTGCTGGAAAGTCAAACTTTTTGCCATATGTTTCCTCACAACCTAAGAAAGCACTGTATTATCAAATGCAGTCCTTTCGATCACAAAAAGGCAAGAAAGTCCGAGGTGCGTCCTTTCTTGCTAGAGGCAGGGGCAGAGGAAGGAAGCTGCACAATACAGCTAGTTCCCAGGAACAGAAGTCCTCCCCGGCTTCCACTAAATCCACCGCATGACGCTGGGGCTCCACAGGCGGAGCTAGGCCCGGTGGGGGCGCGTCTCCGAAATTTCAGCCACAAGTGGGTTAATTCCCAGGTGGATCCCTGGGCGATAGAGATTGTGTCTCAGGGATACAAGCTGGAATTCGAAGAGATGCCCCCTCACCGATACCTCAAATCGGCCCTGCCAGCTTCCCCCTTAGAGAGGGAAATAGTGTTAGCTGCAATTCACAAATTGTATCTTCATCAGGTGGTGGTCAAGGTTCCCCTCCTTCAACAAGGAAAGGGTTATTATTCGACCATGTTTGTGGTACCGAAACCGGACGGATCGGTCAGACCCATATTGAATTTAAAATCCCTGAACATATACCTGAAAAGGTTCAGGTTCAAGATGGAATCGCTCAGAGTGGTCATCGCAAGCCTGGAACGGGGGGATTTTATGGTGTCTCTGGACATAAAGGATGCATACCTTCATGTCCACATTTATCCACCTCATCAGGCGTACCTCAGATTTGTGGTACAGGATTGTCATTACCAATTTCAGACGTTGCCGTTTGGTCTCTCCACGGCACCGAGAATATTTACCAAGGTAATGGCGGAAATGATGGTGCTCCTGCGGAAGCAAGGGGTCACAATAATCCCATACTTGGACGATCTCCTCATAAAGGCGAGGTCCAGAGAACAGTTGCTGATCAGCGTAGCACGCTCTCGGGAAGTGTTACAAAAGCACGGCTTGATTCTAAATATTCCAAAGTCGCAGTTGATTCCTACGACTCGTCTGCCTTTCCTGGGCATGATTCTGGACACAGACCAGAAGAGGGTTTATCTCCCGATGGAGAAGGCTCAGGAGCTCATGACACTGGTCAGAGACCTATTAAAACCAAAACAGGTGTCGGTGCATCGCTGCACGCGAGTCCTGGGAAAGATGGTGGCATCATATGAGGCCATTCCCTTCGGCAGGTTCCATGCGAGGACCTTTCAATGGGATCTGTTGGACGAGTGGTCCGGATCACATCTTCAGATGCATCGGTTGATCACCCTATCCCCCAGGGCCAGGGTGTCTCTTCGGTGGTAGCTGCAGAGTGCTCACCTTCTCGAAGGCCGCAGATTCGGCATTCAGGACTGGGTCCTGGTGACCACGGATGCAAGCCTCCGAGGGTGGGGGGCAGTCACACAGGGAAGAAATTTCCAAGGTCTGTGGTCAAGTCAGGAGACTTGCCTCCACATCAACATCCTGGAACTAAGGGCCATATACAACGCCCTACGCCAAGCGGAGTCCCTACTTCGCAACCAACCGGTTCTGATTCAGTCAGACAACATCACCGCAGTGGCTCATGTAAACCGCCAAGGCGGCACAAGGAGCAGGGTGGCGATGGTAGAAGCCACCAGAATTCTTCGCTGGGCGGAGAATCACGTAAGCGCACTGTCAGCAGTGTTCATTCCGGGTGTGGACAACTGGGAAGCAGACTTCCTCAGCAGGCACGACCTCCACCCGGGAGAATGGGGACTTCATGAAGAAGTCTTCGCGCAGGTTGCGAGTCGGTGGGAACTGCCACAGGTGGACATGATGGCATCCCGCCTCAACAAAAAGCTACAGAAGTATTGCGCCAGGTCAAGAGACCCTCAGGCGATAGCTGTGGACGCACTGGTGACGCCGTGGGTGTTCCAGTCGGTCTATGTATTTCCTCCTCTTCCTCTCATACCAAAGGTGCTGAGAATCATAAGAAAAAGAGGAGTGAGAACAATACTCATTGTTCCGGATTGACCAAGAAGGACTTGGTATCCAGATCTGCAAGAAATGCTCACAGAGGACCCGTGGCCTCTGCCTCTAAGACAGGACTTGTTAAAACAGTGGCACCGGCTGTTCCAAGATTTACCGCGGCTGCGTTTGACGGCATGGCGGTTGAACGCCGGATCCTAGCAGAAAAAGGCATTCCGGATGAGGTCATTCCTACGCTGATAAAGGCTAGGAAGGACGTGACTGCTCAACATTATCACCGTATATGGCGAAAATATGTTGCTTGGTGTGAGGCCAGGAATGCCCCTACAGAGGAATTCCAGCTAGGCCGTTTCCTTCACTTCCTACAGTCGGGAGTGACTTTGGGCCTAAAATTGGGTTCCATTAAGGTCCAGATTTCGGCCCTATCTATTTTCTTTCAAAAAGAACTGGCTTCTCTGCCTGAAGTTCAGACGTTTGTAAAGGGAGTGCTGCATATTCAGCCCCCTTTTGTGCCTCCGGTGGCAGCTTGGGATCTTAACGTGGTGTTGAGTTTCCTGAAATCACACTGGTTTGAACCACTCAAGACGGTGGAATTGAAATATCTCACGTGGAAGGTGGTCATGCTACTAGCCTTGGCTTCGGCTAGGCGTGTGTCAGAATTGGCGGCTTTGTCACATAAAAGCCCTTATCTGGTTTTCCATGCGGATAGAGCAGAATTGCGGACCTGCCCACAATTTCTGCCGAAAGTGGTTTCATCCTTTCATATAAACCAACCTATCGTGTTGCCTGTAGCTACTACTGACTTGGAGGATTCCGAGTCACTGGATGTGGTCAGGGCTTTGAAGGTTTATGTAGCCAGAACGGCTAAGGTCAGAAAAACAGAATCGTTGTTTATCCTGTATGCTTCCAACAAGCTTGGGGCGCCTGCTTCAAAGCAAACTATTGCTCGCTGGATCTGTAACACGATTCAGCAGGCTCATTCTGCGGCAGGGTTGCCGCTGCCTAAATCAGTTAAGGCCCATTCCACAAGGAAGGTGGGCTCTTCTTGGGCGGCTGCCTGAGGGGTCTCGGCATTACTGCTTTGCCGAGCGGCTACTTGGTCAGGTTCAAACACCTTTGCAAAATTCTACAAGTTTGATACCCTGGCTGAGGAGGACTTTGTGTTTGCTCATTCGGTGCTGCAGAGTCATCCGCACTCTCCCGCCCGTTTGGGAGCTTTGGTATAATCCCCATGGTCCTTACGGAGTCCCCAGCATCCACTAGGACATTAGAGAAAATAAGATTTTACTTACCGGTAAATCTATTTCTCGTAGTCCGTAGTGGATGCTGGGCGCCCGTCCCAAGTGCGGACTTCTTCTGCAATGCTTGTATATAGTTATTGCATAAATAAGGGTGATGTATAGATGCATCAGGGTTGATCTGATGCTCTGTTGTTGTTCATACTGTTAACTGGGTAAGGTTATCACAAGTTATACAGTGTGATTGGTGTGGCTGGTATGAGTCTTACCCTGGATTCCCAAAATCCTTTCCTTGTACTGTCAGCTCTTCCGGGCACAGTTTCTCTAACTGAGGTCTGGAGGAGGGACATAGAGGGAGGAGCCAGAGCACACCAGAATCCAAATTCTTTCTTAAAGTGCCCATGTCTCCTGCGGAGCCCGTCTATTCCCCATGGTCCTTACGGAGTCCCCAGCATCCACTACGGACTACGAGAAATAGATTTACCGGTAAATAAAATCTTATTTAAAAAGGCGGCTTCTGATACCGGTGTTCTGGCAGCCAAGGCTTCTACTACGTCAGTCCTGGCTCGCCAGATATTGTGGCTGAGATCCTGGTCTGTGGATCTGGATTCTAGAAAAACCCTGGAGGTATTCCCTTTTAAGGGAAATATCCTGTTTGGAGAGGACTTAAATAGGATTTTAATACCTACCGGTAAATCCTTTTCTCTATCGTCCTAGTGGATGCTGGGGTTCCTGAAAGGACCATGGGGAATAGCGGCTCCGCAGGAGACAGGGCACAAAAGTTAAGCTTTAGGATCAGGTGGTGTGCACTGGCTCCTCCCCCTATGACCCTCCTCCAAGCCTCAGTTAGGTTTTTGTGCCCGGCCGAGAAGGGTGCAATCTAGGTGGCTCTCCTAAAGAGCTGCTTAGAAAAGTTTAGTTTTAGGTTTTTTATTTTACAGTGAGTCCTGCTGGCAACAGGATCACTGCATCGAGGGACTTAGGGGAGAAGAAGTGAACTCACCTGCGTGCAGGATGGATTGGCTTCTTAGGCTACTGGACATTAGCTCCAGAGGGACGATCACAGGTACAGCCTGGATGGGTCACCGGAGCCGCGCCGCCGGCCCCCTTGCAGATGCCGAAAAGAGAAGAGGTCCAGAAATCGGCGGCAGAAGACTCTTCAGTCTTCTTAAGGTAGCGCACAGCACTGCAGCTGTGCGCCATTGCTCTCAGCACACTTCACACGGCAGTCACTGAGGGTGCAGGGCGCTGGGGGGGGGCGCCCTGGGCAGCAATGGAAACCTGTTATTTGGCAAAAAATACCTCACATATAGCCTCCGGGGGCTATATGGAGATATTTAACCCCTGCCAGAATCCGTTGAAGAGCGGGAGACGAGCCCGCCGAAAAGGGGGCGGGGCCTATCTCCTCAGCACACAGCGCCATTTTCCCTCACAGAAAGGCTGGAGGGAAGGCTCCCAGGCTCTCCCCTGCACTGCACTACAGAAACAGGGTTAAAACAGAGAGGGGGGGCACTAATTTGGCGTTAGACATATATATAAAGATGCTATAAGGGAAAACACTTATATAAGGTTGTCCCTATATAATTATAGCGTTTTTGGTGTGTGCTGGCAAACTCTCCCTCTGTCTCTCCAAAGGGCTAGTGGGTCCTGTCCTCTATCAGAGCATTCCCTGTGTGTGTGCTGTGTGTCGGTACGTGTGTGTCGACATGTATGAGGACGATGTTGGTGAGGAGGCGGAGCAATTGCCTGTAATGGTGATGTCACTCTCTAGGGAGTCGACACCGGAATGGATGGCTTATTTAGGGAATTACGTGATAATGTCAACACGCTGCAAGGTCGGTTGACGACATGAGACGGCCGACAAACAATTAGTACCGGTCCAGACGTCTCAAAAACACCGTCAGGGGTTTAAAACGCCCGTTTACCTTAGTCGGTCGACACAGACACGGACACTGAATCCAGTGTCGACGGTGAATAAACAAACGTATTCCTCATTAGGGCCACACGTTAAGGGCAATGAAGGAGGTGTTACATATTTCTGATACTACAAGTACCACAAAGATGGGTATTATGTGGCAGTGAAAAAACTACCGTAGTTTTTCCTGAATCAGATAAAATAAAATGAAGTGTGTGATGAGGCGTGGGTTTACCCCGATAGCAAATATTGGCGTTATACCTTTTCCCGCCAGAAGTTAGGGCGCGTTGGGAAACACCCCTTAGGGTGGATAAGGCGCTCACACGCTTATCATACGGCCGCCCTCAAGGAGCCAGCTGATATGAAGCTGGAGTAATATCCTAAAAAGTATATACACACATACGGTGGTTATACTGCGACCAGCGATCGCCTCAGCCTGGAAATGCAGTGCTGGGTTGGCTTGGTCGGATTCCCTGACTGAAAATATTTTAGTGATATAGAGCATTTAATAGGATGCAGTCTATATATATATATATATATATATATATATGCGAGATGCACAGAGGGATATTTGCACTCTGGCATCAAGATAAGTGCGTTGTCCATATCTGCCAGAAGATGTTATGGACACGACAGTGGTCAGGTGATGCAGATCCCATACGGCACATGAAAGTATGGTCGTATAAAGGAAAGTAGGTACTTGGGGTCGGTCCATCGGACCTGGGGGCCACGGCAACAGCTGGGAAATCCAACCTTTTTACCCCAAGTCACATCTCAGCAGAAAAAGACACTGTCTTTTCAGCCTCAATCCTTCCGTTCCCATAAGGGCATGCGGGCAAAAGGCCAGTCATATCTGCCCAGACATAGAGGAAAGGGAAGTAGACTGCAGAAGGCAGCCCCTTTCCAGGAACAGAAGCCCTCCACCGAGTCTGCCAAGTCCTCAGCAGGACGCTGGGGCCGTGCAAGCTGACTCAGGTGAGGTGGGGGGTCGTCTCAAGAGTCTCAGCGTGCAAAAGGTAAATCCTTTTCTCTTAGTCCGTAGAGTATGCTGGGGATGCTTCAAGAACCATGGGGTATAGACGGGATCCGCAGGAGACATGGGCACTTTAAGACTTTGAATGGGTGTGAACTGGCTCCTCCCTCTATGCCCCTCCTCCAGACTCCAGTTTAAGTAACTGTGCCCAGGGAGACGGACATTTCGAGGAAAGAATTTATTGTTAAACCACGGTGAGCATCTTCCCAGCTCACACCTCCAGTATGCCGCAGAACATGGCATTCAATAGAACACCAGCCGACGGCATGAAGAATATGCAGCAATATGCTGACATAAAGCATAACACAACCTGTGTGTAAACACAACCAATAACAGCATAACGCATGCCACGGCATGAATAACGTCAGCAGCAGGCTGACTTAAACGCAACACACCATGTGTGTAACTATACCCAATAACTGGATACAGTACGCACTGGGACGGGTGCACAGAATCCTCTACGGACTAAGAGAAAAGGATTTACCGGTAGGTTTTAAAATCCTATTTTCTCATACGTCCTAGAGGATGCTGGGGATGCTTCAAGAACCATGGGGTTTATACCAAAGCTCTAGAACGGGCGGGAGAGTGCGGATGACTCTGCAGCACCGATTGACCCAACAAGAGGTCCTCATCAGACAGGGTATCAAACTTGTAAAACTTCGCAAAGGTGTTTGAACCCGACCAAATAGCTGCTCGGCAAAGCCGTAATGCCGAGACCCCTCGGGCATCCGCCCAGGATGCGCCCACCTTTCTGGTAGAAATTTCAAAGCTCTGACCACATCGAGAGACTTCTATTCCGTCAAGACTTCAGTAGCCTCTGGCACCACAATAGGTTGGTTCATGTGAAACGATGAAACCACTTTTGGCAGAAAATTGTAGACGAGTTCTCAACTCCGCTCTATCCGTATGGAAGATTAAATAGGGGCACTTGTGGGACAAAGCCGCTGATTCAGACACCCGCCTTGCGGATGCCAAGGCCAACAGCCTGACCACTTTCCAAGTGACGAATTACAACTCTACCTTACGTAAAGGTTCAAAACAATGAGACTGCCTGAACTGTAACACCATGTTAAGACCCCATGGAGCTCCTGGGGGGCACAAAGGGAGGTTGGATATGTAACACTCCTTTTACGAAAGTTCAAACATTTGTAAAAGAGGCCAACTGTTTTTGGAATAAAACCGATAAGACTGAATCTGAACCTTAATCGAGCCCAACTCAAGACCCACATCCACACCATCTTGTGAAAAAAGGAGAAAACGATCCCACTGGAATCTTCCGTAGAAGCCTTCTTGGATTCGCACCAAGACACGTACTTTCTCCAAATACGGTGGTAATGTTTTTACGTTACTCCCCTACTGGTCTGAAGAAAAGTAGGGATGACTTCACTGGAAATATCCTCTCGGCTAGGATCCGGCGTTCACCTGAAGATCCGGATACCAGGTCCTCTTAGGCCAGTCTGGAACAATGAGGGTCACCTGAACCTCTGTTCTTCTTATGATCTTTAGCATTTTTGGAAAAATATGGAAGCGTAGGGGACGCATAGACCGACTGACACACCCACGGAGTCATTAGGGCGTCCACTGCTATTGCTTGAGGGTCCTTTGACCTGTAACAATATCTCTGAAGCTTCTTATTGAGGCGAGACGCCATCTTGTCTAATTTAGGAATCCCTCAACGACTTGTCACTTCTGTGAAAACCTCTGGATGAAAACACCACTCTCCTTGATGGAGAACGTGTCTGTCTCGGAAGCCTGCTTCCCAGTTGTCCACTCCTGGAACGAACATCGCTGACAGAGCGCGCATATGATTTCGTCGCCCAGCGGAAAATCTTTCTGGCTTCTGCCATTACTGCTTCGGTTTTTGTTTGTAGAAAACCATTATAAACGGCCCTTACCTCTAGACCGTTAATGTGGTGACAAGTATCCTAACTTGACCCTCTTCCTTGGAAGTTTTCCTCCTGTGTGACAGCTCCCCCGCCTCGAAGGCATGCATCCGTGGTCCCTAGGATCCAGTCCTTGAACCCGAGCCTGCGCTTATGAGAACTGCGCCGCTACCACAGGAGTGAAATTCTGGTCTTGAAAAAACAGGATTATCCCAGGTGGGAACCGGACCACTTGTCCAACTGGTCCCGCTAAAAACACTCTGGCATTTAACCTGCTCACTGAATGGCCTCGTAGGCCGCAACCATCTTTTTCATCAACGGAATGTAATGATGAATTGACCCTGTTGCAGATCTGACACGACTCTGGATCCTCAGAGCTTTTTCCACTGGAAGAAACAAACTCTCAACAGTTCTGTATCTAACAGTATTTCCAACGCCGACAACCGCGTCGTTGGGATCAACAGTGATTCTGGCAAGTTCAGGAGCCAACCACTTTGTTGAAGAACTGTCAGGGAGAATGCAATGTTTTGCACCACTTGGATTCTTGACCTCGCCGTAATCAGGAGAGCGTCCCAGTACAGAATAATAATGACTCTTTTACTATCGAAGGAAAACCATCATACCGCCATCACTCCGGTGAATTGGTAATGACAATCCTGAACAGCAAACCCAGGTAAACCTAATGCGGAAGAAACCGTAATTAGACCCCCTTTCTCCTTTTTCAGATTGGAGATCCCTGCCCTGAGAGATTCCAGCTTGTAGTTCAACTTCTTAAGTAGAAATTTTTGGGATGTTAGATATAGGATTGTTCTGACCGAGCCGTCCGGCCTTGGGAGCACGAAAAAGCTTGAATAACAGCTTCCTTTTTTTGTGTGTGACCGGGACAGCAGGACAAGGAAGTGATCCTGACACAACTCTTGTATGGCGTCACATACTACCTCCCCGTCCAGAGGAGAATCGGTAAGGTCTATTTGAAAAATCGGTGAGGGGAAACGTCTGGAAACTGCAGTATGTCCCCCTTGGGACTCTATTCTTAAACTCACTGGTCCATGTCCATTACAGGACTGACTGAAGAGTATTATACGTGGTCCCACCGGTGTGGGCTCCCGCAAGATAGACCCAGCGTCATGCGGTGGATGTGGCAGAAAACAGAGGATGATTTCTGCCTCTGCGAACTTGAAAAGACTGCTGACCTCTTACCTTTTCACCTTCCTCTACGTCAGGGGTGGGCAATTATTTCAGCTGAGGGGCCACTTGACATTTCCTGTCAGTATGCGAGGGCCACATACAAAATAGCAGCTCGCCCCACTTGCCAAAAAATAAGATTTTACTTACCGATAAATCTATTTCTCATAGTCCGTAGTGGATGCTGGGGACTCCGTCAGGACCATGGGGAATAGCGGCTCCGCAGGAGACAGGGCACAAAAGCAAGCTTTTAGGATCACATGGTGTGTACTGGCTCCTCCCCCTATGACCCTCCTCCAAGCCTCAGTTAGGTACTGTGCCCGGACGAGCGTACACAATAAGGAAGGATCTTGAATCCCGGGTAAGACTCATACCAGCCACACCAATCACACCGTACAACTTGTGATTTGAACCCAGTTAACAGTATGATAACAATGAAGTAGCCTCTAAAAAAGATGGCTCACAACAATAATAACCCGATGTTTTGTAACAATAACTATGTACAAGTAATGCAGACAATCCGCACTTGGGATGGGCGCCCAGCATCCACTATGGACTATGAGAAATAGATTTATCGGTAAGTAAAATCTTATTTTCTCTAACGTCCTAGTGGATGCTGGGGACTCCGTCAGGACCATGGGGATTATACCAAAGCTCCCAAACGGGCGGGAGAGTGCGGATGACTCTGCAGCACCAAATGAGAGAACTCCAGGTCCTCCTCAGCCAGGGTATCAAATTTGTAGAATTTAGCAAACGTGTTTGCCCCTGACCAAGTAGCTGCTCGGCAAAGTTGTAAAGCCGAGACCCCTCGGGCAGCCGCCCAAGATGAGCCCACCTTCCTTGTGGAATGGGCATTTTCAGATTTTGGCTGTGGCAGGCCTGCCACAGAATGTGCAAGCTGAATTGTACTACAAATCCAACGAGCAATAGTCTGCTTAGAAGCAGGAGCACCCAGCTTTTTGGGTGCCTACAATATAAACAGCAAGTCAGACTTTCTGACTCCAGCCGTCCTGGAATTATATATATATATATTTTCAGGGCCCTGACAATGTCTAGCAACTTGGAGTCCTCCAAGTCCCTAGTAGCCGCAGGCACCACAATAGGTTGTTTCAGGTGAAACGCTGACACCACCTTAGGAAGAAACTGGGGACGAGTCCGCAGTTCTGCCCTGTCCGAATGGAAAATCAAATATGGGCTTTTGTAAGACAAAGCCGCCAATTTTAACAATCGCCTGGCCCAGGCCAGGGCCAACAGCATGGTCACTTTCCATGTGAGATATTTCAAATCCACAGATTTGAATGGTTCAAACCAATATGATTTGAGGAATCCCAACACTACGTTGAGATCCCACGGTGCCACTGGAGGCACACAAGGGCTGTATATGCAATACTCCCTTGACAAACGTCTGGACTTCAGGAACTGAAGCCAATTCTTTCTGGAAGAAAATCTATAGGGCCGAAACTTGAACCTTAATGGACCCCAATTTGAGGCTCATAGACACTCCTGTTTGCAGGAAGTGCAGAAAACGACCTAGTTGAAATTTTTTCGTGGGGCCTTCCTGGCCTCACCCACGCAACATATTTTCACCACATGTGGTGATAACGTTGTGCGGTCACCTCCTTCCTGGCTTTGACCAGGGTAGGTATGACCTCTTCCGGAATGCCTTTTCCCTTAGGATCCGGCGTTTAAACCGCCATGCCGTCAAATGCAGTCGCGGTAAGTCTTGGAACAGACAAGGTCCCTGCTGGAGCAGGTCCTTTCTTAAAGGCCGATGCCACGGTTCCTCTTGGAACAGACATGGTACTTGCTGAAAGCAAATTCCTTCTTAGCTCCCGAGGCCATTAGTCCTCTGTGAGCATCTCTTGAAGTTCCGGTTACCAAGTCCCTCTTGGCCAATCCGGAGCCACGAGTATAGTTCTTACTCCTCTATGTCTTATAATTCTCAATACCTTGGTTATGAGAAGCAGAGGAGGGAACACATACACCGACTGTTACACCCACGGTGTTACCAGGACGTCCACAGCTATCGCCTGAAGGTCTCGTGACCTGGCGCAATACCTGTCCCATTTTTTGTTCGGGCGGGACGCCATCATGTCCACCTTTGGTCTTTCCCAACGGTTCACAATCATGCGGAAAACTTCCCGATGAAGTTCCCACTCTCCCGGGTGGAGGTCGTGCCTGCTGAGGAAGTCTGCTTCCCAGTCGTCCACTCCCGGAATGAACACTGCTGACAGTGCTATCACATGATTTTCCGCCTAGCGAAAAATCCTTGCAGTTTTGCCACTGCCCTCCTGCTTCTTGTGCCGCCCTTTCTGTTTACATGGGCGACTGCCGTGATGTTATCCCACTGGATCAATACCGGCTGACCTTGAAGCAGAGGTCTTGCTAAGCTTAGAGCATTATAAATTTGCTCTTAGCTCCAGTATATTTATGTGGAGAGAATTCTCCAGACTTGATCACACTCCTTGTGTGACTGCTCCCCAGCCTCTCAGGCTGGCCTCCGTGGTCACCAGCATCCAATCCTGAATGCCGAATCTGCGGCCCTCTAGAAGATGAGCACTCTGTAATCACCACAGGAGAGACACCCTTGTCCTTGGATATAGGGTTATCCGCTGATGCATCTGAAGATGCGATCCGGACCATTTGTCCAGCAGATCCCACTGAAGAGTTCTTGCGTGAAATCTGCCGAATGGAAGCGCTTCGTAATAAGCCACCATTTTTACCAGGACTCTTGTGCAATGATGCACTGACACTTTTCCTGGTTTTAGGAGGATCCCGATTAGCTCGGATAACTCCCTGGCTTTCTCCTCTGGGAGAAACACCTTTTCCTGGACTGTGTCCAGAATCATCCCTAGGACCAGCAGACGTGTCGTCGGAACAACTGCGGTTTTGGAATATTTAGAATCCACCCGTGCTGTCGTAGAACTACTTGAGATAGTGCTACTCCGACCTCCAACTGTTCTCTGGACCTTGTTCTTATCAGGAGGTCGTCCATTTTCTTTGAAGACGAATCCTCCTTTCGGTCATTACCTTGGTAAGGACCCGGGGTGCCTTGGACAATCCAACGGCATCGTCTTGAAACTGATAGTGACAGTTCTGTACCACGAACCTGAGGTACCCTTGGTGAGAAAAAGCAAATTTTGGGACATGGAGGTAAGCATCCCTGATGTCCCGGGACACCATATAGTCCCCTTGTTCTTTGCTATCACTGCTCTGAGTGACTCCATCTGGATTTGAACCCTTGTAAGTGTTCAAATTTTTCAGATTTAGAATAGGTCTCACCTAGCCTTCAGTACCACCACATAGTGTGGAGTAATACCCCTTTCCTTGTTGTCGGAGGGGTAATTTTATTATCACCTGCTGGGAATACAGCTTGTGAATTGTTTTCAATACTGCCTCCCTGTCGGAGGGAGACATTGGTACAGCAGACTACAGGAACCTGCGAGGGGGGAAACCTCTCGACATTCCAATCTGTACCCCTTGGATACTACTTGTAGGATCCAGGGGTCCTGTACGGTCCCAGCGTCATGCTGAGAACTTGGTAGAAGCGGTGGAGGGCTTCTGTTCCTGGGAATGGGCTGCCTGCTGCAGTCTTCTTCCCTTTCCTCTATCCCTGGGCAGATATGACTCTTATAGGGACGAAAGGACTGAGGCTGAAAAGACGGTGTCTTTTTCTGCAGAGATGTGACTTAGGGTAAAAAACGGTGGATTTTCCAGCAGTTGCCCTGGCCACCAGGTCCCATGGACCGACCCCAAATAACTCCTCCCCTTTATACGGCAATACATCTTTGTGCCGTTTGGAATCTGCATCACCTGACCACTGTCGTGTCCATAAACATCTTCTTGCAGATGTGGACATCGCATTTACTCTTGATGCCAGAGTGCAAATATCCCTCTGCGCATCTCGCATATATAGAAATGCATCCTTTAAATGCTCTATAGTCAATAAAATACTGTCCCTGTCAAAGGTATCAATATTTTTAGTCAGGGAATCCGACCAAGCCACCTCAGCTCTGCACATCCAGGCTGAGGCGATCGCTGGTCGCAGTATAACACCAGCATGTGTGTGTATACTTTTTAGGATATTTTTCAGCCTCCTATCAGCTGGCTCCTTAAGTACGGCCCTATCCGTAGATGGTACCGCCACTTGTTCTGATAAGCGTGTGAGCGCCTTATCCACCCTGAGGGGTGTTTCCCACCGCGCCTTAACTTCTGGCGGGAAAGGGTATACCGCCAATAATTTTCTATCGGGGGAAACCCACGCATCATCACACACTTCATTTAATTTATCTGATTCAGGAAAAACTACAGGTAGTTTTTTCACCTCACACATAATACCCTTTTTTGTGGTACTTGTAGTATCAGAAATATGTAACACCTCCTTCATTGCCCTTAACGTGTGGCCCTAAAAGAAAATACGTTTGTTTCTTCACCGTCGACACTGAAATCAGTGTCCGTGTCTGGGTCTGTGTCGACCGACTGAGGTAAATGGGCATTTTACAGCCCCTGACGGTGTTTGAGACGCCTGGACAGATACTAATTTGTTCGCCGGCCCTCTCATGTCGTCAACCGGCTTGCAGCGTGTTGACATTGTCACGTAATTTCCATAAATAAGCCATCCATTCCGGTGTCGACTCCCTAGAGAGTGACATCACCATTACAGGCAATTTGCTCCGCCTCCTCACCAATATTTTCCTCATACATGTCGACACACACGTACCGACATACAGCACACACATAGGGAATGCTCTGATAGAGGACAGGACCCACTAGCCCTTTGGGGAGACAGAGGGAGAGTTTGCCAGCACACACCAAAACGCTATAATTATCCAGGGACAACCTTTATATAAGTGTTCCTCCCTTATAGCATTTTAATATATATACATATCGCCAAATCAGTGCCCCCCCCTCTCTGTTTTAACCCTGTTTCTGTAGTGCAGTGCAGGGGAGAGCATGGGAGCCTTCCCACCAGCCTTTCTGTGAGGGAAAATGGCGCTGTGTGCTGAGGAGAATAGGCCCCGCCCCCTTTTCGGCGGGCTTCTTCTCCGGAGTTTTAGATATCTGGCAGGGGTTAAATACATCCATATAGCCTCAAGGGCTATATGTGATGTATTTTTCGCCATACAGGTATTATACATTGCTGCCCAGGGCGCCCCCCCCCGCGCCCTGCACCCTCCGTGACCGCTGTGTGAAGTGTGCTGACAACAATGGCGCACAGCTGCAGTGCTGTGCGCTACCTGATGAAGACTGAGAGTCTTCTGCCGCCTGGTTCCGGACCTCTTCATCTTCAGCGTCTGCAAGGGGGGTCGGCGGCGCGGCTCCGGGACGAACCCCAGGGCGAGCCCTGTGTTCCGACTCCCTCTGGAGCTATGTCCAGTAGCCTAAGAATCCAATCCATCCTGCACGCAGGTGAGTTGAAAATCTCTCCCCTAAGTCCCTCGATGCAGTGAGCCTGTTGCCAGCAGGACTCACTGAAAATAAAGAACCTAAAAACTTTTTCTAAGTAACTCTTTAAGAGAGCCACCTAGATTGCACCCTTCTCGGCCGGGCACAAAAACCTAACTGAGGCTTGGAGGAGGGTCATAGGGGGAGGAGCCAGTACACACCATGTGATCCTAAAAGCTTGCTTTTGTGCCCTGTCTCCTGCGGAGCCGCTATTCCCCATGGTCCTGACGGAGTCCCCAGCATCCACTAGGACGTTAGAGAAATATAGGGACGTGGCTTCATGTGGAAGGGGTGTGGGCAAAAAATAATACAGATTCATATTAGGCTGCACAATAGTCTCCATTATTCAAATTGCGCCACACAGCGCCACTTACACACATTACACCAGGTAGAGCCCCTTTTACACACATTACGGCAGGTAGAGAGCCTTTTTACACATTAACATTTTATTTAGGATAATTATTGTGCAGCAAGCAAATTATCCAGTGTCTTATGGCCCCTGGGTAAAGGTGTGACACGGTGACAGACCACGGTGGGGGTGACACAGTGACAGAACACGGTGGGGGTGACACGGTGACAGAACACGGTGGGGGTGACAGAACACGGGGGGGGGTGACACAGTGACAGAACACGGTGGGGGTGACACGGTGACAGAACATGGGGGGTGTGACACTGTGACAGAACACGGGGAGGGGGGGTGACAGTGACAGAACACGGGTGTGTGACACGGTGACAGAACACGGTGGGGGTGACACGGTAACAGAACACGGGGAGGGGGGGGGTGACAGTGACAGAACACGGGTGTGTGACACAGTGACAGAAAATGGTGGGGGTGACAGTAACAGAACAGGGGGAGGGGGGGTGACAGTGACAGAACACGGATGTGTGACACGGTGACAGAACACGGGGGGTGTGACACAGTGAAAGAACACGGGGAGGGGGGGTGACAGAACATGGTGGGGGTGACAGTGACAGAACACGGGGGGGTGACATGGTGACAGAACATGGTGGGGTTGACAGCGACAGAACACGGGGAGGTGACACAGTGACAGAACACGGGGGGCGTGACACAGTGACAGAACACGTGGGGGTGTGACACAGTGACAGAACACGGGGGGTGTGATACAGTGACAGAACACGGGGAGGTGACACAGTGACAGAACACGGGGGGTGTGACACAGTGACAGAACACGGGGTGTGTGACATAGTGACAGAACACGGGGGGGGGGGGTGACAGTGATAGAACACGGGGGGGTGACAGTGACAGAACACGGGGGGGGGGGGGTGACATAGTGACAGAACATGGGGGTGACATGGTGACAGAACACGGGAGGGGTCGGTACAGCGAGAGCTAAAGATCTCTCCCCCAAACCTAAAAACAGTCTGACGCCACTGCCCGCACACACAAATATATGCACACTATCACACACACACACACACACACACACACACACACTTTCTTTCACTTTTCCCAGTAACTTACTGGTCTGGCTGGCAGTGGCAGGAAGGATGGATCTGTAGCAGTCTGGCTCTTGTCCCGTGTAGCCCCCCCCCCCTGAGGTCCCGTATAGCCCCGCCCCCTCATCGGCACGTAGCCCCGCCCCCTTCTCGGCTGAACACAGCCATTGTCATTGGGGACTCTGGAGGAGGCTGCTACAACGCAGCAGCAGGAGAGAGAGGCGCCGCTGGCAGCTTGGAGGTACTGCAGTGCAGAGCAATGACAAGCAGCTCAGCCGGTCGGGCCGTTTGTCATTGCTCGCTGGTGGGAGGCTGTGGGCCGGGCAGGATCGGTTTGCGGGCCGCATCCGGCCCGCGGGCCGTATTTTGCCCACCCCTACTCTACGTGCAAAGAAAGGGAAATCCGTATCTATTCAGTAGAAATGACTGCATCCTACAATAATGCGTCACCAACCGTTGTGAGGGAACATAGGGCAAGAAGGTAGACTTACCAGTGGTATCTGCCGAGATCAACTTAACAAGGCCATCCCCAAACTGGGTTTCACCTTCATAGGGAAGAGACTCCAGTTCTTCTCGGAGTCAGCCTCAGCATTCCATTGGTGAATCCAAAACGCCCTCCTGGTCGAGACCGCCATGGAATTGGCCCGCGAACCCAAGTGTCCTATATCCCTAGTGGTCGCACGGCAGTCTGCTGCAATGTTATACATATGACCCAACTTAAGGAGTACCCGCATACAACTACTCCCCTATGCGCACGTAATGCAAGTATAATCAACGTACACGCGGACACATAATTAGAGTATCACATATCTTCCTGCATACGATCCTTTGTGACAGGGCCCCGTGCAGAACAGGGGGTGGCTCGCTTTATTCTATCCACGGCGGGAAAAGAATAAACACTTGGAATCCTCTTGAGGATTTGAAAATACCTTGTCACGGCCGCTCAGCACATGAGAAGGAATAACTTTACCTCAGCATTCATTATAAATTTTATATATATATCTATATATCTATATATATATATATATATATATATCTATATATATATATATATATATATATATATATCTTTAAATACACCTATACACACAAATATCTATATATATAACTCATATATAAATATCCCTTTTGACAGGAACAGCAGGGTCCCTAGTGACGTTAATACGTTCTTAATGTGTATGAAACATGTACTGAATGCCGATTTTGTGGATCTAGTCAGGAAACATTATGGCCGACATAAGAAACAGTATTCGTGTCGATCTCCGGGAGTAGTAACTGGGCAAAATAACATTTTTGCGATCCCGAGGGGTCTGAGGGAAATCTATTCTATGAATATGACACCCTCCATAAATATTACTACGTCTGTGTTCATGCCACAGACCTATGCAACCTTACTATACATACATATACATATAGGTATAGCCCTTTCTGATATGCATCACATTATCATGCCACTTTTTACCCAGTCAGATATTGTTGGTGTCGACAGGGTCACCACCACACGTCTATGTCTCCCATATAGTTTTCTCTTGGGAAGAACATACATCTACTGACATGTTGACACTTATTTACATGTAACAAGTACCATTAGGAGTCGGCGGTGCCGACAGAGTCATTCCCTCAGCCGTTTGTGGCAGAGCATTCAGCTTCAGATATGCCGACACACGTGTACCAAACACCCACTGACATTGCACTGGCTATAAGGGATAGACCCCAGTACATTCTGTCAGGGAAACACAGAAGGAGTTTACCAGCTCATTTCCACAGCGCTCATTATATAGTGTGCTTTCTATTTTTAACTTATAATGCACCAAACAACTGTGCCCCCCCCACCCCCCCTCGTTTTTCACTGTGATCTGTACAGCAGTGTTTTGGAAGGACCAGCGTCTCTGTGAGGAGAAAATGGCGCTGAAATGAGCTGTGAGGGGTAAGCCCCGCCCCCTTAATGGCGCACTACAGCCCCGCTATTTCTTACATATATTTATACTGGCGGGGGTTAAATCTAATGCCTGGGCACTTATATATTCGTTTGCCAGTCTCTGTTGAGGGTTTATATGCTGCCCAGGGCGCCACCCCCCCGCGCCCTGCACCCTACAGTGCCCATGTGTGTGGGAGCATGGCACACAGCGTGGCCGCTGTGCGGTACCTCAAAGCCGTCACTGAAGTCTTCTGATCTTCTACTCACCCGTCTTCTGACTTCTGGCTCTGCAAGGGGGGTGACGGCGGGCTCTGGGAACGAGCATCTAGGCGTACCTAGCGATCAGACCCTCTGGAGCTAATGGTGTTCAGTAGCCAAAGAAGCAGAGCCTTGAAACTCACAGAAGTAGGGCTGCTTCTCTCCCCTAAGTCCCACGATGCAGGGAGACTGTTGCCAGCAGTGCTCCCTGAAAATAATAAACCTAACATAAAACTCTTTTCAGAGAAACTCAGTAGAGCTCCCCTGTGTGTGACCAGTCTCACTGGGCACAGAATCTAAACTAAACTGGAGTCTGGAGGAGGGGCATAGAGGGAGGAGCCAGTTCACACCCATTCAAAGTCTTAAAGTGCCCATGTCTCCTGCGGATCCCATCTATACCCCATGGTTCTTGAAGCGTCCCCAGCATCCTCTAGGACGTATGAGAAAATAAGAATTTACTTACCGATAATTCTATTTCTCATAGTCCGTAGTGGATGCTGGGGACTCCGTAAGGACCATGGGGAATAGCGGCTCCGCAGGAGACTGGGCACAAAAGTAAAAGCTTTAGGACTACCTGGTGTGCACTGGCTCCTCCCCCTATGACCCTCCTCCAAGCCTCAGTTAGGATACTGTGCCCGGACGAGCGTACACAATAAGGAAGGATATTGAATCCCGGGTAAGACTCATACCAGCCACACCAATCACACCGTACAACCTGTGATCTGAACCCAGTTAACAGCATGATAACAGAGGAGCCTCTGAAAAGATGGCTCACAACAATAATAACCCGATTTTTGTAACAATAACTATGTACAAGTATTGCAGACAATCCGCACTTGGGATGGGCGCCCAGCATCCACTACGGACTATGAGAAATAGAATTATCGGTAAGTAAATTCTTATTTTCTCTAACGTCCTAAGTGGATGCTGGGGACTCCGTAAGGACCATGGGGATTATACCAAAGCTCCCAAACGGGCGGGAGAGTGCGGATGACTCTGCAGCACCGAATGAGAGAACTCCAGGTCCTCCTCAGCCAGGGTATCAAATTTGTAGAATTTAGCAAACGTGTTTGCCCCTGACCAAGTAGTTGCTCTGCAAAGTTGTAAAGCCGAGACCCCTCGGGCAGCCGCCCAAGATGAGCCCACCTTCCTTGTGGAATGGGCATTTACAGATTTTGGCTGTGGCAGGCCTGCCACAGAATGTGCAAGCTGAATTGTACTACAAATCCAGCGAGCAATAGTCTGCTTAGAAGCAGGAGCACCCAGCTTGTTGGGTGCATACAGGATAACAGCGAGTCAGATTTTCTGACTCCAGCCGTCCTGGAAACATATATTTTCAGGGCC
Source organism: Pseudophryne corroboree (assembly GCF_028390025.1). Classification (NCBI taxonomy): domain Eukaryota; kingdom Metazoa; phylum Chordata; class Amphibia; order Anura; family Myobatrachidae; genus Pseudophryne; species Pseudophryne corroboree. Next base: position 83,966,733 of record NC_086450.1, on the reverse strand, counting down.
CTGACAACGTCTAGCAACTTGGAGTCCTCCAAGTCCCTAGTAGCCGCAGGCACCACCATAGGTTGGTTCAGGTGAAACGCTGAAACCACCTTAGGGAGAAACTGAGGACGAGTCCTCAATTCCGCCCTGTCCGAATGGAAAATCAGATAAGGGCTTTTACAGGATAAAGCCGCCAATTCTGACGCGCGCCTGGCACAGGCCAGGGCCAACAGCATGACCACTTTCCATGTGAGATATTTTAACTCCACAGATTTAAGTGGTTCAAACCAATGTGACTTTGGAACCCAAAAAACTACATTGAGATCCCAAGGTGCCACTGGAGGCACAAAAGGAGGCTGTATATGCAGTACCCCTTTTACAAACGTCTGAACTTCAGGGACTGAAGCTAGTTCTTTTTGGAAGAAAATTGACAGGGCCGAAATTTGAACCTTAATGGACCCCAATTTTAGGCCCATAGACACTCCTGTTTGCAGGAAATGTAGTAATCGACCCATTTGAATTTCCTCCGTCGGGCCTTACTGGCCTCGCACCACGCAACATATTTTCGCCAAATGCGGTGATAATGTTTTTCAGTTACATCCTTCCTGGCTTTGATCAGGATAGGGATGACTTCATCCGGAATGCCTTTTCCCTTCAGGATCCGGCGCTCAACCGCCATGCCGTCAAACGCAGTCGCGGTAAGTCTTGGAACAGACAGGGTCCTTGCTGGAGCAGGTCCCTTCTTAGAGGTAGAGGCCACGGATCCTCCGTGAGCATCTCTTGAAGTTCCGGTTACCAAGTCCTTCTTGGCCAATCCGGAGCCACTAATACAGTGCTTACTCCTCTCCATCTTATAATTCTCAGTACCTTGGGTATGAGATGGCAGAGGAGGGAACACATACACTGACTGGTACACCCATGGTGTTACCAGAGCGTCTACAGCTATTGCCTGAGGGTCCCTTGACCTGGCGCAATACCTGTCGAGTTTTTCCCAACGGTTTATAATCATGTGGAAGACTTCTGGGTGAAGTCCCCACTCTCCCGGGTGGAGGTCGTATCTGCTGAGGAAGTCTGCTTCCCAGTTGTCCACTCCCGGAATGAATACTGCTGACAGTGCTATCACATGATTTTCCGCCCAGCGAAGAATCCTTGCAGCTTCTGCCATTGCCCTCCTGCTTCTTGTGCCACCCTGTCTGTTTACGTGGGTGACTGCCGTGATGTTGTCCGACTGGATCAACCCCGGCTGACCTTGAAGCAGAGGTCTTGCTAAGCTTAGAGCATTGTAAATGGCCCTTAGCTTCAGGATATTTATGTGAAGTGATGTCTCCAGGCTTGACCATAAGCCCTGGAAATTCCTTCCCTGTGTGACTGCCCCCCCAGCCTCGCAGGCTGGCATCCGTGGTCACCAGGACCCAGTCCTGAATGCCGAATCTGCGGCCCTCTAGAAGATGAGCACACTGCAACCACCACAGGAGAGACACCCTTGTCCTTGGTGACAGGGTTATCCGCTGATGCATCTGAAGATGCGACCCGGACCATTTGTCCAGCAGGTCCCACTGGAAAGTTCTTGCGTGGAATCTGCCGAATGGGATTGCTTCGTAGGATGCCACCATTTTTCCCAGAACCCTTTCATTGATGTACTGAGACTTGGCTCGGTTATAGGAGGTTCCCGACTAGCTCGGATAACTCCTTGACTTTCTCCTCCGGGAGAAACACCTTTTTCTGGACTGTGTCCAGGATCATCCCCTAGGAACAGAAGGCGAGTCGTCGGAATCAGCTGCGATTTTGGAATATTGAGAATCCAATCGTGCTGCCGCAACACTACCTGAGATAGTGTTACACCGACCTCCAACTGTTCCCTGGATCTTACCCTTATCAGGGAATCGTCCAAGTAAGGGATAACTAAAATTCCCTTCCTTCGAAGGAGTATCATCATTTCGGCCATTACCTTGGTAAAGACCCGGGGTGCCGTGGACCATCCATACGGCAGCGTCTGAACTGATAGTGACAGTTCTGTACCACAAACCTGAGGTACCCTTGGTGAGAAAGGTAAATTGGGACATGAAGGTAAGCATCCTTGATGTCCCGAGACATCATGTAGTCCCCTTCTTCCAGGTTCGCAATCACTGCTCTGAGTGACTGAATCTTGAATTTGAACCTCCGTATGTAAGTGTTCAAGATTTTAGATTTAGAATCGGTCTCACCGAGCCGTCCGGCTTCGGTACCACCACAGTGTGGAATAATACCCCGTTCCCTGTTGCAGGAGGGGTACCTTGATTATCACCTGCTGGGAATACAGCTTGTGAATGGCTTCCAAAACTGCCTCCCTGTCAGAGGGAGACATCGGTAAAGCCTACTTTAGGAAACGGCGAGGGGGAGACGTCTCGAATTCCAATTTGTACCCCTGAGATATCCCTTGAAGGATCCAGGGGTCTACTTGCGAGTGAGCCCACTGCGCGCTGAAATTCATTGAGACGGGCCCCCACCGTGCCTGATTCTGCTTGTAAAGCCCCAGCGTCATACTGAGGGCTTGGCAGAGGCGGGAGAGGGCTTCTGTTCCTGGGAACTGGCTGATTTCTGCAGCCTTTTTCCTCTCCCTCTGTCACGGGGCAGAAATGAGGAACCTTTTGCCCGCTTGCCCACGAAAAGACTGCGCCTGATAATACGGCGTCTTCTTATGTTGAGAGGCGACCTAGGGTACAAACGTGGATTTCCCAGCTGTTGCCGTGGCCACCAGGTCTGAAAGACCGACCCCAAATAACTCCTCCCTTTAATAAGGCTATACTTCCAAATGCCGTTTGGAATCCGCATCACCTGACCACTGTCGTGTCCATAACCCTCTACTGGCAGAAATGGACAACGCACTAAGACTTGATGCCAGTCGGCAAATATTCCGCTGTGCATCACGCATATATAGAAATGCATCTTTTAAATGTTCTATAGGCAATAATATACTGTCCCTATCTAGGGTATCAATATTTTCAGTCAGGGAATCCGACCACACCAACCCAGCACTGCACATCCAGGCTGAGGCGATTGCTGGTCGCAGTATAACACCAGTATGTGTGTAAATACATTTTAGGATACCCTCCTGCTTTCTATCAGCAGGATCCTTAAGGGCGGCCATCTCAGGAGAGGGTAGAGCCCTTGTTCTTACAAGCGTGTGAGCGCTTTATCCACCCTAGGGGATGTTTCCCAACACACCCTAACCTCTGGCGGGAAAATAAGATTTTACTTACCGATAAATCTATTTCTCGTAGTCCGTAGTGGATGCTGGGGACTCCGTCAGGACCATGGGGATTAGCGGCTCCGCAGGAGACAGGGCACAAAAATAAAGCTTTAGGATCAGGTGGTGTGCACTGGCTCCTCCCCCTATGACCCTCCTCCAAGCCTCAGTTAGGATACTGTGCCCGGACGAGCGTACACAATAAGGAAGGATTTTGAATCCCGGGTAAGACTCATACCAGCCACACCAATCACACCGTACAACTTGTGATCTGAACCCAGTTAACAGTATGACAACGTAGGAGCCTCTGAACAGACGGCTCACAACAATAACAACCCGATTTCTTTGTAACAATAACTATGTACAAGTATTGCAGACAATCCGCACTTGGGATGGGCGCCCAGCATCCACTACGGACTACGAGAAATAGATTTATCGGTAAGTAAAATCTTATTTTCTCTAACGTCCTAGTGGATGCTGGGGACTCCGTCGGGACCATGGGGATTATACCAAAGCTCCCAAACGGGCGGGAGAGTGCGGATGACTCTGCAGCACCGAATGAGAGAACTTCAGGTCCTCTTTAGCCAGGGTATCAAATTTGTAGAATTTTACAAACGTGTTCTCCCCCGACCACGTAGCTGCTCGGCAGAGTTGTAATGCCGAGACCCCTCGGGCAGACGCCCAGGATGAGCCCACCTTCCTTGTGGAATGGGCCTTGACAGATTTAGGCTGTGGCAGGCCTGCCACAGAATGTGCAAGTTGAATTGTGCTACAAATCCAACGAGCAATCGTCTGCTTAGAAGCAGGAGCACCCAGCTTGTTGGGTGCATACAGTATAAACAGCGAGTCAGATTTTCTGACTCCAGCCGTCCTTGAAATATATATTTTCAATACCCTGACAACGTCCAGCAACTTGGAATCCTCCAAATCGCTAGTAGCCGCAGGCACCACAATAGGCTGGTTCAGGTGAAACGCTGACACCACCTTAGGCAGAAAATGAGGACGCGTCCGCAGTTCTGCCCTGTCCGAATGGAAAATCAGATATGGGCTTTTATACGATAAAGCCGCCAATTCTGACACTCTCCTGGCTGAAGCCAGGGCCAGTAGCATGGTTACTTTCCATGTAAGATATTTCAAATCCGCCGATTTGAGTGGCTCAAACCAATGGGATTTGAGAAAATCCAAAACTACATTAAGGTCCCACGGAGCCACTGGGGGCACAACCGGGGGCTGTATATGTAGTACTCCTTTTACAAAAGTCTGGACTTCAGGAACTGAAGCCAATTCTTTCTGGAAGAAAATCGACAGGGCCGAAATTTGAACCTTAATGGACCCCAACTTGAGGCCCATAGACAATCCTGTTTGCAGGAAATGTAGGAATCGACCCAATTGAAATTCCTCCGTGGGGGCCTTCCTGGCCTCACACCACGCAACATATTTTCTCCAAATGCGGTGATAATGTTGTGCAGTCACCTCCTTCCTGGCTTTTACCAGTGTAGGAATGACCTCTTCCGGAATGCCTTTTTCCCTTAGAATTCGGCGTTCAACCGCCATGCCGTCAAACGCAGCCGCGGTAAGTCTTGGAATAGACACGGTCCCTGCTGAAGCAGGTCCCGTCTTAGAGGTAGAGGCCACGGATCTTCCGTGAGCATCTCCTGAAGTTCCGGGTACCAAGTTCTTCTTGGCCAATCCGGAGCCACGAGTATCGTTCTTACTCCCCTTTGCCGTATAATTCTCAGTACTTTTGGTATGAGAGGCAGAGGAGGAAACACATACACTGACTGGAACACCCACGGCGTTACCAGAGCGTCCACAGCTATTTCCTGAGGGTCTCTTGACCTGGCGCAATACCTGTCCAGTTTTTTGTTGAGGCGAGACGCCATCATGTCCACCTTTGGTTTTTCCCAACGGTTCACAATCATGTGGAAGACTTCTGGATGAAGTCCCCACTCTCCCGGGTGTAGATCGTGTCTGCTGAGGAAGTCTGCTTCCCAGTTGTCCACTCCCGGAATGAACACTGCTGACAGTGCTATCACATGATCTTCCGCCCAGCGAAGAATCCTTGCAGCTTCTGCCATTGCTCTCCTGCTTCTTGTGCCGCCCTGTCTGTTTACGTGGGCGACTGCCGTGATGTTGTCCGACTGGATCAATACCGGCTGACCCTGAAGCAGGGGTTTTGCCAGGCTTAGAGCATTGTAAATCGCTCTTAGCTCCAGTATATTTATGTGAAGAGACATCTCCAGGTTTGACCATACTCCCTGGAAGTTTCTTCCCTGTGTGACCGCTCCCCAGCCTCTCAGACTGGCATCCGTGGTCACCAGGACCCAGTCCTGTATGCCGAATCTGCGGCCCTCTAACAGATGAGCACTCTGCAACCACCACAGAAGAGACACCCTTGTCCGTGGCGACAAGGTTATCCGCTGATGCATCTGCAGATGCGATCCGGACCATTTGTCCAGCAGATCCCACTGAAAAGTTCGTGCGTGGAATCTGCCGAATGGAATCGCTTCGTAAGAAGCCACCATCTTTCCCAGGACTCTTGTGCATTGATGCACAGACACTTTCCCTGGTTTTAGGAGGTTCCTGACAAGTTCGGATAACTCCTTGGCTTTCTCCTCCGGAAGAAACACCTTTTTCTGAACCGTGTCCAGAATCATTCCCAGGAACAGCAGACGTGTCGTCGGGGTCAATTGAGATTTTGGAAAATTCAGAATCCACCCGTGCTGTTGCAGCACTATTTGGGTTAGTGCTACTACGTCCCCCAGCTGTTCCCTGGACCTTGCCCTTATCAGGAGATCGTCCAAGTAAGGGATAATTAATACGCCTTTTCTTCGTAGAAGAAACATCATTTCGGCCATTACCTTGGTAAAGACCCGAGGTGCCGTGGACAATCCAAACGGCAGCGTCTGAAACTGATAATGACAGTTTTGCACCACGAACCTGAGGTACCCTTGATGTGAAGGGCAAATTGGGACATGCAGGTAAGCATCCTTGATGTCCAGGGACACCATAAAGTCCCCTTCTTCCAGATTCGCTATCACTGCTCTGAGTGACTCCATCTTGAACTTGAATTTTTGTATGTACAGGTTCAAAGATTTCAGATTTAGAATAGGTCTTACCGAGCCGTCCGGCTTCGGTACCACAAATAGTGTGGAATAATACCCCTTTCCCTGTTGTAGGAGGGGTACCTTGACTATCACCTGCTGAGAATACAGCTTGTGAATGGCTTCCAATACCGTCGCCCTGTCTGAGGGAGACGTTGGCAGAGCAGACTTTAGGAACCGGCGAGGGGGAGACTTCTCGAATTCCAACCTGTAACCCTGAGATATTATCTGCAGGATCCAGGGGTCCACCTGTGAGTGAGCCCACTGTGCGCTGAAATTCTTGAGTCGACCCCCCACCGCCCCTGAGTCCGCTTGTAAAGCCCCAACGTCATGCTGAGGGCTTTGCAGAAGCCGGGGGGGGCTTCTGCTCCTGGGAAGAAGTTGCTTGGTGCACTCTCTTACCCTTTCCTTTGCCTCGGGGCAAATATGACTGTCCTTTCGCCAGCTTGTTCCTATAGGAACGAAAGGACTGCGGCTGAAAAGACGGTGTCTTTTTCTGTTGGGAGGGGACCTGAGGTAAAAAGGTGGATTTCCCGGCTGTTGCCGTGGCCACCAAATCCGATAGACCGACCCCAAATAATTCCTCCCCCTTATACGGCAATACTTCCATATGCCGTTTGGAATCCGCATCACCTGACCATTGTCGCGTCCATAAACTTCTTCTGGCAGATATGGACATCGCACTTACTCTCGATGCCAGAGTGCAAATATCCCTCTGTGCATCTCGCATATATAGAAATGCATCCTTTAAATGCTCTATAGTCAGTAAAATACTGTCCCTATCCAGGGTATCAATATTTTCAGTCAGGGAATCCGACCAAACCACCCCAGCACTGCACATCCATGCAGAGGCGATGGCTGGTCGCAGTATAACACCAGTATGAGTGTATATACTTTTCAGGGTAGTTTCCAGCCTCCTATCCGCTGGATCCTTGAGGGCGGCCGTTTCAGGAGACGGTAACGCCACTTGTTTTGATAAGCGTGTGAGCGCCTTATCCACCCTAGGGGGTGTTTCCCAGCGCGCCCTAACCTCTGGCGGGAAAGGATATAATGCCAATAACTTCTTTGAAATTAGCAGTTTTCTATCGGGGTTAACCCACGCTTCATCACACACTTCATTCAATTCGTCTGATTCAGGAAAAACTACAGGTAGTTTTTTCAGACCCCACATAATACCCCTTTTTGTGGTACATGCAGTATCAGAGATATGTAAAGCCTCCTTCATTGCCGTGATCATATAACGTGTGGCCCTACTGGAAAATACGTTTGTTTCTTCACCGTCGACACTAGATTCGGTGTCCGTGTCTGGGTCTGTGTCGACCGACTGAGGTAAAGGGCGTTTTACAGCCCCTGACGGTGTCTGAGACGCCTGTACAGGTACTAACTGGTTTTCCGGCCGTCTCATGTCGTCAACTGATTTTTGTAATGTGCTGACATTATCACGTAATTCCATAAATAAAGCCATCCATTCCGGTGTCGATTCCCTAGGGGGTGACATCACCATTACCGGCAATTGCTCCGCCTCCACACCAACATCGTCCTCATACATGTCGACACACACGTACCGACACACAGCAGACACACAGGGAATGCTCTTATCGAAGACAGGACCCCACTAGCCCTTTGGGGAGACAGAGGGAGAGTTTGCCAGCACACACCCAAGCGCTATAAATATATAGGAACAACCCTATAGAAGTGTTGTCTCCCTTATAGCAGCTTAATATATATCAAAAACGCCAAAAAAAAAGTGCCCCCCCCCCCTCTCTTTTTTACCCTGTTTCTGTAGTGCAGTGCAGGGGAGAGTCCTGGGAGCCTTCCTCGCAGCGGAGCTGAGCAGGAAAATGGCGCTGTGTGCTGAGGAGATAGGCCCCGCCCCCTATTTCGGCGGGCTCTTCTCCGGAGTTTGTGAGACCTGGCAGGGGTTAAATACATCCATATAGCCCCAAGGGCTATATGTGATGTATTTTTTAGCCAGAACAAGGTATTCTCATTGCTGCCCAGGGCGCCCCCTGCAGCGCCCTGCACCCTCCGTGACCGCTGGTGTGAAGTGTGTGACAACAATGGCGCACAGCTGCAGTGCTGTGCGCTACCTCATGAAGACTGAAAAGTCTTCTGCCGCCGGTTTCTGGACCTCTTCGCTTTTCGGCATCTGTAAGGGGGTCGGCGGCGCGGCTCCGGGACCGGACTCCATGGCTGGGCCTGTGTTCGATCCCTCTGGAGCTAATGGTGTCCAGTAGCCTAAGAAGCCAATCCATCCTGCACGCAGGTGAGTTCACTTCTTCTCCCCTAAGTCCCTCGTTGCAGTGAGCCTGTTGCCAGCAGGACTCACTGAAAATAAAAAACCTAAAAACTTTTTCTAAGCAGCTCTTTAGGAGAGCCACCTAGATTGCACCCTGCTCGGACGGGCACAAAAACCTAACTGAGGCTTGGAGGAGGGTCATAGGGGGAGGAGCCAGTGCACACCACCTGATCCTAAAGCTTTATTTTTGTGCCCTGTCTCCTGCGGAGCCGCTAATCCCCATGGTCCTGACGGAGTCCCCAGCATCCACTAGGACGTTAGAGAAAGGATATAATGCCAATAACATTTTAGAAATTATCAGTTGTTATCGGTGGGAAACCCACGCATCATCACACACCTCATTTAATTTCTCAGATTCAGGAAAACTACAGGTAGTTTTTCCTCACCGAAAATAATACCCCTTTTTGGTGGTACTCGTATTATCAGAAATGTGTAAAACATTTTTCATTGCCTCAATCATGTAACGTGTGGCCCTACTGGAAGTCACATTTGTCTCTTCACCGTCGACACTGGAGTCAGTATCCGTGTCGGCGTCTATATCTGCCATCTGAGGTAACGGGCGCTTTAGAGCCCCTGACGGCCTATGAGACGTCTGGACAGGCACAAGCTGAGTAGCCGGCTGTCTCATGTCAACCACTGTCTTTTATACAGAGCTGACACTGTCACGTAATTCCTTCCAACAGTTCATCCACTCAGGTGTCGACCCCCTAGGGGGTGACATCACTATTACAGGCAATCTGCTCCGTCTCCACATCATTTTTCTCCTCATACATGTCGACACAAACGTACCGACACACAGCACACACACAGGGAATGCTCTGATAGAGGACAGGACCCCACTAGCCCTTTGGGGAGACAGAGGGAGAGTTTGCCAGCACACACCAGAGCGCTATATATATACAGGGATAACCTTATATAAGTGTTTTTCCCCTTATAGCTGCTGTATTTTTAATACTGCGCCTAATTAGTGCCCCCCTCTCTTTTTTAACCCTTTCTGTAGTGTAGTGACTGCAGGGGAGAGCCAGGGAGCTTCCCTCCAACGGAGCTGTGAGGGAAAATGGCGCCAGTGTGCTGAGGAGATAGGCTCCGCCCCCTTCTCGGCGGCCTTATCTCCCGTTTTTCTGTGAATTCTGGCAGGGGTTAAATGCATCCATATAGCCCAGGAGCTATATGTGATGTATTTTTAGCCATCTAAGGTGTTTATATTGCGTCTCAGGGCGCCCCCCCAGCGCCCTGCACCCTCAGTGACCGGAGTGTGAAGTGTGCTGAGAGCAATGGCGCACAGCTGCGGTGCTGTGCGCTACCTTATTGAAGACCGGACGTCTTCTGCCGCCGATTTTCCGGACCTCTTCAGTCTTCTGGCTCTGTAAGGGGGCCGGCGGCGCGGCTCTGGGACCCATCCATGGCTGGGCCTGTGATCGTCCCTCTGGAGCTAATGTCCAGTAGCCTAAGAAGCCCAATCCACTCTGCACGCAGGTGAGTTCGCTTCTTCTCCCCTTAGTCCCTCGGTGCAGTGAGCCTGTTGCCAGCAGGTCTCACTGAAAATAAAAAACCTAAAACTAAACTTTTCACTAAGCAGCTCAGGAGAGCCACCTAGTGTGCACCCTTCTCGTTCGGGCACAAAAATCTAACTGAGGCTTGGAGGAGGGTCATAGGGGGAGGAGCCAGTGCACACCAGGTAGTCCTAAAGCTTTTACTTTTGTGCCCAGTCTCCTGCGGAGCCGCTATTCCCCATGGTCCTTACGGAGTCCCCAGCATCCACTTAGGACGTTAGAGAAAATAAGATAGTGGCTGATTTGGCTACTGCCTGTCTGCCAAGTACTGCTCCTTCTGTGACGAAGGCTAAAAGTACTTCCTTTCGTCCTTCAGGTAAAGCAAAAGGTCAGGCGTACCACAAACAGGCCCGCACTTCCAAACCTGCTAAACCAAAGCCCAAAAGAGCCTGGGCTGCCCGTCAGTCAGCTTCCAAGACCGATAAGCCTGCCGCATGACGGGACGGGCCTCCCCCTGGGGGACCCCAGGGTGGGGGGCCGGCTTCTAGGGTATACCCAGGAATGGTTGAAGACCACTTCAGATGCCTGGGTACGGAAAGTCGTCATTCGAGGTTATGCCATAACCTTCAAAAACCGTCCCCCTCATCGATTTTGCCTGACAGACGTCCCTTTGGACCAGACAAAGGCAAAGACTCTTCATTCGGTGGTACAGATCCTCCTGGACACAGGAGTGGTAGTACAGGTGCCTCTTGCTCAGAGGGGCCAGGGGTATTATTCTCCGCTGTTTCTAGTCCCGAAACCGAATGGGTCCTCCCGGCCCATTCTCAAACTCAAGGCATTGATGGCCTTGGAACCTGGGGATTATATGGTCTCCCTGGACATACAGGATGCTTACCTGCATATCCCTATAGCAGTGTTGCATCAGCAATACCTGAGGTTTGCGGTTGGCAACCTCCATTACCAGTTTCGGGCTTTACCTTTTGGTTTAACAACGGCTCTGCGAGTCTTCACAAAGGTTATGGCGGTAATGACGGCGGTACTCCGTTGTCAAGGAGTCAGGATCCTACCGTATCTGGACGACTTGTTGATCCTGGCAATTTCCCCAGAAATTCTCCCACGTCACCTAGATCTGACCATCCGGTTTCTGCAAGCACACGGGTGGCTCATCAACTGGAAGAAATACTCCCTGGTCCCTGCTCAGTGCATGGTGCACCTGGGAGCACTATTGGACACACAACCAATGGTTGTTCTTGTCTCAGGAGAAAGTCCTGAAGATTCAGGACAGGATTCGTGGCTTCCTCTCTCGTCCGCAAGTGTCGATACATTCGGCGATGCAGGTGCTGGGCCTCATGGTGTCAGCATTCGACATGGTGGAGTATGCTCAATTCCATTCTCGCCACCTCCAGAGGCTGATTCTGACCAAGTGGGACGGCCTGCCTCACCGGATCAGGTCTCACACGATCTCATTGACTCCGGAGGTCCGTCTGTCGCTGTACTGGTGGCTCCAGGACCAACAGTTGTGCAGGGGCCGTCCCTTCTGGATATCCGACTGGGTCCTGGTGACGACAGATGCCAGTCTAAGGGGTTGGGGCGCGGTGTTGGAGCAACACTCCCTTCAGGGTCGGTGGACCAAGGAGGAGTCTCTCCTCCCGATCAACATTCTGGAATTGCGGGCAGTCTTCAACTCATTGAACCTGGCCCAGCATTTAATTCAGAACCGTCCTGTTCAAATACAGTTGGACAACGCCACCACGGTGGCTTACATAAATCATCAAGGACGGCACTCGAAGCCACTTGGCAAAGAAGGAAGTCTCACGGATTCTTCAATGGGAAGAACGCCATCTACCGGCCATATTGGCGATATTCATTCCGGGAGTCCTGAATTGGGAAGCGGACTTTCTCAGTCGTCAGGACGTACACGCCGGAGAATGGGGCCTCCATCCAGAAGGGTTTCAACTCCTAGTGGAAAGGTGGGGCCTTCCAGATGTGGATCTGATGGCATCTCGACACAATCACAAGGTTCCGGTCTTCGGAGCAAGGACAAGGGATCCTCAAGCAGCATTCGTGGATGCGCTGGCGGTGCCATGGAAGTTTCGGCTGCCGTACGTGTTCCCTCCGGTGTCACTCCTGCCCAGGGTAATTCGGAAGTTCAAGCAGGAAGGAGGAATCCTGCTTCTCATAGCTCCAGCGTGGCCCAGACGGCACTGGTTTTCAGACCTCCAGGGCCTCTCGTCAGAGCGTCCAATTCTACTTCCATAACGCCCATACCTCCTCGTTCAGGGCCCCTGTGTCTACCAGGACCTGGCCCGGCTGTCTTTGACGGCGTGGCTCTTGAAGCTTCCGTCTTGAGGGCTAAAGGGTTTTCTGAGGCGGTCATTAAAACTATGTTGCGGGCCCGGAAACCGGCTTCTGCTCGGATTTACCATATGGTCTGGAATTCTTACTTTGTTTTGTGCGCATCTAACAATTATGACGCTTCCAAGTTTAGTACAGCCAAGCTTTTGGCTTTTCTTCAGCAGGGCCTGGATTTAGGCGACTATCTGATCGCAGCGCTGCAAAAAATAGCTAGCGAGTGAACAGATCTGAATTATGCCCATGGGGGGTAATTCCAAGTTGATCGCAGCAGGAATTTTTTTAGCAGTTGGGCAAAACCATGTGCACTGCAGGGGGGGTGTATTCAAACTGAAATCTAAATTGCAGTGTAAAAATAAAGCAGCCAGTATTTACCCTGCACAGAAACAAAATAACCCACCCAAATCTAACTCTCTCTGCAAATGTTATCTGCCCAATGCAGTGCACATGGGGGGTAATTCCAAGTTGATCGCAACAGGATATTTTGTAGCAGTTGGGCAAAACCATGTGCACTGCAGGGGAGGCAGATATAACGTGCAGAGAGAGTTAGATTTGGGTGGGTTATTTTGTTTCTGTGCAGGGTAAATACTGTCTGCTTTATTTTTACATTGCAAATTAGATTGCAGATTGAACTCACCACACCCAAATCTAACTCTCTCTGCACATGTTATATCTGTCCCCCCCTGCAGTGCACATGGTTTTGCCCAACTGCTAAAAAATTTCCTGCTGCGATCAACTTGGAATTACCCCCATGGTTTTGCCCAATTGCTAACAAACTTGAGGCTGCGATCAACTCAGAATTACCCCCATGGTTTTGCCCAACTGCTAACAAATTTGCTGCTAAGATCAGGTCTGAATTACCCCCTATGTGCAGTGCACTGCAGGGGAGGCAGATATAACCTATGCAGAGAGAGTTAGATTTGGGTTATATTGTTTCTGTGCATGGTAAATACTGGCTGCATTATTTTCACAGTGCAATTTAGATTTCAGTTTGAACACACCCCACCCAAATCTAATCTCTGCAAGTTATATCTGCCCCACCTGCAGTGCACATGGTGGGTCATTTCGAGTTGATTGCAGTGCTGCAAAAGTTGCTAGCGAGCTATCAGGTTAAATCTCGGCAAAACTGCGCATGCGTATGCACCGCAATGCGCAGGCGCATCATACGGGTACAAAGAGGATCAGTGCTGGGCGATGGATTTAACGAAGAATCCATTCGCACAGCCGATCACAAGAAGATTGACAGAAAGAGGGCGTTTATGGGTGTCAACTGACCGTTTTCTGGAAGTGTTTGGAAAAACGCAGGCGTGTCCATGCGTTTGCAGGGCAGGTGCCTGACGTCAATTCCGGGACCAAAGAGACCGAAGTGATCGCAGCAGCTGAGTAAGTCCAGAGCTACTCAGAAACTGCAAATATCTTTTTTTGCGCCGTCGGCTGCAAAAGCGTTCGCACACTTGCAAAGCGAAAATACACTCCCCCATAGGCGGCGACTATCTGATCGCAGCACAGCAAAAAGTTGCTAGCGAGCGATCAACTCGGAATGACCCCCATGGTTTTGTCCATTAGCTAACAAATTTGTTGCTGCGATCAGATCTGAATTACCCTCTAAAACTGATGTATGAACATGTTAGCATAGAAGCTTCAACAAAAAAGTCTCTTGAGGGCTGAATCGTGACAAAACAGTTTATCTTTTCTTCTTTTGCACAGTAAAGAGTAATGTTTCTGACATCCTAGAACAATTTCTTCCCTCTCCAGTTGTTGCCTATGAATTGCAGACATTGGTCCAGCTGGGGCTGGCTGTACATACCCCTAACAAGGAGTATTACCCCTGCGAACTAGCATTACACACCCATGGCAACTGGCATTACAAACCCCTGGCAACTAGCATTACGCCTGGCAACTAGCATTACACACCCCTGGCAATGAGTATTACCCCTGGCAAACGAGCGTTACCCCTGGCAACAAGCATGACACCCGTCCCAGAGCATGAAACCCCTGGCAACGAGCATGGATCCCAGAGCATGAAACCCATGGCAACGAGCAAGACACCCAGCCCATAAAACCCCTGGCAACAAGCATGACACCCGGCACGTGAAACCCTTGACAACGAGCAGGTAATTTAAAAGTAATTAGAAGCTTTACATAATATGGCAGCACCACTCCGTCAGGAGCGCACAAATTTGTATTTTTTTGTTATCTATGGGGGGAGGGGGTGGGGTGCCTTTTTAAATCTCGAACTGGGAGCCAAATTGTCTGGAAACAGCCCTGCCTGGAAGCTAGGGGAATCCGGAACTCTCTGTGGGCTGCTGGGTCCTCCTGTCCACCTCCCTGTGGCCTGAAAAATCTGCCTGGGTATCTTGTCTGCCCATCTTTGGAGCTCAGATTCAGCTAGAGATGTTGAGGCGATGCTCTTAGCAGAATCCCAGAAGTCAGTTTTGGAGGTAACTATCCCTCAACTCTAGACGTGCCAACACCTCGGCATTGATTATCACTCCAGGTGGTCTCAGGCACAGAGCAGTGACCACTCCCCACTGTTCCTTAGGGACAATGTTAAAGGTGTGCATGTCAGGCATGCGCAATTACCTTATTTGGGTAAAAATCAGAGTGTGCCTTACCCCATGTGGTACTGTGTTTTGGAGTAGGATAAAAAAAAAAGGGGGCCTTCGAGCCCTGAGTTGTATATATCTCAGGGACATCAACAGGAATTGTACTGCTGGCTGCAAATGATAAATACAAAATAGAGCCCTGGAGGCGGGGGGCATTATCAAAGCTCAGAGAGAGATACATTTTACAGGCTGTGTTTGAGCAATAAACATCTTGCCTTTAAGATGACTGCATCTGCATACAGCAAACAACAGAATTGTGTCAAATGCTGTTCTGTTGTCCAGCTATTTTGGAGTGAGCCCAGTGTCTCAAAGCTCCGCCACCTGCTAGCTACCATGCAGGGACTGGCCATGATTGGTGACCAGTACAAATCACCCGACACCAATCCAGAGGTGTGGCAGCAGCGTGTCCAAGCATACACAGCAGTAAATGGTACCAGGTTTCGATCGTAGGAGCCTGGTAGTGGCAGCAAGCTGCCTTCCCATTTCATAGTGGGTGAAGTCAGTAACAGGCGGTTACTGACGGTGAGAGGGGATCCCCTTATCACCCAAATCCAGTGGGATCAAACAAATCTGTGATCGCCTGGTTCAGCGAGGTGCATCTAGTCACACCCACCTTTGGTAACAAAAAGCCACAAGACACTAATAGGTTGAGATATACAGAGCAACCTGTTTCTCTTTTTTTCCCCCCTCTATATATTTATATGTTCCTGCATGTGTCCTGAGATAAATAAGTAATGCTGTCAGTTCATCCAACAGTCTAACGTAATAGTGTTCAGAATTGTCGAGGTTAATTTCCCTGGTCAGCCACAGTAATTCATTGCAACAGATCAGCAACCGCCCCTAGAGAGTAAATTAGTTCTCCGGTACTTACAGTTAACATGGCAAACATCAGCTGGCACACATTGAAGGCATGCCGCCAATTGTGATAGAGAACCATACGATAATTCTTCCTTACTGTCAGGAGCCACCTGCACAAGGTCTGAAAAACAGAAGGGGCAGGAAGAGCGTTGCAGTTACAGCCGTGTGTGGCAGAATATCTCATTACCAGGGAACGGAGAGACCTGTGCCAGAACAGGGGAGGGTGATACGCAAGCATAACAGATGTTTACCTCGTAATCAATTTTAAACTTCTGAACCATGCCCAATTCCATGAACATTCGTAGAGCTGCTGTAATCATTTCATCAACGTCCAGAGAGAAGTCATCAAAATGGATATCAGCGATAGAGAATTCTGACACCAAGGGGATGTTGGCTGCCTTGAATGATAGAGAACAGAATTACACACTGCTTCAATAGGAAATATACTCTACAGAGAAGCACATTTTATTTTCATTTCATTTTTTTGGTTAATGATCAGTAATTAAATGACACAGGGCCTATTTCAGAGAAGTACGTAAACCTGGCTATTGGGTGCGGCGACGGGCCGTGTTATAGAAAACGGGGTGGCGTGGCAGCCATATTTTCTCGATGTGCGGAAGCCAGTGGCTGCATCAGTATAAAGACCTTTTACGTTTGACAGGCAAACTGCGGAGCTCCAGCTGTTGTTGAACTACAAATCTCAGAGGGCCGTGTCAGTTAATTAATAAGCAAGAAAGGAAACAGCAAGATGCTGGGACTTGTAGTTTCAAAACAGCTGGAAAGCCACAAGCTGCCTATGTCTCGTTTGAGGAACCAGTTGATCATATTAGGAGTTATGTTAGGACAATCACATACACTATGTAGGGGAGGTAATCAAGAGACCGCCTGTTGGGATCCCAGCGGTCACAATGCCGACACTGAAATCCCGACAGGCGGTGAAATGTCGCCACCGTAATCCCGGCGCCACAAGCTTTTCTCCCTCTATGGGTGTCCACGATACCCATAGAGAGAGAATATGACCTGTGTCGAGCGTAGCGAGCCACCGTACCCACAGCGTGGAGAGTGCAGCAAGCCCGCAAGGGCCTTTCTAGCTCTCGCCCCGCTGCCGGCATACTGGTGGCAGGGATCCCGCTGTCGTGGATCATGACAGCCGGTAAAACATATGTATTCCCTATGTAGCGTTGCATAAATTCAGAGAGGAATTAATGTCACCCACTTATAATAAACAAAGTTGCAGAAGAGGTTGTAAGAAGCAAGTGTTTATGGAAGGCTGCATATTTAGCTGTTTCACAGCATGGTAAATACAGCTGAACATCATGGTTGGTGTAGTGGCTAGATTACTGCTTCCCAACACAGGTCATGAGTTCAATTCTAGATCATGATAGATCTATGCAGAGTTTGTATGTTCTCCCTCTGTTTGCAAGGTTTTCTACGAGTGTTCCGGTTTCCTCCCAAACTAAAACATACTGGGAGGTTAATTGGCTGCAGACAAATTAACCCTCGTGTATGTGCATCCATGTGATAGGGAATATAGGCGTCTATTTACTAAGCCTTGGAGAGAGATAAAGTACCAAACAACCAACTCCTGCCATTTTTAAAACACAGCCTGTAACATGGCAGTTACAAGCTGATTGGCTGCTACTTTATCATCGTCCACTTTATCTCTTTCCAAGGATTGGCACATAGACACCAAAGTTTGTAAGCTCCACTGGAGCAGGGATTGATGCGAATGGCAAATAATTCTCTGTAAATCGCTGTAGAGTATGTGTGCGCTATACAAATAATTGTAAATAATCAACTGTTATCATTGAGATCATTGATATCTATGGTAAACACATGCTCCATTCATATGGGCGCAGATATAACAAGTAGCAATATAAAGCAAATTGGACTAAAGTACTAAGTGGTGTGCCACAAGGGTCTGTACTTGGACCACTTTTGTTCAACATTTTCATCAACGACCTAACAGTAGGTCTACAGAGCATGGTATCAATTTTCGCAGACGATACCAAATTGTGTAAGGTTATAAATACGGAGGGGGATGCTGAGTTTCTTCAGAACGATTTAACTAAACTGGAAGCATGGGCAGCAAAATGGAGAATGAGATTCAACACAGACAAGTGTAAGGTAATGCACTGTGGGGTCAAGACCAAAAATAACACCTACATACTAAATGGGGTAATATTAGGGGATTCTGTACTGGAAAAAGACTTAGGGGTTCACATAGATAACAAATTAAGCAGCAGTACCCAAAGTAGGAGTGCAGCAAAGAAGGCTAATAAGATATTAGCATGCATAAAACGGGGAATTGATGCAAGGGACGAGAGTATTATACTCCCATTATATGGGATGCGGTCAACATCCCGCTGGACGGGATCCTGGCGGTCGAAATACCGACGCTGGAATCCCGACCGCCACAATCCCGACATATTCTCCCTCCGTGTGTGTCCACGACACCCATAGAGGGAGAATATAATAGTGTGCCGAGCGTAGCGAGCGAAGCGAGCCCGCAAGGGGCTGCGTTCCGCTCGCCACCCCTGTCATGATTGTGTGGTCGGGATTCCGGCGTCGGTATTTCGACCGCCGGGATCCCGTCCAGCGGGATTACGTACTGATCCCCATTATATAAATCACTAGTGAGGCCTCATCTTGAATACTGTGTGCAATTTTGGGCACCATATTACAAAAAGGATATCCTTGAGCTAGGAAAGGTTGAGACGGGCGACCAAACTAATCAAGGGCATGGAGACGCTGGAATACGAGGAAAGGCTTGCAAGGCTAGGCATGTTTACATTGGAAAAGAGGAGACTAAGAGGGGACATGATCAACATCTACAAATATATAAGGGGTCAATACACAGAGCTTGGGAGGGACCTGTTTTCTATAAGATCAGCACAGAGAACACGTGGTCACTCGCTTAGGTTAGAGGAGAGGAGTTTCTGCACATTGAGGCGAAAAGGTTTTTTCACAGTAAGGACAATACGTGTTTGGAATTCCCTGCCTGGCAGAGTAGTAACTGCGGACTCAGTCAACACCTTTAAGAATGGGTTAGATAAATTCCTACTGGATAAAGATATTCAGGGTTATGGTGCATAGGCACGCATTATAGTTAATATAACTAGTCCTAACATAAAAATAACTAGTCCTATAATAAGACTGCACAGGAGACCACAAATAGGTTGAACTCGATGGACAATTGTCTTTTTTCAACCTTAGTTACTATGTTACTATGTTAAAGCAATACTGTGCTTGAATGGCTATTAATAAAACGCTCGACTAATGTACTCAGTTTCAAGTGATGTTCTACCAGAAGGGGTTGGAAGCACATGTAACGGTGGCACAACATAACTGCAATAATGCTCAATTTACCTCGCACCTCAATAGTGTTGTGTTGCAAAATTAGCCATGCTGTTCTCCCATAATTCTGAGTGAATTGCAAACGGCGACTGCGCATTGCTCAGAATTGTAATGGCACTAATGAGTGCCCAAACGGGACTTTTGACATTGCAGGCAGTATTTTAGTCGAGTTTAGGGTGTGTGAGAAGTAATGGACACCCAATTGTTGCACCCAATTGGAGCAACACCTGAATTGCTCCAATGGGCCCCAAATGGGCGCATATTATGCCCCACACAATAATACCCCTGACACCATATTAGGCTCCCACATTAATGCCCTTGTCACCATATTATGCCCACATAGAAATTATGCTAGTATCTGCTCATTGTCAGGGGTTCTGCTCATTGTCAGGGACCCCCCCCCACCTGCTTCAAACTATTGAAAAGTCCCTCCCAAAATGGCTGCCACTGCAGAGGAGACATCTATTAAAGATACTACAGTCCTCCTCTAGTATCTTTAATAACTGTGTCCTCTGAGGCGGCAGTCATTTTGGGAGGGACATTTTAAATAGAACAATGAGGGCGGGTGGCAGCATGAGCTGCCTGGGCACTTCCTCTCTGTCAGAAAGGATGGGCATGGGACAACTGTGTCCCCAGTACCCCCCTAATGGCGGCCCTGACTTTGGGCACCCATAAAAAAAATGTAATCACCCTCTCAGGGTATGATACAGAGTGAAAATAATGCCACTTTGCGTAGTGTCTTATATAAATACGCCATGCACTTGCTCAGAAAAGCAGTGCACTGCACACACATGCTCCTATACAGGTCTACCACTCAAACCTATGTGCGCCTGCAGAGGATGGAATAGGCATACTACAGTAGGCTGAGTATAGCCTTGGAACACCATTGCAAACCATTTGTGTTTTTAGGCACCAATCAGCATGCGTAAGATGAAGTTTACTCAGGCTAGCCATCAGATCCGGACACCACAGTCAAGTAAGTAAGCTTGTTTCCGACAACACAGGCTTACGCAGACCCTGGACTCTTGACAGAGTCATGAGGGTGACATCCACGTTTGGAAGAATGGTGGCAGATGCCATCCCCACTCCGCTCCCAAACGCTGCTGCATGTCAGTCATGCTGCATCCGACAGGGGGCTCCTAGAGATATCGCAGGAGCCGTTCTGCACATGCTCAGAATGGGTCTTGAGCCTGTGCAGACCCCACACCATTATGTTTAGACCTGAACCAAAGGAATATATTAGACAAGTAACATATGTCCAGGCGCTTATGTACGGCGCTGCGAAACACTTGTGGCGCCCTATAAATAAAATGTAATAATAATAATAATCAGGTTTTTGTACATATCTGAATTAGGCCCACAGTCTGGCATATATGGTTTGATGTGGGTGCAAAGACATGATGATGACATCACTAGCACTTGCAAACTCTTGATTGGCTGGTTGCGATTGCACTGCTGATGCTGATACATGCTTCATTTGTTCCTCATGCCTACTGTATATTATGTTGTTATGTTATGTTATGTTGTTATGTATATGTTTTCTTTTTTTTTCCAACAAGGGATGGAGAGTTGCTCCTGGTATAATAGAGAGGTTTTTTTTTAAGTTAAATGGGCATATTTATCAAAATTATTTTTTACAGTATCAGATCATCAGAAACACCAACGGCTGGCTGTATGACACATGGGGTCGCAGAGCCGACCGCCGCAGCTGCAACAAAGAGGCCAGGAAATCTCCGCCTTCCAACGGAGATCCTGACCTTGTCCCTCCCCCACGACAGCAGCAGACTGTCAATTATGGGTCTGGCGCTTGCGCAAAGTGCCGAAACATTGGTCCTTTATGGCTGTGTAATTAACACTGCATCAAACCCTTAATATCATCATATAAAACCATTTTTTTGTTTTTTAATTTTTACCTCCAAAACTCTGTTGGACAGTGTGATCTGACAAACACCCAGAACCATAACTGATGTGTAGCTTAAAACTAGCTGAAGCTATCTTAAATTCTGCTTTTTATTTTATATTGAAATGTAGAAAAAAACAATACACATGTAAAATCATCCACAATAATGACTGCTTCCAATAAAGAAAACTGTAAACGGATTTATGGGACAGAACAAGAATGATAACTTGCCGCACTGGGTGCCTGACACTGCTTCGCTGGATAATTACGATCTTGTGTGTTACGCTCAACAGAAAGTTGACAAATTGCAGAGTTACCGCTGACCCGAGATAGGATTTAAATTATTTATGAGTCTATTTTTAACCATGAAGTGTATTAGACCACAAAGATTGGCTGACAAATCAGCATTATTACACACAACGGTTGTTACATGGAGTGGATGGAAAGTTATAAGGATAAGCAGAAATGCGCAGATACGATTAACTGTCATACAACGTTTACTGTGCAATGGAGTTTGGATTTTAATTACAGATAAGAGGTTCGGATTACGGTTAATCCAATATATTAGAGTATTAGGAATCTGAATTGAGTTTCAGATTGACTTGGAATTGTCCCTCATATCTGAGGGGCAGATGTATTAATCCTGGAGAAGGCATAAAGAAGTGATAAAGCTTGTGATAAGTGCAATGTGATAACGCACCAGCCAATCAGCTCACAACTGTCAATTTACATATCAGAGCTGATTGGCTGGTGTGTTATCTTATCACTTCTTTATGCATTCACCATGCTTAATACATCTGCCCCTGGAAGAGTAGCAGACATAACTTTAGGGGTAATTCCAAGTTGATCGCAGCAGGAATTCTGTTAGCAATTGTGCAAAACCATGTGCACTGCAGGGGAGGCAGATATAACATGTGCAGAGAGAGTTAGATTTGGGTGGGGTGTGTTCAATCTGCAATCTAATTTGCAGAGTAAAAATAAAGCAGCCAGTATTTACCTTGCACAGAAATAAAATAACCCACCCAAATCTAACTCTCTCTGCACATGTTATATCTGCCTCCCCTGCAGTGCACATGGTTTTGCCCAACTGCTAAAAAATTTCCTGCTGCGATCAACTTGGAATTACCCCCCTTGTCTGATGTTGGAACCTAGCCAGCATTTAAATCTGCCACGATGAGCATCCAGAAAAGACCCCTCCCACTGTGTCCTCTTAGCTCCTACAGCTCCCCCAGGCTTCCGAGCAGTCCTCCTGTGAGCCACGGGCAAGAGACAGAAGTCACAGCAGCGGTGGCGGGGACAGACTCCGGCGTCTGCAGCGGCGGATAGGCAGCTGATGGGGTGGGCTTTGGTCCCTGCAGCGGCTCCTGCATTACGGTGGCATGTGGAGCGCCGGTATGGCCGGTACAGACACCAGCACATTCGGCAGTGTTCGTGGGGGTTGGGCTGCGGTCTTCTCTTTTCTCTCGTTGCTTCGATATTTTTTTTCGCCTATCTTCAAGCTGCGCATGCTGCGGAGAGTCTCAAAAGGCCGAAGCAGCTGGAAAAAAGTGTCTCATTTCCGAAAAGCTTTCTCTGCAAAAGGAACAGCTTGTCGGAAGTGATAGTTTTAGCATGCAATCATGCTGAATAGCGAAAAATTTGTGAAATGGAAGCTTGAGAATTGAAAAACTCACATTTCACAATTTTTCTTGATGAATATGCCCCTTGTTCTTTTGGAACATATTCAGGAAACTAACAGCAAATTGTTAATTCATCAGAAATCACATTTAATCACTACTGATATCATTAGCAGGGGTCATGTCTAGGGACTGGTCAACCGCATACTGTAGGTCACATTTAAATGATTCCTTTATCCTCCCGTCCGCCGACAGCTATTTAAATGTTGCTGCCGACGGGCGCGACATCAGCATTTCAGCTCGCTATCCCCTGGGCTGGCGAGCTGAAATGTGCAAAACGTGACCTGTTTGGGCGCCCAAATGGTACTTTTCATGCCGCATCCAACAGTTTAGTTGGGTATGGGCACGATCAGTGTAAAAATGGGGGACATTTGTATATTGCCACTTAAGACGGGAGATCAGGGGCAATAACATTTGAATTCCCTCCATAGAGCCTTTGCTATCACCTGTGGTGGCCCAATATCTACAAAGACTTCACCGAAAAGATGGCACCATAGGCAAATCACGCAGTGCGTACCTGCTCCACAGCACAAGTAGGGTCTGTCCTCAGTGCAAAGTGTGCACTGCGGGCTCACCTTGACCCAAGGGGCTTACAGTCATTAGGTCAACAAGACTTAGGTTGACAGTCATTAGGTCGACCACTATTGGTCGACATGCATTAGGTTGATATGGTCACTAGGTCGACATGAACAAGGTCGCCATGGAAAAAGGTTGACATGAGTTTTTCACGCTTTTTTTTTCATTTTTGGAACTTTTTCATACTGTATGATCCACGTGGACTACGATTGGGAACGGTAACCTTGCCCGAAGCATGGCGAGCGAAGCAAGCCATGCGAGGGGACACAGTGCACTAATTGGGGTTCCCCATCACTTTACGAAGAAAACGACACCAAAAAAAAGTAAAAAAACTCATGTCGACCTTTTTACATGTCAACCTAATGACCATGTCAACCAATAGTGGTCGACCCAATGACTGTCGACCTAATCACCCATACCCACCCAAGGGGCTTATGTGCACCCCACACCATGCAGCCAATATGGATACACCAGTGACTATGCACCGCAATCAGCAGGACAGGCTGGCCAGTTCTTTTGTGTCATCAGGTGTTTTGTTTATAGGAAACTAAAGCGTGCCTGCCTGGGTCAGCTCTATAGCAAGGCTTAGATGAAACATGCAAATATGTCCAAATATGAGTTCCTTAAGTTATAAAGGAAAATCAAACTCTTACTCATTATTTCTAAAATCACTAGACTAAGGTCAGCTGAGATCTGATCCCACTTATGTTAGACTGATTGGCTTCTGACTGGATGTGACGTTCGTGTTATAATCCCAACGGGAGAAACACTTTAACAGTGATGGGGGACATATTATTTCAATGTCTTTCTTTGCAGTGGAGCTTTTGAATTACGAATTGCTCATTTGCAGAACACATATAGCACATGGATTATAAAACATATTATAGTAGTCATTGTTTACCACTGTGTGTCTAGATCAGGCATTCCCAACCGCGGTCCTCAAGGCATACCAACAGTGCAGGTTTTTGTGATATCCAGGCTTCAGCACAGATGGTTAAATCAACATAACTGAGCTACTAATTACGTCACCTGTGTTCAAGCCTGGATATTACTAAAACCAGGACTGTTAGTGTGCCTTGAGGACCGTGGTTGGGAATGCCTGGTCTAGATGTAGATATAAGGGATGCTAAAGAAATAGTTCAAAATCAAAATGAAAAAGTTCTAAAAGCAGATTATTGCAAAAATTACAGTATGTAGAGAAGTCTCATATTGGGGCATATGTACTAAACCTTGAAACGTGAAACAGTGGAGAGAAAAAATACCAGCCAATCAGCTCCTGTCATTTTTCAAGCACAGCCTGTAACATGGCAGCTAGGAAGCTGATTGGCTGGTGCTTTAGCTCTCTCCACTTTATCATCTCCAAGGCTTAGTACACCTCCCCCATAGTCACTTATTATGGACCTGTGAACAGTTTGAAAGAGCGGTCACTAGGACACAGTTAGTAAAACATCAATGTAGCTTTCTTGTTTTCTAACATAACGCCATTAATCCAGATATCTCAAGTAATTGAAACGATGAACATTGCTTGGAACAAATGGATATTAGTGGCAACATGCATTTGTTAGACAATGTACATATTCTTCCTGTCCGTGTTCACTGCTGTAAACAGGGGTTCCACAGCGTTTTTAGGTTGAGGAGGGCCAAGATATAATTTTGGTGCTGAATGTCGCCCCCTCAGGGGCCACTTAACTTTGGCTCCAAGGAAGAAGGGAGAGAAAGGATGAAGGGGGAGCTGGGGGGCAAGAGGGGAGGAAAATATAAAGTGGTAAGTGAGCAGGGCACAAAGCTGGTACCAGAGGAGGGGCTAGCCCACAGTAAGTAGCCACACACTTTCGGGGCTGGAGCTGGGCGCAGGGTGAAGGAGGGCCCTGGTGGCAGGTGGAGAAGGACTGTGGGGATTATCTCCATCCTGACAATGCCCATGGTAACCCACTACTTTGACTGACTCTTCTCAAATATTTTGAGGAACGAGTCGCCCCTTTGTAACCCCGTTCCGGCCCCTGTGGCTGTAACCCCTGGGGTAAATGTATGCCCTATTTAGTTTCACACATTTTAATTCCCTTACTTAGTTCCAGCTGCCATTTGCAGAATGCGTATGGTGCTTATTAAGCAACTGATGAGGGGCAGATTTATTAAGCCTGGTGAAGTGATAAAGTGGAAGGTGATAAAGCACCAGCCAATCAGCTCCTAGCTGCCATGTTACAGGCTGGGTTTGAAAAAATGACAGTTAGGAGCTGACTGGCTGGTGCGTTATCATCGTCCACTTTATCATTTCACCAGGCTTAATAAATCTGCCCCATAGGACCCCTGGGTTAGGATACTTGTATTTAACCATGCTTAAGTCATAAACGGTATAAAAGACTTTATAAGCATTTGCCACACAGGCCAATCAGTTCTTGTCAGCATAACTGTTGTATATTAGTAGACTGCGGGCAAAACATGCTCTTCTTTTTATGCACCTCGTTTCTGTCATGGAGCAAGAACATCACCCTGTGGTGGATAAGATTTACCTCACGTCGCAGAATGTGTTCTGCTTAATGTAACAGATGTTTGTCAAGTGAAATCACCTGAGAACACGCCAAAAAGATATAAATCACTGACTTTTTCTGTCTTCAGGAGAAATACATTTACATAAGCTGAGACACTAGCAATAAAATATAATATTTGTATCAAAGCTTCTTGTCAGATCTGCTTTTGTACAAATAAAATGTCACAGAAAACCAAACAGCAGAAGGTGGGAGTTTACTACTTCATTCTGCTTTCATATGAGTAAATCTACCATTATGTATATATCATGTAAGTAATCTGCCATTATGCACCAGCGTACACATAAAGTGTACCAGCTACTTGCACCCAGCGGAGGCAGCCATTTTGTTGGCAACAACAAAATGAAGGAGAATGCAGCCTTACAACTAGCTAGATAGACGTGACATCACTATAAGTATATATACATATACATACATATTTGGGACTCTTGTACGGTTAGATGCATTCCCAGCCAGAATATAAGCAGGAAAAGATATCCGCAAAATAAAATAATCACATTTACGTACGTGTGTTCAATCAGACACATAAAGATGCGCCCAGCTGTATATCACTAGCATATGCGCTAGGTTTACGCAAGCTGTAACAAGAGGGTATATGAATGCCTAATGATAGCGTACAGATGTGGCTCAACAATGTGCAATGTAAATGCACATAAACATACGTACACAATATAAAGATGTAACAAAGTGTCATGTACACAAGATAGCATAGTATCATCACTTTTATTAATAAATGCGTAAAATGCTTTTATCATGTCCTGTATTAAAAAAGGCTTACTGCTCCTCACCTCCGTTATGTGCAGCGGTGGCCACTGGAGGCCGCCACACAGACCAAATGAAAAGGAAAGTGATCATGCTGGGAGATGTTACAGCCTGCTGACAATTACGTAAAAATACTGATCTGTTTCACACTTCAAGTATGGAGAGAGGGTGCTGGGGAGAGAGAGTGGGGGTAGGTGTTTGGTGTGGCAGTTGCCATTTATAACAAACTTACATAGATAAAAATTGACTGGATTTTCTATCCTTTTATTTGTTTTCCACATACGGTTACATTAATCTAACGCTGCGCCTCACCTCTTTGGTACAGCCACTAGAGGGACAAGGACATATACACTCCCCATGTACACTGCACCCCAACAATATACTGCCCCTATATACACACTACACCCTCATACCCCTCCATATAGTGCCCCCTATATACAGGGCACATCCCTCCTCCATATACTGCTTCCACCATATACCACATACTCTGAACCCACTACTCTATATATTATTCTGCCACCTCAGGTTCCTTGCCATCCCGGAACTCGGCAACAAGAAGCAGCAGTAACCGGGAAACGGATGCAGGAACCACCAGATGGTCCCACAGCGCTCAGAGCAGAGACATCGGGGACTATTATCTATCTAATATCAGTAATAACGCCTCCTCTCTATCTCATACCCCCCTGAAGTGCAGGAGATAAATAGGCAGCAATGGAATAAGCCACCAGAAAAGTCCAACTTAAAATATAGGACATAAATGTGAGAAATATTCTGATTATTGTTGGCAATAATAAAGCACAGCCTATATGTATACTAAGCCCAGGTCAGGCTGGAGGCTGCATTGCCATGAGTATGATTATGACATCACATTGACATGAGTATCATTATGACATCACAGGCTACAGCCTGTGGCCCCTCACTCTCAGATTAGTGGCGGAGAGAGAGTCTCTGAAAATGCTCAGCGTTTTTTCGCTGTTTTGCTTCATTTGGCATATTGGGGGTCATTCAGAGTTGATCGCTAGCTGCCGTTGTTCGCAGCGCAGCGATCAGGCTAAAAATTGGCACTTCTGCGCATGCGTATGGTACGCAATGCGCATGCGCTGCGTACTTTCACAACAAACAATGCAGTTTCACACAAGGTCTAGCAATGCTTTTCAGTCGTACTGCTGGCTGCAGAATGATTGACAGGAAGTGGGTGTTTCTGTGTGGTAACTGACCATTTTCGGGGAATGTGTGTAAAAACGCAGGCGTGACAGTTACAAATGCAGGCGTGCCTGAAGAAATGCAGGCGTGGCTGCCCGAACGCTGGGCGTGCTCGTGACGTCAAATCAGGAACTAAATAGTCTGAAGTGATCGCTAGCTAGGAGTAGGTCTGGAGCTGCTCAGAAACTGCTCGAAAATTTTTAGCAGCAGAGCTGCGATCCTTTCGGTCGCACTTCTACTAAGCTAAGATACACTCCCAGAGGGCGGCAGCTTAGCGTTTGCACGGCTGCTAAAAGCAGCTAGCGAGCGAACAACTCGGAATGAGGGCCATTGTCTGATGGTAAGGAACAATTTATTTAAAATTATTTTATCTTAGTATAGCATTATAAATCAATTTATTTAGCATTATGAGCCTATTTATCATGTTTAAAGCGCTTAATACCATCAAAAACAGCTCTTTCTAGCATATGTAGTGCTATTTGTGTTATGCTTATTTAATTATTAAAGTGGTAAACTTTATTTATTTTCATATACATACTGTTAATTATCGGCCTCAACTCAGTTTGTCTGGAAGTCAATTTGAGATTTTTTTTGTCTCAGAATTTGACTTGAGACTGTGTTTGATTAATGGGGCAGAGAGGACAATCCCCCAAAAAATAGGACTATCCCGCCAAAATCAGGAAAGTTGGGAGGTATGGATAAACTACCATTCAACCAGCTACTGTTATTTATTAAACACAGCCTGCAAATAATTCTCAAATCTACAATGAATTCTCCTAATGCATCTTCTGCATTGGTTGTCCTTTGTTATTCCCATATACTGAGGATTAGGAACCAGGGCACACACTAAACTAGGCCCTAGAATCCACCCATCTAATCTCCTATATAATAGCCCAGATTTGTGATTTTGTGACTCATTTGCTAACGCTGGGCGGAGTCACAACACTGAGTGGAGTTAGTCAAATGAGTCACAGATCTGGGCAAATCTATAGGAGACTAGAGCAGATAGTATGGGCATGGCACAGGCAGGGGCGCATATCTCCCAGCTTTCTTCAGACAGACAGGGGTGCATACCTCCCAGCTTTCTTCAGGCAGAAGGAGGGACACACGTGTGGCGAAAAGGGGGCATGGCAAACAAAAAGGGGGCATGGCTTCACGGGAGGGCCCCCGTTTTCGTCAGTGAGGGGGCATGCCCAGCGCTCTGTGAGCTGCTGGCATGCCTCCAGGGATGGATTATGAGTCCGGGGGGCCCAGGGCACTTGAGACAGGAAAGCCCTATCTCATTGCTGTGCCTGCTGTGGGGTTGGGGGCGTGGCCTAATTGTGGGATGCGTGGCCACGCCCCCTTATGAAAATTCCAGGATATTTTTTTTTATATGGAATTTTGGCCCCTCAGCTAGGGCTAAATCCAGAGGAGGTGGTGGCTCCCCCCTACACACCCGCACAGGCAGAAGAAAGCAGAGAGACTGCTGCCTCCCTGCAACACCACAAACCTGCCAACACGCAGCAGCATGTGCTGACTGTAGCACAATGCTGCCGCTGTTGCTGGCAGGACGGGGGAGCTTCTGAGCTGGGACAGAGCTACTCCAATCCGGCTCTGCTGCCGGAACCCCGGGACAGTTGGGAGGTATGGGGGTGTGTGAGGGGGTATGCCGTACAGACAGACGGGCACTGGCTCACTGTGTGCTTGACCCCCCACATCAGCATACTCAGCAGGGTCTCTCTGGCGCGGAGGAGCGTCACTTTCTAGCACACTCCACGCTTCTTAGCTGCAGTTTTGTGGGGCACCTGCCGCTGTGCAGTTTCCGTACTGCAATGTTATCTCCAGCCCTGGCAACCCCACCGCTAGCTGCAACGCTGCCGCCCGCAGTGAGGTGCGCCCAGCTCCTTCACACATTTTAGCCAGCGGGTAGCGCTGCAGAAGTGTGAGCTGCTTGCAGGCTCTGACCCCCTCCTCCCTCCAGCCGCAGCGTCTCCTGGGAGCTAACCAGTCACTCCCAGTCTCCCCTTACCACAGTGCCCAGCAGCCGCGAGGTCCGCGCCGCGTGCATGCTATGACCCCCTCCTCCCTCCAGTCGCAGCGTCTCCTGGGGGCTAACCAGTCACTCCCAGTCTCCCCTTACCACAGTGCCCGGCAGCTGCGCGAGGTCCGCGGTGTGTGATTAAGGAGAGGGGGAGGGATGCTGACGGGCAGAGGAAGCAGGACTCCAGCCTGAGAGAGTCAGCCATGCCAAGTCTCCACCAGCAGCAGATCCCAACAGGTTGGAGTGGAACAGCAGCAGCCGTGACTCCGGTAAGACACATCTGTCTGTCACCACTGTTTTGTCCCTAATACCAATCTCTCCCATGCCCTGTGTTCTGTCATGTCCCTGTCACCCCTGGCCTTGCCCTGTCACCCTTATCCTGGCCCTTTCACCCTTATGCTGGCCCTGTCACCCCTGTCCTGGTCCTGCCGCCCCTACCCTGGCCCTGTCACCCCTATCCTGTCCCTGTCATTTCTGTCC
Organism: Pseudophryne corroboree; assembly: GCF_028390025.1. NCBI lineage: Eukaryota > Metazoa > Chordata > Amphibia > Anura > Myobatrachidae > Pseudophryne > Pseudophryne corroboree. The sequence continues at coordinate 83,936,293 of NC_086450.1, read as the reverse complement.
TAGCCCCGTCGCCCCTGTCCTTGCCCCGTCACCCCTGTCCTGGCCCCGTCACCCCTGTCCTGGCCCTGTCACCCCTGTTCTGACACTGTCACCCCTGTCCTGGCCCCGTCACCCCTGTTCTGACCCTGTCACTCCTGTCCTAGCCCTGTTACTGCATGCCCTCCAACTACCTTTATGGCAGGTACAGTACCCGCAGCGCCTCCAGACTCCTCCTCAATGCACCACACCTCCGCACCTTCCCCTCCACCACATGCGGCACTCCACCCCTCCCCCAAACACTGTGCCTCCAGACCCCCTACACCACCCGTGGCTTCCACTCCTACGCCTCTCCACCACCCACAGCACCTCCAGACCCCCTCCACCATCCACCCCCCATATATGTCTCCCACCACAGCATCTGCAGTCCCCCCCCCCTCCCCCACCCCTCCCCCACCCATGGCATCCCCGCACCTGCCGCGCCTGCGGACCCCCTTCCCCATCCGCCGCACCACCCGTACCTGCCCCTCCCCTACCCACGGTGCCTCCGGACCCCCTACCCCACCCCCGGCACCCCCGCCCCTTCACATCCCACAGCACCTACGGAATCCTTCACCCATCCGCAACATCCCCGCACCTGCCCCTCTCCCACCCGTGGCACCCCTGCCACTCCCCCACCTACAGTGCCTCCGGACCCCTCCCCCATCTGCAGCCCCCACTCCTCTGCCCCTCCCCCACTCGCAGCACCTCCCGACCATTCCCCATCCGGGCCCCCCCCCGCAGCATCTACAGACACCCTCCCCCATCCGCAGTCCCCCCCGCACCCGCTACATTCTGTACATCGTGCCCTGTACATCACGCCGTCGCAAGGGGCTGAGCCTCCTTCACCATCGCACGCCCTTTCATTGTGCAATATTTAACCACTAACAAAGGAATGCAGGTAATACTCCATATAATACAAATATTGAACCCCAGAAAGGCATGCAAGGGTTAAGGGGGCGTAGCCCCTTGCGACGGTGTGAAGAGCGCCCGTAGGGTGCGATGAAGCATCTAGTATCAGTAATAACCTCCTCCTCTCTATCTCATACCCCCCTGAAGTGCAGAGGATATTTTTGGATGGAATAGGCAGCAATGGAATAAGCCGCCAAAAAAGTTTAACTTAAAATTTAGACCATAAATGTGAGAAATATTCTGATTATTGTTGGCAATAATAAAGCACAGCCTATACGGTCAGGCTGGAGGCTGCATTGTCATGAGTATGATTATGACATCACAGGCTACAGCCTGCGGCCCCTTTCAGATTAGTGGCGGAGGGAGAGAGAATTATATGAAAATGCTCTGCGTTTTTCGCTAATTTGCTACAGTTGCCTATTTGGCATATTGGGGGTAATTCCAAGTTGATCGCAGCAGGAATTTTTTTAGCAGTTGGGCAAAACCATATGTACTGCAGGGGAAGCAGTTATAACATGTGCAGAGTTAGATTTGGGTGGGTTACTTATTTTGTTTCTGTGCAGGGTAAATACTGGCTGCTTTATTTTTACACTGCAAATTAGATTGCAGATTGAACACACCACACCCAAATCTAACTCTCTCTGCACATTTTAAATCTGCCTCCCCTGCAGTGCACATGGTTTTGCCCAACTGCAAACCAAATTACTGCTGCGATCAACTGAATTACCCCCATTATCTGAAAGGAACAATTTATTAAGATGATTTTAGGTTAGTATAAACATACCTCCCAACTTTTGTCTACTGTAAGGAGGGACATCTGCACTGCTGAAAAAGGGGACATGGCTTATGAAAAATGGGGTGTGGCTTCACGGGAGGGCCCGCGATTGCGAGCCATGCCCCGTTTTCGTCACTGAGGGGGCATGCCCAGCGCTCTGTGAGCTGCTGGCATGCCCCCTCTCCTCCTGTCTCCACTGTATAGACAGCGTCTCCCAACTGACCCCCCCCACCGCGGGACACTGCGGCCTGCGGGTGGGACAGTCCCCAAAAAACGGGACTGTCCCATGAAAATCGGGACAGTTGGGAGGTATGGTATCTAGTTAGAAATCAACTTATGTAGAATTATGTACCATTCTCTTTATCATGTTCAAAGAGCTTATTACAATCTAAAACAGATCTTTCTATCATACTGTATTTAGTGCTATTTGAGCTATGCTTTTTTAATTATTAAAGTGTAAGAAACAAACTTTATTTATTTTAATATATTATACATAATGGTAATTATCGGCCTCAACTCTGTCTGGAAGTCAATTTCAGATTTTTTTTTTTTGTCTCAGAATTTGACTTGAGACTGTGTTTGATTAAGGGGCAGAGAGGACAGTCCCCAAAAAAAGGGACTACACCGCCAAAATCAGCACAGTTGGGAGGTATGGATAAAGTACCATTCAACCAGCTACTAACTGTAATTTATTATACAAAGCCTATAACAAGGCAGATAGGAGCTGATTAGCTGGTACTTTATCTCTCTCCACTTTATCTCTTTCCGAGGCTTAATACATCTCCCCCACATGTGTGTATCTGCTTTTTAATACTTTAACAATCTTCTTTCTTGCAGACACCACCCCGGTAATTCCGGGACATATGATTGTTCATGGTAAGTTTATATTTATCAAATAATATGTGTCTGTGTGGGAGATGTTATGTGTGTTGTGTATTATGTGTCTGTGTGGAGGATGTTATGTGTGTTGTTTATTATGTTTCTGTGTGGGAGATGTTATGTGTGTTGTGTATTATGTGTCTGTGTGGGAGATGTTATGTGTGTTGTGTATTATGTGTCTGTGTGGAAGATGTTATGTGTGTTGTGTATTATGTGTCTGTGTGGGAGATGTTATGTGTGTTGTGTATTATGTGTCTGTGTGGAGGATGTTATGTGTGTTGTGTATTATGTGTCTGTGTGGGAGATGTTATGTGTGTTGTGTATTATGTGTCTGTGTGGGAGATGTTATGTGTGTTGTGTATTATGTGTCTGTGTGGAGGATGTTATGTGTGTTGTTTATTATGTGTCTGTGTGGGAGATGTTATGTGTGTTGTGTATTATGTGTCTGTGTGGAGGATGTTATGCGTGTTGTTTATTATGTGTCTGTGTGGGAGATGTTATGTGTGTTGTGTATTATGTGTCTGTGTGGGAGATGTTATGTGTGTTGTGTATTATGTGTCTGTGTGGGAGATGTTATGTGTGTTGTGTATTATGTGTCTGTGTGGGAGATGTTATGTGTGTTGTGTATTATGTGTCTGTGTGGGAGATGTTATGTAAGTTGTGTTTCTCCATAGTGGATGTCTGTATGTTGAGTATTGGGGAGGGGATCAGTTAGAAGTCTAGTTCCCTGGCCCAATGCTGGACAATACATGGTTTAATAGCATTTATAATCAATTTATTTTCCTTTGCAGAAAAGTATTCCACCCCCGCAGTATATGAATACTATCTCATGTGGGAAAATAGGATTTTAATACCTACCGGTAAATCCTTTTCTCCTAGTCCGTAGAGGATGCTGGGGTCCACTTCAGTACCATGGGGTATAGATGGTTCCGCAGGAGCCATGGGCACTTTAAGACTTTTCAAAGGGTGTGAACTGGCTCCTCCCTCTATGCCCCTCCTCCAGACCTCAGTTATAGGAACTGTGCCCAGGGAGACGGACATTTCGAGGAAAGGATTTACTTTTATACTAATGGTGAGATTCATACCAGCTCACACCTCAACCATGCCGCACAACATGGCATTCAACATAACACACGCCAACAGGCATGAACCATTTGCAGCAACATGCTGAAAACAATTGTAACACAACTTGTGTAACTATAATGAACAAACTGCAGGTAAAGTACGCACTGGGTCGGGTGCCCAGCATCCTCTACGGACTAGGAGAAAAGGATTTACCGGTAGGTATTAAAATCCTATTTTCTCATACGTCCTAGAGGATGCTGGGGTCCACTTCAGTACCATGGGGTTATACCAAAGCTCCAGTACGGGCGGGAGAGTGCGGATGACCCTGCAGCACCGATTGACCAAACTTGAGGTCCTCATCGGCCAAGGTGTCAAACTTATAAAATGTAGCAAATGTGTTTGACCCTGACCAAGTAGCTGCTCGGCAAAGTTGTAAAGCCGAGACGCACCGGGTAGCTGCCCAGGATGAGCCCACTTTCCTAGTAGAATGGGCCTTCACCGACTTCGGTACCGACAAGCCTGCCGTAGAATGAGCGTGCTGAATCGTCCCTCTGATCCAGCGCGCAATAGTCTGCTTAGAAGCAGGACACCCAATCTTGTTGGGAGCATACAGGACAAACAGAGCCTCTGTTTTCCTTACCCGAGCTGTTCTTGCGACATAAATCTTCAAAGCTCTAACCACATCTAGAGACTTTGACTCAGTGAAAGTGTCAGTAGCCACTGGCACCACAATAGGTTGGTTTATTTGGAAGGATGAAACCACCTTTGGAAGAAATTGTTGAAGAGTTCTTAACTCTGCCCTATCTTCATGGAAGATCAGGTAAGGGCTCTTGTGAGACAAGGCCCCCAACTCAGACACCCGCCTTGCGGATGCCAAGTCCAAAAGCATCACCACTTTCCAAGTGAGAAACATCAATTCTATCTCCTGCAGAGGTTCAAACCAATCTGATTGAAGGAACTGCAACTCCACATTAAAGTCCCAAGGTGCCACAGGAGGGACAAATGGAGGCTGGATGTGCAGAACCCCTTTCACAAACGTCTGAACTTCTGGAAAGGAGGCCAGTTGTTTTTGAAAGAAAACTGATAAGGCCGAAATCTGGACCTTGATTGACCCCAATCTAAGGCCTGCATCCACACCAGCCTGCAGAAAATGGAGAAAACGTCCCAACTCAAACTCTTCCGTAGGAGCCTTCTTGGATTCACACAAAGACACATATTTTCTCCAAATACGGTGGTAATGTTTAGACGTTACTCCTTTCCTGGCCTGAATAAGAGTGGGGATGACTTCTTTGGGAATACCCTTTCGGGCTAGGATCCGGCGCTCAACAGCCATGCCATCAAACGTAGCCGCGGTAAGTCTTGATACACACACGACTCCTGCTGTAGCAGGTCCTCTCGAGGAGGAAGAGGCCGAGGATCTTCTATGAGCAACTCCTGAAGATCTGGATACCAAGCCCTCCTTGGCCAGTCTGGGGCAATGAAGATTGCTCGAACTCTTGTTCTTCTTATTTTGAGAATTTTTGGAATCAGTGGAAATGGAGGGAAGACATATACCGACCGAAACACCCACTGGGTCACCAGTGCATCCACTGCTATTGCTTGTGGGTCTCTCAACCTGGAACAATATCTCTGAAGCTTCTTGTTCAGACGATATGCCATCACGTCTACTTGAGGAACTCCCCAAAGACTTGTCACCTCTGCAAAGACTTCTTGGTGGAGGCCCCACTCTCCTGGATGGAAATTATGTCTGCTGAGGAAGTCTGCTTCCCAGTTGTCCACTCCCGGAATGAAAACTGCTGACAGAGCTCTTACATGTCTTTCTGCCCAGAGGAGAATCCTTGTAACCTCTGCCATTGCCACTCTGCTTTTCGTTCCGCCTTGCCTGTTTATGTACGCAACTGCTGTTACACTGTCCAACTGGATCTGCATGGGATGATCTTGAAGATGTACCGCTTGTAGAAGGCCGTTGTAAATGGCCCTCAATTTCAGAACGTTTATGTGAAGGCAGACTTCCTGACTTGACCATTTTCCTTAGAAGCTTTCCCCCTGTGTGACAGTTCCCCAGCCTCGGAGACTTGCATCCGTGGTTACTAGGACCCAGTCGTGAATCCCAAACCTGCGTCCCTCTAGTAGGTGAGAACTGTGTAGCCACCACAGGAGCGAAATCCTGGCTTTGGTGGACAGGATTATTTTCCGGTGCATGTGTAGGTGGGACTCGGACCACTTGTCCAACAGGTCCCACTGGAATACTCTGGCATGGAATCGGCCAAACTGTATGGCCTCATAGGCCGCTACCATTTTCCCCAACAACCGAATGCATTGATGGATCGACACGCTTGTTGGTTTCAATATTTGTTTGACCATTTTCTGGATTTCCAGAGCCTTTTCTACTGGAAGAAATACTCTCTGTACTTCTGTGTCCATAATCGGGTTCACTATGATCTGCCGGCGACCAGCACACCGGCGCCGGGAGGACGGCCGCCGGCTTACCGACAGTGTGGCGAGCGCAAATGAGCCCCTTGCGGGCTTGCCACGCTACGCGCGCCACACTATTTTATTCTCCCTCCAGGGGGGTCGTGGACCCCCACGAGGGAGCATAAGTGTCGGTATGCCGGCTGTCGGTCTCCCGGCGCCGGTATGCTGGTCGCCGGGAGCCCGACCGCCGGCATACTGAAGACCACCCTCCAGAATCATCCCTAAAAAGGACAATGTTGTCGTCGTTTCCAACTGCGACGTTGGAAAATTCATGATCCAACCATGTTGTTGGAGTATTGACAGGGAGAGTGCAATGTTCTGCACCAACTGCTCCCTGGATCTCGCTTTTATCAGGAGATCGTCCAGATAAGGAATTATAGTGACTCCTTTTTGTCGAAGGAGGACCATCACCTCTGCCATCATCTTGGTGAATACCCTCGGTGCTGTGGAGAGTCCGAACGGCAACGTCTGGAACTGGTAATGTCAATCCTGTACTGCGAATCTCAGATAAGCTTGGTGAGGAGGATAAATGGGAACATGCAAGTAAGCATCCTTTATGTCCACTGACACCATGAAGTCCCCCTCCTCCAGACTGGAAATCACTGCCCTCAGGGATTCCATCTTGAACTTGAACCTTTTCAGGTAGAGATTCAGATTTTTCAGGTTTAAAATCGGTCTGACCGAGCCGTCTGGCTTCGGAACTACGAAGAGGCTTGAATAAAAACCTTCTCCTTGCTGTGACAAGGGTACCAGGACAATGACATGATCCTGACATAATTTTTGAATTGCCATTGTTACTGCCTCTCTTTCTGGAAGAGAAGCTGGCAAGGTCGATTTGAAAAATCGGCATGGGGGGACGTCCTGAAACTCCAGTTTGTATCCATGGGACACTATTTGTAAGACCCATGGGTCCAGGCCAGATTGAATCCAGATTTGACTGAAAAGTTTCAGACGTGCTCCCACCCGAACATACTCCCGCAAGGGAGCCCCAGCGTCATGCTGCAGATTTGGCAGAAGCAGGGGTTGACTTCTGCTCCTGGGATCCTGGAGACGCTGCAGATTTCTTTCCTCTTCCCCTTCCCCTACCTGCAAAGGGGGAACCTTTGGCCTTTTTGTATTTGTTGGGCTGAAAGGACTGCATGTGAGAATGATGTGCCTTTTTCGACGGTGCAGGAGCATAAGGTAAGAATGTCGACTTACCTGCGGTAGCCACCGAGACTAACACATCCAGCCCATCACCAAATAAGGCCTCACCTTTATACGGGAGAGCATCCATATTTCTTTTGGAATCTGCATCAGCATTCCACTGGCGAATCCACAATGCCCTCCGAGCCGATACTGCCATGGTAGCAGCTTTTGAACCCAAGAGTCCAATATCCTTCATAGCTTCCAGCATGTATGCGGCAGCGTCTTTGATATGACCGTACGCTAGGAGTATCTCGTCTCTATCTATCGTGTCAATTTCCGATGACAAGTTATCTGATCATTTTTCGATAGCACTACTCACCCACGCGCAAGCAATGGTGGGCCTGAGCAGCGTACCATTGGCCACATAAATAGATTTTAACATAGTCTCCATTTTGCGGTCAGCCGGCTCCTTTAGTGAAGCCGTCCCAGGTGCAGGGAGAATCACCTTTTTTGTTAACCTTGACAGTGCACTGTCTAACACAGGGGGTGACTCCCATCTTTTCCTGTCCTCTAATGGGAAAGGATAAGCAATCTGAATCCTTTTGGGAATATGAAATTTCTTTTCAGGATTCACCCAAACGCCCTCAAAAAGAGTATTTAGCTCGTGGGAAGGAGGGAAAGTTACCTTACTTTTCTTTTCCTTATAGAAATAAGCCTTTTCCTGAGGTACAGGAGGGGCTTCCGTAACTTCTAAGACCTCCTTTATAGCAACAATCATATATTGTATGCTTTTTGCCAATTTAGGATCTATCCCCCTGAACTCACTATCGTCGACACAAGGATCAGAGTCCGTGTCGGTATCAGTATGTACAATGCTTGCAAAGGGTCTCTTATGTGACCCAGAGGGGTCGCCTGTGGATGAAAAAGCAGAACCCTGAAAAATCACATCTTCCACTGATTTTCTCCAGCTTTCTGCATGAGACTCAGACTTATCTAATCTCCTACTGATATGACTCACACTATCACGTATTTCTTTCACCCATTCAGGCTCGTGGTGTGTCAGCAGCACCAATACATTACAACTCTGTGCAGGGCCGTAACTACGTGTGTGCCAAGTGGGCTTGGCACACAGCGCAGTTGCCCTGAGGGCGCACGGCCAGCGGCATGTAATGAGTCAAATTGACTCATTACATGCCGCCTCTGAAGTCTCTGCGCCGTGCGCCGCAGCCGCGCTGGAGGAGAGAGCAGCGCCGGGCAGGTGAGAAGGAGGAGGAGGGAGGGGGAGCAGGGAGCAGCAGCAGCGCTATTTCATTGGTAGTAAGCGCCGCTGCAGCATCCCCCTCTCCTTCCATATAGGCTGCCCGGCGCTGCTGTGGATGCTGGGATGCGGTTCCTCTATCCCAGCATCCACAGCAGCGCCGGGCAGCCTATACGGAAGGAGAGGAGGATGCTGCAGCGGCGCTTACTACCAATGACATAGCGCTGATGCGGCTCCCTGCTCCCCCTCCCTCCTCCTCCTTCTCAACTGCCTGCACAGAGAGGGAGATACCAGCACGAGGAGCCTGTCAGCGGGGAGAAGGTAAGTATATCCCTCTCTCCCTCTCTCTCTGGGACACCGTCTGCCATAATGTGTAAAAAGGGGGCCTGGCTGCCGCAATGTGTAAAAAGGGGTCCTGGCTGCCGCAATGTGTAAAAAGGGGTCCTGGCTGCCGCAATGTGTAAAAAGGGGGCCTGGCTGCCGCAATGTGTAAAAAGGGGGCCTGGCTGCCGCAATGTGTAAAAAGGGGTCCTGGCTGCCGCAATGTGTAAAAAGGGGTCCTGGCTGCCGCAATGTGTAAAAAGGGGGTCTGGCTGCCGCAATGTGTAAAAAGGGGTCCTGGCTGCCGCAATGTGTAAAAAGGGGGACTGGCTACCGCAATGTGTAAAAAGGGGTCCTGGCTGCCGCAATGTGTAAAAAGGGGTCCTGGCTGCCGCAATGTGTAAAAAGGGGTCCTGGCTGCCGCAATGTGTAAAAAGGGGGACTGGCTGCCGCAATGTGTAAAAAGGGGTCCTGGCTGCCGCAATGTGTAAAAAGGGGGACTGGCTGCCGCAATGTGTAAAAAGGGGTCCTGGCTGCTGCAATGTGTAAAAAGGGGGACTGGCTGCCGCAATGTGTAAAAAGGGGGACTGTCTGCTGTAATGTGTAAAAAGGGGGACGCTGTCTGCTGTAATGTATAAAAGGGGCTCTACCTGGTGTAGTGGCGCTGCTGTGCAGCGTAATTTGAATAATCGAGACTACTGTGTACCGTAGTATGAATTGCTATTATTTTGTGACCACGCCCCTTCCCCATGAAGCCACGCCCCTATATATTTTTCGCGCGCCTGCGGCGCGCACTGCCCCTATCTTGCATGGGGAGGGGCGCCAATGTCGTTTCTTGCACACAGCGCTAAAATGCCTAGTCACGGCACTGACTCTGTGTCCCTAAAATGGCTCCCTCAGGGAAAGAGCTCCCTGCCTCAGACATGTCACACACGTGCACAAACACACCACAGACACTCCGAGCAGGGGCGGAACTACTGGCGGGGCAGGCAGTGCAGTGCACTGGGGCCCCGCCGCACTAAAGGGCCCACAGCCGCCGGCCGGCATTTAGAACAGATTAACATGCGGACGAACGTCCGCATGTCAATCTGCGGTCTCCTCTCCCTCCCTGCTGTGGTGCCTGCTCCCCCGGCGCCCCCCCCCCCCTCCTCCTATGTGTTGGAGGGACACGAGCGCATCGCGCGTCTCTCCTGTGTCCCTCCTGGCTCTCCCCCTGGCCGATCTAAGGAAGCATGTGCCGTTCGTGAGCTCTGATTGGCTCATGAACGGCACATGCTTCCTTAGACCGGCCGGGGGAGAGCCAGGAGGGACACAGGAGAGACGCGCGATGTGCTCGTGTCCCTCCAACACATAGAGGGGGGAGGGGGGGCCGGGGGAGCAGGCACTGGGGGGACAGATCTGGCACTGGGGACATATACCTGGCACTGGGGACATATACCTGGCACTGGGGGGGCATATACCCGGCACTGAGGGCATATACCTGGCACTGGGGGCATGTACCTGGCACTGGGGGCATATACCTGGCACTGGGGGGGGCATATACCTGGCACTGGGGGGGAGGCATATACCCAGCACTGGAGGCATATACCTGGCACTGGGGGGGAAGCAGGCACTGGGGGGGAATATCTGGCACTGGGGGCATATACCCGGCATTGGGGGGGCATATACCCGGCACTGGGGGCATATACCCGGCACTGGGGGCATATACCTGGCACTGGGGGGGGAAGCAGGCACTGGGGGGGAATATCTGGCACTGGGGGCATATACCTGGCACTGGGAGCATATAACTGGCACTGGGGGGGCATGTACCTGGCACTGGGGGCATATACCTGGCACTGGGGGCATATACCTGGCACTGGGGGGGAATATCTGGCACTGTGGGAGAATATCTGGCACTGGGGGGGCATATACCCGGCACTGGGGGCATATACCCGGCACTGGGAACATATACCTGGCACTGGGGGGGAAGAAGGCACTGGGGGGGAATATCTGGCACTGGGGGCATATACCTGGCACTGGGGGCATATAACTGGCACTGGGGGGGCATGTACCTGGCACTGGGGGCATATACCTGGCACTGGGGGCATATACCTGGCACTGGGGGGGAATATCTGGCACTGTGGGAGAATATCTGGCACTGGGTGCATATACCTGGCACTGTGGGGGAATATCTGGCACTGGGAGCATATGTGGCACTGGGAGCACGGCCCTAGCAACAAGCACTACCCACTAGCAACGAGCATGACACCCAGTGCATGAAACCCCTGGCAACGAGCATGACATCCTGGCACCGTGCATGGAACCAAGTGCATGAAACCCCTGGCAACAAGCAGGTAATTTAAAAGTAATTGGAAGCCTTACTGTAGAACTTAATGTGTAATGGGCATTACGGTGTGTGGCATAATGTATCACGGACATTGCGGTGTGTGTCATAATGTTTCAGGCATTACGGTGTGTTGTATACTATATCACGGGCATTGTGGTATGTGGTATAATGTCTCAGGATCATTGTGGTGTGTGTCATACCGTGTCACAGACATTGTATGTGCTATAATGTATCAGGGGCATTGCAGTGTGTAGCATAATGTATAACGGGCAATGCGGCGCACGCATTTTTCTACCTTTGCTAGTGCCAATTACGGGGTGTATGGGGGGGGGGGGGGGGCGCCGAAGGATTTTTTGGCTTGGGGGAGAAAAATTTCTAGTTACGCCACTGGTCACAATGACTCATTGTATGTCATGCCGCAGCCGCACACCAGTGCTCCCGTGACCCGCCCGTCATAAGGAACGATTCTGGCCACCCGCACACGAAGGAGGGAGGAGGGTCCGTCCCTCCCTCCCTCATATACAAACAGGTCACAGTCTCTCAGTGAAGGAGAGAGCCGCAGCAGCGCTTTGTTACTGGTGGAGGCGCTGCTGCTGCTGCTCCTCTGCTTCACTATAGGCTGTCTCTGAGAACAGCCTATAGGGAAGCAGAGGGGCAGCAGCAGCAGCGCCTCCACCAGTAACACAGCGCTGCTGCGGCTCCCTCCTCCACCTCCCTCCTCCTTCTTCTCTACTGCCCGGGAAGCTGCACCGAGGAGCCTGAGCCAACAGAGAGGGTAAGTATAATTCTTCTTTCTTTCTTTCTTTCTTTCTTTCTTTCTTTCTTTCTTTCTTTCTTTCTGTCTCTTTCTTTTTTTATTTGTTGGGACTGCCTGCCGCAATGTGTAAAAAGGGGGGACTGCCTGCCGCTATGTATAAAAATGGGGAATCTGCATGCCGCAATGTAAAAATGGGGAATCTGCCTGCCGCAATGAAAAAATGGGGAATCTGCCTGCCGCAATGTAAAAATGGGGAATCTGCCTGCCGCAATGTGTAAAAATGGGGAATCTGCCTGCCGCAATGTAAAAATGGGGAATCTGCCTGCCGCAATGTGTAAAAATGGGGAATCTGCCTGCCGCAATGTAAAAATGGGGAATCTGCCTGCCGCAATGTAAAAATGGGGAATCTGCCTGCCGCAATGTAAAAATGGGGAATCTGCCTGCCGCTATGTATAAAAATGGTGAATCTGCATGCCGCAATGTAAAAATGGGGAATCTGCCTGCCGCAATGTAAAAATGGGGAATCTGCCTGCCGCAATGTAAAAATGGGGAATCTGCCTGCCGCAATGTGTAAAAATGGGGAATCTGCCTGCCGCAATGTAAAAATGGGGAATCTGCCTGCCGCAATGTGTAAAAATGGGGAATCTGCCTGCCGCTATGTATAAAAATGGGGAATCTGCCTGCCGCTATGTATAAAAATGGGGAATCTGCCTGCCGCTATGTATAAAAATGGGGAATCTGCCTGCCGCTATGTATAAAAATGAGGAATCTGCCTGCCGCTATGTGTAAAAAGGTAGAATCTGCCTGCCGTAATGTGTAAAAAGGGCACGCTATCTGCCGTTATGTGTAAAAGTGTATGGTGTCTGCCGTAATGTGTAAAATGGGGACGCTGTCTGCCGTAATGTGTAAAATGGGGACGCTGTCTGCCGTAATGTGTAAAAAGTGCACGCTGTCTGCCGCTATGTGTAACGAGGGCACGCTGTCTGCCGCTATGTGTAACGAGGGCACGCTGTCTGCCATTGTGTAAAAAGTGTATGCTGTCTGCCGCTATGTGTAACGAGGGCACGCTGTCTGCCGTTATGTGTAAAAAGTGCACGCTGTCTGCCGTTATGTGTAAAAAGGGGAATCTGTTCGCTGTAAGGAGTAAAAGGGTCTCTACCTGGTGTAGTGGTGCTACTGTGCGGCGTAATTTGAAGAATGGAGACTACTGTGCACCGTTTTATGAATTGGTATTATTTTGTGGACACACCCCTTCCCCACGAAGCCACGCCACTATGTATTTTTGCGCGCGCCTACGGCGCGCACTGCCCATGGGGTGGACTTGGATGGGATGGGGGGGGGGGCCCCAAAGCATTTTGTTGCACCTGGGCCCACCGCTTGCTTGTTCCGCCACTGACTCCGAGGCTTATAGGGGACAGACCCACAGTAAAATCTGTCAGAAGAACACAGATAGGAGCAGCCAGTTCACAAACCCAGCGCCAGTAACACAATGCCTGTGAAACATAAAATGCCCACTGACATGCAGCGCTTTTTTAGAATGTATAAACACAATATACTGTATAGCACCAAATTCACTGTGCCACCCCCTGTTTTGCACCCTGATACTTGTATTCAGTAGTGGAGGAGGACTAGCGTTGTCTCTGCAGCCTGAGGAGAGAGAGAAAATGGTGCTGAGCAGTGTGCTGGCTGACTGAGGAGGAAGCTCCGCCCCCGCAATGGCGCATTTCTCCTCAGAGATTCTGATAACAATATTTATACTGGCTGGGGTAGGGCTGTGCCTCGGCATCTTATGCCCCTTTTTTGCCAGTTTTATTAGGTTTCATGCTGCCCAGGGCGCCCTCCCCGCGCCCTGCACCCTGCAGTGCCTGTGTTATGTGGGCAGTATGGCGCTGCGCTCCCGCCAGCCGCGCTGTACCTCAGCCATCACTTTTCTTGATAGAAGATCTGTCTTCTACTCACCTGTCTTCTGACTTCTGGCTCTGTGAGGGGGGTGACGGCGTGCTGTGGGAGTGAGCATCTAGACACGGCTAGCATTCAGTACCCTTCAGAAGCTAATGGTGTCCTGTCAGCCAGAAGCAGAGCCATGAAACTCTTCAGGAAGTTGGTTCCTACTTCTGCCCCCTTAATGCCACAAAGCAGGGAGACTGTTGCCAGCAGTTCTCCCTGAAAATAAAAAACCTAACATAAGTCTTTATAGAGAAGCTCAGTAGAGCTCCCCTAGAGTGCATCCAGTTTGCCTGGGCACATTTCTAAAACTGAGGTCTGGAGGAGGGGCATAGAGGGAGGAGCCAGTTCACACCCATTGAAAAGTCTTAAGAGTGCCCATGGCTCCTGCGGAACCGTCTATACCCCATGATTATGAAGTGGACCCCAGCATCCTCTAGGACGTATGAGAAAAAGAGATGAAAGACCGCTGCCCCCAGGTGAAGAGGCAGTGTAATAAATTATTAAAACATTATGTGTCGTGCTTTTATTTTAATATTTTCTTTACAGGTGGACTACAGGTGCCAGCTGGCCCTTTATGTCCGGGCATGCTGGCACTTGTGGTTCTCCAAGTGCTAGCATGTTAGGGCAGGCTTCCTGGGACCTGTAAAGAACAATATTAACATACAATGAACCCCGCACCCACCGCCAGCAGGGGTGCAGTGCTGGTTGTTGCTTGGGAGGGGGGACCCCATTATATTTTTTTGGGGGTCCCCACTTTCTGAAGAATTCCAGCCCCAGGCTGACCAGTTTGAGGGCTCGTTAATGTGATGGCGGGGGGACCCCACACTGAGTGTCCCTCCTACTATGGCATTATCCTCCTTGCTGGTTGTGCCTGGTGCTGGTTGTTGTTAAATGGGGAAACAGTGCCCTTTTTTGGGGGGGGAGGGGGGAGGGAGAAAGTGCCTCCCCAGTCATAGAAGTCACTGCACGTCACTGATCATCAGCCACTAGGAACACCCACTTCACTTAGGGAAGTGGGCACTGCTAGGCAGACATATCCAGCTCCGGGAGACCTGAATACTCTTCTGGGCAGCCGGGAGAGAACCACCCCAGATACGGAAGCCTCCAGGCAAGCATGTGCTTAGCTCTCTCATATCTCAAAACCGTAATGTTTTAGCTAACTACCAAACTGTAATATCACACAATAACAATGGACTATGTATACATTCACTTACACAACTGTACACCCAGTTCCATGGTTAATTGTATAATGTGCTTGGTTCAAGAGAGCCGAGTACCCTGTAATAAAGGGCTGATCTTTTGCCTGAGGGCTCTTAGGGTAACAATACTGTATAACTCTCTATAACTGTACAGCAAGTAAAAGGAAAGACCACGGGGATGGTGAGTAATGATTCATTACACCTCATGCCGTGACTGATGTTCCCTGTATTCGCTGTTTCCAATTTGCTTGTTTTCTTGTAACATTCTTAAACCCTGGAGCAACGATTTGTTTGGCTACTGCAATTGTAATGAAAAGTGAAATTCCCAATAAAACAGCAGTGTGCCTAAGAAACAGAATTCTATTCTGCTTCAGCTCCAACATTAATAGAAGTCATTTTTTGTTCAAGTACAGGGGATGTATAAGATGCTTGGTTTTTTAAGCTGAGATGGAACCTTGCTGAGTATAAAGAAAATGTTCCTGTTCGAGTTCCCATGTAACAGCTTGTGTAATTGTATAGTAACACAACAATGGAAAAACATGGAAAACTGCGCACTGCAGAAAAAATTTAATTAGTGCTTTACTCCAAGGGGAACCAATTGTACGGTTACTCTGCACTCCAAGGGGCTAATTCGAGTTGGAACGCAAATCGTGTTTCAATCTGAATTTTTGCGTTCGCACCGCGGGTGCATGCGCAGGTCCCGTCCTGCGCCCGAATTTACTGCGGGTGACCCGTAGTAATTACGAACGCCTCTGCCTGATTGACGGGCAGAGGCGTTGGCAGGGCAGCAACGCTCCGTTTCCATGATGGAGACAGAGCGTTGTGGGGGGTGGTGGCAGTGAAATGGAGGCATGGCAGCGCGAATGAGGGGAGTGGGTGGCATGGGTGCTATCGGGGCGGATGTGTAACATCACACGTGCTGGCAGGAGGCTTCCCTAATTTCTGTGACCCCGCACTAATTGCCGCGCGATCGCAATTAGTGCGCGGTTGCAGATGGGGGGCGGCGGGTAGCATGCTGGGTGGCCTTGCCCTGCGATGGGCGGCCCCTAGCATGCGAGTCAAAGGATTGCAAATTCTGATAAAAGGCGATATTTGCAATCCTTACAGAATGAGGCCATTAATCTACACACTTTAATCTAACAAAACATTTTGTAAACAAACAAAAAAAAAAACAGTCAATGATAATAAAACACTGGAAAGTTGGGAATGTCTAAGTACTCCATAGTAGACATAGCTAAATTGTTTGGTTTATGCCCATAATAGTGTACAATTGCTCCAAGGAGTTGTGAAAATTATCTCCCGCATTTATAAGTCCTCTGTAAAATGAATCGGTGAGTCCATCCCATGCTGTTCTCTTGGCATAATGTGGGTATAATATCTAGGAGCAGAAATATATGAAAATCAATGCCGTGTCACCAGACATTGACCCCTGCACTGCTGAAAAATGATTGACTTTGATATCCCCCAACCTCGCTTCCAATAATTATTGGGCACCCACATTACCCTTCTTTGAAATTACATGGGCCCTTTTTGTCTGGTGATCGCCAATGTTACCCTTCTCTACGGAAAACATAAGTTTACCGTATATGGGCATTTGGGCACTATGTGTCCTATCAACCCAATAGTGTTATAAGTATTCGTTGGGACACCCACAACTAAAAGGGATTCCCAGGCTCCTTAGAAGGGGTTGGGGCTGTAATGCCAGCGATCAGGATACCGGAGGTCAGCATACCGACCCCGGGATCCCTAGCCGCCAGAATGCCGGCGGGGGGGGGGAGGAGCGCAATGGAGGCACACAGCAGGCTCGGTGGCTTGCTGTGCTTGCCACTAGTTCTATTCACTCTCGATGGGTGTCATGGACACCCACGGGTGGAAATTGTCAATGGTTGGGATTCTGGCGTCGGTATCCTGACCTCCGGGATCCCAACCACTGGCAAATCAACTACATCCCCCTAGAAGCTACTGTCTGGATGGATGATCACTACCATTGCTTCATGTGCAGCTGCACAATACCACTGATTTATGTTGAGCTGCTCAGTATCACTGCTTTCTGCACAGCATCACTGCCAAATGTACAGCCACACAGTATCACTTCTGTTCTGTTCAGTGAGTGTAACTTTTCAGCATCTGCATGGAAATGTGCACAGTACTGCTTGTCTTGGCCATTGTGCTCAATGCCGAGTATTCAAAATCCCATTTGTAACCCAAGTAACGTTTCAATCAGACCCAATATCACTGACCATTTATCATCCTAACTTCATTGAAACTGATTACTGACAGCCTGGGCACAGCTTCAAACGGCAAAGTTTTGTGCACGTTGATCCACATAGCAGGAGGTGCAGAGCCAAAGATGTCTGTGGGAAGACAGCACTGAGCCCTTTTCCAGATAGTGAAGGTCCATCTAATACCCTATCCCCGATGTATGCTGCACAGCACTTCCTCCAAGTCACTCTGGCGGTGCCTCCTGTCTCTCCAGGACCCTCACCTGTTGCAATGATAGGCTGACATCATACAAGAAGTGTCAAGCTACTGGGGGTGGGGACACATGCGACAGACAACCGGACAAAGCTCGTCAGCCCACCGGGGAACTTCCCTGCGGGGCTACGAGCAATCCACTCCTGGTGGTGTGTGCAGTCCTGTTTCAGCTCTGGTGCCCAGGGTTGGACTGGCCCACAGGGGCACAGGGGAAACTCTCGGTGGGCCCCGCTGCCTGGGCCCCCCACCTCCTCTAGTAAACAGGTTCCAGACAGTGCACCTGAATGATATATTATGCATATGTTACCTTATACTAAGGTGTATTTCCTGCAGTGCTTTGCTGTTATTAATCTGGTACATTATCATGCATGCACTAGCAGAATTTGCTAGATATATTTATCAAGGGGCTCGTGTACTTTCTAATGGTTAGCCAAACCTCTGTGGTAGCTGGCTACACCCCCTTCGGAGACTGACCACACCCTTAAACATGGGCCCCTACTACTGCATTCTCCCTGTGGACCATTCATGCCTCAGTCCGACACTGCTGGTACCGCATTTTCAAAGCACCTGCATTTGTAACTGAATATCTAGCCATTGACCAGTATCCACTGAGCAGCATGTTAGTAGACTGTGGTATTATAGAATGCCAGCACAGGCACATTTTCCTACAGCACTCCTGGAGCGGAAGGCAAAAGTAATTAATATGGAATGGTCTCTGATGGTAGAGCGGTCACTAGGATTGTGCCTGTATTATATGAAGGTTACTAGAAAGCTCTCTGTTTTGTACAGAGATACTTAGCATAGTTTGAGGATTATGTAATAGTTACTAGAATGCTCTATGTATTGTATGGGTTGGGTATGGCTTACCGGCGGCCAGGATCCAGAAGCTCTCTGTATAGTACTGAAGTCATCATGATGCTTTCTGTATTGCAAATCAGTCACTAGAATGTTTTTTGTATTGTGCAGGGATAGCACTAGAATGCTTGGTATTGCATAGAGGTCACTAGAGTGTCCAGTTATTCATTAATGTGTCCTCAATCTTGCCTCACTATGCCATGCAGCAAGAGATGACTGACGTGAGTCAGCCGGCAGCTCCCGAGCAGCTCTGCTAACGTCAGGCATCTTTTTTTTGCATCGCTATGTGACTAGGACGCGCAAGCAGCTTATGCTGATTGATATACGACATGCCTATATTCTGTGTGTGACTGCAGCTGTATCTGCATACAAAATGCTACATACAGTAATTTCCAGGAAAACACTGTAAAATAGCGTTTTGTATGCAGAAACAGCCACAGTCACACACAGAATATAGGCATGACGCATATCATTTTAATCATCATAAGCTACAGCTGTAACTAGGTGTGTGCCGACTGTGCTCCACCCACAGCGCACAGGTGGGGGGTTAGTGATAATGCATTATTGTTTTATTTCTAGACAGATTACTGTTTCATAAAATAATACATTATTCCAATTTCATGTAGTTCCATCCCAGTGCTACTTATTAATACATTCCAGTTGTGTTTCCTGGCAACTGCAACACAACGAAGGGAAGTGAAGGACAAAAATCTCCTCAAATAATTGACAAAAAACATATGTACTGAAACATCATATATTTGAATATTTAAACTCTAATAGCAAAAATTATTGAATTACATAAACCTATTATATACACTGCTCTATCATACAGAATAGCGAGACATTATTCAAAAAATATGTTCTGTGTCAATTCTTTAAAGCCTCGTATGTACATAGAAATTTATTGAAATCAGTGATAAAAGGCAACATTGATTATCCTTCTCTTTAGCCATACATATCCTAATTTAAAAGTGTTCTTACAGTCAAAAATGTTTAACTATACATTCTGTATATTGTGCAAGAATTACATTTGTTCAACAAAATGTTATGTTTTCATCTTCCTAGATGTGACATTTGTACATGTTTCGTTGAATGTCATTGTCCTTTCCTTCAGTGTTACTGTGGGGGTCATTCTGACCTGAACGCACGCTGCAGTTTATCGCAGCGGTGCGACCGGGTCAGAACTGCACATGCACCGGCACCGCAGTGCGCCGGCGCATGCCAGACGTCCGAAGGCTGTCGCTGCAGGACGATCGCCTCTGCCTGATTGACAGGCAGAGGCGGTCGCTGGGCAGGGGGACGACGAAACGGCGGCATTTGGACGTCATTTCGTGGGCGCAATCCGGCCAATGTAGGCATGGCCGGACCGTGCTGGGGGCGGGCTGCAGCGGCTGCGTGTGACGAGTAGCTCCCGGCCAGCATGCTAAAGCTGCGCTGGCCGGGAGCTACTCCTAAAGTGCAAAAGTATTGCCGCTGTGCGATGCTTTTGCACTTCTGCTGGGGGGGCCGGCACTGACATGGGGGCGGGATAGCCCTCTGCTGGGCGTCCCCCCGCATGTCTATGGACATCATCGTAACCCTGCAAAATTTTGCAGGGCTACGATCAACTCAGAATGACCCCCTTGTGTTCTTTGTTTTGAGCTGCAATGTTTTCATTGTACTTGATAATAATGCAAAAAAAGCAATAAATTATCATTTGCAAAAAAACACTATACATTCTGTAAGAATACAAGTGTTAATGTATTACATGGGGATGACACTAGAGGGCAGTGTGATACAGTATCTGGACAGAAAACTACAGTTTGACTGCTCTGAGAAAAAAAAACGTTTAACATAACCATTAGCTACTGTGCTAGGTGGGAATCCTAAAGGAGTGTTAGCTACAAAACAAATCAAGCAATGGAAGCTTGTGTTAATAGCCATTTGTAAGGTGCATTTCACTAGGATCTGAGAACATTATTATATTTAGGGGCCCATTTATCAAGTAATATTTGTGGCTATGCTCCAGAAAACGATTATGATTTTATGCTAGGCAGTGACTTGTCCATCTGTAAATATTATGTTTATTTAATGTTATTATGACTGTAATTGACCAATTTTATTTTGGATCTGGCATGAATGGTCGACCATGTTAAGGTCGACATTCATTAGGTCGACCACTATTGGTCAACATAGACATGGTTGACATGGACTAATAGTCGTCGCATGAAAATGGTCGACACGGGACAGCCAGACACATAAAAAGGTCGACATGGATTTTTTTAACAGTTTTTGGTGTAATTTTTTCCGTAACATGACCAGGAACCCCAATTAGTGCACTGCGTCCCCTTGCATGACTCGCTTCGCTTTCCATGCTGCGGGCAAGGTGCCTCACTCACCTTCCGCTTCGCTTGGCGTGGGTTACCGTTCCCAGTCGTAGTCCACGTGGATGGTAAAGTATGAAAAAAAAGCAAAAGAAAAAAAAAAAAAAAAAAAAGCCATGTCGACCTTTTCATGTGCCGACCTACCATGTCAATGTCGACCAATAGTGGTCGACCTACTGGCTGTCGACCTTAACATGGTCGACCATCCAAACAGATAACTTTTATTATAATTCTTTTGCGGTTACAAGAAAACCCCAAGGTGAGTCGTTGGTCTCTGGTAGGCCAGGCAACAGTAGCTAGATATAAGATCAGGATACACTTAAAATGCCGGCTGTTGGGATCCCGGCGTTCAGGATACCGACGCCAAAATCCCAACAGCCGGCAATACCAACAGCCGGAATCCCGGTGCACCAGGGCTATTCCCACTCGTGAGTGTACACAACACCCATAGAGTGGGAACAGATCCTGTGGCAAGCGCAGCGTGCCACCAAGCCCGCAAGGGTGCTCTTAAGGTTCACCATGCTCCCGGCATACTGGCGGGTGGGATGCCACTGTCGTGATATTGACAGTCAGCATCCCGCCTGCCTGGATAACGTATGTAACCCATAAGATCTGCATAATCACAGGTGACACCCTACAGACTGACAGGCCCATTTATAACCATGCTATAGCCTCCTATGTAATAAGGATCCAGGTGGTACCAGCCAGTCAGTAACACAGGCCAGCTGATTACCACCCAATAGCTTTATTCATATTACTGACCTTGTTTGAAAATAGATGGTAGCTTCTAAATCTTTATATATACTTACAGTAGATGTAACCTCCATATCATAAATCACATACACCATAGTCCTGTGCAGTATAATGTAAACCTATGTATAACATACCTCCCAACTTCTGAAGGAAGTAACGCAGGACCAGGCTTGCCTAACAATGGGGTGGGGCCACCCTGAGCAGCTGGACAGGCCACACCTCACCTCCCTGCAGTGTTAGATGCCATGTGGATCACTGGCTGCTTTGCAGAACAGAGCAGCCGTGATCATAGGCTCTTCCAACGAGCCCCCCTGCCCGCGGGACAGTTAGTTGGTACAATATAATGTGTCGTTAAAGTGCACAGACTAGAACCTGATCCCTAGAGGAGGGGGTGGCCCTTTAAGCAGTGAGGCCCACCGGTGGGTTCCTCTATACCCCTATGGGCCAGTCTGACCCTGTATATAAATGTATATATTTGAAAGATAAATAGCAAGCATATTCCAGGATGTCCAGAAATAAACCAATACACCATATTTGCAAAAAAGGAAAAAAAGGTATTAAGTCACACTAAAACGTGCAAAAATGCTCAATACTCATCATGTCACAAGGTACAGCGATCATGCGTGAAATCGTGCAGCAGACGGTCTGACAGTGTTTCGGTGCCTATAAACTCCTTTATCACGGCACATAGGGCCTAATTCAAGGTTGATTGCAAAACAACATTTTCCTCTAATGGGCAAAGCCATGTGCAGTGCAGGTGGGGCAGATATAACATGTGCAGAGAGAGTTAGATTTGGGTGGGATGTGTTCAACTAAAATCTAAATTGCAGTTGTGACGACGCTGCCAATCAATTCCACAAATATGCCAATTTGAGAATTGCCACATGCGACGTGTGGGGTCACTTTTGACACACGGGATTACTTAAATACCTTCAGCTGCCACCAGCAAAGTTTTTCAACGTATTACGGATGTTGTAGGTGTCTTTAGCTTTACCTGTCACACACACACTGCAATACTTCGAAAAATAGGTAGATGTGAGCCACACAGGCCTTGAGTTCATAAGAGCAACAGAATCAAAACTAAAATTAGAATTTTAATTTCAAGAATACTTCAGAGCTTTAGTTACAAAAAGGTTACAAAGATTATTAAGAATATTTTAAAAACACACACAGAATACAGCAATCTCAATAAATGAAAAGGAAATAAAACTTACAGAAACCCTATTCACTTACTCCAACGAATCTAGGTATTTCTGCTGTGGGGGATTTCACAAACGAATTGGCCTTATCAGCTCTCAATGTCCAGAGCTTGCAAATATCTGCTTTTGATGTAGAAATGTAATCCCCCTTTACAATGGTCATGTCAGGATCCCAGACCACAGATAATTTATATTTTGGACAATATACAATTCTCCCTCTTATCAGTATTTATAACCTCCTGGTCTGGTTATTGCACATGTCATCTCAAACTTTATGGTCTACAGAATAGATATCCCCCAGCCTGAAGGTATGGAGGTTAAATGCAGAACATTGCCTGTCAGCCATTTTGTCACATCTAGTCTGAAAGAATACAAAATTCTATATATACAGTCACTTGAAAACATTATTGGTGATTATTCCTACAGGTAACGCACACAAATCTAACTCTCTCTGTACATGTTATATCTGCCCCACCTGCAGTGCACATGGGTTTGTCCATTAGAGGAAAATGTTGTTTTGCAATCAACCTTGAACTAGGCTCACAGTATAGTATTATGCCCTGTAATGAATGTGCCCAACGGCAGCTATTTGATTGTTTACAGATCAGGCGCGACAACGTGAGATCTGCTTATAGACTCCTGAGATAGTGAGTATAAGTCTGAAACAAACCGTCAGTTTGGGTGTTTTGCATAGGTTTAGCCACTTTACATGCGTAAACCCATACATTTGGGTGTGACAAGTGCAATAAGTAATGTGGTCTCGCCCGATTGGCAAAACAACTAAATAGCTCTGTCGGGCACCAATTATATTTATCACCGCACAAAAAACAATTGAATTCCCCCGTTATAATAAATTCTCTTGTTTATATACACAATTAACCACTTTCACTTGTGATTTTTAAACACATACTGTATATGCACGTATATGTATATACTATTTTTAGTAACACATTTTTTTCTTGTCATTTTTTTCTTCTCCTATAATTATTTGCGCTGTTCCATCTCTTTTGTATACAGTGTATTTTTGTCTGTTATTTTTGTACTGTAACCACATTTTTTTATTCTCTCATCTGTCATTAGCATTCATTAGCACCAGGAACATTCTGTTAGTTTCATATAATAAACCTTTGCCTTTTTATCGGCCGTTTAAACTTCTTGATGATAATTTTCTCTGCATTCTGGAATTTGAGGAACTTGTTGCGACATAAACTGGCTGGATATAATGTGTCCCTCAGAAATATACAGTTCACAAACTAAAAAGTCAATACAACAATTGTGACGGATTTGCAATGTGTGGGCACGGATTCTGAAATGATCGGTGCACAGGTCAGCAAAACCTATAAATTCACTCTTCCCGTTTTGCTCTAGCAGATTAATTTGGTAATCAGCATTTGTCCTTGAAAGTGAAATACCTTGTTTTTGTTACTTGCTCTATTATCCTCTTATTATTGTTTTCCAATGTACTGATCCGTAGCTTTTCATACCAAACTGCCGACTCTGGCGCAGTGCAATCACTTCAGCAACACTGTATAATATGGTTATCCGTTTTCCCAATTTATGATAAATCCAAATAACCAATTATAGCAAAAGATTTTCTTGCAAACTCACAGATACTGTACCATTTATACTGTTGTAAGGATTACGCTAGTAAAGTACAAGTACTAATCTATTATACAGTAAGGAATGAGCTTTACTGAGGGTTGTAGCCAGACCCTAAGAACATCATGTACCATCAACAGACATTCCTTGTCATGATGCCACAATGACTCAAGCTGGGCACAAGATGTACCTCAGAATACACCAAATCTGCAAAACCAAGATTTCACTTTATAAAACAAGATGTTATCAGCTGACAGGAGTGTAGGTAGTATCAGGATATAGGGGGTGATTCCGAGTTGATCGCTCGCTAGCTGCTTTTAGCAGCATTGCACACGCTAAGCCGCCGCATACTGGGAGTGTATCTTAGCATAGCAGAATTGCTAACGAAAGCTTCGCTAATTTTCTCGTAACGATTACCCCGCAGTTTCTGAGTAGCTCCAGACTTACTCAGCCATTGCGACCAGCTCAGTCCTTTTCATTCCTGGTTTGACGTCACAAACACACCCAGCGCTTGCCCAACCACTCCCCCGTTTCTCCAGCCACTCCTGCGTTTTGCAACTTGAACTCCTGCGTTTTTCCGCACACTCCCATAAAACGGGCAGTTTCCGCCCAGAAACACCCACTTCCTGTCAATCACACTACGATCAGCACAGCGATGAAAAAGCTTTGTTATGCCGTGAGTAAAATACCTAACTTTTGTGTAAAATAACTAAGCGCATGCGCTCTGCGAACCTTGCGCATGCGCAGTAAGCGACTAATCGCAGTATAACGAAAATCGGCAACGAGCGAACAACTCGGAATGACCCCCATAGAGAGAAGGGATGGTAGGGGTGTGGCCTAATAGTGGAGGTGTGGCCAGATCCCTCTACTCCTCAAAATACGGGGGGAAAAAACTGTGCACCCCTCAGCCAGGGGCAGATACAGGGAAGGAGCTGGGGGCTGGGGAGAAAGGCTGCTGCCACTGATGGGTAATACATGGCAGGGGTGTGCAAATCCAGGCCCCTACTGGGCCCCTCCAACATGCCCGGGTAATTAGTACTTGTGTCCCCCCTTTCACCACCCTGGATAATATATATTTATAGGTGGGTTTGGCTACAGGATTCCACAAGGTTTTTATGGATTCAGGAGTCGCAAAAATCTATATATTTACTAGGCAAGCTGGCACTACCGTTAAATTAACCTGTGCAGTTGCCTACTAGGGCACCAACGGTTTGGAGGCACTATAAAGGCTGAATGAGCGACATTATGACTCTCATCCAGTGATTTGAATGACCCTGCGATGCTGCCACAGTGCCAGCCACTGTCATGACGAAAGAACATTTTACAGATCACGGTCCAGTGTGCCCCCATATCACATAGTCCCTGGTGTTCCCCAAAATCACATATAGAGCAGTATGGGTGGTGTAATGGTTAGCATTACTGCCTCACAGCACTGAGGTTGTGAGTTCGATTCCCACCATGGCCCCAATTGTGTGGAGTTTGTATATTCTCTCCGTACTTGCGTGGGTTTTCTCTGGGTGCTCCAGTTTCTTCTCAGAATATATTTGTAAGTTAACTGTCTCCGAGCCAGACTTATCAACTGCAGCTATTTGTATGTTTAACCAGTTTCCTGCATGAGCTAAAATGTGATATATTTCTTTTTAACAATATTCACCTGATTCTTTACAGAGTGTAAAGTGTCCTTTTTACATTATTGCAGCCAGAACCGCTGTGCTATGAGCCATAGGGGAATACATTCCAAGCATTAGTTGCTAGAATCAAATGCTTTCTGAAGTAGGGTGATTCATTATTTGGTGTTTCACAGTCCTCCCGTGCGATGTCTGCCACACAAATGGGAAGATATCACATGTCAATAAATAATGCATTGCGGTCATTAAATATTGATGTGTCTGGAACTACTCTTAGTTGCACAATTAGGATAACATTTTACATATCAACAATAAGCGGCAGTTTGCATAAGGCCGGGAAATCTAATTACAGTTGGTATTTGAAAGTAGTGCGTGTCGTGTTCTTGTTTATATCGAGCCAGTCAAAGCATTTGCTGAGAACACCCCTTGTTAAGACTTAAAGCCAGAAAAAGCTGTTGCAAAAATAAAAGTATTAGTCACGCATACTATTAATTGCAGGATATAACTGCAAGATCCATCATGCTTTTAGGGGTTTCAGAATCAGAATCAGCTTTATTGGTCAGGTGTACTCATGTACTGTCACGGGGACTGGGTTTTGTGAATCCGGAATTGTGGCGTGCGGTTTGGTATCGGTGACTTTAGGCAGGATTAGCCGAGCAGGTTGAATGAAAGTCTTTTCATAGAGCTTTAAAGGAGGTTCCACAGGTGCCCTAGCTGTTTACTTGTTAGAGCGGTTGCGTCGGCAGGACCTGTACGTCTGTGGACGAACGTCTGGCGGAAACCCGGATAGGAAGACTTTAGACTGGGGTAACTGAGACTTGCTGAGAGGGATGGTGACTCGGAGAGGTCAGCATGCGAGGAGAAATAACCGGGTGTAGATCCAGCAATCCAGGTGAGAACTCAGGGAACAGGATGCTTAGAAGCAATGCTGTGGAGCACAGGGAACTAGCACACAGAAGGCTGTGTGAGAGACGTTGCACTGGCAATTTGCTTACCCAGAAATCCCTAGATTTATACCTGCAGACTGTTTCCCATTGGATTTGCAAACCTTGCAGGTGACTGAGTGTTTTAGATTAGCTGACCCTTCCAAGGCGGCGACGCCCATCCCGGACCTCTGCAGCTGGAAGCTGCACAAATGTTTGCTGCTGCCTCTGAGACCTCTCCTCCCAGACATGCCTGCAAGTTGTGCCCCTCGCCAGCAGCCCGCACCCCACCGGAGGGACCGCGCCAGAGCATCCGGACAGGTAAGTACCGCTGGTCCCGGAACCCGATCCGCCGGACCGTGACATTACCCCCCCTTTTAGGGATGGCCACTGGACAGCCACCAGGTTTGCTGGGATTTTCTTCATGGAACTTGTGAAGTAAAGCGGGAGCATGAACATCCAAAGAATCCTCCCAGTAACGCTCCTCAGGACCGTAGCCCTTCCAATCCAGAAGATATTGTAGACGTCCATGTCTTACTCGGGAGTCAAGGATCTTCTTAATCTCGAATTCAATTTATAATAACTCTTGCGCTATAATTATATAATTACAAGATATGACTGACAAGAATAACAGACTCCTATTAAATTAAAAATATATTTAATATTGTATGAATTATCATGTATCATAAAACAAGACCGGTCTTAAAAGTTTAAACATCAAAAAATGACAAGTATATATACTTTCTAATAAATGGAGGTGGACTTAAGCATAATCTGTGCACAGAAGTGTAAAAACAAGCTCTATAGCTATATGACTTAATTAATGAGGTCAAAAAATTGAATCAAGTGTAGCTGCTGGTAAGACCCATATATTAATTGTTTCCAATAGATAGTCACTTTGTATCAAAGTTCTTTAGGATATAAAAATCCAACATATAACGATGAAATGAATAAGAGCCTTTTGTAACCGGAATCTTACGTGAGGTGAGAACAAGTGGTATCAGCAGAAGTACATCCCGACGACCACCACAGTGGCTTGTAGCTGTGGGGAAAATGGCACCTGCAATGGCGCCCGCTGTGACTTAACCTGCTCAGTCACGATGCTCCACGGGTATCCACCTCTACGTGCCGTTTGCAGGCACCGGTAAGCGGCTCCTCTCCACTCAAAATCAAATGACCAGGCAGAAGAATATTACAGCCGGTACGTGATGCGGGTCTAACTCCAGCTGGGGTCCAACAAAATCAGCTTCTGACGCGTTTCGCTCCTCCCACAGGGGCTTCCTCAAAGAATGAATACCTGCAGTCCAAGGACCCTTTTTATATGGCTGATATCAAATGCCATTGGTAAATTGGGTGATGAATTCACATCACCTGTTGATACACCTGCTTAGCCACCTCCTAGTCCAACCTCCTTAATTGAGACTACTAAGAGTCCTATTAACCCACTATGTAAAGGATATATACCTTACACAAAAAAAATTGATTAAACTTATGAATACAATCTAATGAAAATGAGTACACTCATATATATAAACAAGTTTCAATGCCCGCTTTATAAAAAATCTTTTACATAATAATTCGAAAATACAAATTATATTACGCTTGATCTTTCCCCTATTATAAAACATATAACCATTTTAGTCAACATGGTAAATCGAACCTGCAACCTCCTACTTCGTATCCCGTTGCGTTACCACTCCTCTATCTCTTCCTCCCAAACATATTGCGCTGTGTTAAAGTTTATATAGAGATGATCCCTCATCAGTTAAAAAATCCCTACTACACACATTGATACATTTAAATAACGGAGAATCTCGACACCAAGTGTCTTATAAAAAGAAGTAGCAACTTATTGAATGTCAATATCGTTTCAAATAAACTGTTAAATAAGAAAAATACGAAATAAAATCTACATACAAATCTACATATACAACGGATTAGACTTCCCACTTAAGAATAGAACTCCCAACCCAATCATTCAAAATCTGAATTTCTACCGATCCCCCATCTTTCAGCTGCCATTTCTAATGTAACTCCGAAATGGTATTAAACTCTGGTAATTGTACTATATACAATAACATCATCAGAAATGGGAATAACACTACAGTCTATCTATATATTGTTAAGTGTTCAAACAGCCAATTTATACCCACCCAATGTGGACTACTATCCCTTCATTAATCACTAAACCCACCTCTATACCCCTAAACTTTATATAACTCCTACAATGATGTTAATGATTATAGTAATTGTGGGGTGCACGGCCCCCTGAATTGTGTACCATATATCATGAACTGGAATGAAATCTTGTGAACTGTATTTGCTAATTATGCCCCGCCCCCTCCCACCCCCCAAAAAAAAACCTCTAACCCCAGATGAACCCACCCAATCTAATAACCTAAATGTGACTACTCTACATAATTGATGAGGTTCATACCTCCTGTGGAACCTACTAAGCAATTCAATACCACGATCCGTGACAACCTTTGGAGAGCGAGGAAGGATCTTACAAAACTTGTTTAACACTAAAGGCTTCAAAAGAGAAACATGAAAGGCTGGGAAGACTTTCAGGTACGGGGGTAACTTAAGCCTTTAAGTTACGGAATTGATGATTTGTTCAACTGGGAAGGGCCCAATGTAGCGAGGAGCGAACTTCATAGATGGAACACGTAACCTTAAATTGCGCGTAGAGAGCCAGACCTGATCTCCAACTGCCAATTTAGGTACCACCCTTCTCTTCTTATCAGCCCAGAACTTATAGCGAGCGGAGGCTTTTTGTAGATTTTGGTGAACTTTTCGCCAAACTCCGGAAAGTCTCTTGAGAGATTCCTGAACCGCAGGAAGATCTTGAGCTGGTAAAGCCAAGAACTGAGGAACTCGAGGATGGAAGCCAAATATGGTATAGAA
Source organism: Pseudophryne corroboree (assembly GCF_028390025.1). Lineage (NCBI taxonomy): Eukaryota > Metazoa > Chordata > Amphibia > Anura > Myobatrachidae > Pseudophryne > Pseudophryne corroboree. The sequence goes on along the minus strand of NC_086450.1, from coordinate 83,906,534 downwards.
AGGGGTATGACCTGTAGAAGAGTGGTAGGAGTTGTTGTGAGCAAACTCTGCCCATGGTAGTAGTTCTAGCCAGTCGTCTTGAGAAGAAGAGACATGAATTCTGAGGAACTTCTCCAAGTCTTGATTGACTCTCTCTGTACTTCCATTGGTTTGAGGATGATATGCCGTTGAGAATTTTAACTGTACCCGTAGGGCGGCACAGAGAGCCCTCCAGAATCTAGCCACGAACTGGACTCCCCAGTCAGAAACAATTTCGGTCGGAAGACCGTGGGACTTGAAGATCTCTGCAATGAAAAGCTAAGCTAACTCGGGTGCGGTGGGAAGACCCTTAAGAGGTACGAAACGAGCCATCTTAGAGAAGCGGTCTATGATTACCCAAATAGTAGTAAATCCTTTACAAGAGGGTAAATCCGTGATGAAGTCCATAGAAAGGTGGGTCCATGGCATCTTAGGAATAGTTAGAGGTATTAGCTCTCCCGCTGGCCGAAGACGAGGGATCTTATGCTGTGCACACTTGGTGCAGGAGGCCATATAAGAGGAAACATCAGACTTCAGTGCAGGCCACCAATACGAGCGTTGGATAAGGTCGGTTGTCTTATGGACTCCAGTATGACCGGAAAACCGAGAGGTATGGGCCCAGGTCAGTAATTTCTTCCGAAGGTGAGGAGGTACGAACACTTTTCCCAATGGAGGCTGTAGTTTAGTGGAGGCGAAGTTCCGAGACTCCAATACAGGCTGAGGAGAAGGAGAGTCGTTGGAATCCTCAGAGGAGTAGGATCGGGAGAGAGCATCTGCCTTCTGGTTTTGAGAACCAGGTCGAAAGGTTAGGGAGAAATTAAATCTTGAGAAGAACATTGCCCATCGGGCTAGACGAGGATTCAAACACTGAATATTCCTGAGAAAGATTAAATTCTTGTGATCAGTGAAAATAGTGATAGGAAACTTAGCCCCCTCCAAGAGATACCGCCACTCTTCCAATGCTAACTTAACAGCCAGTAGTTCTTGCTCTCCTATCGTATAGTTCCTTTCTGCTGGTAAGAACTTCTTGGAAAAGAACCCGCAAGGATGAAGTTTGTTGTCACTCAGACGTTGGGAGAGAACTGCTCCCACAGCATCGGCCGAAGCATCTACTTCTAAAACAAAGGCTTTATTGACATCGGGTTGCCTCAACACTGGAGCTGTAGTAAAAGCCTGTTTTAATCGTTGGAAAGCTTCGTCTGCAGATGTTGACCATTCTCTGGGATTAGCCTCCTTTCGAGTGAGAGCGGTGATAGGTGCCACTATAGAGGAGAATCCTTTGATAAATCTCCGGTAGAAATTTGCAAAACCCAAAAAGCGTTGGATTGCTTTAAGGGTGGTGGGTTTGGACCAATTTAGAACCGCTTGTACCTTGGCTGGATCCATCTCTAATCTTGAACCAGATATTATGTAGCCCAGGAAGGGCATGGAGGATTGTGCGAAAAGACAATTTTCCAATTTGCAGTACAAATGATGTTGGCGAAGCCTCCGCAGCACCTCTTGGACTTGAGAATGGTGATCTTTCAGGTTGGTCGAGAAAATTAGTATGTCATCTAAATAGACTACTACAGAACTATAGAGTAAATCACTGAAAATTTAATTTACAAAATTTTGGAAAACTGCTGGTGCGTTGCTAAGCCCGAAGGGCATGACTAAATACTCGAAGTGCCCATCACGAGTGTTTAACGCCGTTTTCCATTCGTCACCCGCTCTGGACCGGATCAGGTTGTATGCTCCCCTGAGGTCCAACTTGGTGAAGACAGAGGCACCCTTAACCCGGTCAAATAGCTCTGAGATCAAGGGCAACGGGTAATGATTTTTTATTGTTATGTCGTTCAGACCCCGGTAGTCAATGCAGGGACGAAGACCACCATCCTTATTTTGGACCAAAAAGAACCCCGCACCGGCTGGAGAGGTAGAAGGCCGAATAAATCCTCTAGCTAGATTTTCCTTGATGTATTGCGACATGGAGTCGGTCTCAGGGGACGATAGAGTATATATTCGCCCTCTAGGAGGAATCTTTCCCGGAATCAGGTCAATAGGGCAGTCCCAGGGTCTGTGGGGTGGTAAGACTTCTGCTGCCTGTTTGCTGAAGACATCAGAAAAGGAGGAATACTGAGACGGAATTTGTGGTAGGATCTCCAGTTGGCTCTTATTCACATGTTTAACACTGGTAAGACAAGTTTGAGCACACGACTCTCCCCAGGCCAAAATTTGCATATTCACCCAATCAATTCTTGGGTTGTGCTTCTGGAGCCAAGGAAGTCCCAAAACAATTTCATGAGTAGCTATTGGAATGACTAAGAAATTAAGTAACTCCTTATGGAGAGCTCCTACACATAGCTGAAGGGGAAGAGTCTGGTGGGTAACTACTCCACTGCAGATTCGACTTCCATCTACAGCGGAAAGGGCAATTGGTCGGGAAAGCTCAACTGTAGGAATCCGTAGTCGCTGTACCACATCTGCCGTGATAAAGTTTTCAGCAGCTCCCGAATCTAGGAGAGAGAAAAACCCTTTAGAACCCTGTGGCAGGCCCAGAGAAACCTCTAGGACAGGCTCAGAACGAGATGGAGACGATGTCACCACTCCTAACCTAATGTCTCCTCTTCTGGTTAGGAGCGCTAGTTTTCCGTACGCTGGGTGCAAGAGGCTACCAAATGTCCTGAACCTCCGCAGTATAGGCAAAAGTTCTCCCTGCGCCTTCTCTGACGCTCCTCTGGCGAGAGACGAGCCCTATTGATCTGCATAGACTCATCCTGGGACGCTTCAGCTGACACACTCGAGGAAGAAGGCGGAGGAGGACGGAACCTTGGGCGCTCCCCATGATTCTTCTCTAACTGGCGCTCTCTAAAACGAAGGTCAATCTTGGTACAAAGGGAAATCAAGTCGTCTAATTTGGGCGGAAGGTCCCGGGTAGCCAACTCGTCCTTGATTTTGTCAGACAGACCTTTCCAGAAGGCCGATACTAGTGCCTCCTCATTCCACCGTAATTCTGAAGAATAGGTCTGGAATTGTACTACATACTGTCCCACAGACCAGTTTCCCTGCCGGAGGCGCATTATCTCGATTGATGCCGACGTGGTTCTTCCGGGCTCATCGAAAAATTTTCGGAAGGTAGCGATGAATTCATCATATTTGTCAAGTAGAGAATCAGCTCTCTCCCACAGGAGTGACAACCAATCCAGGGCTGGACCGGCCAGGAGGGAGACGATATATGCTACCTTTGCCTTCTGTGATGGGAAGTTAAAGGGCTGTAAAGAGAAATGAATCTCATACTGGTTTAAGAACCCGCGGCACATCTTCGGGTTCCCGTCGAATTTGGTGGGCGTCGGTAGTCGCAGGGATGAAGGGGAAGCTACCATAGGTACTGGGGCGGTCGGCACTTGCTGAGTCTCCGGGCGTCGACCAGTGGCGACATGAGCAATGTCGGCTTGCATGGAATCCTGGCGGATAGCCATCTCTTGAAGAAATTGAGCTAATTGGCGCTGGGATTCCTCTAGACTCTCCAGACGAGCTGCTATGCCCTGTAGAAGATCCGTACCGGAGCCATGAGCACCCACCGGATCCATATTGGCCAGTACAAACTGTCACGGGGACTGGGTTTTGTGAATCCGGAATTGTGGCGTGCGGTTTGGTATCGGTGACTTTAGGCAGGATTAGCCGAGCAGGTTGAATGAAAGTCTTTTCAAAGAGCTTTAAAGGAGGTTCCACAGGTGCCCTAGCTGTTTACTTGTTAGAGCGGTTGCGTCGGCAGGACCTGTACGTCTGTGGACGAACGTCTGGCGGAAACCTGGATAGAAAGACTTTAGACTGGGGTAACTGAGACTCGCTGAGAGGGATGGTGACTCGGAGAGGTCAGCATGCGAGGAGAAATAACCGGGTGTAGATCCAGCAATCCAGGTGAGAACTCAGGGAACAGGATGCTTAGAAGCAATGCTGTGGAGCACAGGGAACTAGCACACACAAGGCTGTGTGAGAGACGTTGCACTGGCAATTTGCTTACCCAGAAATCCCTAGATTTATACCTGCAGACTGTTTCCCATTGGTTTTGCAAACCTTGCAGGTGACTGAGTGTTTTAGATTAGCTGACCCTTCCAAGGCGGCGACGCCCATCCCGGACCTCTGCAGCTGGAAGCTGCACAAATGTTTGCTGCTGCCTCTGAGACCTCTCCTCACAGACATGCCTGCAAGTTGTGCCCCTCGCCAGCAGCCCGCACCCCCACCGGAGGGACCGCGCCAGAGCATCCGGACAGGTAAGTACCGCTGGTCCCGGAACCCGATCCGCCGGACCGTGACATGTACACTAGGAATTCTTTATGGTATAATGCATTGCCAAGCAGCAACATGAAGGGGGAATACATAGCATAAGAAGGGGGAAAAACGTAGCATAAATTACAAACATTACACGTATGAGTTCATACTGCACATTGCAACTGTACAATAGACTCAACATATTAGACATATTATACATGTAAGACTAAAAACGAAGGCTGCTTGGCAGAGCAGCACCGAGGCAGCAATCCCTGGCGCCAACTAGAACTCAAACAATGCACATAATACAGAAGATTTAAGTATTACATCAAAAGATAAACCACACAGACAATAAAAAAAAAGAAAAAGCACACAGAAACAATAATGCATGATTGGTGTAGGTATTTTGGGTAATAACCTCCAGGGGTTGTGTATTCCACCCTCACAAGGTACCAGGTGCGGCAGCCATCTTAGGCGCACTGCGTAGGATTACCCAGGGTGGAATAGTCCACCCCTAGAAGAGAAAACAAAATGGTGAGATTGCAGAGTCCTTAAATTCAGAGTAGGGTTCCAATCAGGTTCATGTATTTTTCATCACATCCACAAGCGCACCAGATAAGGCAGCCATGTTGGGCGCACTACGAAGGTTACACAGTGGGTGATGAGCCATACAAGGGCCAAATGCATGTATGGGAAACTGACATGTGTGTTGGAGTATGCTATACTCTGCTGTGTTTTCACCAACCAGTTGACGCTGCCTGGTCCTAGTAACGTCGTTCAGCCTAGCCAGCCACTCACCGTTGTCTCTTTGTTAGGTATTAAGCGGTAAGATGCACAGGACACTCATCAGTCACATCAGTTAGTGGAAGTGGAAGATTCTGGCGGTGCCTATGTTCTAGTGCTGGATTATTTTAAGATTTCATTGGGGAAGGGTGAGAATACGTTTAGTGTGGGTGCCCCAGGAAGTGATGTTCAATTACTGGGCCCAGTAATTCATAGTTGTTAATGGGATCCAGTGAGGATCCCAGCGTTCGTGATCTTGGCAGTTGGAATACCGACGGCGGAATCCTGTCACCGGGATCCCGACATAGATCGCAATGCCGGTGCTGGGATCCCGATATACTGTAGATCGCAATGCCGACGTCGGTATCCCAAAAGTAAGTATGCTGGGACTGTTGAAAGGTATGCCGTGGGGTGGTGGTGGGGGTCAGTTTAGGCAGTGGGAGGAGGGTTAGGGCTAGGCTACAGGGGGAGGGGTGTAGGCTACGGGGAGGGATGGTTAGGGGTAGGCATCACCGGGGAGGGTTAGGTTTAGACTGCTGGGAGGGGAGGTTAGGTTTCGGCATCACCGGGAAGAGTTAGGGTTAGGCTGCGGGGGGAGGAGAGGGGTTGGGGTGTGGCTAAAATCAGGCTGCGGGTAAGGAGGGTTAGGGATCTTAGTGATTAAGGGTAACATACTTACCTAGTAGGTGTCAGGATCCTAAGCGTTGGGTTGCTACTGTCGGTATTCTGACTGCCAGCATCCCAAGCACCAGGTTCCCGAAACCATCTCGTTGTTAACATATCTTGAATCCAAAAAGTAGCTGCTATAATCTTGTGCACATTCCATTTAAACTATAACACACATAGGAGTGACAATTATTTGAAATTTACATTGGCAGAATATCTTTTGCAGTTATTACATACAGTATATATATATATATATATATATATAGATATATATATTATCTTTTGCAGTTATCAAAGACAGTGTGGTGTGTGTATACAGTATATATATATATATATATATATATATATATCAATACGAGGGTGCGGCACTCTGCTAGTCTCATAAAGAAACGGACATCCGTCCAAATGCGAAGAAGACATTTGGACGGATGTCCGTTTCTTTATGAGACTAGCATGAGTGCCGCACCCTTGTATTGATATTTAATTAACACCGTGAGGGCACCAGTGAAAGCTATCTGTGAAGGCTTATATGGAGTGTCGGACCGCAGCATCCGATATATATATATATATATATATATATACACTGCTCAAAAAAATAAAGGGAACACTTAAACAACACAATGGGGGTCATTCCGAGTTGTTCGCTCGGTAAATTTCTTCGCATCGCAGCGATTTTCCGCTTAGTGCGCATGCGCAATGTTCGCACTGCGACTGCGCCAAGTAAATTTGCTATGAAGTTAGTTATTTTACTCACGGCTTTTTCTTCGTTCAGGCGATCGTAGTGTGATTGACAGGAAGTGGGTGTTTCTGGGCGGAAACTGGCCGTTTTATGGGTGTGTGGGAAAAAACGCTACCGTTTCTGGGAAAAACGCGGGAGTGGCTGGAGAAACGGAGGAGTGTCTGGGCGAACGCTGGGTGTGTTTGTGACGTCAAACCAGGAACGAAAAGCACTGAACTGATCGCAGATGCCGAGTAAGTCTGGAGCTACTCAGAAACTGCTAAGAGGTGTGTAATCGCAATTTTGAGAATCTTTCGTTCGCAATTTTACTATGCTAAGATTCACTTCCAGTAGGCGGCGGCTTAGCGTGTGCAAAGCTGCTAAAAGCAGCTTGCGAGCGAACAACTCGGAATGAGGGCCAATGTAACTACAAGTCAATCACACTTCTGTGAAATCAGACTGTCCACTTAGGAAGCAACACTGATTGACAACTAATTTCACATGCTGTTGTGCAAATGGAATAGACAACAGGTGGAAATTATAGGCAATTAGCAAGACACCCCCAATAAAGGAGTTGCTCTGCAGGTGGTGACCACAGACCACATCTCAGTTCCTATGCTTTCTGGCTGATGTTTTGGTCACTTTTGAAAGCTGGCGGTGCTTTCACTCTAGTGGTAGCATGAGACGGAGTCTACAACCCTCAAAAGTGGCTCAGGTAGTGCAGCTCATCCAGGATGGCACATCAATGCGAGCTGTGTCAAGAAGGTTTGCTGTGTCTGTCAACGTAGTGTCCAGAGCATGGAGGCGCTACCAGGAGACAGGCCAGTACATCAGGAGACGTGGAGGAGGCCGTAGGAGGGCAATAACCCAGCAGCAGGACCGCTACCTCCGCCTTTGTGCAAGGAAGAACAAGAGGAGCACTGCCAGAGCCCTGCAAAATGACCTCCAGCAAGCTACAAATGTGCATGTGTCTACTCAAACGATCAGAAACAGACTCCACGAGGGTGGTATGAGGGCCAGATATCCACAGGTGGGGGTTGTGCTTACAGCCCAACACCGTGCAGGACGTTTGGCATTTGCCAGAGAACACCAAGATTGGCAAATTCGCCACTGGCGCCCTGTGCTCGTCACAGATGAAAGCAGGTTCTCACTGAGCACATATGACAGACGTGACAGAGTCTGGAGACGCCAAGGAGAACGTTCTGCTGCCTGCAACATCCTCCAGCATGACCGGTTTGGCAGTGGGTCAGTAATGGTGTAGGGTGGCATTTCTTTGGGGGGCCGCACAGCCCTCCATGTGCTCGCCAGAGGTAGCCTGACAGCCATTAGGTACCGAGATGAGATCCTCAGACCCCTTGTGAGACCATATGCTGGTGCGGTTGGCCCTGGGTTCCTCCTAATGCAAGACAATGCTAGACCTCATGTGGCTGGAGTGTGTCAGCAGTTCCTGCAAGACGAAGGCACTGATGCTATGGACTGGCCCGCCCGTTCCCCAGACCTGAATCCAATTGAGCACATCTGAGACATCATGTCTCGCTCCATCCACCAACGTGGCGTTGCACCACAGACTGTTCAGGAGTTGGCGGATGCTTTAGTCCAGGTCTGGGAGGAGATCCCTCAGGAGACCATCCGCCACCTCATCAGGAGTATGCCCAGGCATTGTAGGGAGGTCATACAGGCACGTGGAGACCACACACACTACTCAGCCTCATTTTGACTTGTTTTAAGGACATTACATCAAAGTTGGATCAGCCTGTAGTGTGTTTTTCCACTTTAATTTTGAGTGTGACTCCAAATCCAGACCTCCATGGGTTAATAAATTTGATTTCCATTGATAATTTTTGTGTGATTTTGTCGTTAGCACACTCAACTATGTAAAGAACAAAGTATTTAATTAGAATATTTCATTCATTCAGATCTAGGATGTGTTGTTTGTGTTCCCTTTATTTTTTTGAGCAGTGTGTATATATATATATATATATATATACTGTATATATAGGTATCTCTGAACCAACCGCACGCACTGTGAGTCCACTCTCAGAGTGCCAGTCACATAATAAGTTACAATATAATCCAATAAGAGGCCGGCATCTCTAGTAAATGCAAAAAAAAACCTTATGAAAGATTAAAAGGATATAGTACAAAAGTACATGTACAAAAAGTGCAGCAGAGGCATGACTGAGGGTATCAGACGTGAGCACATGGGGTACCTGACAACTACCACAAGTAGCTTGAACTGCAATATGGTATAAATAGCACACCTCTGCAAACTGGTACGCAACAGCTGTTTTGTGCTTGTCCAGGATGAAGGTGCCATACGAGCACCGAAACGGCTGTTGACTTACCTCCCTGATTTGGTCATGCCCCCTCAGTATCACCCAGGTTCACCAGCAGCAATTTTGTTACCACTTTTATTGATCCTCTATTCCCTAGGAAAAACTCCCAACGTGCCCACTCAGTGCCATAATGGAATGGAATTTCCAGTTGACTTCCAGTATAGTTCTATAGTGACCTATAGTGACCAAAGACATCTAACCAGTGGGCATCCCCACAAGCACTGGAGGAGGTCAGCCTCACTTTGATTACATTTAGGCCAGCGATAAGGATCAGACATACCCAGCAGGTGGGGTATTACTGTCTAGGCTGACCAGCGAAAGGTCGACAGGCACAAAGTCGACACATGAAAAAAAAGGTTGACATGACAAAAAAATAGTCGACACAGAGAAAGGTAGACTTTTTTGGTGTTCTTAACTCCGTAAGGTGACGGAAACCCCAATTAGCACACCACGTCCCCTCGCATGCTTCGGGTAAGGTTACTATTCCCAATCGTAGTCCACGTAGATCGTAAAGTATGAAAAAAGTTATAAAAATATAAAAAATTGTGAAAAGGTCAAGTCAACATTTTCCTGTCGACCATTGCAATGTCGACCTAATGCCTGTCGACTATTATTGGTTGACCTATTGACTATCGACCTTATCCAAGTCAACAGGGCTGTTTCTAGACAATTTGGCTCCCAGTGCGAACAGTAAAAACAGGATTTTTATACCTACCGGTAAATCCTTTTCTCCGAGTCCGTAGAGGATGCTGGAGTCCACTTTAGTACCATGGTGTATAGATGGCTCCGCAGGAGCCATGGGCACTTTAAGACTTTTTCAGAGTGTGAACTGGCTCCTCCCTCTATGCCCCTCCTCCAGATTTCAGTATAGGAACTGTGCCCAGGGAGACGGACAATTCGAGAAAAGGATTTACTTTTAAGTTAATGGTGAGATTCACACCAGCTCACACTTCAACCATGCCGCACAACATGGTATTCAACCTAACACATGCTAACCAGCATGAACATTACAGCAACGTGCTGAAAACAATTTTAACACAACACCTGTGTAAAACTATAACAAAATAACTACTGCAGCATCCTCTACGGACTAGGAGAAAAGGATTTACCGGTAGGTATAAAAATCCTGTTTTCTCATACGTCCTAGAGGATGCTGGGGTCCACTTTAGTACCATGGGGTTATACCAAAGCTCCAGTACAGGCGGGAGAGTGCAGATGTCCCTGCAGAACCGATTGACCAAACTTTAGGTCATCAGCGGCCAAGGTGTCAAACTTGTAAAACTTAGCAAAAGTGTTTGTCCCTGACCAAGTAGCTGCACGGTAAAGTTATAATGCCGAGACCCCCCGGGCAGCCACACAGGATGAGCCCACCTTTCTTGTAGAATGGGAATTCACCGAATTCTGCATCGCAATCCTGCCGTGGAATGAGCGTGTTGAATCGTACCTCTGATCCAGCGCGCAATCGTCTGCTTAGAAACAGGACACCCAATCCTGTTGGGAGCATACAGGACAAACAGAGCGTCTGTTTTCTGTATCCGAGCCGTTCTTGCGACATAAATGCTCAAAGCTCTGACCACATCCAGAGACTTCTAACCAGCAAAGGTGTCAGAAGCCACTGGCACCACAATAGGTTCGTTTACATGGAAAGAAGAAACCACCTTTGGAAGAAATTGCTGACGAGTTCTTAGCTCAGCTCTATCTTCATGGAATATCAAGTAAGGGCTCTTGTGAGACAAGGCCCCTAACTCAGACACCCTCCTTGTGGATGCCAAGGCCAACAGCATGACCACTTTCCAAGAGAGAAACTTCAACTCCACCTCCTGGAGAGGTTCAAACCAATCTGATTGAAGGAACTTCAACACCACGTTAAGATCCCACGGTGCCGCAGGAGACACAAATGGAGGTTGGATGTGCAGAACCCTTTTCACAAACGTCTGAACTTCTGGAAGGGAGGCCAATTGTTTCTGAAAGAAAACAGACAAGGCCAAAATCTGGACCTTGATTGAACCCAATCGTAGGCCAGTATTCACACCCGCCTGAAGAAAATGGAGAAAACGTCCTAACTGAAACTCTTCCGTTGGAGCCTTCTTGGTTTCATACCAAGACACATATTTTCTCCAAATACGGTGGTAATGCTTAGACATTACTCCTTTCCTGGCCTGAATAAGAGTGGGAATGACTTATTTGGGAATACCCTTTTGGGATAGGATCCGGCGCTCAACAGCCATGCCGTCAAACGTAGCCGCTGTAAGTCTTGATACACGCACGGCCCCTGCTGTAGCAGGTCCTCGCGAAGAGGAAGAGGCCGAGGATCTTCTATGAGCAACTCCTGAAGATCTGGATACCAAGCTCTCCTTGGCCAGTCTGGGACAATGAGGATCGCTCAAACCCCTGTTCTTCTTATGATTTTGAGAACTTTTGGTATCAGTGGAAGTGGAGGGAAGACATACACCGACCGAAACACCCACTGGGTCACCAATGCATCCACTGCTATTGCTTGAGGGTCTCTCGACCTTGAACAATATCTCTGAAGCTTCTTGTTGAAACGAGATGCCATCATGTCTACTTGAGGAACTCCCCAAAGACCTGTCACCTCTGCGAAAACTTCTTGGTGGAGGCCCCATTCTCCTGGATGGAGATCGTGTCTGCTGAGGAAGTCTGCTTCCCAGTTGTCCACTCCTGGAATGAAAATTGCCGACAGAGCTCTTGCATGTCTTTCTGCCCAGAGGAGGATCTTTGTCACCTCTGCCATTGCCGCTCTACTTTTCGTTCCGCCCTGACGGTTTATGTACGCTACTGCTGTTATTTTGTCTGACTGGATCTGTATGGGTTGATCTTGAAGAAGATGCCCCGCTTGTAGAAGGCCGTTGTAAATGGCTCTCAACTGCAGAACGTTTATGTGAAGACAGGTTTCTTGACTTGACCATCTTCCTTAGAAGCTTTCCCCCTGTGTGACTGCTCCCCAGCCTCGGAGACTTGCATCCGTGGTTACTAGGACCCAGTCCTGAATCCCGAACCTGCATCCTTCCAGGAGGTGAGAACAGTGCAGCCACCACAGGAGAGAAATTCTGGCTTTGGATGACAGGATTATCCTCTGATGCATGTGTAGATGGGATCCAGACCACTTGTCCAATAGGTCCCACTAGAATACTCTGGCATGGAATCGGTCAAACTGTATGGCCTCGTAGGCCGCTACCATCTTCCCAACAACCAAATGCATTGATGAATCGACATTCTTGTTTGTTTCAGAATTTGTTTGACCATTCTCTGGATTTCCAGAGCCTTTTCTACTGGAAGAAATACCCTCTGTAATTCTGTGTCCGGTATCATCCCCAGAAACGATAATCTTGTCGTCGGTTCCAACTGTGACTTTGGAAAATTTATGATCCAACAGTGTTGTTGAAGTACTGTCAGGGAGAGTGCAATATTCTGCACCAACCTTTCCCTGAACCTCGATTTTATCAGGAGATCATCCAGGTAAGGAATTATATTGACTCCTTGCTGTCGAAGGAGGACCATCATCTCCGCCATCACCTTGGTGCCCTCGGTGCCGTGGAGAGTCCGAACGGCAATGTCTGAAATTGGTAATGACAATCCTGCACTGCAAATCTCAGATAAGCTTGATGCGGAGGATAGATAGGAACATGTAAGTAGTCATGTTTTATGTCCACTGACACCATGAAGTCCCTTTCCTCCAGACAGGAAATCACTGCCCTCAGAGATTCCATCTTGAATTTGAACCATTGCAGGTAGAGATTCAGTGTTTTCAAATTTAGAATCGGTCTGACCGAGCCGTCCGGATTCGGAACTACGAAAAGGCTTGAATAAAACCCTTCTCCTTGTTGTGACAAGGGAACCAGGACAATCACTTGATCCTGACACAATTTTTGTATTGCTGCTGATACCACTTTCCTGTCTGGGAAAGAAACTGGTAAGGCCGATTTGAAAAATCGGCATGGGGGAATGTCTTGAAACTCCAGCTTGTACCTGTGGGACACTATTTGTAAGACCCACGGGTCCAGGCCAGATTGAACCCAAATCTGACTGAAGAGTTTCAGACGTGCCCCCACTTTAGCGGACTCCCGCAAGGGAGCCTCATCGTCATGCTGAAGATTTGGCAGAAGCAGAGGTTGATTTCTGCTCCTGTGATCCTGGAGACGCTGACTTTTTACCTTTTCCCCTTCCTTTGCACGCAAAGAAAGGGGAACCTTTACCCTTTTTGTATTTATTGGGCAGAAAGGACTGCATCTGAGAGTGATGTGTCTTTTTCGCCGGCGCAGGAGCATTAGGCAAAAATGTCGACTTACCTGCGGTAGCCGCAGAAACTAAGGCATCCAGCCCATCTCCAAACAAGGCCTCGCCTTTATACGGGAGAGCCTCCATATTCCTTTTGGAATCTGCGTCAGCATACCATTGGCGAATCCACAACGCCCTACGTGCTGAAACAGCCATGGTAGCGGCTCTTGATCCCAAGAGACCAATATCTTTCATGGCTTCCAGCATATATGCAGCAGCGTCTTTGATATGACCTAATGTTAGGAGTATCTCGTCTCTATCTATTGTGTCAATGTCTGATGACAAGTTTCTGACCACTTTTCAATAGCACTACTCACGCACGCACAGGCAATGGTAGGCCTGAGTAGTGTCCCATTGGTCACATAAATAGATTTTAACGTAGTCTCTAACTTGCGGTCTGTCGGCTCCTTTAGTGAAGCCGTCCCAGGCGCAGGGAGAATCACCTTTTTTGTTAACCGTGACAGGGCACTGTCTAAAATGGGGGGTGATTCCCACCTTTTCCTGTCCTCTGCAGGAAAAGGGTCAGCTGCCTGAATTCTTTTTGGAATCTGAAATTTCTTTTCAGGGTTAGTCCGGACTCCCTCAAAGAGACTGTTCAGCTCATGAGATGAAGGGAAAGTTACATTAGTTTTCTCTTCTTTATTAAAGTAAGCCTTCTCCTGTGGTAAAGGAGGGTGCTCCGTAACTTCTAACACCTCCTTTATAGCAACAATCATGTATTGGATGTTTTTCGCTAACTTTGGATCTATTCCCCTGGAATCACTAGTGTCGACACAGGAATCAGAGTCCGTATCAGTTTGTACTACTTTTGCTAAAGATCTTTTTTGTGAACCAGAGGGGTCCCCTGTGGATGAAAAGGCAGAACTATTAAAAATCACATCTTCCACTGATTTTCTCCAGTTTTCTGCATGAGACTCAGACTTATCCAATCTCTTACTGATATGATTCACACTATCACGTAATTCTTTCACCCATTCAGGCTCGTGGTGCGACAGCAGCACCACCACATTACAAATCTGTGTCCCTAAAATGGCTCCCTCAGGGGAAGAGCTCCCTGCCTCAAACATGTCACACACGTGCACAATCACACCACAGACACTCCGGGGCTTATTGGTGACAGACCCACAGTAAAATCTGTCAGAAGTACACAGAACAGGAAATGCCAGCTCACAACTCAGCGCCAAGGAAAAAATCCTTGTGTCATGTACTTTGTACACATAGACCTTAAGCGCTTATATAATGGCAATATGATTGAGCACCCAAATTACACTCCCCCCCCCCTTTTTGCACCCTGATACTTGATTCAGAAGTGGAGAGGAGGATCAGCGTTTCTTTCCCTGCAGCAGGTGGGAGAAAATGGCGCTGAGCAGTGTGCTGGCTGCCTGAGGAAGAAGCTCCGCCCCCTGAAATGGCGCGTTTCCCCTCAGAGCTAATTACTAATCTTTATACTGGCGGGGGAGTAGGACTGTGCCACAACATCATATGCTACCTTTTGCCAGTGAGAGTAGGTTTCATGCTGCCCAGGGCGCCCCCCCCCCCCCCCTCTCACCCTGCACCCTGCTGGGCTCTGTGTTATGGACAGCATGCTTGCGCAGCGTTCCCGCTCGCTGCGCGGTACCTTAAGCCGTCACGACGACCAGAGGTCCCTCTCTGCAGATCTCCGGTAACACTACTCACCAGTCTTCTGACTTCTGGCTCTGTTAGGGGGGTGACGGCGTGCTGTGGGAGTGAGCGCATAGCCGTAGCTAGTGTTCAGTACTCTTCAGGAGCTAATGGTGTCCTGTCAGCAGAAGCAGAGCCATGAAACTATTTAGGAAGTTGGTTCCTACTTCTTCTCCCTAAGTCCCACGAAGCAGGGAGACTGTTGCCAGCAGTCTCCCTGTAAAATAAAAAACCTAAATAAAGTCTTTCAGTAGGACTCAGTAGAGCTCCACTAGAGTGCGACCAGTCTGCCTGTGCACATTTTCTATACTGAGGTCCGGTGGAGGGACATAGAGGGAGG
This sequence comes from Pseudophryne corroboree, assembly GCF_028390025.1. Taxonomy (NCBI): domain Eukaryota; kingdom Metazoa; phylum Chordata; class Amphibia; order Anura; family Myobatrachidae; genus Pseudophryne; species Pseudophryne corroboree. The sequence goes on along the minus strand of NC_086450.1, from coordinate 83,891,464 downwards.
AGCCAGTTCACACTCTGAAAAAGTCTTAAAGTGCCCATGGCTCCTGCGGAGCCGTCTATACCCCATGGTACTAAAGTGGACCCCAGCATCCTCTAGGACGTATGAGAAAAAATGTGCCCCCCCCCCCCATAGATATTAAAAGAAAACTATGAAGGGGCGTGGTCTTGCTAAAATGGGCATGGCCCATTACACCCCAGTTTTTGACTACCTTACACCCCGGTTTTTGACCCTGTACCAACAGACCTCGGCCACCACAGGAAAGAAAAAAATTCCACCATATTAAGCCATATACAGTAATGCCCCCTGCACCATATTATGCACCATATTATGCCACACACTGCAATGCCTGTGATACATTATGCCAACTAGTAAGGTTTCTAATTACTTTTTAATGACCTGCTTGTCGACAGAGGTTTCATGCTCTGGGTTCCATGCTTGTTGCCACGGGTTTCATGCTCTGGGTTCCATACTACTAACTGCAGTCTGAGCCAGGGGTTTCATGCTCTGGGTTCCATGCTCATTGCTAGGGGTTTCATGCTGTGGGTTCCATGCTCGTTGCCAGGGGTGTGTAATGCTCATTGCCAGGGTTCCATGCTCGTTGCCAGGGGTTTCATGCTCTGGATTTGGGTATCATGCTCAGTGTCATGCTCATTGAAAGGGGTGTGTACTGCTCATTGCCAGGGGTGATTAATGCTCATTGCCAGGGGTGTGTAATGCTTGTTACCAGAGGTTTCATCATGCTTTGGTTCTGGGTGTCATGCTAGTTGCTAGGGGTGTGTAATGCTCGTTGCTAGGGGTTTCATGCTTTGGTTCTGGGGTTCATGCTCATTGCCAGGGGTGTGTAATGCTTATTGCCAGGGGTTTTTATGCTGTGGGTGTAATGCTCGTTGCCAGGGGTGTATACTCGTGGGCACCAGCCAGACCACCAGCACTGCTATCCTGCTCTCACTCCTCCAACCCATAGTACTCCGCTCAGGGGGCAGAGTTTCGCAAAATGACATAGTTGTGTTGTGACATCACATCATTTTGTGAAACTCCACCCCCAAGCAAAGTTCAATGGGAGGGAGGAGGGGGAGCAGGATACCAGCCAGCAGGTGTTGCGGCAGGCACCCCATGTGATCGCACGGCTCACCCGCTGCTAGAAACGGCATTCCATGTCAACCTAGCATCAAGATACCCAGCAGGTGATAAATATGCTTCATAAAGTATATGAAGGAAAAGGTTGGTGACGTACATACTAGCTGACAAAGGCTACAAGAGGCACAAAGTGTGTGACCCAATTGGGCAATATCAAAAGAGCACAAAAATGGTAACCACGTACCAATGCCTGTTTTAATTGTAGCATGATCATTTGTAACACCCAGGTAAGTATGGTGTTAGTGGAGTGGGGTATCGGATTTACACCTTTCCAGAACTGATTGGTATGTTTGACACGGGTTCACTGCTTCTTCACAGAGGTAACAAGGTGTACTGTGACAGAGAGACTGGTATCTCCAGATAAAGTCTCACTCTATTGACTTTACCCAGTTTTAACAGTCTTTTAAACAGGTTTCTAAATCTTAGACTAAGCAATTGGACTCAATTTCAAGAGTATTCAGTTTATAAGTATAACAAAACAATGCAACACTTTTACCATACCTCCCAACTGTCCCTATTTTTGCGGGACAGTCCCGTTTTTTTGGGGCTGTCCCACCCGCGGGCCACAGTGTCCCGCGGTGGGGGGGGAGGCAGTCGGGAGACTCCTGTCATCGCTGCCCTGCTTAGCAGAGCAGCGGTGAACAGACGCTGTGCGCATGCGCACAGCGTCTATTCACTGGAGTCAGAGGGAGAGGGGGCATGCCAGCGGCTCACAGAGCGCTGGGCATGCCCCCTCAGTGACAAAAACGGGGCGTGGCTCGCGATCGCGGGGTCCTCCCGCGAAGCCATGCCCCCTTTTCATTAAGCCACGCCGTGCGTGTCCCTCTTGAAGTATTTTCAAAGTTGGGAGGTATGCTTTTACCTTCTGCTTTAGTAAGTCAGTTATAGCTAACTGTGTTTTACAGTTAATCTAGTTCATCAAACTATGGCCCTTTTTAGCTTTAAACAATCCTTCACATGAGACAATACAGTGATATATAATTACATAAACCTTGAGGCCCCGTATACTAGAATTGTATAGTTCATCAGTTCTGAGCTCGTTGGTGCACTTGCCAGTAGGTTAATCCGTGATGTGGTAAGAAGAGGATAGCAAGAGATTGAAATTGGACCCTCAGTTGTTCGCTTGCTAGCTGCTTTTAGCAGCCGTGCAAATGCTAGGCCGCCGCCCTCTGGGAGTGTATTTTAGCTTAGCAGAAGTGCGAACGAAAGGATCGCAGCGCGGCCACACAAAAAAAGATTGTGCAGTTTCTGAGCAGCTCCAGACCTACTCAGCGCTTGCAATCACTTCAGACTGTTTAGTTCCTGTTTTGACGTCACAAACACGCCCTGCGTTCGGCCAGCCATGCCTGCGTTTCCCCAGGCATGCCTGCATTTGTATCTGACACGCCTGCGTTTCTCCACACACTCTCAGAAAACGGTCAGTTACAAACGCCCACTTCATGTCAATCACTCTGCGGCCAGCAGTGCGAGTGAAAAGCTTCGCTAGACCTTGTGTGAAACTACTTCGGCTGTTGTGAAAGTACATCGCGCGTGCGCATTGCGCCGCTTACGCATGCGCTGAAGTGCCACTTTTTTGACTAAGCGCTGCGCTGTGAACGAAAACAGCTAGCGAACAACTCGGAATGACCACCTTGGTCTGGTACTGTATATTTAGAAGTTATTGCTGCTCTTTCTTCCATTAAACATCTGCAGTTCCCTGTTGCAATCTCCTCCATTAGTCTACAGCTATAGTAAAATAATAGCAACTACAGTATGTTTCCTTTATACGGTGCTCTAGGTAAACTAAGGATTCAGAGCTGTTGCTGTAACAATGGTGGTTATTCCGAGTTGTTCGCTCGGTAATTTTCTTCGCATCGCAGTTTTTTCCGCTAACTGCGCATGCGCAATGTTCGCACTGCGACTGCGCCAAGTAAATTTGCTATGAAGATTGGTATTTTACTCACGGCATTACGAGGTTTTTTCTTCGTACTGAAGATCGGAGTGTGATTGACAGGAAGTGGGTGTTTCTGGGCGGAAACTGGCCGTTTTATGGGAGTGTGTGAAAAAACGCTACCGTTTCTGGGAAAAACGCGGGAGTGGCTGGAGAAACGGAGGAGTGTCTGGGCGAACGCTGGGTGTGTTTGTGACGTTAAACCAGGAACGACAAGCACTGAACTGATCGCACTGGAAGAGTAAGTCTCGAGCTACTCAGAAACTGCACAGAGAAGTCTTTTCGCAATATTGCGAATCTTTCGTTCGCAATTTTGATAAGCTAAGATTCACTCCCAGTAGGCGGCGGCTTAGCGTGTGCAATGCTGCTAAAAGCAGCTTGCGAGCGAACAACTCGGAATGATGGCCCATGTCTGTTTCACACCGCTCTACTGGGCCATAGATACTTTCTGTAGCTCATCTCATTCCAGGCACTCTTTGTAAACTCTGAAAATATATGATAAAAGGGTGTCTGTCCCTGAAGAACTGGATCCTGACTTTGTTTACACCTCCTATAAATATTATTATTAATCTTTACTGTGCCATTGTATGTTCTCAGTGCCAGCAGAAAATGGCTGTTTGAGCTGTATGCAGCTAGTAGTGTCGGCTCTGATTTGCTGCCTGAATATTAGCCTTGTAAAAGTAGCTTAGTCTCGTCACAATGACAATTAATACTGTAGCTGAGAGGCTCAGAGCTTTTCTGGGTGTCAATGAGCTGCTGTTAGCTGAATCGGGCTGACTGCTCCCTGAGCTGGCTAGTTATTCTGCTTTCTGATTGGCATAGCTCTGCCAAGGATATCCTACGGTTTCCTTTCACAGGTGCTGAATTAGAAAAGTGTGACCCATTCCCTGTGTTGCTCACCGACTGTTGCTCTGAAAAGGAGGCACCTACAGGCTCGCCTATGCAGGGAGGGAAACAGCTGTGTCCACCGCATACTTACCTACTCTCCCGGAAGCTGCGGGAGGCTCCCGTTTTTTGGGATAGCCCTCCGCACCCCCGGAAGAGTGGGCAGGTCTCCCGCATCCTGCTCGCACCCTAGTGATGCGAGCAGGATGGAGAGAGAACCTCCCGTATTCGCGGGTCCGTCGGGTGGAGAAGGGGTTAAAATTACGCTAATCGTGTCATTTTAGCCCCGCCCCTTCCCGCGAATCGCGGCATTTCCCGATGCGGGGGGCGGGGCTTAGTGATGTCACAGCCCGGCCCCGCCCCCCGAAGGTACCTGCAGCGTCTCCTCTCCGGGCTTCTCCCGGAGAGGAGAAAAACAATGTAGGTAAGTATGGTCCACCGCCTCTGTGTTCACTGGAATCCGGGTCTCACTCTTCAAGATGGCTGCCTCACCTCACAGCAACATTTTTTTTTTAAACCTGGCAGTTAACTGACCCAGCACATGCCAGCTCCCTCACATGTGACTCTCACTGAACCAGCAGTGTCCCTGAGCCAACTCTTTCCCTACTGCATGTCACAAAGCCTTCAGTCAAGCTGCGTTTTGTAGGGGGAAAAGGGCACAAAAGTCTATAACACATCTGTAGAAGCCCTGATGGGGTATCACACATTAACCTCCCTCAGAGATGTATAATGTATTTTGATAACTCTATGAAGGGGAAATGGTTGTGCCAGAGTTTCACACCTCTCTGATGCTTCTGTAAATAATAAGGGTTGTTTAACTGAGAGTGTATACCTCCTACCCTCTAAATTCTACTCAGCTATTTCCCAAGGGGTGTGGTATGGTATGCCGGCGGCCGGGCTCCCGGCGACTAGCATACCGGCGCCGGAAGCCCGACCGCCGGCATATCGACAGCGTGGTAAGCGCAAATGAGCCCCTTGTGGGCACAGTGGCGCGCTACGCTATTTTTCTGCTGCGGGGTACACTGGGCCCCACAAGGATTGGACAATGGAGTGTAGAGTACCAATAAGGCTCAAAGCTTTGACTGTTCCCAGAATGCACAGCGCCACCTCCTATATCACCCCGCCTCCCAGCACAGGAGCTCAGTTTTGTAAGTTGGTGCTGCAGTAAGCAGGCACTTAACAGAGGGGCTGCTCCAGGCAACCCTAAGAAAAGCTTTTTATGAGGTAAAAAGTGAAGACTTCAAGGGTAGCAGCGGTGGTAAATGTCTTGTGACATTCACTGCTGCAGCTCCAGCTCTCCCCAGCGGCGCTGTACACTCCCGAGCCCTGGTTGCCGGGTACCTACAGCGGAGGCTCCGGTTTTCTTCATGTTAGACACACACGGCTGGGGCTCTCCAGGATCGCGTGACCACGCTTCGGGAGGTGGTAAGTGGGTCCCGCTTGCGGGACCCGGTCTTTATCGCGATCCAGCACAGTCAGTGGGAGGCGGGCCGCGCGCACTGGCGGTGGAAACTGTGGCAGTACAGGCGATCCCACTAGATCACCAGGGCATGGGCGCAGGTCAGGTTTTCTCTCTAAACCAATTCTTATATCGCCCACAGTACCTGGTGGTTTTGCCAGCAGAGGGGATAAGGCTTAGACCTGAAGCCCCTCCCCCAGCCCCAGGGCGCCATTTCTAGCAAGTGTTCCCGCCCTGGAACTGCATATCTGTCTTTTCCTCACTCCCTGTCAGTGTCTGCGGCGCCATTATCCCTCAGCTCACTGTTCCTGGGACTGCTTGGGCAAATCCTCCTATGTAAAGCCGCCTGGTTGTCAGCGCTGTGACTTTACATGACACTTAAGTATTCTACCTGCCTTTTTAGACAGTGATAGTTAAGAAAGAGTGCATTTAGTCAGGGTTTTATAGTACAATTACCCTGTGATATACATCCAGTTCTTACTGTGTACTGTTATATCTATTGTTATATAGCTGTGTAAGCTAGTCCAGTGCAGTATTATTGTCAGCATTGTACAAACTGTGACTATTTGTGTGTGCATTTGATAGCTGAGTGGTGTCCATTTCGTGTCTTTCACTCAACCTGCTATCCCTATATTCTATAACCTGAGGGGGTTTGGTGCGCCAGGTTTTATCTAATAAAGGATTTTCACAAAGATATACTGTATTACGTATTTTTCTCTGTGATTTAGTCACCATATCTCTCCTTTATCTCTGCTAGTGCTGACTAAACTGCGCAGGGGTTTGGGCTAGAGGAATTGTGCTGCTGACAAATTGTACTGTGTTACCTGCAAGTTATATCATGTCTGCTTCTGAGGGTAACGGTTCTGGGGCTGAACACACTGCCGGTGTTGCTGAAGCCGCAGATAACTATGAGGAGAATATAGCAGCTTTGGGCTCTGGTTCTGAGGGCTCCTTGCCCCCCAGTGGGACGGTGGCAACGGGGGCAAATAATGACCCGCCATGGGACGCTTTTTCCACGCTTCTGCATACGCTAGTTCATAAACTGACACCCCCTATCTGACCCCCAATGCCGGTACAACCGTATGTGGTCCCTGCAGCTTACCCGCCGTGGGCGGACGATTTATCTACTCAATTAAAGAAGTTGAACCAGTCCATGACTACTAAAAAGTCTGACCAACGCTCGCCTAACTCCAAGAGGTCCTCTAAGAGAGCGCTTATCTCCTCACAATCCACTGCTGTCACTGACACCTCGTCTGATGAAGACGGCACATATACTGACCCCTCAGGTTCTGACTCAGATACGGCTCATGGGGAGGGTAGTTCACATGTGGATGTTCCTGATCTTTTGGAGGCTATTAAGTTAATTTTACAGATTACGGATGATCCCGAGCCATCCGTTCCTCCTAAGAAACCAGATAGGTTCAAGTGTCAGAAGGTGGTTAAACAAGTTTTACCTCACTCTGACCACCTAGTGGATGTACATCAGGAACCCTGGGAAAACCCGGGTCCGAAGTTTGTGCCTCAAAAGAAGATGCTGGCTCGCTATCCCCTCGCGCCGGAGCTGTCTAAAAATTGGGAAACGCCTCCTCCAGTGGACTCACATGTGGCTAGGATGGTGGTTTCCTTAGCTCTACCTGTCACTACCGTCACGTCTCTAAAAGAGCCTACGGATAAACGTGTGGAGGGTTGTCTGAAAGCGATTTACACCCTCATGGGTGCTGCACAAAGGCCCACTATCGCAGCTACATGGGCTGCAGAGGCTATTGAAGCATGGGCCTTGGAGTTGGAAGCTGAAATCTCTTCTGACCATGCTAGACAATGCTTGTCTTATATTGTCACAGCTTCTCAATATATTAAAGAGGCGGCTTCTGATGCCGGAATCCTAGCAGCCAAGGCCTCTACTATGTCAGTCCTGGCTCGCCGGATATTGTGGCTGAGATCCTGGTCTGTGGATCTGGACTCTAGAAAAACCCTGGAGGTACTCCCTTTCAAGGGAGATATTCTGTTTGGGGAGGACTTAAATAGGATAGTGGCTGACTTGGTTACTGACAAAACTGCCTGTCTGCCTAATACCGCTCCTTCTGTGTCGAAGGCTAAAGGTACGTCCTTTCGCCCCTTTCGTCCTTCAGGTAAAGCAAAAGGTGAGGCGTACCATAAGCAGGCCCGCACTTCCAAACCTGGTAAGCCGAAGCCCAAAAGAGCCTGGGCTGCCCGTCAGCCAGCTGCCAAGACCGATAAGCCTGGGTGGTGGGCCGGCTTCTAGGGTATACCCAGGAATGGTTGAAGACCACTTCAGATGCCTGGGTACGGGAAGTCGTCACTCGAGGTTACGCCATAGCCTTCAAATACCGATCCCCTCATCGATTTTGCCAGACAGACGTCCCTTTGGACCAGACAAGGGCAAAAACTCTATACTCGGTGGTACAGACCCTCCTGGATACAGGAGTCGTAGTACAGGTGCCTCTTGCTCAGAGGGGCCGGGGGTACTATTCTCTGCTGTTTCTAGTCCCAAAACCGAATGGGTCCTCCCGGCCCATTCTCAACATCAAGGCATTGAACAGGTTTGTGAAGGTTTCCAAGTTCCGTATGGAAAAACTTTGCTCTATAGTTCTGGCCTTGGAACCTGGGGACTACATGATCTCCCTGGACATACAGGATGCTTACCTGCATATTCCTATAGCAGTGTCACATCAACAATACCTGAGGTTCGCTATTGGCAACCTACATTACCAGTTTTGGGCGTTACCTTTTGGTTTAACAACAGCTCCGCAAGTCTTCACCAAAGTCATGGCGGTGATGACGGTGGTACTCCGCCATCAAGGGGTCAGGACACTGCCATATGTGGACGACTTGTTAATCCTGGCAAATTCCCCAGAACTTCTCCTACGTCATCTGGATATGACGGTCCGATTTCTACAAACCCACGGGTGGCTCATCAACTGGTAGAAATACTCCCTGGTCCCTGCTCAGAGCATGGTGCACCTGGGAGCGTTGTTGGACACTCACAACCAGAGGTTGTTCTTGTCTCAGGAGAAAGTCCTGAAGCTTCAGGACAGGATTCGTTGCTTCCTTTCTCGTCCGCAAGTGTCGATACATTCGGCAATGCAGGTGCTGGGCCTAATGGTATCAGCATTCGACATGGTGGAGTATGCTCAATTCCATTCTCGCCCCCTCCAGAGGCTGATTATAGCCAAGTGGGATGGCCTGCCTCACCGGATCAGATCTCAAATGATCTTATTGACTCCAGAGGTACGTCTGTCGCTACACTGGTGGCTCCGGGACCAACAATTGTGCAGGGGTCGTCCCTTCTGGATATCCAACTGGGTCCTGTTGACGACAGATGCCAGTCTAAGAGGTTGGGGCGTGGTGCTGGAGCAACACTCCCTTCAGGGGCGGTGGACCAAGGAGGAATCTCTCCTCTCGATCAACATTCTGGAATTGCGGGCGGTCTTCAATGCGTTGAACCTGGCCCAGAATTTAATTCAGAACCGTCCTGTTCAAGTACAGTCGGACAACGCCACCACAGTGGCTTACATAAATCATCAAGGCGGCACTCAAAGACGTTTGGCAATGAAGAAAGTCTCACGGATTCTACGTTGGGCGGAACGCCATCTACCGGCTATATCGGCAATATTCATTCCGAGAGTCCTGAATTGGGAAGTGGACTTTCTCAGTCGTCAGGACGTGCATGCCGGCGAGTGGGGCCTCCATCCAGAAGTGTTTCAACTCCTCGTGGAAAAGTGGGGTCTTCCAGACGTGGATCTGATGGCGTCTCGACACAATCAAAAGGTTCCGGTCTTCGGAGCAAGGACAAGGGATCCTCAAGCAGCATTCGTGGATGCGCTGGCGGTGCAGTGGAGGTTTCGGCTGCCGTACGTGTTCCCTCCGGTGTCACTTCTGCCCAGGGTAATTCGGAAGTTCAAGCAAGAAAAAGGAAATCTGCTTCTCATAGCTCCGGCGTGGCCCAGATGGCACTGGTTCTCAGACCTTCAGGGTTTATCGTCAGAGTGTCCAATTCTACTTCCACAACGCCCAGACCTCCTCGTTCAGGGCCCCTGTGTCTACCAGGACCTAGCACGGCTGTCTTTGATGGCGTGGCTCTTGAAGCTTCCGTCTTGAGGGCTAAGGGTTTTTCTGAAGAGGTCATTAAAACTATGTTGCGGGCCCGGAAACCGGCTTCTGCTCGGATTTACCATAGGGTCTGGCATTCCTACTTTGTTTGGTGCGCATCTAACAATTATGACGCTTCTAAGTTTAGTACAGCCAAGCTTTTGGCTTTTCTGCAGCAAGGCCTAGAGTTGGGCCTGCGTCTGGCCTCCCTAAAGGTTCATATTTCTGCCTTGTCGGTGTGGTTTCAGAGAAAAATTGCGACTTTGCCTGATGTTCATACTTTCACTCAGGGTGTGTTGCGTATCCAACCTCCCTATGTCCCGCTTGTGGCTCCTTGGGACTTGTCGGTGGTTTTGGAGGCGTTGCAGGAGCCTCCGTTTGAACCCCTTGGTTCAGCTGAACTTAAGTGGCTTTCCCTTAAGGTGGTGTTCTTGCTGGCTATTGCCTCTGCTAGAAGAGTGTCGGATCTGGGTGCCTTGTCTTGTAGTTCCCCATATCTGATTTTTCACCGTGATCGGGCGGTTCTTAGGACTCGCCCCGGATATTTGCCTAAGGTGGTTTCTTCGTTCCAGCTTAATCAGGAGATTGTGGTTCCAGCCTTTGTCTCTCCTGATGTGTCTCCCAAAGAGCGGTCTTTGGATGTGGTTCGGGTTCTCCGTATCTATGTGAAGAGAACTGCTCCTATTAGGAAATCTGATTCTCTTTTTGTTTTGTTTGGATTTCACAAACGTGGCTGGCCTGCTCACAAGCAGACCCTGGCCAGATGGATTAGAATGGTGATTGCACATGCTTATGTGAAGGCTGGTCTCTCTGCTCCTGTTCACATTTAGGCCCATTCTACTCGGTCTGTTGGACGTTCTTGGGCGGCCCAACGTGGTGCGACCCTTGAACAATTGTGCAAGGCGGCTACGTGGTCTACCGGGAACACGTTCATAAGGTTCTATGCCTTCGATACTGCCGCTTCCCAGGATGCTTCCTTTGGACGCCGGGTTCTTGTGCCCGCTACAGTGTGTCCCCTCCCATAAGGAACTGCTTTAGGACATCCACATTGTCCAATCCTTGTGGAGTCCAGTGTACCCCGCAGCAGAAAACGAGTTTTATGGTAAGAACTTACCTTTGTTAAAACTCTTTCTGCGAGGTACACTGGGGTCCACAAGGCACCCACCCTGACGCACTTAGCTTCTTTGGGTTGGTATGGCAATAGCCGCTGACACTTCTCTTGTCGTGAGAGTGTGGTGTATGTGGCTACTAACTGTTGTCGTCTCTTTTCCTGCTACTGCATTGGGCTGGTTAACTAAAAACTGAGCTCCTGTGCTGGGAGGCGGGGTGATATAGGAGGCGGCGCTGTGCATTCTGGGAACAGGCAAAGCTTTGAGCCTGTTGGTGCCTCGGATCAAGATCCTACTCTACACCCCATTGTCCAATCCTTGTGGAGCCCAGTGTACCTCACAGAAATAGTTTTAACAAAGGTAAGTTCTTACCATAAAACTCGTTATTCTCCCTCCAGGGGGATCGTGGACCCCCACGAGGGAGATAAACTGTCGGTATGCCGGCTGTCGGGATCCCGGCGCCGGTATATTATGCGCCGGGATCATGACAGTCGGCAACCTGAAGACCACCCTTCCCAAGTGTGTGCATAAATATCCTGTAACCAGCCCCGCAAATACCTTAAGGCAGCTGCCTGCTTGTAATCTGTTGTATTGGCAATGTTATGATTTACTTTTATTTTACAAAGTTTTATCACTTTTAATATGGCAATATTTGGATTTTTATTGTTTTAAACTTTTTGAGGGGAGAATATTTGTTTTGTAGGGATGCACTGTACAACTAAATTCAGTTAATATTCAACTCTTATTGAGTGAATGTATACAATACCACCACTAGAGGGCATATATACTTAATTATAATAGTTTATTTTGTGTCTTTTGAAGATAAGAAAATATGGTACAGCGTAAAAGGGAAGGGGGAATTTTTGTGCAAATATAGTGATAAAGTACTTATACTGTACCACAAGATGATGTTTGATAAATGATAAGATTACATCTCATTAACTGTAATGGCTAAAAACTATTTTGAGCTGAGATTTTGCATGGTGTTAAATAATGTGCAAATGCCATATTGTGATGCCTCATACCTCATTTTGCACAAATGCTTATGGGTAAGGGCATGGATTTGTGTGCTGATATGTTGGTGTCTGCAGTAGTATACAGTTTGCAACTACGGATGGAAGTTGGGTTGCTCGGAAGGTGGTGCAGAGTGTAGGATTGGTGGGGTGCATGAAACACCTGCAATAATAGTTATGGAACTGCGTACATTGATTTGCAGGATCAGATGAGAGTATTAAAATGAGATCCAAGGCGATGAGCAAACACTTAAAGCGTTCATAAGGTAATGCACTGTGGGGGCAAAACCAGAAATTACACCTACATACTAAATGGGGTAATACTAGAGGATTCTGTACTGGAAAAAGACTTAGGAGTTCACATAGATAACAAATTAAGCAGCAGTACCCAAAGTAGGAGTGCAGCAAAGAAGGCTAATAAGATATTAGCATGCATAAAACGGGGAATTGATGCAAGGGACGAGAGTATTATACTCCCATTATATAAATCACTAGTGAGGCCACATCTTGAATACTGTGTGCAATTTTGGGCACCATATTACAAAAAGGATATCCTGGAGCTAGAAAAGGTTCAGAGGCGGGCGACCAAACTAATCAAGGGCATGGAGACTCTGGAATACGAGGAAAGGCTTGCAAGGCTAGGCATGTTTACAAAAGAGGAGACCAAGAGGGGACATGATCAACATGTACAAATACATAAGGGGTCAATACACAGAGCTTGGGAGGGACCTGTTTTCTATAAGATCAGCACAGAGGACACGTGGTCACTCGCTTAGGTTAGAGGAGTTTCCGCGCATTGAGGCAAAAAGGTTTTTTCACAGTAAGGACAATAAGTGTTTGGAATTCCCTGCCTGAGAGAGTAGTAACGGCGGACTCAGTCAACACCTTTAAGAATGGGTTAGAAAAATTCCTATTGGATAAAGATATTCAGGGTTATGGTGCGTGGGCACGCATTATAGTTAATATAACTAGTCCTAACATAAAAATAACTAGTCCTATAATAAGACTGCATAGGAGACCACAAATAGGTTGAACTCGATGGACAATTGTCTTTTTTTCAACCTTAGTTACTATGTTACTATGATATATCAATCAGTGAAAAGGGTGGAGTATCTCAAAGCTGATTGGTTGTTTTTTTGTTTTGTTTTTCAAATATATTTATTACATTTTTCATCAAATCGTACAAAGGTTGCATATGTCAGACATAGTGGAAAATCACATTGTATAACCCTTCCAATATTTATACAACAGATGATGGCCCAAAGTGTATAGGATACATAAAGGTGTAATTTAGTTATTTCCTGGGCTGTAACAATGATAATACACCTATGATCAGCAGGTCCGAACCATTTAACAAATACACAGTCCAAACACTGTGTATTTGTTATATGGTTCGAAGAGAGAGAATTACAAAGGGACAAAAAAACCAGGAAAGAGTAGCACCTCAAATAAGGTGCATTTCTAGTATCCTCCGATAAGGATTCAATATATGGTCCCCATTTACGATAAAATCTCACCACTCCCGTCTCCACATCCGGCTGAGTAGCATACCTATCAAAATATAGTGTTTTTAGAAGCATCGTGTGCACAGTTTCCAACCTTGGTCTAGTTTTGTAGATCCAAAGCGTCATTATTAATTTCTTCGCCATCGTCACCAGCAGTATCAAGAACTGACGTAAATTTGGGTCAGAAGAACTCAAATCCCAGTTTCGAAAGTTTGCGAAAAGCAGCGCCAAAGGATCTAATGATACTCTGCAAGAGAATGTCTGGGATATATAATTTACAACCTTGTTCCAGAATTTCTTAATGACCCCACACGCCCATAAATTATGTAGTAGTGTAGCTGATGTAGCTCCACATTTCAGACATTTGCCCGTTTCTTCGGGCACATAATGCTTCCTCTGCGCCTGGGATATATAAGCTCTGTGTATAACTTTTAAGTGAACCTCCTGTAGTGAGACGTAGTTGAGAGACTTCATCACATAAGCGTAATTCTTAAACATATCTGTACCCGTTAGGTCTGGGTCCAACTCTACACACCAGGGGGCACATATTTTACTCCAGTTATTCGAAGTAGTTGTCGACATAAGGTCTTTATATAAGAATCTTGCTCTGTAGGTAATGGTTTTAGTTAAATTCAGTAGAGCTACCAACGAATCTGAGGAGATAGAGGGTAATTGTGCCCCATACAAAGACATAACATAGTGTTTAACTTGAAGATAGGGATATAGGTATAAATCCGACAAACCATATTTATCTTTAAAGGCTGAGTAGGACAGAAGCTTCCCGCCTGGGTCAAACACATCGGAAGTAATACGGAGACCTTTAATTTTCAGTCGTGTAAAGGCAGAGGAATTTAGACCAGGGGAAAATAGCAAATTACCCCAGAGAGGTATCATGGGTGAAAGAGTGGGGTTCCTATTCATAATTTTATTAATTGCCCACCAAGAATTGTATGTATCTCTAAAAAATATGTTGTGAAGTATGTGTTGTGGTATAAACTTCCGTGGGGTGTGTAATAGTGCTCCTGGAGAGTAAGGAGAACAAAATAAACAATCTAGTGCATATATCGAGAACTGATCCCTTTCTAGTAGCCAATCCGTCACATATCTGAAAAATATAGAATGGGAAAATTTAATCAAGTCCGGCAATCCTAGTCCACCATCTGATCTAGAGAGATGAAGTTTGGACCTAGCTATTCTCGGCCATTTAGAGTTCCATATAAAAGCAGAGAATCCTTTATATAGTGTTTTCACATCCGAATCAGAGATCCGGATTGGCAACATCTGCATTGTGTACATGATTTTTGGAAAAATAACAGTTTTAAGCACAGCTATACGACCCATTAGTGAGAGCGTCAATGATTGCCAGGAATCCAGTAGTTTGAGAACTTAAAATTACCAAAGGTTTGAAATTTAAAGTATAGAGCTTAGAAACATTTCTCGGTATATGCACCCCTAAATATTTAAACTGTGAGGTAACTACTTTGATATCTCCTATCACCTCCGGTGACAATACAGAGGGTCCCAAAATCATCAATTCTGATTTATTCGTGTTAATCTTGTACCCAGAGATTAACCCAAATTGTGCAATGATATCCAATATAATTGGTAGTGAATGAGAGGGATTAGACATGAATATTACCATATCGTCAGCAAATAGTGCCAAACGAAGGTCTATAGACCCCATCATTATGCCTTGATAGAGAGGTGATTGCCTCAGTGCAATAGCCAATGATTCCAGTGCCACTGCAAAGAGCAGAGGAGAGAGCGGACAACCTTGTCTCGTTCCCTTTTGAATCATAAATGAAGGGGAGAGATATCCATTGCACAACACTCGGGTGTCAGGTTTAGTGTAATGGTTGTAAAACTTGTATAAAACTTTCCGGGAAACCAAAGCGAGGTGATCCCAATAACCGTTATCGAAAGCTTTCTCGGCATCTAATGCCAAGATCGCTTCCTTTGACCTACGATCAGGTGAATGGGATTGCACAATCACTGCTAAAACTCGTCTGATATTGAGAACTGAGCTCCTACCAATAATAAAACCGGTTTGATCTGTGTGTACTATATGCGGTAAAACCTGCTTAAGCCTATCGGCCAGAATCTTAGTGAAGATTTTGTAATCGGAATTTAGTAATTAAATTGGGCGGTATGAACCAGGGTCCGAAAGATCTCTGCCCTGTTTGGGGATAACCGTGATTGTAGCCAAATTAAAATAAAGAGGGAGAGGCTCTAATTGCATTATACTATTAAAACAAATAGTAAGTAACGGAACTAGTTTAGAAGCAAGTATTTTAAAAAATTCAGGTGAATAGCCATCAGGGCCTGGGGCCTTGCTATTTTTCAAGTTTTTAATCACCTTGGAGACTTCCTCCTCAGAGATTGGTTTAGTTAAAAGTGATATAAGGTCCGCTGGAACCTGGGGAATCGGCAAGTCTGCCCAAAATGAATGTACGACTGCGTCAATAGGAGAAGGAGGTTTAGAATATAAGGAGGTATAATAAGACGACATAACAGAGGATATCTGTTCATTAGAGGTTGTTAAAGAGGAATCTACTTGGCGTAAGGGTCTAACTACCATAGGAGTTTTCTGACCTTTTAAAATATGGAAAAGCAATCTGCCACTTTTGTTGCCAAACTTGTAAAAATGCTGATCTTTTATAAAAGATAACGATGAATCCATTTTGGCCAGAATGCCATCAAAATGAGTCTTTGCTTCTATATAAAGCAATCTATTAGTATGCGTAGGACTGTTCTGATAATTTTCGAACGCAGCAGTCAGAGTAGATTGTGCAATAACATGATCCTTCCTGAGAGATTTACGGAGAGAGGCCATGCAAGATATTAATTCACCTCTAATTACCACTTTAGCCGTCTGCCAAAAAAGGAGCGGATTTTTCTCAGCAATTTCCGCATTATTAAGATTATATGTTTCCCACAACGACTCCAGTTTCCGTCTAAAGCTAAGGGAATTGGAAATAGCTGTCGGAAATCTCCAAGATCTACATGGGCTAATTTCAGCATGAGCCCTAAAGGAACATCTCACCATGGCGTGATCTGATAAACATATGGGCTCCATAGTGGTCTCACTGATTCTGTCTAGCACCGAATGAGAACCAAAGATATAATCAATTCTGGACATTAGGCCGGTAGCGGCCGATAAACAGGAATATGCTTTATCTGTGGGGAAATATAGTCTCCAAATGTCAAGTAATTGGAGACGCCTAGCGAAATGAGATATTCCCAGTTTTGGAAGTCGGAGAAGGGATCTCCTTGGGGTCTGTCTATCTAAGCTAGGAGTTGTTATCAAATTAAAATTCCCCCCCCACTAACATCATTGCATTTCCGTATTGGAGTAGTTTAGCAATCAAAACCTGAAAAAATAAGATTTTACTCACCGGTAAATCTATTTCTCGTAGTCCGTAGTGGATGCTGGGGACTCCGTAAGGACCATGGGGATTAGCGGCTCCGCAGGAGACTGGGCACAACTAAAGAAAGCTTTAGGACTACCTGGTGTGCACTGGCTCCTCCCACCAAGACCCTCCTCCAGACCTCAGTTAGGATACTGTGCCCGGAAGAGCTGACACAATAAGGAAGGATTTTGAATCCCGGGTAAGACTCATACCAGCCACACCAATCACACCGTATAACTCGTGATACTATACCCAGTTAACAGTATGATAACAACTGAGCCTCTCAACAGATGGCTCAACAATAACCCTTTAGTTAGGCAATAACTATATACAAGTATTGCAGACAATCCGCACTTGGGATGGGTGCCCAGCATCCACTACGGACTACGAGAAATAGATTTACCGGTGAGTAAAATCTTATTTTCTCTAACGTCCTAAGTGGATGCTGGGGACTCCGTAAGGACCATGGGGATTATACCAAAGCTCCCAAACGGGCGGGAGAGTGCGGATGACTCTGCAGCACCAAATGAGCAAACTCTAGGTCCTCCTCAGCCAGGGTATCAAACTTGTAGACTCTTGCAAGAGTGTTTGAACCCGACCAAGTAACAGCTCGGCAAATTTGTAAAGCCGAGACCCCTTGGGCAGCCGCCCAAGAAGAGCCCACTTTCCTTGTGGAATGGGCTTTCACAGATTTAGGGTGCGGCAGTCCAGCCGCAGAATGTGCAAGTTGAATCGTGTTACAGATCCAGCGAGCAATAGTCTGCTTAGAAGCAGGAGCACCCAGCTTGTTGGGTGCATACAGGATAAATAGCGAGTCAGTTTTCCTGACTCCAGCCGTCCTGGAAACATATACTTTTCAGGGCCCTGACTACGTCCAGAAACTTGGAATCCTCCAAGTCCCAAGTAGCCGCAGGCACCACAATAGGTTGGTTCACATGAAAAACTGCTACCACCTTAGGAAGGAATTGGGAACGAGTCCTCAATTCCGCCTTATCCATATAAAATACAGATAAGAGCTTTTGACAAATCCGCCAATTCTGATACATGCCTGGCCGACGCCAAGGCCCACAGCATGACCACTTTCCACGTGAGGTATTGTAGCTCCACGGATTTAAGTGGCTCAACTCAATGCGACTTCAGGAAATCCAACACTACGTTGAGATCCCACGGTGCCACTGGAGGCACAAACGGGGGCTGACTATGCAGCACTCCCTTAACAAAAGTCTGAACTTCAGGCAGTGAAGCCAGTTCTATTTTGGAAGAAAATCGATAGAGCCGAAATCTGGACCTTAATGGAACCCAATTTTAGGCCCATAGTCACCTCTGACTTGTAGGAAGTGCAGAAATCGACCTAGCTGAAATTCCTCCTTTGGGGCCTTACTGGCCTCACAGCACGCAACATATTTCCGCCATATGCGGTGATAATGGTTTGCGTTCACTTCTTTCCTAGCTTTAAATAGCATAGGGATAACTTCCTCCGGAATGCCTTTTTCCTTCAGGATCCGGCGTTCAACCGCCATGCCGTCAAACGCAGCCGCGGTACGTCTTGGAACAGACAGGCCCCCTGCTGCAGCAGGTCCTGTCTGAGCGACAGAGGCCATGGGTCCTCTGAGATAATTTCTTGGAGTTCTGGGTACCAAGCTCTTCTCGGCCACCCGGAACAATGAGTATAGTTCTTACTCCTCTCCTTCTTATTATTCTCATTACCCTGGGTATGAGAGGCAGAGAAGGGAACACATACACCGACTGGTACACCCACGGTGTTACCAGAGCGTCCACAGCTATCGCCTGAGGGTCCCTTGACCTGGCGCAATATCTTTGTAGCTTTTTGTTGAGGCGGGACGCCATCCTGTCCACCTGTGGCCTTTCCCCACGGTGTACAATCATTTGGAAGACTTCTGGATGAAGTCCCCACTCTCCCGGGTGGAGGTCGTGTCTGCTGAGAAAGTCTGCTTCTCAGATGTCCACTCCGGGAATGAACACTGCTGACAGTGCTAACACATGATTTTCCGCCCATCGGAGAATCCTTGTGGCTTCTGCCATCGCCATCCTGCTTCTTGTGCCGCCCTGTCGGTTTACATGAGCGACCGCCGTGATGTTGTCTGACTGGATCAGCACCGGCCGGTGTTGAAGCAGGGTCTAGCCTGACTTAGGGCATTGTAAATGGCCCATAGTTCCAGAACATTTATGTGTAGGGAAGTCTCCTGACTTTTCCATAGGCCTTGGAAGTTTCTTCCCTGTGTGACTGCCCCCCAGCCTTGAAGGCTGGCATCCGTGGTCACCAGGCCGAATCTGCGGCCCCCTAGAAGATGAGCACTCTGCAGTCACCACCACAGCGACACCCTGGCCCTTGCAGACAGGGTTATCCGCCGATGCATCTGAGGATGCGACCCGGACCACTTGTCCAACAGATCCCACTGGAAGATCCTTGCATGGGACTTGGCGAATGGAAATTCTTCGTAAGAAGCTACCATCTTTCCCAAGGCTCGCGTGCATTGAAGCACCGATACCTGTATTTGTATTAGGAGGTCTCCGTCTAGAGACGCCAACTCCTTGGACTTCTCCTTCGGGAGAAACCCTTTTTATTCTGTTCTGTGTCCAGAACCATACCCAGGAACAGTAGACGCGTCGTAGGAACCAGCTGCGACTTTGGAATATTCAGACTCCAGCCGTGCTGTTGTAGCACTTCCAGAGATAGTGCTACTCCGACGAACAACTGCTCCCTGGACCTCGCCTTTATAAGGAGATCGTCCAAGTACGGGATAAGTACTTCGGCCATTACCTTGGTAAATACCCTCGGTGCCGGGGACAGACCAACGGCAACGTCTGGAATTGGTAATGACAATCCTGTACCTCAATTTTGAGGTACACCTGGTGAAGAGGGTAAATAGGGACATGCAGGTAAGTATCCTTGATGTCCAGTGATACCCTGAAATTTTCCAGGCTTGCAATAATCGCCCTGAGCGAATCCATTTTGAACTTGAACCTTCGTATATAAGTGTTCAAGGATTTCAATTTTAGAATGGGTCTCACCGAACCGTCTGGTTTCGGTACCACAACATTTTGGAATAGTAACCCCCGGCCTTGTTGAAGGAGGGGTACCTTGATTTCACCTGCTGGAAGTACAGCTTGTGAATTGCCGCCAGTACTACCTTTCTCCGAGGGCAGCAGGCAAGGCTGATGTGAGGCAACGGCGAGGGGGAGTCGTCTCGAACTCCAGCCTGTATCCCTGTGATACTACTTGCAGAACCTAGGGATCCACCTGTGGGCAAGCCCACTGGTCCCTGCAGTTCCCGAGACACGCCCCCACCGCACCTGTCTCCACCTGTGGAGCCCCAGCGTAATGCGGTGGACTCAGAGGAAGCGAGGGAAGATATTTGATCCTGGGAACTGGCTGACTGGTGCAGCTTTTTCCTTCTTCCCTTGTCTCTGTGCAGAAAGGAAGCGCCTTTGACCCGCTTGCTTTTCTGAAGCCGAAAGGACTGTACCTGAAAATACGGTGCTTTCTTAGGCTTTTGTGAGGAAACCTGAGGTAAAAATTTTTCTTCCCAGCTGTTGCTGTGGATACGAGGTCCCAGAGACCATCCCCAAACAATTCCTCACCCTTATAAGGCAGAATCTCCATGTGCCTTTTAAATGCAGCATCACCTGTCCACTGCCGGTTTTTTAATACCCTCCTGGCAGAATGGACATTGCATTAATTCTGGATGCCAGCCGGCAAATATCCCTCTGTGCATCCTTTATATATAAGACAACGTCTTAAATATGCTCAATGTTAGCAAAATATTATCCCTGTCTTAGCGTATTAATATTATCTGACAGGGTATCAGACCACGCTGCAGCAGCACTATTTATGCTGAGGCAATTGCAGGTTTCAGTATATAACCTGAGTGTGTAAATACAGACTTCAGGATCGCCTCCTGCTTTTTATCAGCAGGTTCCTTCAAGGTGGCCGTATCCTAAGATGGCAGTGCCACCTTTTGACAAACGTGTGAGCGCCTTATCCACCCTAAGGGATATCTCCCAACGTGACCTCTCCTCTGGCGGGAAAGGGTACGCCATCAGTAACTTTTTAGAAATTACCAGTTTCTTATCGGGGGAAACCACGCTTCTTTACCCACTTCATTCATTCATCTGATGGGGGAACAAAACACTGGCTGCTTTTTCTCCCCAAAAATAAAACCCCTTTTATGTGGTACTTGGGTTCATGTCAGAAAATGCGTAACACATTTTTCATTGCCGAGATCATGTAACGGATGTTCCTAGTGGATTGTGTATATGTCTCAACCTCGTCGACACTGTAGTCAGACTCCGTGTCGACATCTGTGTCTGCCATCTGAGGTAACGGGCGTTTTTTTGAGCCCCTGATGGCCTTTGAGACGCCTGGGCAGGCGCGGGCTGAGAAGCCGGCTGTCCCACAGCTGTTACGTCATCCAGCCTTTTATGTAAGGAGTTGACACTGTCGGTTAATACCTTCCACCTATCCATCCACTCTGGTGTCGGCCCCACAGGGGGCGACATCCCATTTATCGGCCTCTGCTCCGCCTCCACGTAACCTTCCTCATCCAACATGTCGACACAGCCGTACCGACACACAGGGAATGCTCTGACTGAGGACAGGACCCCACAAAGTCCTTTGGGGAGACAGAGAGAGAGTATGCCAGCACACACCAGAGCGCTATATAATGCAGGGATTAACACTATAACTGAGTGATTTTTCCCCAAATAGCTGCTTGTATATATATATTGCGCCTATATTTAGTGCCCCCCCTCTCTTTTTAACCCTTTGAGCCTGAAAACTACAGGGGAGAGCCTGGGGAGCTGTCTTCCAGCTGCACTGTGAAGAGAAAATGGCGCCAGTGTGCTGAGGGAGAAGCCCCGCCCCTTTTCCAACTGACTTTCTCCCGCTTTTTCTGGAATACTGGCAGGGGTAATTTTACATCTATATAGCCTCTAGGACTATATATGATGTAGATTTGCCAGCCAAGGTGTCATATATTGCCCTCAGGGCGCCCCCCCCCCCCAGTGCCCTGCACCCATCAGTGACCGGAGTGTGAGGTGTACATGAGGAGCAATGGCGCACAGCTGCAGTGCTGTGCGCTACCTTGGTGAAGACCGAAGTCTTCTGCCGCCGATTTTCCGGACTCTTCATGCTTCTGGCTCTGTAAGGGGGACGGCGGCACCGCTCCGGGAACGAACACCAAGGTCGGGTCCTGCGGTCGATCCCTCTGGAGCTAATGGTGTCCAGTAGCCTAAGAAGCCCAAACTACCACCTGTTAGGTAGGTTCGCTTCTTCTCCCCTTAGTCCCTCGCTGCAGTGAGTCTGTTGCCAGCAGATCTCACTGTAAAATAAAAAACCTAAATATACTTTCTTTCTAGGAGCTCAGGAGAGCCCCTAGTGTGCATCCAGCTCAGCTGGGCACAAGAATCTAACTGAGGTCTGGAGGAGGGTCTTGGTGGGAGGAGCCAGTGCACACCAGGTAGTCCTAAAGCTTTCTTTAGTTGTGCTCAGTCTCCTGCGGAGCCGCCAATCCCCATGGTCCTTACGGAGTCCCCAGCATCCACTTAGGACGTTAGAGAAAAAGATTTAACATATACATTTGGAGCATAAACAGAGCACAATACAGGTTGAGTATCCCTTATCCAAAATGCTTGGGACCGGAGGTATTTTGGATATGGGATTTTTCCGTATTTTGGAATAATTGCATAACATAATGAGATATCATGGTGATGGGACCTAAATCTAAGCACAGAATGCATTTATGTCACATATACACCTTATATACACAGCCTGAAGGTCATTTTAGCCAATATTTTTTTGTAACTTTGTGCATTAAACAAAGTGTATCTACATTCACACAATTCATTTATGTTTCATATACACCTTATACACACAGCCTGAAGGTCATTTAATACAATATTTTTAATAACTTTGTGTATTAAACAAAGATTGTGTACATTGAGCCATCAGAAAACAAAGGTTTCACTATCTCACTGTCACGCAAAAAAGTCCGTATTTCGGAATATTCCGTATTTCGGAATATTTGGATAAGGGATACTCAACCTGTATCACTTTTGTGCTTGCTAGAACAATTTCAGAGATAAGATAGCGCCCTTCAGGGTCTGCGTCAAATCTAATCAACTCAATGGGTATATGTGTTTTGACCAAAATTGCAACACCCCGAGCTTTAGAGCTATATGAAGCTAAAGAGAGAACCTTCCAGTGTAACATATTAAGTTTAATGGTTTCCGTTTTAGTCAGGTGTGTTTCCTGTAATAGTAAAATGTCTATGTTCAACCTATTAGCATATATCAAAACTTTCTTTCTCTTGGAGGGGGAATTTATTCCTCCAATATTCCAGGTCGCTATGTTTAATAATACCATTGCAAAACCTTGTTAATATAGTACATGGCTCTACCGCATATAACATATATAGAGGAAAAAAACACGCAGCTCGTGCCCTTTTGCAATATGAACTCGAAGAGGGGTAAGGGAAGGGAAAAACACGAGGGAAGGTATAGAAGGGGAAGAAAAGAAAGAAAGAACAACAGGTAGAGCCCTACATGGGCCAAAGATTCACCTTCAGGTGACACAAAACCCATGTTTGAACTTCCGGGGTAATGTACCTTCAAAAATGTCATGCGAACTTTACAGTATAAACCAAGCATGTAAACTCCTCACCGGTAACACCCTATGTATAAACCAAATCTGTCATACAATGACAAGACCGTAAAAATAATAATAAAAACAAATTTACCCTTAAACATATACTTAAACCCAGTCTGAGTGGGGAAACGGGTGAAAGGGAATGAGGGGGGGGGGGGGGGGGGGAGGGAAGGAAGGGGAGGGGTGAGGGGGAGGAATGGCGGCAAGGAGGAAATGGAAAATGGAAAGAAAACAACGCTAGTCCCCTAATAGCAGAGAAAAATAAAAAACATCATAAACCCAACCAGCATTCAGCACATTGGTAGCAACAGTCAATCTTTAGCAGTGAACACGCCAATAACAATATTAAATCTTTAAAAATAGTGTCTAGCCGAGGCTCCAATCACGTATTTCACACGCTTCCACGCATATTCAGGTATGTGGAAGACAGCATGATATGATATGATGAGATATACCGGAGACAGCAACCGTGCCCTTCTCCCCAGTCTACCGGTAAGTCCAGCAACAACCTTTAGAAATACACAAATATCTGTGTAGTAGAGCATAAGTGAGTCTGAGCACCCAAGTTCAGGTACTTGAGATAAGAAAACAAGAAAATAAGGTCCCATCATGTAAAGTACAGTAAATATGCATCCCCCGCTGTTTGGGAATAAGAAAAGCCTGATGAGAATAAAACTAAACAGATTATCATCCTGAGCCACTGCGGTCATCCCTGGGAGAGTTAGTAGCACCATTCTCCTCAGGACAATAAGCCTGAGCATCATCAGGATTCAAGAAGCCTATATATGAGGAGCCGTCAAAAATACGCAGTCGTGCAGGGTACAGTAATGCAAATTTCTTGCTTTGGGAAATTAGCTGTGTACAGATGGGCGAAAAAGCCTTTCTGGCCTTAGTTAACTCTGCGGAATAATCTTGAAATAAATGAATCGTGTTTCCTTCACATTTTAGGTCTCGGCGTTTGCGTGATGCCCTCCAGATAACCTCTTTGTGCAGAAAGTTAAGAACACGAAATAGTACCACACGGGGACGAGCGCCAGGATGCGTGCGCATAGGTCCCACCCAATGAGCCCTTTCTATGACCATATCTGTACAGTCCTCTGCAACATTTAATAAAACTGGCAGCGTGGATTTTACGAACTGTAACAGGTCAGGACCTTTAACTGTTTTTGGGAGTCCCACAACCCGTAGATTCTGCCTCCTCGACCGATTCTCGAGGTCGTCTAATTTATTCATGACCTGCCTCTGCAAACGATCTTGTTTAGCTTGAGCTACTTGTAATGTAGCCACATCGGCAAAAAGTGAGCCCACTCTATGCTCTGTCTCCATAACTTTCTTAGTGAGGCTGGACAATTGGCTTGTGATATGAGCTGTTTGTTCCTTTAGGAGCGGGCCCATTGCCTCCCTGATAGCTCCTATCATCTCCCTGTACCTGACTGGGGAGTCTGGAGGGGGTACAGCTCGGTCAGGTGAGTCCTGAATCCCAGAACCTTGATCTTGCAGATCCCGGGTGGGGGAGGAAGGTGCAGAGCTAACTTCGTCTCCGGAGTCCGGCGCGTCTGGCGCCATTTTGAGGCCCTTGCGCCGTCCGTGCTGTCGCTGGCGTTGCTTCTGTCTCGGCATGAGGGGAAAAAAATATCTCTCCATACGCCGCCGGAAGGCAAGTAGGGAGACCAGGTGAGGGCTCAGACTGAGTTGGGAGGCTGTCAGACAGCCGTGATATGCTGAATCGGGTGCCGGGTAACGGAGCTACACCAAAGCGCGTCCTCACATGCCGGAGGCGGAACCGGAAGTCAGCTGATTGGTTGTTATAGGCAACTTTTTCATTGGTCCACTTCTCCACTTTTTTCACTTCTTCATACATCAACTCCTTAGCTTTTACATGTTCTTGAAAGAGGTGGACACTTTTCATGGGATACAATTAACCTTCAACTCGATGGCATCACTGGGGTCAGTGTCATCCAGCACGCCAAATAGACCCTGTGTGTGCCAAAAGGGGGAGTGGTCTCATGGGGGAAGAGGGCATGACCTCTTGGCATACCCTCATTTTCATCACTCTGGGGCATACCCAGCACTGCTGTTCACTGAGGAAGGGTCAGCATTTTGGTGTCAGCCCCTCGAATAGAGACCCGCTGTGTGGTCCAAACACCCGCAACCCCCCCTAGTGACACCACTGCTTTGTATTATGCTCTAGTTGCAACTATATACAGTACCAGCATATGATACAATAAGCAATGTACTTATTCAAATCCATCAGTTACATACATCAATAAGATATACAGTAAACAGAAATATATATATACCGTATATACTCGAGTATAAGCCGACTTTTTCAGCACTTTTTTTTGTGCTGAAAAAGCCACCTCGGCTTATACTCGAGTCAGTGCAGGCAGAGGCAGAGCAGTGTGAAGGAGGGACATGGAGCGCACAGCGCGCGGCGCTCCTGTGTCCCTCCTGCATCTCCGGCGGCAGCAGCGGCGGTTCTATTACAGGAAATACCCGTTCGTGACCTCTGATCACGAACCGGCACTTCCTATAATAGACCCGCCGCGGCCGCCGAAGATGCAGGAGGGACACAGGAGAGCCGCGCACGCTGTGTGCTTCGTGTCCCTCCAGAAGACAGCGCGGGATCGACGGAGGGGTAAGTAACAACACTGTGGGGCATACCTGGCACTTGGGGAGGGAACGTATCTGGCAGCACTGTGGGGGCATATCTGGCAGCACTGTGGGGGCATATCTGGCAGCACTGTGGGGGCATATCTGGCAGCACTGTGGGGGCATATCTGGCAGCACTGTGGGGGCATAACTGGCAGCACTGTGGGGGCATAACTGGCAGCACTGTGGGGGCATATCTGGCAGCACTGTGGGGGCATATCTGGCAGCACTGTGGGGGCATATCTGGCAGCACTGTGGGGGCATATCTGGCAGCACTGTGGGGGCATAACTGGCAGCACTGTGGGGGCATAACTGGCAGCACTGTGGGGGCATATCTGGCAGCACTGTGGGGGCATAACTGGCAGCACTGTGGGGGCATAACTGGCAGCACTGTGGGGGCATATCTGGCAGCACTGTGGGGGCATATCTGGCAGCACTGTGGGGGCATATCTGGCAGCACTGTGGGGGCATATCTGGCAGCACTGTGGGGGCATATCTGGCAGCACTGTGGGGGCATATCTGGCAGCACTGTGGGGGCATAACTGGCAGCACTGTGGGGGCATAACTGGCAGCACTGTGGGGGCATATCTGGCAGCACTGTGGGGGCATAACTGGCAGCACTGTGGGGGCATAACTGGCAGCACTGTGGGGGCATAACTGGCAGCACTGTGGGGGCATATCTGGCAGCACTGTGGGGGCATATCTGGCAGCACTGTGGGGGCATATCTGGCAGCACTGTGGGGGCATATCTGGCAGCACTGTGGGGGCATAACTGGCAGCACTGTGGGGGCATAACTGGCAGCACTGTGGGGGCATATCTGGCAGCACTGTGGGGGCATAACTGGCAGCACTGTGGGGGCATATCTGGCAGCACTGTGGGGGCATATCTGGCACTATGAGGGCATATCTGGCACTGAGGGCTGTGTACGGCTAGAGCTGCATTTCCCACCCTAGGCTTATACTCGAGTCAATAAGTTTTCCCAGGTTTTTGTGGTAGAATTAGGTGCCTCGGCTTATATTCGGGTCGACTTATACTCGAGTATATACGGTATATATATATATATATATAATTTTATTTTGAAAAGGAAATATACAAAATATATTCCAACACATGCTAAAGTGATGGTTTATATAGCAAAATAATAACCATACAGAGATCTGGAATTAGTATGTGGATAGAATTCTATGAATGACAATATTTACAGCACAATTACCAGATAGTGTTTTCTTTTCGCTGTATTCTAATGCATTGTAATCCATCTAAGCTTCAACAATTTTACACTCTCCTTATACAATGTTATATCATACTTGCCTACTTTTGAAAAAGCAATTCAGGGAGATTGTGAAAGTAACACCTATCAGCGCGGCCGCGAACTGCTACATCGGAGAGGCGTGTCATGAAAATGACTTACATCCAAATGTAAATGAGCCCCAAAGTCAGTAAGATCTATTTGTTGAAGACACTGATATTTTGCAGGATTTGTTAGTGTATTGTGTTTTACAAGATGTTCCATATACTGTAAGTGGCCACAGGGATCATTGTGCCTTACAACCAATGCAGGGAAATGGCACTAATGATCCCATTTGAATGTATGTATCTCTGATTTATTTTTCCCCCAAGAATGTAATAGCTGCATAATGGGGTACGGTGCAATCAGGGAGATTGCTGGACTTTTCAGGGAGTGTGGGAGATTGCTGCTAACTCAGGGAGTCTCCTGCAGAATGAGGGAGGGTAGGAAACTATGAAACTGTTATACTATTAGATTGTCTGCCATAATAGATATTTTCCTTATTAGAATTGTTTGCTTTATCTAATTGATGAGGGCAGAAGCATAGTTTAGATTACCACTGCAGGATACCGCCCTTATTAATGTAACACTTTTTAACACTTATGGGGATATTCAATTACCAGCAGCGACTGAGGGTGTAAAATTATCGCTGTGGGGGGCTATCTAATTAGCCCCAATACACCGGTGCATGCCGTGGCTTATCAGGGATTTTGTTTCACCTGCCTCCGGCAGGCGAAGCAAATTCCCCGATAGCCCCGTTTTCATGCAAAAACGGGGCTATTTCACCCGAAAACACACAGGTTTCACTGGACCTGTGTGTTTACGGGTGTAAATGCACTTTTACACGGACAAGCTAATCGAATAGCCCGATTGCAACACCCGAAGAAACATCGGGGGATTTTACTCCCGATGTCTTTTCGGGGCTAATTGAATTTCCCTGCTATTTCTTACTAGTGTGATGCCTTGAGACGGTTGGGCTGTGCTGGCCCAGGGGTCCCTTGCTCTGGACTTGAACCTTAGAAATTTTAGGGACCTACCTGATGAGGTCACCTGGCCAGGGTAGGTGGGCCCATATTTTTACCCAAAAAGAACCTCAATTTTATTCCATGTTAAATAGCAGAGTTTAATATAATTGTTCTGATCACCAGATCTCCTAGTGCACCTGCATTTTCTCTTTTTTTTATGAATGATGCCTTCATTCCACATCCTAGGTCAAATTGCTCTGTGTGAAACTTCAGACCTGTCCATATTTGAATACAATTTCTAATTACAAAACCCAGAACTATTTCTGAGATTTATAAATAGATATTACCAAAAGGAGAGGGCCCATGTGCAGTCGATGTATGGGTGCAAGGTATGCGGTGTGGGCCCCCTTGGGCCCAGGGGCCAGTGTGCACTGCACACCCAACACCATTATATATTTCAATGGATCCTGCATGGATTATTCTAGACAGACCAGTGCTGCAAGTGGGCGGGTACGGGCGGGTACGGCGTACCCTTAAGAGTTTATCCGCGGGTACGCCGTACCCACTCCGCCGGGCCGCCGCTCACAGCGTTGATGTGCGCAGCGCTCACCAGTTGCTGTGGCCGGCCGGGTACTGCTACTGCCGCTGCTGCTCCTCTCCTTCCCAGTGTGCAGGGAGCGTGATTGTGATGTCATCACGCTCCCGCAGCAGTGGGCGCAGAGTGGGGCTGGCTGCTGAGGCTGCTTGAGCCGCGCGCGTTAGGAGAAGGCGGAGCAGGGAGCACATCAGTTGGAGGGGACGTGGAGCAGCCTGAGTGAGGCAATGTATATCTAGCACTGTGGGGGCAATGTATATCTGGCACTGTGGAGGCAATGTATATCTGGCACAGTGGGGCATTGTAAATCTGGCACTGTGGGGGGCATTGTATATCTAGCACTGTGGGGTCAATGTATATCTAGCACTGTGGGGGCAATGTAAATCTGGCACTGTGGGGGCATTGTAAATCTGGCACTGTGGGGCATTGTATATCTAGCACTGTGGGGGCAATGTAAATCTGGCACTGTGGGGGCATTGTAAATCTGGCACTGTGGGGCATTGTATATCTAGCACTGTGGGGGCAATGTAAATCTGGCACTGTGGGGGCATTGTAAATCTGGCACTGTGGGGGCATTCTATATCTAGCACTGTGGGGGCAATGTATATCTAGCACTGTGGGGGCAATGTATATCTGGCACTGTGCTGCAACGTGTATCTGGCACTATTGGGGTCATACGTGTATCTGCCCCTCCCCCCCATATGTGTATCACGCCCCCATTTTCATTGGCCACGCCCCATGTGACATTTGGTCACACCCATTTTTTTGCGCGCGTGCACACAGTACCCGTAAGACATTTTTTCTACTTGCACCACTGAGACAGACAGACAATGATCAATGGCAATGTATACAGATGGAGCCACGCTCATCTTGACTTCTCTGCTGCGCCTAGGCACACCATGGTTTATTAGCATAAGCCTTTCATCTATTGTTCTCCGATGCAATACAATACAGAGAGAAATATACAGCAGGGGATTAAGTCATTACAGCAGGGGATTAAGTCATTACAGCAGGGGATTAAGTCCGACAGCACTGGCTCACTTAATACTATTAAAGGCCAAGATGAGGAGTGCTCCATCTGTACATGAAACATACATATTCAATCAGAACCAACCACGGAGGGGTAGGCTTTGTTTTTCAGAGAATCCACCATGACGTGTAAGTACAAGAGACAATTTTAACCGTTATCACACATTTAGATTTTTTTGGTCCATTTAAAAAAAAACTTTTTTGTGAATTACATGAAACTATTCTGTGTCTTCATTTGTATTCCCACTGTAGCCATTTTCACATTAATGGACATTTTCCGTGGTCTCATACAGGCAAACCTGCACTTTATATTCTCATTACCTACTTCTCATCCAGTCTAAAACACAATAATTGGATTTTGTTTGTGCTTCGTTTTTCATTTATCGAATAAACACACATTTAAATCCAGAAGAGGAATACCAAAGCATCTGCTTTTGCCAATGACAGGTCATGTAATAAGGTATCCTAGCAGCATTAGGTTGCCGTGGCAACACACAGAGATTTACAACACACCTTCTACCACACATGTCCCCTAATCGCTGACCCCATAACACTCAAAGTTGCCTGGAGTAATGTGCACAGTAACTGTAGGGGATGAGTATTTGCAAAAGCAGCTTGTTTTCCTTTTACAGTACACAATCTACACACTTACAAATGAGTATAATTCACGCTAATATCCTAATAGTGAATCCTATATAATAAAAGGCTAACACTGCTCCTTACCTCTATGAGGGGATTCAAGTGTTTTGCCTGCTGGCGGCCACTAGATGGTGCCCGGTGGAGCCATTGAAGTGTTGCTCCTTTAGGGCGTGCACAGCCACCGGCGCTGACATTCCTGTTATGTTGTCCCGTCATTTTGACTGGTAACTAGTTAAAACATCATTACAGTAATTCCTAAAGAATTTTACACGGTCGAGTCACATTATTAAGACCACCTCCTACAACTGACTTCGGCAGCGCATAGTCCATGAAGTACGTCACATGTCATGCACTGGCTTGGTGGGTATATAAGCTGTGCGGGTGGCACTCGATATACTGGCTGTCGGGATACCGACAACTATTCTCCCTCTTGGGGTGTCCACGACACCTCTAGAAGAAGAATGAATAGCGTGGCGCATGTAGTGCACCACCGTGCCCGCAAGGTGCTCTTTTGCGCTCCCCCTGCTGCTGGTATACTGGGCGCCGGGATCCCAACATCCAGCCAGCCGTACTACACCCAAGCTGTGCTATAGACCATCTGCGCACATATCACTCGTTGCTGTCATGGGTCAAAGGGGCGATTTATCCGAGCTGGGATGATTATCGTCTTTTTGGGCCAAGCATGGCAGTATTTCTGAAACGGCGCAGTTTGTGAAGTGTTCGCGTGCTGCTGTGGTGAAGGTGTATCCCGCCTGGACAAATGGCTCCACTCCGAATAGCTGATGTGGAAACTGCGGAGCACCACATGCCACTGATGTGAGAGGTTGGCTACAAAGGTGCGTGAGGGCCGACCGACACGCTGCAGTAAAGCAGCTCACCGTCAAAATGAACCTGGGGCTACCGGATGTGTGTCTAAAATGACAGTTCAGCCCGTCTAGCTGCTGTCTGTGCTGCACACGGCGGGTACTCTGGCTATTAGCTGGTGGTCACAATAATGTGACCGTGTATATCCAACAGAATTTTGTAACTTTCAAATATGCGTATGTAAAAATGTATAGATCTTGTCTGGGGACTTCTTCTGAGAGGAAGGAGTCTGTGTGAGTATCCATGCAACCCCCCACCTGTACTCTCTGCAGAGATGTCACTTACCTCGGTGACACCTAGTGCGGTGCCACGGGAAAGGGGTGGGGCTTAGTGGAGGGGCTTCACGCTGGGCTTTCGTCACACAGGGGGTTTGGGAGAAGCGTGCTGACCCCAGGGAGTACTGTGGCTGCAGTGCCGGCTCCTAGACAGTGACAGGAGTCGAGTGCTGCACATAATGTTACAGTGCAGCATTCGGCTCCTGTCACTGAGCAGGAGGCGGCATTTTGGTGTCAACCCTTGGCGGGTGACACCCAGGTGCGGGCCGCACCCCCCTGTGATGCCACTGCCTCCCTGTGCGATTGCATGTGCACTATACAGAAGTCTATTGGGAAAATGGCATAGGAGATTTCTCAAGTAGAAGCTGCAAGGTAAGTATATTCAGTGGTTGCAGGGGGTGCGGTGTGAGCCCCCTTGACCCAGGGGTCATGTGCACTGCACACCTGGCACCCATTATAAATATGCGAATCGTCTCCAAGATTAGCTTACTGACTTTCAAAGCCCTATATGACCAGTGGCCAAGATACCTGAAGCAACTTCTAATTCCATACTGCTCAGCTCGATTACTGCGATCTGTAGTTAAAGGACTTTTAGCAGTACCTAGAATCTCCTGTAATTCATATAGGGGGTCTGACTCTATGGAACTCGCTTCCCCGCACAGTGCGAGAGGCCCTCACTCTAGAATCCTTCAAAAACAGACTCAAGACTTTCCTGTTTATTCAGCATTTCCGTAGCATTTGACAGCAGATAAGAACCACTTGGCCCATCTAATCTGCCCGTTTTGTACCATATGTTTATCTCAAACCTTATTTGATCCTTATTTCTTTGTATGGATATCCTTATGTCTATCCCATGCATGTTTAAACTGCTCTACTGTCTCAGCCTCTACCGCCTCTAATGGGAGGCTATTCCACTTATCCACTACCCTTTCTGTGAAGTAATTTTTCCTCAAATTTCCCCTGAACCTCCCTCCCTCCAGTGTCAGTGCATGTCCTCGTGTCCTATTGCTTGTCTTTATTTCAAACGTGTTTCCCTCCTGTACCTTGTCAAAACCCTTGATATATTTTAACGTTTCTATCATGCCCCCCCCCCCCCCTTTTCCTTCTCTGTTCCAAGAGATGAGAAAGGGGGGACATGATAGAAACTGTATGTGCTGTATTATGTTTATTCTATCTGTTAAGCACCTTGACTCCTATTGGAGGAAGAGCGCTATAGAAATATAATAATAATAATAATAATAATAATAATAATTATTATTATTATTATTATTATTATTATTATTATATGGCTATATCACTATGCTTATGGTGATCTTATCACCAAATAGGATTACTGCGCAGTAACCACTTGATAAAGCATAATGAAAAAAATCTTTAGGACTTTTCTCTGTTTGATAAACAGATCACTAATACCACTTTTAGACATAAAATCCCGACTCAGACCCTATCCCTTTTATACGTGGGTGATGACCCAGGAATAATTATTCCTGGGTTCTTACTCTTCACACTGGACCCAGGTCCTACAGTGACCCGAGTTTTCTGGCTTTCAGTTGGCGTGAACTCATCTCCATGCGCTACTGTCCCTGGCCAATAATTTTCTTTTATGCGTTACCCCGGTCATCAAGACCCAGATCGCACCTTTCAGACCTAGGCCGGGTCGTCTACCCGGGTTGCAAGTCCCGGAAAAAACCCTGCTAGTGAGTAGGGTCGTGGACCCGGGACTCTTACCCCGAGTAGACCCTTTCAGGCATAAGCTGGACCCGGGTCTATGCGCTTTCACTCACGAAAAAACGGGTTTAGGCTTATGTCTGATAGGGGTGTAAGTGCAAATGCTTTCTGTGAGGAGTTAATACCGGGAAACTAAGTGATGTCATGATGACATTACCATTGATTGGAATATGTGTAGGAAGAGTAATGAGTGCTGTCTACAGTATGTATAAAATAATACATTCCCCCTGACCGAATGCTATAATATACAGCAAAAAGCACTCATGCAATTCAAGGTATAAACAATGAGAGAGAAAAAATAAAGTAAAATGAATATTTTTTTCCATGGACCCTATAACTACATGAGAGTCAGCTGATTAAGTTGCGAGGTAAATATCCGGGGGTACTGACTGCATAACAGTAACTATGGGAAGAATTATGCATACATAGATTTATTTGTCCTATTTAATCCAATATCTTCCTATGAATACAGATAGAAAGACTACCTTTTCAGTTCCAAAAAATGTCATGTAGTATTTCTAGTGGTAAACTTTGCCAGATCTCCAAAAGTGGCCCGGACACAAGTGGGAAAGCCCCCACATAATGTATATTTTTCTGTTTTAATAAGAGACGTTCCACCACCTTAGTACAGTGGCTAATAACATAATCCTTCCACTTTCTGAGTGGGTAATAACGTAATCCTTCCACTCTCTGAGTGGGTAATAATAACCTAATCGCTCTCAAAATAAGTGCATAAATGATTGTATAATAGGATTGGTGTCCAAATCCACAATCTTGGGAGTGTTCTGTAATCACAGGTGTTCTATAAAAAAAATATATATATAAAATCATACACGTGGGAAGCGGCCCCATAGCAAGGGAGCCATGGCTTACCTTAAGTCCCTGTTTGAAAAATATGGGGGGGGTTTGCTAATACTTTTTCTGGTCCAGGGCACCAAAATGTCTAGTTCCGCCTCTGACTACCGTCATTCCTTCGCCTGCACCTTGCTCCTAAATTAATCAACCTTAATGAGTCAGGTAGTTTCCAACTCCATTTAATTGCATATGACAGGATATTATATATGTCCATATAAAATTCCCTGGCAAAAATGTATGACTGTAACAATATATAAATAAAATAATTATAAGTATTTATAATGGATTTTGTTTCCTGTTAATATGACACACTGTATATGAATATGTATAACTACATATTGATACACAGTATACCCACAACATTTGGTGTCTGAGATAAGGTTCTGTTATCTGCAGAAGTTCCTCTGTTGGCAGCACAGCTATGCTGCAGCTGCCCATTGTATGCTTTTATCAGCAGAGCTACGTCACTGCTCATTCCTGTGCTATAGAGGGGACTGACATTGCTTAATGAGCTCTTCCTCTGGGAATTTCATTCACCCACGCAGGCACACAGCCAATCTGACCAAGCAGTGAAGGTGAAAGCCTTAAACATTAACGAGCAACATTAGACTGTGGCAGATCTGAAAACTATGAACTAAAATCACACGCCATCCTTCCAGCGCGCAGTGTAAGGATATTTTTAACAACATATTTACTTGTTACTGCACATCACCGTTTCCTTCTCTCACCAGGCAGCATCTCGCTAATTCAGCTTTGCAAAACGGCTTTTAAAAGAATTGACATGAATACAGTCGCCTACCCCCAGCACTCCTCACTTACTTCCCCAGCCTAATAATACACCAGCCCTACATGAAAGGAACACTTGCCTTCTCAACATTTTATGTTGTTTCACCACCTGCGTAAAAGATTTTGCTGACAGGCCCCTCCCCTTAGCCAGAGCTACATGCCAACGCTTCTGCTGGGGCTCTCCCGGCTCTATGATTCAGAACCGGCAAATCAATTTAGTTCGCCACTTTCAAATGGTGGCAGAGGGCAGGTCTTAATGGAAGGACCAATTGCACGGTATAATAATATTGTTATTGCAACTTGTGATTGGTGATTATACTTCTCCCCAATCCATGGTTTTGCCCATGGCTGTAAGAGGAGTGGAAGAGCCACTGGAAAATTAAATGTATGTGTTCACTCTGAAATCCAGTCGTCCTGCCGTCCAGCACAACTGCAGCATGGTTGGATCCGGCGGCGGCAGGACTGCCGCACATGTGTGGGCGCCCATGTGCAGTCTCCTTGCGGCCAAGTGGGTCCCGCTGAACGGGACCTGCTTGCCCGCTATGTGTGGCCCCAGCCTAAGTCAGACCTGATTGTAGACGTGTGAGAAAACACACAGCTACGATCAATTTCTATGACATGCGGGGGGACGCCCAACACAGGGCAAGTCCGCCCCGCATGTTTAAAATAGACCTCTGCCAGTGCAGACGCATATCCGCATTGATAAGGGCTGTGTGTGCCGTTACAGAGAAAAAAGATAATGCTGGGGATAATGTATATAATAAAATAGTGCTGATAAGACAAATGAGAGTGAAAAGGGAGATGTGGAGGAAGAGCAGGAGAGAAAGAGTGTGTGGGGACGAGCACCAGAGAGAAGAGAAAAGGAGGGAGAGATGTTGGTATTTCAGGGCTAAACCACACATTTATGAAAGGATGATTTTTTGTATAACCCCAGCATAGATTAAGATCGATTTTAATTTATCTGAAATCGATTAAAATCATGCAAAATCGACCTTTAGTAAATATACCACCACTTCCCTATATTAGACCGCTCGGCTCAGTCACACAAGACATCTGGCTCAGTATGGCGTATTGAGGCTTGGACTATGAAGACACATCTGTCCTAGAGAACTCAGTACAAAAGTATAAAAGCAGGAAATATAACATATATTGTTTTTCACCTTTTTAATGAGCTAAATTTGCTAGTCCGCCGCGCATGCCAGGTCCTGTCACCCCCCCCCTTCCCCGCACGGCGTCAATGCTTATGCGCCTAGTGAGTAGCTCCCTGCCTGTGCAGCCTAGCCGTGCTGGCAGGCAGCTACCCACCGCGTCCCTGGTCGTAGCGGATGTGTGTGACGTAACGCAGCCGCCACGGCCCACTTCCGCAATGCTCCAGACATGTCTACGTTGTTCAGACCGCGTGCCACCAACAGCGTTTTAATGCCGTTGGCACGCCCCCTCCCGCCTCTGCCTGTCAATCAGGCAGAGGAGATCGCAGCCCTGAGATGCTTCTAGCATCTCACTGGGCCTCCCGGGGTGCGCAGGCGCCCCAAAGGGCTTCAGACTGCGAATGACCTCCATAGATGTTTCATTTTTGTGGCTTAGTTACGTTTTAAAATGACAAGAATGAGTTAAATGCCTGATATTACACAATTTATGTAGATGAGGTAAGAAAAGGTTAGAAATAACGGAGGGAAATCACTACCATAGCAACTAACCATTTACTGGCCTTGGTCAGTACAGTGAAAGACTAGTAATAGAAAGATTGGTTACAGGGGCTGCAATAATACATCTATATAGTAGGTGGAGATGTAGAAACCTTCCAGTCTATGGTCCTCATTCACAAATAGCACAGAGCAATAGCCCCTTTGTTGTAACTGTGGGGGTCATTCCGAGTTGTTCGCTCGCAAGCCGTTTTTAGCAGCTTTGCACACGCTAAGCCTACGCCTACTGGGAGTGAATCTTAGCATAGTAAAATTGCGAACGAAAGATTCGCAATACTGCGAAAAGACATCTCTGTGCAGTTTCTGAGTAGCTCCAGACTTACTCGGCATCTGCGATCATTTCAGTGCTTGTCGTTCCTGGTTTGACGTCACAAACACACCCAGCGTTCGCCCAGCCACTCCTTCGCTTCTCCAGCCACTCCCGCGTTTTTCCCAGAAACGGTAGCGTTTTTTCCCACACGCCCATAAAACGGCCTGTTTCTGCCCAGAAACACCCACTTCCTGTCAATCACATTACGATCGCCTGAACGAAGAAAAAGCCGTGAGTAAAATACCTAACTTCATAGCAAATTTACTTGGCGCAGTCGCAGTGCGAACATTGCGCATGCGCACTAAGCGGAAAGTCACTGCGATGCGATGAAATTTACCGAGCGAACAACTCGGAATGACCCCTGGTGTGCTACAAATTGTGAAAGTGAGCCAGGATTTTTGCCAATTTGCAGCAATTTATGTAGCAAGATGGACTCTTCCTGACCCCTCCTGGACTGTGCGGGCCTGGTTAAATTACAAGATTGGACACTGGGCCAAATGTAAAAGCCAGAGATTTCAACGATGTAGCCACTAGCTTTAAAGTGCAATCTTTTCTTAAGCAAATCCAGGTTAGCTTTGCTTTTAATAATATTGCTGCTTTAAATCACATGGCTAAATTGCTGAAATCTCACACTTACCATAATCTACAACTATTACATTTGGTCCCTAGTGTGTCAACTACCTCAGCAGTCAAATTATAATGGACAAGGGTCTCTAAACCATTCATTTAAAATTGCTTTATTTGTTATCGCTAGATCAATGCTCTCATATAGGGCCTGATTCCGGGATGTACAAATTTGTATGCGCATTTTGCATGTGCAGTTGGAATTCGCTCGCAGAGGACTTGTGAAATATACAAATGGACCAGCCGCCTTCTTGTGCACAGTGACGCACACAGCTTATGTCTCACATCCTCCACTCACGCACATTAGCAGAAACATCGGGAACATTGGGAACATAGACCTGATCGATAGGGTGTGTTTTTTACATCCCTGCGATCAGGTAGTCGCCGCCTACAGGGGGAGGGGGAAAGACGTCACGAATCCTCCCACAAAGCGCCGGGTCCCTCCTGCATTTTTCCGGACTCTCCCTAGAAACGGTCAGTTGCCACCCACAAACGCCCTCTTCCTGTTAATCATCTTGCGATTGCTGGTGCGATCAGATTTTTTGCAACATCCCATCGCTGCCTAGCACTCCCTGTCGCTGCGGACCGTCGCGCCTGCGCATTGCAGTGCATACGCTTACGCAGTTCAGACCTGATCGTCCGCTGTGCGAAAGTGCACAGCAGCGATCAGGTCTGAATTAGCCCCATAGTATCAGACACATGGGGCTGGATATAATGATGTCAGGGTTGGCTGGAGGAGCTGATTTATCAACAAGTTTTATCCTACACAATGAATTTTAAAACTCGTTGCGTATGATAAATGGTGCTCCAGCCAATCAGCTCCCAACTGTCATGTGTTTGAAAAATGACAGTTGGGGCCTGATACCTGGAGCACCATTTATCATGCGCAACGAGTTTTAAAACTCATTGCGCATGATAAAACTCATTAATACTGTAAATCAGCTCCTGTGTATGTTAATTGAAGAGTGTGACACAGATAGAAATGTGTAAATGACTGGACAGATCAAGTACAATAGCTTTAAGTGGGGATCAGTATGATATGCCGGCTGTCGGGATCCCGGCGGTCAGGAGACCGACAGCCAGAATACCGGCGGCGAGCGCAGCGTGTCCCCTTTTGGGCTTGCTGTGCTCACCCCGCTTCGGTCCCAGTGGTGACCTTCGGTTGCCACAGGGTTATATTCCCCCTAGGGCGGTGGCGTGGACAACCACCCGAGTGGGGATTTCGGCCGGGTGTCGGGATTCCGACCGCTGGTATTTCACCGGGTTTCGTGACAACCGGCAAATTGAATGCCTCCCTGTGAGTGCATAACCACTGTAATACATACACTAATACTAAAACAGTCTTTGCCTAAACCGATCCGTTACTGTACTTGAACCAGATAGTAGTGCAGACTTAGGGGCTGATTCTGAGTCAGGCGGATCTCTGAACAAAGACACAAATGGCGAATTTTTGCATACGGCGCATGCGCAAAGGAAATTTCCGTATCTTTGCGTATGTTCGTCCTATTCCAAGCTAGATGAAACTTGGCGAGATCTGTCTCTCCCTGCAATTGTTCATGTTGGGGTGAGTACTGCGCAGCGACAATGCAAGCACACGGAACCGCCTTGACTTGTGGGCGTGTCTCTAAAACTCTGTAATAATGCCTTAATGACAGTGATAAAAATAAATGTAGATGATTTACAAAACCTTACCTTAAATTTATCAACTTCAGCTTTTGAACATGTTGCATGATAGGACAGGACCTGAAGGAAGAAGAATATATGACATTTCAGTTTAACATCTTTCGATCGCACCTTCCCAGCCTAGCAATCACCGAATTTCAGGTGACCAAAGTAAGGCATAGCAAGAATAACACTCTGTAATAATGTGATCATGACCACACAAATGAGCAGTTTTTGCTTTCATGTTAATCAAAGTAACACTACAATAGATATATAATTTCTGCTTATGAATAAATGAAGATACAGGGGGTCAAACAGATTGTGAATATGGCAATCTAATTTAGAAATTAATATCAAGGGGATAGGTTAATCATTATAGCCTTTGAAACTCTAGGGGGGTAAATTTACTAAGATGGGAGTTCTATTTAAGATGGGATGTTGTCCATAGCAACCAATCAAATTCTACTTCTCATTTATCTAGCACCTTCTATAAGAAAATACCTGGATTCTGATTGGTTGCTATTGGAAACATCCCATCTTAAATAGAACTCCCATCTTAGTAAATTTACCCCAAGGGGTCTCTGGACACTGACGACTGATCCCAGCCTTAGATCGAAAAGTACAGTACCATGGGTGGCCTCTTAAAATGGTTGGACAGACAATAACTGAAACGGTCCACAAAGGTCATTCTTTTTTATGTCAGTATTTATTATGCAAAAGTCAGTCAATAATTCTATAAAATTGATATTAAAAAAACAATTTAAAAAAAACAGAATTTTAGCATGTATTCATTTCAAAATGAAATAACCTTACATAAATGTGATCAGTTTAAACGTAAAAACTTTGCACAATGGCCCTCATTCCGAGTTGATCGGTCGCAAGGCGAATTTAGCAGAGTTACACACGCTAAGCCGCCGCCTACTGGGAGTGAATCTTAGCTTCTTAAAATTGCGACCGATGTATTCGCAATATTGCGATTACTAACTACTTAGCAGTTTCTGAGTAGCTCCAGACTTACTCTGCCTGTGCGATCATTTCAGTGCTTGTCGTTCCTGGTTGACGTCACAAACACACCCAGCGTTCGCCCAGGCACTCCCACCGTTTCTCCGGCCACTCCTGCGTTTTTTCCGGAAACGGTAGCGTTTTCAGCCACACGCCCCTGAAACGCCGTGTTTCCGCCCAGTAACACCCATTTCCTGTCAATCACATTACGATCGCCGGAGCGAAGAAAAAGCCGTGAGTAAAAATACTTTCTTCATTGTAAAGTTACTTGGCGCAGTCGCAGTGCGAACATTGCGCATGCGTACTAAGCGGATTTTCACTGCGATGCGATGAAAAATACCGAGCGAACAACTCGGAATGAGGGCCAATGTTGGCTTTATTTAGCAATGCATCTAGCTGCTTCTGATTGGCTGATCTAGTACTGACCTCTCCAGCAGAGAGCATATTTACTAAAGTCTGGAATTACAAAAGTGGAAATCAGATTCTACTTTTCATTTATCTAGCACCTCCTAGTAGATAATAGCTACAATCTGTTTGGTTGCTATGGGCAACATCTTCACTTCTATAAACCCGCACTTTAGCAAATACTGTATAACCTTTAGTTTCATGAGGAGTTCAGCTTCCTTATACCACATTGTATAGTTCTGTTATTCATTTGTAATTTCTGTTTGGACTACTGCAGGAATAAACATGAACTTTTTTTATTGTTTATGGATATGATGGTATTTGTATTATATTTTAAATGGAACAGAGGATTGTGACACTTAATAATAAGTTGAAGTACTATTCTCTCTTGTGCATGTGACACTTCATTACAGTTTTATATTGTGTACAAATAGGGTAATGTGGCTTTCACATTTACTCCTACTTCACTGTCTAACCACATCTGTATACTACCATAAAGTGTACACAGTTATTCAACTGGGATGCAGTTAATATACCGGCTGCCGGGATTCCGGCGTTCAGGAGACCAACGCCAGAATCCCAACGGAGGGTTAAATACCGACAGACGGAATCCTGACCACCGCGGATTATTCCCATTCGGTTGGTAAATCCATGCCACCAACCGAGAGGGAATGTAATCTGTGGCGAACGAAGCAAGCCACTGGGCCTGAAGCATGGTGAGCGCAGCGAACCCGCATGGGGACTCACTGTGGGGATTCCGACTAACGGTTATACATATGTATTCCATTTAACTGATATACGCAGGCACAAACACTACTGTTTTAGAGTGGGATGTAGCCTAAGATTTCATAACACCCGTTTTTTAAAACTTTATGGGGATGGACATTCCATTCTATAACATACCTCCCAACTGTGTCGGTTTTGGCGGAACACTCACGTGTTTCTGGAACTGTCCCGCTGTCCTACCCATGGGTTGCAGTGTCCCGCAGTAGGGGGGCTGTTGGGAGACCTCTCTCACCTGCTGCTCAGCTTAGCACAGCAGCAGTGAATAGATGCTGTGCGCATGCGCACAGCGTCTATTAACCAGGTAGAAAGCGACAGGGGCATGGCTAGCAGCTCACAAAGCGCTGGTCAAGCCCTCAAAGTGGCTAAAACAGAGGTCAACTTTAAACTTGTCATTTATTTTGTACGCTCTGGACATGGCTACTAATAACACATGCACAGACAAAATTCTTAAAGCTATGTCTGCAAATGCTAGGAGCTTAGGAGACAAAATTCCAGAGCTAATTACGATAATGACAAGGGATAACCTGGATTTTGTGGCAATTACAGAGTCTTGGTGCAATGAGAATCATGACTGGGACATAGCTATACCAGGATACAATTTATTTAGGAAGGATAGAATAGGAAGAATAGGAGGAGGGGTAGCAATGTATGTGAAAAAAAGCATAAATGCTACTTTAATACAAAATATTGAAGACAAAACTGAGGCCCTTTGCGTCACCATAGAAACCGGGAAGAAGGACATTATTCGCATTGGGGTGATCTATAGACCACCAGGCCAGGGGCAGGATTTGGACAGGAACCTATTGTCGGACATCTCTAAAATGGTTTTAAAGGGAGAAGTTATAATCATGGGAGACTTTAATTTACCTGATGTAAATTGTGAGGGGTCTTTTGCAAGTTCAGCTATAAGTAGCAAATTTCTACATTCCATACAGGGAGCATCTCTCAAGCAATTGGTGAGGGAGCCCACTCGCAAAGACTCAATATTAGATTTGATTCTTACAAATGGTGATAGGATATCTGATATATATGTGGGTGAGCACCTGGGATCCAGTGATCATCAAGCAGTATGGTTTAGTATAAAGACAGGATCCAACTCCTGTCACACAAAAACAAAGGTGTTGGATTTTAGAAATGCTGACTTTGCAAAAATGGGGAGATGTTTAAGTGATTCATTAGCAGACTGGAGGAGCTTGGAAGGAGTGCAGGAGAGGTGGAAAAACTAAAAAGTGCAATACTAAGTGCAACAGACCTTTGTATCAAAATGGTTAGGAAAAGCACCAGGAAAAGGAAGCCAGTGAGGTTCACAAAAGAAGTATCAACTAGTGTGAAAGCAAAAAAGATGGCTTTTAGGAAATACAAACAGACTTAAAATAATAACGACAAAGAGGTGTATCTGGACAGACGGAATAATGCTAAGAAAGTGATCAGACGTGCAAAGGCAGAAGCTGAGGAGAAAATGGCCCAGTCAGTAGATAAAGGGGGCAAAACTTTTTTTAAGTATATAAGTGAAAGGAGAAAATCAAATGGAGGAATAATAAGACTTAAGACAGAGAGTTAGCATTTGGTGGAGGGAGACAAGGCAATAGCAGATCACCTAAATAATTATTTTTGCTCAGTATTTACTACAGAAGAAGGGATGGGGCCACAGTTAAGTTGCAAGGACATTCATAAAAATAAGGTAGATGAAAATACATTTACATAGGAGAAGGTCCTAACAGAACTTTCAAAACTAAAAGTGGATAAATCAATGGGACCAGATGGGATACACCCAAGGATACTCAAAGAGCTAAAAGATGTGCTGGTTACACCTTTGACAGAATTATTTAACCAGTCACTAAATACAGGTGCTATTCCAGAGGACTGGAAAAGAGCAAATGTAGTTCCACTGCACAAAAGTGGAAGCAAGGAAGAAGCAAGTAACTACAGACCAGTAAGCCTTACATCAGTAGTAGTGAAAGTAATGGAAAAACTATTAAAAGAAAGAGTAGTGGAATATCTTAAATCAAACAACTTACAGGATCCAAAACAGCATGGATTTACTGGTGGGAGATCATGCCAAACAAATCTTATTGACTTTTTTGACTCTGTGACGAAAATAATAGATCAAGGGGGAGCTGTAGATGTAGCATATCTAGACTTTAGTAAGGCATTTGACACTGTCCCACATCGCAGACTGCTAAATAAACTTGAAAGCCTGGGGGTGGATTATAAATCAGTTAAACCTG
This sequence comes from Pseudophryne corroboree, assembly GCF_028390025.1. Lineage (NCBI taxonomy): Eukaryota > Metazoa > Chordata > Amphibia > Anura > Myobatrachidae > Pseudophryne > Pseudophryne corroboree. The sequence goes on along the minus strand of NC_086450.1, from coordinate 83,847,842 downwards.
GTTGCAGGATAGGAAACAGACAGTCGTAGTTAATGGAGTGCAATCTATGGAGGGAAATGTTACCAGTGGAGTACCCCAGGAATCTGTACTTGGTCCAGTTCTTTTTAATATCTTTGTTGGTGACATTGCAGATGGTATTGAAGGGAAGATATGCATTTTTGCAGATGATACAAAGATATGCAACAGGGTAGACACACTGGGAGGGGTAAAACAAATGATTAATGACCTAGGTAGGCTTGAGAAATGGTCAAGAACGTGGCAACTACAGTTTAATGCTAAAAAATGTAAAATAATGCACTTGGGTCTCAAAAACTCAAAGGCTAAATATAGTATCAAGGGTACTATAATGGAAACTACTGAGGAGGAAAGAGATTTAGGAGTCAAGTGACTTGAAGGCATAGGGAGAGGAATCAGTAGCAGGAAAAAAGAAAAGTGCCACTGTATAGGTCATTGGTACGGCCCCATCTGGAATACTGTGTCCAGTTCTGGAGACCCTATCTCCAGAAGGATATAAATACATTAGAGAGTGTACAAAGAAGGGCAACTAAAATGGTGCATGGCCTACATCACAAAACTTACCCGGAAAGGCTAAAAGATCTTAACATGTATAGTTTGGAGGAAAGAAGGGAAAGGGGGGACATGATAGAAACTTTCAAATATAACAAGGGTCTTAACAAAGTTCAGGAGGGAAACATTCTTCAAAGGAAAAGAAGTATTAGAACTCGAGGGCATACATTGAGACTGGAGGGGGGGAGGTTCAGGGGAAATTTAAGGAAAAATTACTTCACAGAAAGGGTAGTGGATAAGTGGAATAGCCTTCCATCAGAGGTGGTAGAGGCTAAGACTGTAGGGCAATTTAAACATGATTGGGACAGGCATATGAATATCCTTACAAAGAATTAAGGTTAAAAAAGGGTTGATATTGCCTAAAGGATAAAATAAAAAAGGGGCAGACTAGATGGGCCAAGTGGTTCTTATCTGCCGTCAAATTCTATGTTTCTATGTAAGTCGAAGGGGCGCGCCTGCCCCTTGATCGCAGGCCATGCCTCCTAGCTGTGAGGCCACACCCCCTAATTATGGGCGTACACCGTCTGTGTCCCGCCTCCCAACTTTAGAAAGTTGTGAGGTATGCCATATGTTATGCCCCCCAAGTGGTGACCTGTGAGGCTGTTGTCCCTCCCGTTGATGCTAGTGGCAAGATTACCACCAATGCAGGGGTCTGCAAGGGATGCGGCCAACATCCCGCTGGACGGGATCCCGGCGGTCGAAATACCGACGCCGGAATCCCGACCGCCACAATCCCGACCGCCACAATCCCGACATATTCTCCCTCCGTGGGTGTCCACGACACCCATTGAGGGAGAATATAATAGTGTGCCGAGCGTAGCGAGGCACCGTGCCCGCAGCGTGGCAAGCGAAGCGAGCCCGCAAGGGGCTGCGTTCCGCTCGCCACCCCTGTCGGGATTGTGTGGTCGGGATTTCGACCGCCGGGATCCCGTCCAGCGGGATTACGTACTGATCCCGTCTGCAATACCCATCCATCTTCCAAAAGTTACAACTATTGCCTTTTGAGCTGAAGTCAGTTCTTTCATCTTCTGAGCATTCTGGCCTGTACTCTGCATGTTCAAAAGAGTAAAATGATGGCTTCTTGAGAGGATGGATGGATGCCCCTCGCCCCCAGTGTTGTAAGTTGTCACACTGCAGGAATGTTACGTTTGAAAGATTTTAGAGCCCTCCCCAGTAACAGATACTTAGCTATTTTGTGTCTAATATATTTAGTAAACCAGATCCCCTTCCGAGACCCCTTCTCTTAGCGACACAATACTGTTCCCAAATGGATTTGATATTATAAACAGTATTACACCAAAAGGCTTTTTGTTCTATTTTCTACATAAAAAACAAATCAATAGCTTTCAATTAAAAATACTGACAACGTGCATAATTAGCATTGCTACGTACTGTCTCTCATATCACCCAACTCATTCCCCTGACTGCAGCAAATGCTGCCTTTCCTTGCAGCCTGAAGTCATGTTGCGATAACAAAACTGATGAATAGTAGTTCCCAACATTTCTTCCCTTTAACAAACTCACTAATGGTCAGTTAGATCGGCTGCATACAGCACGAGGCTCTCTCATTTCTCCCTAATCAGGCCATTAGAATTAAGAGTCAGGGAATCAGATCACATTTCAAGAAAAACATTTCTATAATGATCACCTGTCACCATATTAAAACACGTTATATGAAGTTAAAAGTCACTTTGTAAAATCCAGATAATTGCTTCTTTCCTATGTTCTGTAAATTCAGTTTAGTAATGGAAATGGTGTCATTTCAGTGGTGCCTACAGCAAATGATGTCAGCATTAATATGGTATCAGACAGTTTGGTGCTGAAACAGTAATCACCCTTTATTAGATTAGACTTCCAGTTCTGTATAACATCACAGGAGGCAGTGTCGGACTGGGGTATGTAGGGCCCCCCGGTGGAATGCAGTGGTAGGGGCCTGTGTTAGGGGTGTGGACAGTCTGCAGAGGGGGTGTGGCCTGACACCTCATTGGTTTGACTAACTATTAGAGAGTGCAACGTCTGGGCCCCTTCATAAATATATATATATACAGTACATTCAGCTGCTGCATGCATGATAACGTACCAGATTAATAACAGATTAATAACAGCAATGCATTGTAGAAAATACACCATAGTCCAGTATAAGGTAACATATGTATAATGTCTAATTCAAGTGCACAGTCTAGAACATGATCCTTAAGGGGGGTACTCACGGGAGAGATGTGTGCTGAGCGATCTTAACACAGACCGCTCAGCACACATCTCTCACCCCGCTCAGCACAGCGCGATGTGCTGAGCGAGGGGGAAAGCCGACGGGGGGCCGCTCACTTCACACAACGGTGAAGTGAGCGACCCGCTAGATTGAGCCTGCATGCAGCTCAATCTAGCATCGGCGATAGCGATGCGCGGGGCCGCGCATCGCTATCGCTGGAGGGCATACACACGGCAGATTCGTGCTTAAAATCTAAGCAATCTAGCAAGATTGCTTAGATTTTAAGCACGGATCTCTCCGTGTGTACCCCCCCTTAGAGCAGGAGGTGGGCCCCCAGGCAGTGGGGCCCACCGGTGGTTTCCCCTGTACCCCTGTGGGCCAGTCCAAGCCTGACAGGAGGGGTATGCTGTACATAGGGTGTTATAAGGCTTCATTTAGAGACAGCTTCACTGGGACAAACGATGTTGCTAAGTCATCATGACCATGTACCAGAGTCACAACATAAAATTATTAGAACATAGTAAAATAAGAAACAATTGGATGAAATTACCACTTGTGATTACTAGCTATTCATGCGAGATCACCGCTACATATCTAAGGGTATAATTCAAATCTGATCGCAACAGTAAAATTTTCTCGAATGGGAAAAACCATGGGGGTCATTCCGAGTTGATCGCTCGCTAGCTACTTTTTGCAGCCATGCGAACGCATAGTCGCCGCCCACTGGGGAGTGTATATTTGCTGTGCAAGGGTGCGATCGCATGTGCAGCCGAGCGGGACAAAAATAGTTTGTGCAATTTCTAAGTAGCTCAGAACTTACTCAGCCGCTGCGATCACTTCAGCCTGTTCGGTCCCGGAATTGACGGCAGACACCCGCCCTGCAAACGCCTGGACACTCCTGCGATTTTCCAAACACTCCCAGAAAATGGTAATTTGCCACCCATAAATGCCTTCTTCCTGTCAATCTCATTGCGATCGGCTGTGCGAACAGATTCTTCGTTAAATCCATCGCACAGTAACGTTCCGCTTTGTACCCGTACGACACACCTGCGCATTGCGATGCATACGCATGCGCAGTAGTGACCTGATCGCTGCGCTGTGAGAAACGGCAGCGTGCAATCAGGTCGGAATAACTCCCTATGTGCACTGCAGGTGGGGCAGATATAACATGTGCAGAGAGAGTTAGATTTGGGTGGAGTGCGCTCAAACTGAAATCTAAAATACAGTGTAAAAATAAAGCAGCCAGTATTTACCGTGCACAGAAATAATATAACCCACCCAAATCTAACTCTCTCTGCACATGTTACATCTGCCCCACCTGCAGTGCACATGGTTTTGCCCATTAGAGAAAGATTTTGCTTTTGCGATCAGGTCTGAATTAGGCCCTATATCCACATATATACTAATTGTTCCTAGCCTTTAAGAAACCTCATTATCTTTTAACCACCACAAAAAAGTATGACTTCTGCATAATGGGGGTCATTCCGAGTTGTTCGCTCTGTAAATTTCTTCGCATCGCAGCGATTTTCCGCTTAGTGCGCATGCGCAATGTCCGCAGTGCGACTGCACCAAGTAAATTTGATATGCAGTTAGGAATTTTACTCACGGTTTTTTCTTCGTTCTGGTGATCATAATGTGATTGACAGGAAGTGGGTGTTTCTGGGCGGAAACTGGCCGTTTTATGGGTGTGTGTGAAAAAACGCTACCGTTTCTGGGAAAAACGCGGGAGTGGCTGGAGAAACGGAGGAGTGTCTGGGCGAACGCTGGGTGTGTTTGTGACGTCAAACCAGGAACGACAAGCACTGACTGAACTGATCGCAGATGCCGAGTAAGTCTCGAGTTACTCAGAAACTGCACAGTTCGCAATTTAAAGAAGCTAAGATTCACTCCCAGTAGGCGGCGGCTTAGCGTGTGCAAAGCTGCTAAAAGCAGCTTGCGAGCGAACAACTCGGAATGACCCCCAATAAGTGCCCCCCCCCCAACAAAAAAAATATTAGCAAAACGCATACAAAATAATAAGTGTTAAAAATATTCATAAAAGACCTGAAATCTAGAAAACACTACAGAGAGATTCAACATTCAGTGCTGGTTTCTGAAAATATTTGAAAGTTACAATCCAAAAAGATTCCCTCTTATTTAATACACTCAGGGGGTCATTCCGAGTTGATTGTAGCTGTGCTAAATTTAGCACAGCTATGATCATGTACTCAGACATGCGGGGGGACGTCCAGCACAGGGCTAGTCCGCCCCGCATGTCAGTGCCGCCGCCCCCCCCCCCCCCCCCACAGAAGTGCAAAGGCATCGCACAGCGGCGATGCCTGTGCACTTCAAGAGTAGCTCCCGACCAGAGCAGCTTTAGCGTGCTGGGTGGGAGCTACTCATCGCTACCTGGCCAGCAGTGGCTGCGTGTGATGTCACGCAGCCGCTGCGGGCCACTCCCCGCACGGTCCGACCACGCCTGCATTGGCCGGACCGCGCCCACGAAACGGCAGCCTAATGCCGCCATTTCGCTCCCTTCCGCCCATCGACCGATCATAGCGCAGCGACGGGCAGCCATGCGCCGGTGCACTGCGGCGCCGGCGCAGTTCTGACCCGATCGCTACGCTGCGAAAAACTGCAGCGTACGATTGGGTCAGAATGACCCCCTCAATTTGTTAATTTTTTACACTGAGCATTGACTAATTCAATACATAAGGCTTTTAACGAACTTAGGGAGGTCATTCCGAGTTGATTGCACGGTGCAACTTTTTGCAGTTTCTGAGTAGCTCTGTACTTACTCATCCACTGCGATCTCTTCAGCCTGTCAGGTCCCAGAATTGACGTCAGACACCCGCCCTGCAAATGCCTGGACACACCTGCGTTTTACTCGCCACTCCCAGAAAACGGTCAGTTGCCACCCTGATCCGCCTCCATGCAGTCAATCTTCTTGCGATCGCCACTGCGACCGCTTCCTTTGTTGTTCTTGTCGCTGCCCGGCTATGGCCGTTGCCGGGCAATGACACGCCTGCGCACTGCCTTCCTCGAGCCTGCGCAGTTCAGACCCATTTGCGCGACTGCGAAAAAAGCAGCGTGCGAACGGGTCGGAATGACCCCCTTGGATCTCTATTTTGTTTGTACCTAGAGTGTTTTGATATACTATGTCATTTATATGTATTTTTTTATATTTCTAATCTATTCTTTAAGTCTACCTGAAGAAAGCTTTGTGTGCTGCACGTGTTACATTCATAGTACCATAAATATACAATTGATTATTTGATTACCAGTCAATTTTTCCATAACTTTAGACATAAATGTAATACAAGCATCTATTTTGAAAGTACCGACCACACTCTGAATAATGTAATATACATCAAATACAAAATTGTTACGTATAATAAACAGTCACTAACAAAGAAAGCGGTCGCAGCGGCAACCACAAGAAGATTGACAGGAGGAAGGTGGAACTGAGCGTCAACTCACCGTTTTCTGGGCGTGGAGATCCAAACGTAGGCATGTTGAGGCATTTGGAGGGCGGATGTCTGACGTCAATTCCGGGACTTGCAACGCTGGATTGATCGCTCAGGGTAAGTAACTCTTACCCTGGTCTTGTTCTACACAAAACTTTTTTTGCATAGCAGGGCTGCACAAGCGATCGCAGCCTTGCTATGCAGAAATACACTCCTCCATAGGCGGCGTCTACCTGATCGCACGAGCAGCAAAAAGTTGCTGCGTGCGATCAGGTCAGAATGACCCCCTTAGTGCTAACAGCATGCATCAGCATTTATTTTCCTCCAGCATAGTATTAGAAGCCTCAACACCTCTTAATGGGGGTCATTCCGACCCGTTCGCATGCTGCAGTTCATCGCAGCGGTGCGAACAGGTTGGAACTGCGCATGCACGGTGGCCGTATTGTGCAGGCGCGTCATTGCCCTGCGATGGCCATCGCTGGGCAACGCCGCCGCATACGAAGAAAGCGGTCGCAGTGGTGATTGCAAGAAGATTGACAGGAGGAAGGTGTTCCGGAGCGTCAACTCACCGTTTTCCAGGTGTGGAGCAGCGAATGCAGGCGTGTCCAGGCGTTTGGAGGGCGGATGTCTGACGTCAATTCCGGGACCTTCATCACTTGATCCATCGCACAGGGTAAGTATGTCCAGGGCTAGTCTTGTTTTACACAAAACTTTTTTAGCATAGCAGTGCTGCACAAGCGATCGCAGCCCTGCTATGCCTAAATACACTCTCCTGTAAGCAGCGTCTAGTTGATCGCACGAGCAGCAAAAAGTTGCTACATGCAATCAACTTGGAATGACCCCCAATATCCTTAGTAATAGGGTGTGCAATCCACCCCCTCCCGCACACACACACTTTTTTTTCCAGGATATTGAAGGTGTAAGAAGAATGTATAATAAATAGCAATTAGCTTTTAATTCAGCTTCCAGATTTTTAAATAAGCGTTGATTATATTTTTAAATATTTTAAGGCCCACTAAAACTAAAATATAAAATGAATTAATCAGAATTGTTATCTTTTTGTATTCACAAGTAATTATCTAAAACTCTCTATTGCCTCACATAACCCATATTTCAAAACTTTTTAGTGTTTAAGCATTTTATTCACATAACAATCGCTCCGTATACCCATTTTTACAGTCACAATTTATAATGGAGCTGCTCAGAGCATAGCGTGGAACACATATCTCTTTCCATATTTCCAAAAGTTAAAATCCGGGAATCAGGGCAGGAGGCGTGGCTGCATCATGATGGAGGGTTAGTGATGTGATAGGCTGCCTCTTAGTCGTCTCTCCACCAAACACTAGTAGCAGCTGTGCGCGACACCTGTTCCCTGCTGTTCTGCTATATAGGGTATCTCCTAACTTTCTCACCTATAGGGTAATGCTGTCATGATAGGTATGCAAGAGACCAGAAATCAAGACAGGTCTGCCTTTTGAGGTATGTCAAAACTAATCTATTTTATATTTAGGTGCATACCAGGGATGATTTGGCCCTTAGGGGCATTCCCTGGTGAGCCCCACTACACGAGGGCCCACCCCCTTGTTTTCCAGACTCAGATTGTGCATTGTCACTCTATTAGAGGTGAGTTACCTATTGGAGCAGGACCACTAGTAAACATGGGTTCTTGGTTCACTTCTATAAAAATAACACCAAGATTTGCCTAATTGATAGTCAAGCATCTGCAATGGCTTGCCACACCCCTTTTGGTGGCTGGCCACACCCCTTAAGCATGGGCCCATAATACTGCATACACCCCGGTGGGCCCTTCATGCCCTAGTTAGACACTGGTACATGCTGTAACATTTGGCCGGACATCCAGTTGAAAAATAGCAGCAACTGGACCAGATGTACAGTACAGATGCATACCTCTTGCCTCAATACGCCATGCAGCGTGAGATGCCTGGCATAAGTGAGGCGCCAAGTACAACTCTGCTAACGTAAGGCGTCTTTTTTTGCCAAAAATGCATCTTAATTGCAACGCAATGTGACTAGGACACGCAAGGAGTCTGTGCTGAGTAATTGTGTATCTGTCTGTGATGGAGTCTGTGGCCCTCATTCCGAGTTGATCGCTTGCTAGCTGCTTTCAGCAGCAGTGCTAACGCTAGGCCGCCGCCCTCGGGAAGTGTATTTTAGCTTAGCAGAAGTGCGAACGAAAGGATAGCAGAACTGCTCCAAAAAAAGATTGTGCAGTTTCTGAGTAGCTCAAGACCTACTCCTAGATTGCGATCACTTCGGACTGTTTAGTTCCTGATTTGACATCACAAACACGCCCTGCGTTCGGCCAGCCACACCCCGTTTCCCCAGCCACTCCTGCGTTTTTATCGGGCATGCCTGCGTTTTTACACACACTCCCCGAAAATGGTCAGTTTCCGCCCAGAAACACCCACTTCCTGTCAATCACTCACCGATCGGCAGTGCGATTGAAAAGCGTCGCTAGACCTTGTGTGAAACTGCATAGTTTTGTGTGAAAGTACGTCGCGCGTGCGCACTGCGCACCATACGCATGCGCACCATACGCATGCGCAGAAATGCCGATTTTTCACCTAATCGCCGCGCTGCGACCGAAAGCAGCTAGCGATCAGCTCGGAATGAGGGCCTGTATACGGAGCAGAACAGAACTTGTATACAGAGTCTCAGTCATACACAGATATATAAATATCATATATCAAATCAATCAGCACAGTCTCCTGGTGCGTCCCAGTCAAATTGCATTGTGACTAATTTTCGGCAAAAAAATAACTAAAAATGACACGTATCGCTAAAAGATTCTCACGCGACCTGGCGCGCCAAGAGGGGCTGTTTGGCGTGACTGCAGCAAAGATGTTTGAGGACACATCTGTAGGTTGTCTGGCAAAATAAATTGTGCACTTGTGCTCCATGATAAGGTACAGATGGCACAGCGATGTTTGTTAGTAGTAAATGCTAAAGTGGCATTACCCTATTTGTATACAATATAGTAATATAAACAGTGGTCGAAGTGTGCCGGTATGCAGCAGTATGGCATACCGGCACTTCGTTTTTAATTAACTGGAAGTGGTTTTTTTTATTGAATGAAACAGAGTGCAGCAGAAGGCGGGGGAAGATGCTGCTACCGTCCCTGCTCAGTGCTCATGTGGGATGCACCCGGCTCTCCTTCCCTGCCATTGCGGGCGTCCACATGGGGTGCGTCCAGCTCTTGTCCCTGCCACTGCCGAAGCCCCTGTATCTGCAGCGGCGGACTGGTAGGTTTTAACTTTAAATTACAATCCCCAATACAGTATGTCCCTTTCCCACACTGCACCCCCCCTCTCTCCCAGCGTCCTCTCCTACCCTGCACAAACCCTCTCACCCTGAGCCCCCCTCTCACCCTGCATTCTGTACCACCCTGCAACCCCCTCTTCCTCTGTTCCTCTCCCCAATATATCCTCCTCCCTCCCTGCATCCTCCCTCTCACCTGGTGCCCCTCTCCCATCCTGCGTCACCCCTATTCCTCTGGCCCTCTCCCCAATGTCCTCCTCCACCCTGCATCCCCCCTCTCTCCCTGCGTCCTCTCCCACCCTGCACCCCCCCTCACCCTGCACCCCCCCTCTCACCCTGCATCCTCTCCCACCCAGCATCCTCCTCTTCCTCTGTCCTCCCCAATATACAGTATCCTCCTCCCACCCCGCATCCCCCCTCTCACCTGGTGCCCCTCTCCCATCCTGCGTCCTCCCTCTTCCTTTGTCCCACTCCCCAATATGTCCTACTCACACCCTGCATATCCCCTATCACCTGGTGCCCCTCTCCCACCCTGCAACCCTCTCCCATCCAGTGTCCCAATCCCCAATATGTCCTTTTCCCACCCTCCTTCCTCTCCCAGCCAGCATCCCCCCTTCCTCTGTCCCTCTCCCCAATATCTCCTCCCACTCTGCATCCTCCCTCTCACCCAATGCCCCCGTCCCCCTCAGTCCTTCCTCCATGTGTCCTCCCTCTCATCCAGTGCCTCTTAAGGACATGCCCCTTGTGATTGGACACACCCCTTTTTTGGCGCGCATGCCAACAGTACACCCTGTAGTGGACATTATACCTCTTTCAATTTTCCATACCCCCACTTCAAAATTCCCACTTCGACCACTGAATATAAAGAAATGTCAAATACACAAGAGAGAAATTTGTGTTATTAATAAATGCAAAATTCATATGTTCCATTTACTAAATACAAACAGAAATACATATCCAATTAAATACAAAAATCTATTTAAAAACCAAATGACAATCTCCTTTTCTGCAGTAGTCTAAATGGAAATGCCAAGAGATGCGATTAGATGGCTAGGTTTTCAGTGTGACAGTATATACGTGATTCACCTATCCATGTTGCACGGATTGACCCTAACATTTCATCCACACCAATTATCCCATGTCAGTAATCTCGCTCCACAAAATAATATCTAATTTCTGTGCTGAAGGACTAAGCAGGAAACACCATTGCTCTGCCCAACTCTTTCCATTAGCAGGCGCCTAGTTCTGCTCCTCTGCAAATGCCGTTATCTTGTGAGGCTGAGATCATTAATGAGCCCAGTATGTACATATGTAGTACACTAACTTCAAAGTCTGGAATGTAATGTGTAAAATACTATCAATCTTTCATAAGAAATCCTTTATGTACAAACGTTTTTCTTTTCTGTTAAATGTAAGATTACTCACATCAAGAGCCACCGATTGCTTTGCCCATGATTTCTTCACCTGATCGTACATTATGGTGTTGTTAATCCCAAGGCCACAAAATATGACAAAAGCCTACACAATTAAAACACAAATAAACAAACACAATTGTCATTTTTGGTAATATCTACTGTAGGTAATATTTACTGAAAAAATGGCAAATAATTCCAATACATACACAGTTCAGGCAACATTAATACCCCTTTTCCACTAGCTCTAAAAACACAGGTAAATGCGCGGGGGGGGGGGGGGGGGGGGCACATTTACCTGTGTTTGTTTCTAGTGGAAACGGCCCACCCTGCAAATTCCCGGATCAAGTGATCTGGGAATCCTACCCGGGTAGCTTGCCGGGTTCCGTGTCGATGCGACACAGCTCCCGTTCACAGTGTATGGAAGGGCGGCGCTGGGATATCATGTGGTCTCCCAGCGCCACCCCGTCCGCGTCAGCAATATGCCGAGTTGGTGAGCTGAGTGTAGAAGGGGGCTCTAGCACGGGTCGCAGCCGTGTCAGGCTCCCGGCTGCGACCCCTGCTAGCAAGTGGATAAGGGGTATTAGTTAAAATGTAATAAACATTTAAATGTTCAATAAGACCATAAAACCACCTATGGCTAGCTCTTTACTCTAAATATACTCACTTTTCCAGTTGCAAGCCTGGGTATGTCATCCTTCTTGGGATGTGTTGCTTAATTGTAGATGCCACTTTATGCAAATGAGAATGAACAGACTAACTATGGGGTCTATTTACTAAGCCTTGGATGGAGATAAAGCAGACGGAGATAAAGTACCAGCCAATCAGCTACTAATTGTCATTTTTCAAACCAAGCCTGTGGAATGACAGTTGGGAGCTGATTGGATGGTACTTTATCTCCGTCCACTTTTTCTCCAACCAAGGCTTAGTGAACAGACCCCTATGGGGTACATTTACTAAGGTGTGGGTTTTTAGAATTGGAGCTGTTGCTCACAGCAACCAATCAGATTCTAGCCATTATCTTGTAGAAGGTGCTAGATAAAAGCTAAGTAGAATCTGATTGGTTGCTCTGGGCAATATCTCCACTTCTAAAAACCTGCACTTTAGTAAATATACCCCAAGTGGTCTATTTATTAATGTTAGCGCTAACTACAAATCTTTATCCCTATCTCAGCAACAGTGGTGCCTAGGGAGGGTGGGCCGGAACTATTTTACCTGGCCCAGGCCTGATGCAGGAGCCCATAGAGAGCCCAAGGCCCGCTCTCCCCTTAGCTGGAAGCAGCAGCAGCTGCAGTTCTTCTCCTCAGTCCAGCACGCACTGCAGTGTGGCCAGGGAGGCGCTAATATTTCTGTATTGTTTTCTAAGCGTGCAGGTCCACGCCACCCATGATTAGGCCATGCCCCCTGAAAAGTACCTGGGCCCGGCCAGGCTCTATACTGCCCTGCTCAGCAATACAGAGTGTGCCTATGTTACAATTTACCTGGTGAGGATGCAGCAAAGCCTTTCGGACTGCACAGGTCTTCATTGCTGAGCATAGGGTAACATCATCTTACTTGCTCATGAAATGAAAATATTTTTGTTGCTTAATATATGTTGGAAGTCTTTAGCCTATATGTTGGAAGGTAAGCAATGCTCTCTAGGTGAGCGCTGGAGAAAGCGCTAATTTATCTGATGTAAATCTTTTAATTATTTGGGAAAAGTTGAGGAAAGACCCTTCTCTGGTGAAATATCGGAGAAAGGATTTTTTTTTCCTCACCTTCTTAGATCCCGAAACTAAAAAAAAAATATTACTTGGCTCATCTGAAGTGTTTCTCATACACTTAACACTGTAGAATAGGGAAGGTCATTTTTCCTCGCAGATTCTACCAATCAAAAGTGTCAATATCACTTCTTATAAATGGCTTCAAAATTATTTAAGGGCCCATTGCAGTTGGTTCAAACACCCCACAGGTGGCAGGAAAACCAATGTTTTGCATAAGGCATATGGAAGAAGCATAGCATAAAGTTCTTACGCGATTCACAGGTATGCTGCCCACTTCTTCAGACTTGTTTATGCCAATTAATGGGGCAGATGTATTAACCTGGAGAAAGCATAAGGAAGTGATAAATCAGTGATATGTGCAAGGTGATAAAAACACCAGCCAATCAGCTCCAATATGTAAATTAACAGTTAAGATCCGATTGGCTGCTGCCTTTATCACCTTGCACATATCACTGGTTTATCACTTCCTTACGCCTTCTCCAGGTTAATACATCTGCCCCAATGTTCTTTATGTGCAATAGAAAGGGGAGCTGTGAGATCTTTTCTGAAGTAGTGTTTTTATAATGCAGTAAAGGGGAGCTGTGAGATCAGAGTAACTACATTCCGATCTCTTAGTGTCTTAGGGGTCTATTTACTAAGTCTTCAATGGAGAGAAAGTGGACGGAGATAAACTACCAACCAACCAGCTCCTGTTATTTTTCAAACACAGCCTGTAACATATCAGTTAGGAGCTGATTGGCTGGTACCTTATTTCCATCCATTTTATCTCCAGCCAAAGCTTAGTAAATAGACCCCCTAGTGCAGGGGTGTCAAACTCGCAGCACACCAGCTGTTTTGGAACTACACATCCCAGCATGCATTGCCATACATTTTATAACTGTGGGAGGGCATGCTGGGATGTGTAGTTCCGCAACAGCTGGAGGACCACAAGTTTGACGCCCCTGCCATAGTGTTTTGGAGAGCAATAATGTACCAACTAAACAGCTCCTAACTGTCATTTTTCAAACACAGCCTGTAACATGACAGTTAGGAGCTGATTGGCTGGTACTTTGTCTCTCTTTACTTTCTCTCTCTCCATAGTTTGAAACCCCCTCCCGCTTCACCCTCACTGTGACTAAGTACACCACGCACTCTGCATCCATTATAGCGGTGTTTTTCAGCCACTGAGCAGTCTGCAGGTGTGCCGCCATGGAAGAAGAGCCAGGCCCGTCAGTGTTTTGCCACTACTGAGGCCCTGGAACGATCCATACTGGTGGGTTTAGTGGTTGCAGAGCCATTTCTAATTTTGGGCCCGGGCAGTGTTGGGCTCTTCTGGCTTTCTCAGATGTGGCTCAGGCGTTACCTAAGGAGAAGCTGCGACATGACCTCCTAGGACACGCAACGGCACCATGCCTCACCATTATATATGAGTGTGCCATGGCAATATTTAAATCTTGTTCAGTGTGCCGCGAGTTGTAAAAGGTTGAAAATCTCTGCATTATAGATATGCCTAAACGTGTGTGGGTTTATAGTGTTGGCATCGGAAAATACAACAGTTTCCAAAAGTCATATCCTTAAGCATGACAGAGCTTGGTAACGTTGTTTTTTACTTGTGGGTCACATTCTTACCTCAAACAGTCTTTGATCTGCATCATCAAAAGGCTTTCCATCTAGTCTGTTCAACACTTGTGCTACACCTATAAATATATAGAAAATGCATTGTCAATAATGACTATACAGTAATCACTCATAAGCAGACCACACAGTACAATCAGATACACAATATTATTTTGATTTCAGTAAATATACTAAAGGGGCTATAGTAATGTAATCATTTGCCATACTGTGAACACTATGACCAAGGGACTCAGGGGGACATTTACTAAGCAGTGATAAGAGCGGAGAAGTGAGCCAGTGGAGAAGTTGCCCATGGCAACCAATCAGCACTGAATTGACATCTATAATTTGCATACTATAAAATGATACAGAGCTGCTGATTGGTTGAAGGGGAAATATCTCCACTGGCTCACTTCTCTGCTCTTATCACTGCTTAGTAAATGTACCCCTAAATGATCATGAATTGTAGATGTGCGAAAATTTGCACATCTACGATCCATTACTGTGACATGTGGGGTGACACCCAACACAGGGCAAGTCCGCCCCGCTTGCCGGGCCCTGCCCCACGCACACATGCGTAAGCATTGCACGGCGGCAATGCTTTCGCATGTTTAGGGTAGTCATCTGCCTATGCAGCCTAGCTGCGAAGGCAGACGGCTACTCGCCATGTTTCAGGTCACAGCGGCTGCGTCACATCACACAGCTGCCGTGGCCCACCTCGAAAACATTCCGGACGTGGCCCTTAAATGCCAAATCATCGCCCCCTCTCGCCCCATGGACACCTCTGCCTGTCAATCAGGCAGAGGCGTTTGCATAAGTGAGATGTGTCTGCACACGCGCAGTGCAGCTGCTGCACATGCGCACACTTCAGAGGGTTTCAGCAAGAGAACGCTGCCGCAGCCTAATGCTGGCTTAGGCCCTATATTGCCATACCACTATCATATCATCAATTTTGGGGCACTACTAGGAGAATGTGTAAGTATCAACATTTCCAAATTCCCAATGCATGCACCAGGGTTTAAAATACCTATCATGTAGTAAAATCAAACCTGAGATGGGTGGTCTTCTGTATGCCGGCGGTCGGGCTCCCGGCGCTCAGTATACCGGCGCCGGGAGCCCGACAGCCGGCATACCGACACTTATTTTCCCTCGTGGGGGTCCACGACCCCCATAGAGGGAGAATAAAATAGTGTGATGCGCGTAGCGCGCCACCGTGCCCGTAGCGTGGCGAGAGCAGCGAGCCCGCAAGGGGCTCATTTGCGCTCGCCACACTGTCGGTAAGCCGGCGGTGGCCTCCCGGCGCCGGTATGCTGGTCGCCGGGAGCCGACCGCCGGCCAGCCGTAGTGAACCCCCTGAGATTACAGGCTGCCATAAGCAATTTAAGAAACTGTTACAATGAATTAAAGAGAGTCTTCTGTTACCTAGTAGACTTACCAATGATCTGATGGTTGCTATTCCATATGGGAACACACAGCACAGATCTGATATGAAACCCAGAGAACTGGTCAGCCTAGGACACAACATGGAAAGGAAGAATTGAGCAGACAGCCTTACTTCTACACCTCATATACACAATTCATATCACTTCCCAGACCTTATGAAATACTGTCTATTTTAGCACTCCCACATTATTTTGCTAGTGTAGTGACTCATACGATGAGTGTCTGGTTCATGGAACGTGAAGAGACATTAATATATGCAATTAGACAAAAGACCTGTGTGACAGTGGGTTTGGATGAGATAGAGATTTTCTCCTTATCCCCAAACTATCAAATGGTTTTTTTGTCTGTTGTCATTTTAGGCCAATTGTATTCGGAACTATTAAAGTGCATATGATTCATTATTTAGGCATTTAGACAATCTATTATATATTTTTACGGTTGTTTTTTTCCTTTTCTTTAGTCTTTAGCTGGTTGTCAAACATAACATTGTAAAGGTGCATACACACGGTGAGATTCGTGCTAACCTCGATTCTCACTATGTGACAGGGGCTAGGTCGGCATCGCAAGCACATAATGACTGTGCTTGCGATACTGACTGTGGGGCTAATTCAACAAAGAACGCAAAACTACAAAAATCACAAATTTCGAAAATACGTCAAATCTGAGACAAAAAAATACAACTTCTGAGACGTAGCAAAAACTGCGTATGCACTACGAAAACTAGGTGTGTAGGGGGCGTACTAAAGGGTTGGACTCGCAAAAACTACGAGCAGGGGCGTGTTGTGGGCGTATGCAGATTTTAGATAGGTGGGACATACGCATATTTTGCAACTGAACGCACATTTATGGTGTGCACTTTCTGAGTGACTACAGGTCTTCCTTAAAATCCGCACAAGCTGACCTCAGTTGTAGAATGTTGGATGTATACTGCAATCATTGCTTCATTACACCCAGCTGAAGCAGCTCATACTGCTGACCACAATTTACTTTATTCAGCTGCATTGAAACTTAACAACATGTAAGGGAGCTTTAAACTATTTAACACATGTATTACTCTAAAATACTGTATATGTTAGTAGTAACCTAATAATTCTTTAGGGGGGTCATTCCGAGTTGTTCGCTCGCTAGCAGTTTTTAGCAGCCGTGCAAACGCTATGACGCCTCCCACTGGGAGTGTATTTTAGCTTAGCGAACGAAAGGATCGCAGAGCGGCGGCAAAGTTTTTTGTGCAGTTTTAGAGTAGCTCAATACCTACTCGGCGCTTGCGATGACTTCAGACTGTTCAGTTCCTGTTTTGACGTCACAAACACGCCCTGCATTCGGCCAGCCAACCCTGCGTTTTTCCTGGCACGCCTGCGTTTTTCCGAACACTCCCTGAAAACCGTCAGTTGACACCCAGAAACGCCCACTTCATGTCAATCACTCTGCGGTCAGCAGTGCGATTGAAAAGCTTCGCTAGACCCTGTGTGAAACTACATCGGCTGTTGTAAAAGTACGTCGCGCATGCGCAGAAGTGCCATTATTTTGCCTCATCGCTGCACAGCGAACGAATGCAGCTAGTGATCAACTCGGAATGACCCCCTAAGTTAATAACAATGCAGGTTTGTCAAGAACACACTTGTTTTCCTACAAACATGTACAATAACATTTACAAGCAAGGTTATTTTTTGTTTTGTTTGGTTAATGGCTTTTTGTTTAAAAGCTGAGTTTTTTTCTGATTTAAAGCAACAAACAATTATTATCTCCAAAAATCATACCCACATACTGTACATGTGCAAGGTTTTTTTTTCCCCCTTGACAAAGAAACATATGTTCAATAACATCACTTTTTTTTTCTTTCATATTTTCACATTAAACAAAAACATAAGGAATGTTAATAATAACAAAGAAACATTAAGATGTCATGTATGAAAACTTTCAACATAAAAAACCCCTATTTTTTTCCTATTTCCGCCTGCGTTTGTGGATTCACCAGCGGAAGTAGCTCGTCTTGCTGTTTGAGGCATCCTGTCAGTAGACATGGTTGGCTCAATGGTATGTGTGGCTGATGTTAAATTGTGATATCAGAAATGTTTACGCAAAAAATGCGACTAAGTAAGTTTTTTCACAAAAAATGTGGAATTTTAAATCTCATCGCAAAATTATCAAATTTGGCAAGTCCACCTTTTTTTGTAACATTAAATTAGTGTTGCAGATTTTCCGTTTGGGCGTGCTTTCGCAATTTTGCGATTGGTCACAGTTTTTGCTCATTTGTACTTTTTACGATCCTTACTGAATTAGCCCCTATGTGCGATTTTGGCTAAGTGACAATTTTTACTATCTTTTCTACGAGATAGTCAAAATTGACTTGCCTGCACAGTCTATCTAGGCTTGCGATGCCGACCGTGCGGGACCGCGCATCGGCATCGCAAGGTGACTTTCACCTTGCGATCTGCACTATCTTTTCTTACGATTTTGACTACAGTATATATTCAAAGTCGTAAGAAAATATATAACCGTGTGTACACACCATAAGAGTAAAATCATAGATCATGCTTTACTTTTTTGTGTCTTATTAATACAAACCTTCTGACGTCCTTTGGCAAATGATGGCTTGCCTGCCGTACAATCACCTGCAATGTACACTGTTATTATTTACTTCCTTTTTTTGTTGTTTTGGAGTTTAGATTCTTTTCCCGGGTGCCCATGGTTTCCACCAACATTCCATGGGTGAATTGGTAGGTTATTTGGCATCAATTAAATTGGGCTACGTTTGTGTGTCTGTGATAGGGAATTATATTGTAGGCAAAAGCGCCGGGGGGGGGAGGTGGGGGGGCAATTTACCCAGGTCAGAGCGAGTGCCACCACCTGTAACATCTCTTCTCTGCCCACTACTGCTGCATCTGTATAGCAGTGCAGCTGCAATGGCACGTCAGGCAGTGAGAGAGAGGAGACTGCAGCCTCTGAGCAGAAGCAATCTCCTCTCTCTCACTGCCCAATATGACACTGTGGCTGCGCGGCTCTGCAGCCAAAGTGGTAGTGAGCAGAGAAAAGTGCCCCTCCCCCCAAGAGCCACCCCCTGTGCCAAGCGCACAATTTTCTTTACATTTTCTGTGGAAGGGTATGGACACACCTCCCTGATTTGGCCATGCCTCCCCAGTACCAGGGCCCATCGGAGCTCTTGACGTCCCTGATTGTAGGGATTGTGTGAATGAATAAACATTCTCCAATGCTGCTTAATATGTTAGCGTTATATGCATAAAGAGTTATAATGTTAGAAAGTTTGGACCAGCAAGCCTCTGAACCAGTAATGTAATAAATCACATTTCTCTAACGTCCTTGAGGATGCTGGGACTCCGTAAGGACCATGGGAAATAGACGGGCTCCGCAGGAGATAGGGCACTTTAAGAAAGCTTTGGACTCTGGGTGTGCACTGGCTCCTCCCTCTATGCCCCTCCTCCAGACCTCAGTTTTACACTGTGCCCAGAGCAAGATGGGTGCACTGCAGAGAGCTCTCCAGAGTTCTCTGCCTAGAAGCATTTTTGTTTGGATTTTTTTTTCTACCTTTTACTACTTTTTCACAGGGAGCACTGCTGGCAACAGGCTCCCTGCATCGAGGGACTGAGGAGAGAGGAGCAGACCTTCTTGTCAAAGATAGGCTCTGCTTCCTCGGCTACTTGACACCATTAGCTCCAGAGGGGGTGAACGCAGGTTCTTACTGGGCGTCCACCCCCGGAGCCGCGCCGCTGTTCTCACAGAGCTAGAAGTACAGAAGACAGAAGTCGTCAGGCGGCAGAAGCCTTCAGCTTCACTGAGGTAACGCACAGCACTGCAGCTGTGCGTCATTGCTCCCATACACCTCACATACTCCGTTCACTGTAAGGGAGCAGGGCGCAGGGGGGGGCGCCCTGGGCAGCAATATATACCTCTGCATGGCAAAAAGGCTATATACATGTACAGGTGGGCTCTGTACATGTATATAAAAGAGCCCCCGCCATATTTTACTAAGTTTGAGCGGGACAGAAGCCCGCCGCCGAGGGGGTGGGGCTTCTCCCTCAGCACTCACCAGCGCCATTTTATCTCCACAGCACTGCTGAGAGGAAGCTCCCCGGACTCTCCCCTGCTTACACACGATGAAAGGGTGCTTAAAAGAGGGGGGGGGGGGCACATAATTGGCGGTTTACATATTATACAGCGCTGCTGGGGAAAAACAATTTGTGTTCGTCTCCAGGGTTATTGCACTGGGGTGTGTGCTGGCATACTCTCTCTCTGTCTCTCCAAAGGGCCTTGACAGGGATACTGTCTTCAGGAAAGGGGTTCCCTGTGTGTGTGTGTGAAGTGTGTCGGTACGCGTGTGTCGACATGTTTGACGAGGAAGGCTCGCTTAATGTGGAGGGGGAGTGCTTGAATGTCAGGTCGCCGTCGGCAACGCCGACACCGGAATGGGTGGATATGCTGAATGTATTGAATGCAACTGTCAATCTATTGCATAAAAGATTAGACAAGGCAGAAGCTAGGGATCAGTCAGGTAGCCAGTCCATGCCTGTCCCTGGGGGGCCAGGTCCTTCGGGGTCTCAGAAGCGCACCATATCCCAGATCGATGACACAGATACCGACACAGATACTGACTCTAGTGTCGACTATGAAGATGCAAAATTACAGCCAAAGGTGGCTAAGGGTATACGGTACATGATTATTTGCCATTAAAGAGGTTTTGCATATTACTGAGGAACCCCCTGTCCCTGACACGAGGGTACACATGTATAAAGGGAAAAAGCCTGAAGTCACTTTTCCATCCTCATTTGAATTAAGTGACTTGTGCGAAAAGGCTTGGGAATCTCCGGATAGGAGACCACAAGTTCCCAAAAGGATTCTCATGGCGTATCCTTTTCCACAAACTGATAGGATACGCTGGGAATCTTCGCCAAAAGTTGACAAGGCGCTGACACGTTTGTCCAAAAAGGTGGCACTGCCTTCTCAGGATACGGCTTCCCTCAAGGAACCTGCTGATCGCAGGCAGGAAATTACCTTAAAGCACATTTACAATCATTCCGGTACTATTGCTCGACCAGCTATGGCGTCGACCTGGGTTTGTAGTGCGGTTGTGGCATGGGCAGATTCCTTATCTACGGAAATTGACACCTTAGATAGGGACGCCATTCAAATGACCATAGAGCATATCAGAGATGCTGCCTTGTATATGAGGGATGCTCAGAGAGACATTTGTTTATTAAGCTCCAGAATAAATGCTATGTCTATTTCTGCTAGGCGGCTCTTGTGGACCCGACAGTGGACGGGAGATGCCGATTCAAAGCGGCATATGGAGTCCTTGCCTTACAAAGGGGTGGAGTTGTTTGGAGACGGCCTCTCGGATCTTGTCTCTACGGCTACGGCTGGCAAGTCAAATTTCTTACCTTATGTCCCCCCGCAGCATACAAAAAAGGCACCTCATTATCAAATGCAGTCCTTTCGTTCCAATAAAAACAAGAAGGTACGTGGATCATCCTTTGTTGCCAGAGGGAAAGGCAGGGGAAAAAAGCTGCACACAGCTAGTTCCCAAGAGCAGAAGTCCTCCCCTGCGTCTGCAAAGTCCACCGCATGACGCTGGGGCTTTCCGAGGGGAGGCAGATCTGGTGGGGGCTCGTCTTCGATTTTTCAGCCACGTCTGGGTTCACTCGCAGGTGGATCCCTGGGCATTAGAGATTGTTTCTCAGGGATACAGGCTGGAATTCGAAGACTTGCCTCCTCGCCGATTTTTCAAATCGGCTCTGCCGGCTTCCCCGTCAGAGAGGGAGCTAGTGTTGGCAGCAATCCAAAAATTGTATATTCCACAGGTGATTGTCACAGTTCCTCATTTCCAGCAAGGAGAGGGATATTACTCAACCCTGTTTGTGGTCCCGAAACCGGACGGTTCGGTCAGACCCATTTTAAACCTGAAATCTCTGAACCTGTACTTGAAGAGGTTCAAGTTCAAAATGGAATCACTCAGGGCGGTCATCGCCAGCCTGGAGGGGGGGGATTGGATGGTGTCCCTGGACATAAAGGATGCTTACCTTCATGTTCCGATATTCCCCCCGCAACAGGAGTTCCTGAGATTTGCAGTGCAGGACTGTCACTACCAATTTCAGACGTTGCCGTTTGGGCTTTCCACGGACCCGAGAATTTTCACAAAGGTAATGGCGGAAATGATGGTGCTCCTGCGCAGGCAGGGGGTCACAATTATCCCATACTTGGACGATCTCCTCATAAAGGCGAGATCTCGGGAGAGGTTGCTGGACAGCGTGTCTCTGTCCATGAAGACGTTGCAGATACACGGCTGGATTCTCAATATACCGAAGTCCCAGCTAGTCCCTACAACGCGTCTGACCTTTTTGGGGCTGATTCTAGACACAGACCAGAAAAAGGTTTTTTCTTCCGATTGAAAAGGTTCAGGAACTCATAGCCATGGTCAGGAACCTATTAAAACCAAAAAAAGGTTTCAGTGCATCATTGCACGCGGGTCCTGGGGAAGATGGTGGCTTCCTACGAGGCCATCCCTTTCGGCAGGTTCCATGCGAGGCCTTTTCAATGGGACCTCTTGGACAAGTGGTCCGGGTCCCATTTACAAATGCATCAAAGGATCACACTGTCTCCCAGGACCAGGGTATCTCTCCTGTGGTGGCTAAACAGTGCTCACCTACTAGAAGGTCGCAGGTTCGGCATTTAGGACTGGGTCCTGGTGACTTGTCTCCACATCAATGTCCTGGAGTTGAGGGCCATATACAACGCCCTGCGTCAAGCGGAGGAATTGCTTCAGAGAAAACTGGTTCTGATTCAGTCAGACAATGTCACGGCAGTGGCTCATATAAACCGCCAAGGCGGAACAAGGAGCAGAATGGCCATGGCAGAAGCGACCAGGATTCTACGCTGGGCGGAAGGCCATGAAAGCGCGCTGTCAGCGGTGTTCATCCCGGGGGTGGACAACTGGGAGGCGGACTTCCTCAGCAGGCACGACCTGCATCCGGGAGAGTGGGGACTTCATCAAGAAGTCTTCACACAGATCACGGATCGTTGGGGACTGCCTCAAATCGACATGATGGCATCCCGTCTCAACAAAAAGCGAAAGCGGTATTGCGCCAGGTCAAGGGACCCTCAGGCGGTAGCGGTAGACGCTCTGGTGACACCTTGGGTGTTCAGATCGGTCTATGTGTTTCCTCCTCTTCCTCTCAAACCCAAGGTGTTGAGAATAATACGAAGAAGCAGGGTCAGAACAATGCTCATTGTTCCGGATTGGCCACGGAGGACTTGGTATCCGGAGCTGCAAGAGTTGCTCGCAGGGGATCCGTGGCCTCTTCCTCTAAGGCAGGACCTGCTGCGGCAGGGGCCCTGTCTGTTCCAAGACTTACCGCGGCTGCGTTTGACGGCATGGCGGTTGAACGCCGGATCCTAGCGGAAAAAGGGATTCTGGAGGAAGTCATTCCTACCCTGATCAGGGCTAGGAAAGACGTGACGTTAAAACATTATTACCGTATATGGCGGAAATATGTTTCTTGGTGTGAGGCCAGAGCTGCTCCTACGGAGGAGTTCCATTTGGGCCGTCTACTCCACTTCCTTCAAACAGGAATGACTTTGGGCCTAAAATTAGGGTCCATAAAGGTCCAGATTTCGGCCTTATCCATTTTCTTTCAAAGAGAATTGGCCTCTATTCCTGAAGTACAGACCTTTGTGAAGGGCGTGCTGCATATTCAGCCTCCCTTTGTGCCTCCGGTGGCGCCTTGGGATCTTAACGTGGTGTTACGTTTCCTCAAGTCACCTTGGTTTGAACCACTCAAAACTGTGGAGTTGAAATACCTCACGTGGAAAGTGGTCATGTTGTTGGCGTTAGCTTCGGCAAGACGTGTTTCCAAATTGGCGGCTTTATCACATAAAAGCCCATATTTGGTTTTTCACGTGGATAGGGCAGAGTTGAGGACTCGCCCTCACTTTCTGCCAAAAGTGGTCTCATCTTTTTATGTGAACCAACCTATTGTCGTGCCTGTGGCTACACGGGACTTGGAGGATTCCGAGTCCCTGGATGTAGTCAGGGCTTTGAAGATTTATGTGACCAGAACGGCTAGAATCAGGAAGACTGAAGCTTGTTCGTTCTGTATGCGGCCAACAAGGTTGGCGCTCCTGCTTCAAAGCAGACTATTGCTCGCTGGATCTGTAACACGATTCAGCAGGCGCATTCTACGGCAGGATTGCCGTTACCGAAATCGGTTAAGGCCCACTCCACTAGGAAAGTGGGCTCTTCTTGGGCGGCTGCCCGAGGGGTCTCGGCATTACAGTTGTGCCGAGCAGCTACTTGGTCGGGGACAAACACCTTTGCAAAGTTCTATAAGTTTGATACCCTGGCTGAGGAGGACCTCCTGTTTGCTCAATCGGTGCTGCAGAGTCATCCGCACTCTCCCGCCCGTTGGGAGCTTTGGTATAATCCCCATGGTCCTTATGGAGTCCCAGCATCCTCAAGGACGTTAGAGAAAATAAGATTTTAGTTAACGGTAAATCTATTTCTCGTAGACCGTAGAGGATGTTGGGTGCCCGTCCCAAGTGCGGACTTCTTCTGCAAGACTTGTATATAGTTATTGCTTACATAAGGGTTATGTTATAGTTTTTCGGTGGAACCGTGGCTATGTTGTTGTTCATACTGTTAACTGGGTAAGTTTATCACAAGTTATACGGTGTGATTGGTGTGGCTGGTATGAATCTCGCCCTTAGATTTACAAAAATCCTTCCTCGTACTGTCCATCTAATCTGGGCACAGTTTCCCTAACTGAGGTCTGGAGGAGGGGCATAGAGGGAGGAGCCAGTGCACACCAAGAGTCCAAAGCTTTCTTAAAGTGCCCTATCTCCTGCGGAGCCCGTCTATTCCCCATGGTCCTTACGGAGTCCCAGCATCCTCTACGGACTACGAGAAATAGATTTACCGGTAAGTAAAATCTTATTTTATTATTGCAGGTTAATGCATGCTTACCGACTTTCTGGCTGCCCCATGCGGGAGGGTGCAGCCAAGTTGGTATAGTAGGGGGCATGACCTCAATGTGGGTGGGAGGTGCAGGGAGGCGTGGACACCTGATTGCGTCATTGTAGCCCCACCCCTTCTATTCAATGCCCAGATTACTAGCAGATTACTATGGTGGCGTGATTCAGCACGAATTGCGTCATCGGCTGCCCCGGACCTCCAACTTCTAAAGACAGCTGCAGGGAGGTTGGGGAAGGGTGGGAAGGGGGGGTGGGGTAATTGGCTCCAGGACACTTGCCTGTCCTTCCAGGGGGCTGGGAGCACCACCCGATTTTCAGGAGCCTTCCAAAAAATCAGGAGAGTGGGCAAATATGGGTTAACGGTGGATCTAATAATGATGTTTTTATAAACCTACTGTATGTGGTATATTTCCACAAGTGGTGGTATATGGGTGGTGAAATGTATTAAGAAGAAGCACACAAAACTGCACCCAGCTTTCAGAAATGTTACTAAGTTGTTTTGTAATACAATTGAGCTGTTATTTATATATCGCCTGTATACTCTGCTGCGCTATACAGAATGGGTTCATTAAAAAAAAAAGTTAACTTTAAAAAAACAAAACATAATGGACATACTAAGAAGTCAGTATCATTTAGTTTAAAAGTTGTGTACTTCAGCCTTGCGAGCTGCAGGATTCACGTCTGAGATGTGACATAATTCACTCTGACAACTTATCACAGATGAACAATGTTCTGGGGGCATGTTTATAGAACAAAGTTGGTCTCTTGACTATTCGTTTGTGGCATGATGAATATTTTACAATTCAGCTAAAAAACGGAACTATAGTTTTACATTTATAATACTCCTTTATGAATGGCATGGCTACAGAATGCCGTAAAATGAAACCCCAATAAAAGTTTTCAATTACAATAAACATTGTGTTACTGTAGGTCAACTATTCAATTGCCATCATGATATCACTTCCCAACTGCAGTCCTCAGGGCTTGAAAACAGCACAAACGCACAGTATAACCTTATATGTGTATAGAGGAGTTAGTGCAGAAGCAGACAGCATGCCTCTATTTGTGCCCTGCTGAGCTTCTTGTTTGTTCACCTATGAAGATTGCAACAACTCATCTGTGTTCCAACTGCCATATTCTTAAAAACCTCAAGCAAGTAAATGGTGGTTCGCCATAGGCTGTGGACTGGGGCGTCGGAAAGTATTTAGGTTGGGGGGGCAAGATATAATCTAATTTTGGCACCCCTAAATTGCTGAATCGCTAAAAGGCCAGATTCACATGAAATACATTGAGATGGCGAGATCCACACTAAATTCCCACACCCAGAAAAGCATACAATTTTTTTGGCTGCCTCATGTACAAATGTAGCCACGCTCATAATTATGACATGGATGGCGTGACTAGTGTGCCCGCATCTATGGTGTGCATGCCATATCAATGGTGCAATCACCGGCTGCGACTAGTTGCGGCACGGCATACACTGCCGTGATGCATATGCCCATACATATGCATAGCGGCAACGATGAGCGTGGCTACATCTGTAATTAGAGACCAGAATGTCTGATAGTATGATGTCTCTCAGCTCCCCCATGTCACTCTGGTTTCCCACCACGTGCCCCTTATAGCAGGGAGAGCAGATCAAGCACTTAGTAGTGACCAGTGCGGTGCTGGCACCGAGGTGACTGATAGTAGCGGCTATGGCTTGTTACACCCACGGCCACTGATAGGCTGACACAATGCAAAAGAAGGATGTCTCTTTCAAGCTCTGAGGCTGCACTTATCACGTAGTGATCTACATTAAGTAGGACTTTGTGCCTGGCAGGAGTGCTGGGTGTACTATTAACTGTAGCACATTGCTTACTTAGAAGGGAGAAGCAACTTAACGCAGCTAATTACATGAAACTCTTGCTCGTGAGTGCTGCCACTGCACGAGACTAGTTGCGCAAACGCTTGAATTAGCTACCAGTCACCTTAAACGGGAACTAATTCTCTCAAACCACCGCATGAGGTAGGATCAGCTTGGGCTAGTGTCACCACCTGCTTCTGCCGGTATGAGGACTGTTGGGGGAAAATGAGCGGCACTGAACAACTAAGTTGCCACATCATTATTCATTCCCTAGTGGTGCCACACATCACTAGGGAATGAACAGCACATACATAAACATATATTTTACACAGGATATGGTAAAGATGCGGGGAGGGGGGTTAGTTTTAGACACCAACGGTGGGAGGTTAGGGTTAGGCACTAAAGGGGGAGGATAGGTTTAGGCTGCGGGAAGGGTAAGTTAGGGTGTAGGGGAGAATAGACATTGCTCGCCCCTGTTGGGATTTCAATTGTAGGCATGCCAGCGTCGGTATTCTGAACACCAGCGTCCTGACCGCTGGTCATTCATGCTACACCCATTTTACACTACACTTTTAAAGAAACTTAGCACTTATTATTACCCTATATCATTATCACCCACCCTTAAAGTGCAGTAGTGGTGTGACACTCGGGGTAAGTATATGAATACGCAACCCTGCTAATGGATCTTAACAGTACCTTTGATCTTCGCTTGCAGATGACAGATCTTCTTAACTATCTTTGCAGAGAGGCGAGTAAACTGTATTGAATTAGCCCACTTTTGATGTCACAATATACAATATGTCAACAACCACAAATGACACTTTAAAACAATAAATAAGATTTTACTTACCGATAAATCTATTTCTCGTAGTCCGTAGTGGATGCTGGGGACTCCGCCCAGCATCCACTACGGACTACGAGAAATAGATTTATCGGTAAGTAAAATCTTATTTTCTCTGACGTCCTAAGTGGATGCTGGGGACTCCGTCAGGACCATGGGGATTAGCGGCTCCGCAGGAGACAGGGCACAAAACTAAAGCTTTAGGATCAGGTGGTGTGTACTGGCTCCTCCCCCTATGACCCTCCTCCAAGCCTCAGTTAGGATACTGTGCCCGGACGAGCGTACACAATAAGGAAGGATATTGAATCCCGGGTAAGACTCATACCAGCCACACCAATCACACCATATAACTTGTGATCTAAACCCAGTTAACAGTATGACAAACGTAGGAGCCTCTGAACAGACGGCTCACAACAATAACAACCCGATTTTTTTGTAACAATAACTATGTACAAGTATTGCAGACAATCCGCACTTGGGATGGGCGCCCAGCATCCACTACGGACTACGAGAAATAGATTTATCGGTAAGTAAAATCTTATTTTCTCTGACGTCCTAAGTGGATGCTGGGGACTCCGTCAGGACCATGGGGATTATACCAAAGCTCCCAAACGGGCGGGAGAGTGCGGATGACTCTGCAGCACCAAGTGAGAGAACTCCAGGTCCTCCTCAGCCAGGGTGTGCCCCTGACCAAGTAGCAGCTCGGCAAAGTTGTAAAGCCGAGACCCCTCGGGCAGTCGCCCAAGATGAGCCCACCTTCCTTGTGGAATGGGCATTTATATATTTTGGCTGTGGCAGTCCTGCCACAGAATGTGCAAGCTGAATTGTACTACACATTCAACTAGCAATCGTCTGCTTAGAAGCAAGAGCACCCAGTTTTTTGGGTGCATACAGGATAACAGCAAGTCAGTTTTCCTGACTCCAGCCGTCCTGGAAATCTATATTTTCAGGGCCCTGACAACATCTAGCAACTTGGAGTCCTCCAAGTCTCTAGTAGCCGCAGGTACCACAATAAGCTGGTTCAGATGAAACGCTGACACCACCTTAGGGAGAAACTGGGGACGAGTCCGCAGCTCTGCCCTGTCCGAATGGACAATCAGATATGGGCTTTTGTGAGACAAAGCCGCCAATTCTGACACTCGCCTGGCCGAGGCCAGGGCCAACATCATGGTCACTTTCCATGTGAGATATTTCAAATCCACAGATTTGAGCGGTTTAAACCAACGTGATTTGAGGAATCCCAGGACTACGTTGAGATCCCACAGTGCCACTGGAGGCACAAAAGGGGGTTGTATATGCAGTACTCCCTTGTCAAATTTCTGGACTTCAGGAACTGAAGCCAATTCTTTCTGGAAGAAAATCGACAGGGCCGAAATTTGAACCTTAATGGACCCCAATTTGAGGCCCATAGACACTCCTGTTTGCAGGAAATGCAGGAATCGACCGAGTTGAAATTTCTTCGTGGGGCCTTCCTGGCCTCACACCACGCAACATATTTTCGCCACATGTGGTGATAATGTTGTGCGGTCACCTCCTTCCTGGCTTTGACCAGGGTAGGAATGACCTCTTCCGGAATGCCTTTTTCCCTTAGGATCCGGCGTTCAACCGCCATGCCGTCAAACGCAGCCGCGGTAAGTCTTGGAACAGACATGGTACTTGCTGAAGCAAGTCCCTTCTTATCGGCAGAGGCCCTGAGTCCTCTGTGAGCATCTTGAAGTTCCGGGTACCAAGTCCTTCTTGGCCCATCCGGAGCCACGAGTATAGTTCTTACTCCTCTACGTCTTATAATTCTCAGTACCTTTGGTATGAGAAGCAGAGGAGGGAACACATACACCGACTGGTACACCCATGGTGTTACCAGAACGTCCACAGCTATTGCCTGAGGGTCTTTTGACCTGGCGCAATACCTGTCCAGTTTTTTTTTTTGTTCAGGCGGGACGCCATCATGTCCACCTTTGGTCTTTCCCAACGGTGCACAATCATGTGGAAAAAACTTTTCGATGAAGTCCCCACTCTCCCGGGTGGAGGTCGTGCTGAGGAAGTCTGCTTCCCAGTTGTCCACTCCCGGAATGAAAACTGCTGACAGTGCTATCACATGATTTTCCGCCCAGCGAAGAATCCTTGCAGTTTCTGCCATTGTCCTCCTGCTTCTTGTGCCGCCCTGTCTGTTTACGTGGGCGACTGCCGTGATGTTGTCCCACTGGATCAATACCGGCTGACCTTGAAGCAGAGGTCTTGCTAAGCTTAGAGCATTGTAAATTGCTCTTAGCTCCAGTATATTTATGCGGAGAGAAGTCCCCAGACTTGATCACACTCCCTGGAAATTTTTTCCCTGTGTGACTGCTCCCCAGCCTTTCAAGCTGGAATCCGTGGTCACCAGGACCCAGTCCTGAATGCATAACTGTGGCACTTTAGTAGATGAGCACTCTGCAGCCACCACAGAAGAGACACCCTTGTCCTTGGAGACAGGGTTATCCGCTGATGCATCTGAAGATGCGATCCGGACCATTTGTCCAGCAGATCCCACTGAAAAGTTCTTGCGTGAAATCTGCCGAATGGAATCGCTTCGTAAGAAGCCACCATTTTTCCCAGGACCCTTGTGCAATGATGCACTGACACTTTTCCTGGTTTTTGGAGGTTCCTGACTAGCTCGGATAACTCCCTGGCTTTCTCCTCCGGGAGAAACACCTTTTTCTGGACTGTGTCCAGAATCATCCCTAGGGACAGCAGACGTGTCGTCGGAGACAGCTGCGATTTTGGAATATTTAGAATCCACCCGTGCTGTCGTAGAACTACTTGAGATAGTGCTACTCCGACCTCCAACTGTTCTCTGGACCTTGCCCTTATCAGGAGATCGTCCAAGTAAGGGATAATTAAGACGCCTTTTCTTTGAAGAAGAATCATCATTTCGGCCATTACCTTGGTAAAGACCCGGGGTGCCGTGGACAATCCAAACGGCAGCGTCTGAAACTGATAGTGACAGTTTTGTACCACGAACCTGAGGTACCCTTGGTGAGAAGGGCAAATTGGGACATGGAGGTAAGCATCCTTGATGTCCAGGGACACCATATAGTCCCCTTCTTCCTGGTTCGCTATCACTGCTCTGAGTGACTCCATTTAGAATAGGTCTCACCGAGCCGTCTGGCTTCAGTACCACAATATAGTGTGGAATAATACCCCTTTACTTGTTGTAGGAGGGGTACTTTGATTATCACCTGCTGGGAATACAGCTTGTGAATTGTTTCCAATACTGCCTCCCTGTCGGAGGTAGACGTTGGTAAAGCAAACTTCAGGAACCTGCGAGGGGGAGACGTCTCGAATTTTCAATCTGTACCCCTGGAATACTACTTGTAGGATCCAGGGGTCCACTTGCGAGTGAGCCCACTGCGTGCTGAAACTCTTGAGACGACCCCCCACCGCACCTGTTTGTACGGCCCCAGCGTCATGCTGAGGACTTGGCAGAAGCGGTGGAAGGCTTCTGTTCCTGGGAATGGGCTGCCTGCTGCAGTCTTCTTCCCTTACCTCTATCCCTGGGCAGATATTATGGGGACGAAAGGACTGAGGCTGAAAAGACTATGTCTTTTTCTGCTGAGATGTGACTTGGGGTAAAAAAGGTGGATTTTCTAGCTGTTGCCGTGGCCACCAGGTCCGATGGACCGACCCCAAATAACTCCTCCCCTTTATACGGCAATACTTCCATGTGCCGTTTGGAATCTGCATCACCTGACCACTGTCGTGTCCATAAACATCGTCTGGCAGATATGGACATCGCACTTACTCTTGATGCCAGAGTTTCGCATATATAGAAATGCATCTTTTAAATGCTCTATAGTCAATAAAATACTGTCCCTGTCAAGGGTATCAATATTTCCAGTCAGGGAATCCGACCAAGCCACCCCAGCGCTGCCCATCCAGGCTGAGGCGATCGCTGGTCGCAGTATAACACCAGTATGTGTGTATATACTTTTTAGGATATTTTCCAACCTCCTATCAGTTGGCTCCTTGAGGGCGTCCGTATCTGGAGACGGTAACGCCAATTATTTTTATAAGCGTGTGAGCGCCTTATCCACCCTAAGGTGTGTTTCCCAACGCGCCATAACTTCTGGCGGGAAAGGGTATACCGCCAATAATTTTCTATCGGGGGAAACCCACGCATCATCACACACTTCATTTAATTTATCTGATTCAGGAAAAACCACATGTAGTTTTTTCACACTCCACATAATACCCTTTTTTGTGGTACTTGTAGTATCAGAAATATGTAACATCTCCTTCATTGCCCTTAACAAGTAACGTGTGGCCCTAAAGGAAAATACGTTTGTTTCTTCACCGTCGACACTGGAGTCAGTGTCCGTGTCTGTGTCTGTGTCGACCGACTGAGGTAAAAGGACGTTTTAACGCCCCTGACGGTGTTTTAGACGCCTGGACAGGTACTAATTGGTTTGCCGGCCGTCTCATGTCGTCAACCGACCTTGCAGCGTGTTGACATTATCACGTAATTCCTTAAATAAGCCATCCATTCCGGTGTCGACTCCCTAGAGAGTGACATCACCATTACCGGCAATTGCTCCGCCTCCTCACCAACATCGTCCTCATACATGTCGACACACAAGTACCGACACACAGCACACACACAGGGAATGCTCTGATAGAGGACAGGACCCCACTAGCCCTTTGGGGAGACAGAGGGAGAGTTTGCCAGCACACACCAAAAACGCTATATTATACAGGGACAACCTTTATATAAGTGTTTTTCCCTTATAGCATTTTAATATATATATACATATCGCCAAATAAGTGCCCCCCCTCTCTGTTTTAACCCTATTTCTGTAGTGCAGTGCAGGGGAGAGCCTGGGAGCCTTCCCACCAGCATTTCTGTGAGGGAAAATGGCGCTGTGTGCTGAGGAGAATAGGCCCCGCCCCCTTTTCGGCGGGCTTCTTCTCCCGTTTTTCTGAGACCTGGCAGGGGTTAAATACATCCATATAGCCTCCAGGGGCTATATGTGATGTATTTTTAGCCAGAATAAGGTATTATACATTGCTGCCCAGGGCGCCCCCAGCAACGCCCTGCACCCTCCGTGACCGTTGGTGTGAAGTGTGTGACAACAATGGCGCACAGCTGCAGTGCTGTGCGCTACCTTCATGAAGACTGAAAAGCCTTCTGCCGCCGGTTTCTGGACCTTCAATCTTCAGCATCTGCAAGGGGGGTCGGCGGCGCGGCTCCGGGACGAACCCCAGGGTGAGACCTGTGTTCTGACTCCCTCTGGAGCTAATGGTGTCCAGTAGCCTAAGAAGCCAATCCATCCTGCACGCAGGTGAGTTGAACTTCTCTCCCCTAAGTCCCTCGATGCAGTGAGCCTGTTGCCAGCAGGACTCACTGAAAATAAGAAACCTAAAAACTTTTTCTAAGCAGCTCCTTAAGAGAGCCACCTAGATTGCACCCTGCTCGAACGGGCACAAAAACCTAACTGAGGCTTGGAGGAGGGTCATAGGGGGAGGAGCCAGTACACACCACCTGATCCTAAAGCTTTAGTTTTGTGCCCTGTCTCCTGCGGAGCCGCTAATCCCCATGGTCCTGACGGAGTCCCCAGCATCCACTTAGGACGTCAGAGAAAATAAGATTTTACTTACCGATAAATCTATTTCTCGTAGTCCGTAGTGGATGCTGGGCGGAGTCCCCAGCATCCACTTAGGACGTCAGAGAAAACATGTTTCTTTTATTAAACCACAACCTGCCTTCCTTGTGTCTTCTTAATCAAACAATACGATATTACCTGGACACAATGTATTCAATATAAGCAATAAATAATAGATATAGCAACTACAATACACTATGGGGGAAATTTACTAAGCTCCCGATTTTGACCGAGATGCCGTTTTTTCATCAAAGTGTCATCTCGGTAATTTACTAAACACTAATCACGGCAGAGATGAGGGCATTCGTAATTTTTTGCAAGTCCAAGTAAAAAATTACGAATGAATACACCATCGGTCAAAACGCGGCTGTTTAAGTATGAATCTCGGTCATTTACTAAGAAGTGCAAAGCAAAAAACAAACAAACACTGCCGTGAAAAATTACAACTCGTAAAAAAGTGCTAAAAAAAAACAGACCTACTTTTTTTTTCCGTGATTGGATAGGCATGCAGGGATCCATGAGATCCGTGCATGTTTATCAGTGGGAAGGGGTGGGAAAGTTGTTATTTTATTAAAAAAAATTGCGTGGGGTCCCCCCTCCTAAGCATAACCAGCCTCGGGCTCTTTGAGCCGATCCTGGTTGCAGAAATATGGGGAAAAAAATGACAGGGGTTCCCCCATATTTAAGCAACCAGCATCGGGCTCTGCGCCTGGTCCTGATCCCAAAAATACGGGGGACAAAAAGAGTAGGGGTCCCCCGTATTTTTAAAACCAGCACCGGGCTCCACTAGCTGGACAGATAATGCCACAGCCGGGGGTCACTTTTATATAGTGCCCTGCGGCCGTGGCATCAAAAATCCAACTAGTCACTCCTGGCCGGGGTACCCTGGGGGAGTGGGGACCCCTTCAATCAAGGGGTCCCCCCCCCCCCAGCCACCCAAGGGCCAGGGGTGAAGCCCGAGGCTGTCCCCCCCCATCCAATGGGCTGCGGATGGGGAGGCTGATAGCCTTTGTTGTAAAAGAAAAGATATTGTTTTTAGTAGCAGTACTACAAGGCCCAGCAAGCCTCCCCCGCATGCTGGTACTTGGAGAACCACAAGTACCAGCATGCGACGGAAAAACGGGCCCGCTGGTACCTGTAGTACTACTACTAAAAAAATACCCAAAAAAAGACAAGACACACACACCGTGAAAGTATAATTTTATTACATACATACACACATACATACATACTTACCTTAAGTTCCCACGCAGGTCGGTCCTCTTCTCCAGTAGAATCCAAGGGGTACCTGTTGAAGAAATTATACTCACGAGATCCAGGGGTCCAGGCTCCTCGGGAAATCCAGGGGTAATCCACGTACTTGCATAAAATAAGAAAACGGAAAGCCGAGCCACGAACTGAAAGGGGCCCCATGTTTTCACATGGGACTCCTTTCCACGAATGCCAGAAACCCACTCTGACTGATGTCTAAGTGGGTTTCTTCAGCCAATCAGGGAGTGCCACGTTGTAGCACTCTCCTGATCGGCTGTGTGCTCCTGTACTGAGTGACAGGCGGCACACGGCAGTGTTACAATGTAGCGCCTATGCGCTACATTGTAACCAATGCTGGGAACTTTCTGCTCAGCGGTGACGTCACTTTAGGTCAATCTTAGTAAATTTACCCCTATATGTCAACGCTGAATATAACATTAATAGCACTTCAATATATACCTGAAATACATGTATTTCACAACCAGGATCAAGTCGTTCTACCCACTCAGTTAGCTGTAGTACTCTGACGTTGGTGCACTTATGACATTCCTCTTATTATCCAAAGGTGTGATAGTCTGTGTGGTATAGCTAACTTTCAATCACCTAAAAATGTATTCCTGGTATGAACTCTCCTTAGAAATTACAATGCAAGGTGTAAAGTTCCTGACTGGGATTATTTCCAATAGTCCTAGTATAAATCCAGACGCAATGCAACAGTGTCTTAATAATTAATTGCGGGTTATTGGGTGGAGATTGGCACAATATAGTCTCCTAATGAAGAAGATATTAGTATCTTTCCTAGATTTCTATCTGCTCACTTCCCCTGGGCTCTCTTGGAAATGACATCTCTCAGCACTACTGCACGTCCTGACTCTCTCCTCCTGGTAGCTAATACCCCTTTTCCTCTAGCTTTTTAAACACGGGTAAATGTGTGGGGGCGCGCATTTACCCGTGTTTTTCCCTAGTGGAAAAGGGTCCCCCCGCAAATTCCCGGGTAGCTAGCTGGGTTGAACACGTGTTCAACCCGGCTAGCTGTCTAGTGTGAACGGGAGCCGTGTCGCTCCTGTTCACAGTGTATGGGAGATTCACGCCGTTCACGGCGCTGGGAGATCATGTGATCTCCCATCGCCGCCCCTGTCGCGTCACTAGCAGCGTTACCAACCCTGCAATATCCCGGGTTGTGAGTGCTGTCTGAAAGGGGGCTGTAGCACGGGTCGCAGCCGTTGTCAGGCGACCCGTGCTACACAGTGCAAAAAATAAGAATTTACTTACCGATAATTCTATTTCTCGTAGTCCGTAGTGGATGCTGGGGACTCCGTAAGGACCATGGGGAATAGCGGCTCCGCAGGAGACTGGGCACATCTAAAGAAAGCTTTAGGACTATCTGGTGTGCACTGGCTCCTCCCCCTATGACCCTCCTCCAAGCCTCAGTTAGGATACTGTGCCCGGACGAGCGTACACAATAAGGAAGGATTTTGAATCCCGGGTAAGACTCATACCAGCCACACCAATCACACTGTACAACTTGTGATCTGAACCCAGTTAACAGCATGATAACAGAGGAGCCTCTAGAAAAGATGGCTCACTACAGCAATAACCCGATTTTTTGGTAACAATAACTATGTACCAGTATTGCAGACAATCCGCACTTGGGATGGGCGCCCAGCATCCACTACGGACTACGAGAAATAGAATTATCGGTAAGTAAATTCTTATTTTCTCTAACGTCCTAAGTGGATGCTGGGGACTCCGTAAGGACCATGGGGATTATACCAAAGCTCCCAAACGGGCGGGAGAGTGCGGATGACTCTGCAGCACCAATTGAGAGAACTCCAGGTCCTCCTCAGCCAGGGTATCAATTTTGTAGAATTTTACAAACGTATTTGCTCCTGACCAAGTAGCTGCTCGGCAAAGTTGTAAAGCCGAGACCCCTCGGGCAGCCGCCCAAGATGAGCCCACCTTCCTTGTGGAGTGGGCATTTACAGATTTTTGGCTGTGGCAGGCCTGCCACAGAATGTGCAAGCTGAATTGTACTACAAATCCAACGAGCCATAGTCTGCTTAGAAGCAGGAGCACCCAGCTTGTTGGGTGCATACAGGATAAACAGCGAGTCAGATTTTCTGACTCCAGCCGTCCTGGAAACATATATTTTCAGGGCCCTGACAACGTCTAGCAACTTGGAGTCCTCCAAGTCCCTAGTAGCCGCAGGCACCACAATAGGTTGGTTCAGGTGAAACGCTGAAACCACCTTAGGGAGAAACTGAGGACGAGTCCTCAATTCCGCCCTGTCCGAATGGAAAATCAGATAAGGGCTTTTACAGGATAAAGCCGCCAATTCTGACACGCGCCTGGCCCAGGCCAGGGCCAACAGCATGACCACTTTCCATGTGAGATATTTTAACTCCACAGATTTAAGTGGTTCAAACCAATGTGACTTTTGGAACCCAAAAAACTACATTGAGATCCCAAAGTGCCACTGGAGGCACAAAAGGAGGCTGTATATGCAGTACCCCTTTTACAAACGTCTGAACTTCAGGGACTGAAGCTAGTTCTTTTTGGAAGAAAATTGACAGGGCCGAAATTTGAACCTTAATGGACCCCAATTTCAGGCCCATAGACACTCCTGTTTGCAGGAAATGTAGGAATCGACCCAGTTGAATTTCCTCCGTCGGGCCTTACTGGCCTCGCACCACGCAACATATTTTCGCCAAATGCGGTGATAATGTTTTGCGGTTACATCCTTCCTGGCTTTGATCAGGATAGGGATGACTTCATCCGGAATGCCTTTTTTCCTTCAGGATCCGGCGTTCAACCGCCATGCCGTCAAACGCAGCCGCGGTAAGTCTTGGAACAGACAGGGTCCTTGTTGGAGCAGGTCCCTTCTTAGAGGTAGAGGCCAAGGATCCTCCGTGAGCATCTCTTGAAGTTCCGGTTACCAAGTCCTTCTTGGCCAATCCGGAGCCACGAATATAGTGCTTACTCCTCTCCATCTTATCAATCTCAGTACCTTGGGTATGAGAGGCAGAGGAGGGAACACATACACTGACTGGTACACCCACGGTGTTACCAGAGCGTCTACAGCTATTGCCTGAGGGTCCCTTGACCTGGCGCAATACCTGTCGAGTTTTTCCCAACGGTTTATAATCATGTGGAAGACTTCTGGGTGAAGTCCCCACTCTCCCGGGTGGAGGTCGTGCTGAGGAAGTCTGCTTCCCAGTTGTCCACTCCCGGAATGAATACTGCTGACAGTGCTATCACATGATTTTCCGCTCAGCGAAGAATCCTTGCAGCTTCTGCCATTGCCCTCCTGCTTCTTGTGCCACCCTGTCTGTTTACGTGGGTGACTGCCGTGATGTTGTCCGACTGGATCAACACCGGCTGACCTTGAAGCAGAGGTCTTGCTAAGCTTAGAGCATTGTAAATGGCCCTTAGCTTCAGGATATTTATGTGAAGTGATGTCTCCAGGCTTGACCATAAGCCCTGGATATTCCTTCCCTGTGTGACTGCTCCCCAGCCTCGCAGGCTGGCATCCGTGGTCACCAGGACCCAGTCCTGAATGCCGAATCTGTGGCCCTCTAGAAGATGAGCACTCTGCAACCACCACAGGAGGGACACCCTTGTCCTTGGTGACAGGGTTATCCGCTGATGCATCTGAAGATGCGACCCGGACCATTTGTCCAGCAGGTCCCACTGGAAAGTTCTTGCGTGGAATCTGCCGAATGGGATTGCTTCGTAGGAAGCCACCATTTTACCCAGAACCCTTGTGCATTGATGCACTGAGACTTGGCTCGGTTTTAGGAGGTTCCTGACTAGCTCGGATAACTCCCTGTCTTTCCCCTCCGGGAGAAACACCTTTTTCTGGACTGTGTCTAGGATCATCCCTAGGAACAGAAGACAAGTCGTCGGAACCAGCTGCGATTTTGGAATATTGAGAATCCAATCGTGCTGCCGCAACACTACCTGAGATAGTGCTACACCGACCTCCAACTGTTCCCTGGATCTTACCCTTATCAGGGAATCGTCCAAGTAAGGGATAACTAAAATTCCCTTCCTTCGAAGGAATATCATCATTTCGGCCATTACCTTGGTAAAGACCCGGGGTGCCGTGGACCATCCATACGGCAGCGTCTGAACTGATAGTGACAGTTCTGTACCATAAACCTGAGGTACCCTTGGTGAGAAGGGTAAATTTTGACATGAAGGTAAGCATCCTTGATGTCCCGAGACATCATGTAGTCCCCTTCTTCCAGGTTCGCAATCACTGCTCTGAGTGACTCAATCTTGAATTTGAACCTCTGTATGTAAGTGTTCAAAGATTTTAGATTTAGAATCGGTCTCACCGAGCCGTCCGGCTTCGGTACCACAACAGTGTGGAATAATACCCCGTTCCCTGTTGCAGGAGGGGTACCTTGATTATCACCTGCTGGGAATACAGCTTGTGAATGGCTTCCAAAACTGTCTCCCTGTCAGAAGGAGACATCGGTAAAGCCGACTTTAGGAAAACGGCGAGGGGGAGACGTCTCGAATTCTAATTTGTACCCCTGAGATATCACCTGAAGGATCCAGGGGTCTACTTGCGAGTGAGCCCACTGCGCGCTGAAATTCATTGAGACGGGCCCCCCACCGTGCCTGATTCTGCTTGTAAAGCCCCAGCGTCATACTGAGGGCTTGGCAGAGGCGGGAGAGGGTTTCTGTTCCTGGGAACTGGCTGATTTCTGCAGCCTTTTTCCTCTCCCTCTGTCACGGGGCAGAAATGAGGAACATTTTGCCCGCTTGTCCACGAAAAGACTGCACCTGATAATACGGCGTCTTCTCATGTTGAGAGGCGACCTGGGGTACAAACGTGGATTTCCCAGCTGTTGCCGTGGCCACCAGGTCTGAAAGACCGACCCCAAATAACTCCTCCCCTTATTAAGGCAATACTTCCAAATGCCGTTTGGAATACGCATCACCTGACCACTGACGTGTCCATAACCCTCTACTGGTAGAAATGGACAACGCACTTAGACTTGATGCCAGTCGGCAAATATTCCGCTGTGCATCACGCATATATAGAAATGCATCTTTTAAATGCTCTATAGGCAAAAATATACTGTCCCTATCTAGGGTATCAATATTTTCAGTCAGGGAATCCGACCACGCCAACCCAGCACTGCACATCCAGGCTGAGGCGATTGCTGGTCGCAGTATAACACCAGTATGTGTGTAAATACATTTTAGGATACCCTCCTGCTTTCTATCAGCAGGATCCTTAAGGGCGGCCATCTCAGGAGAGGGTAGAGCCCTTACAAGCGTGTGAGCGCTTTATCCACCCTAGGGGGTGTTTCCCAACGCACCCTAACCTCTGGCGGGAAAGGATATAATGCCAATAACATTTTAGAAATTATCAGTTGTTATCGGGGGAAAACCACGCATCATCACACACCTCATTTAATTTCTCAGATTCAGGAAAACTACAGGTAGTTTTTCCTCACCGAACATAATACCCCTTTTTGGTGGTACTCGTATTATCAGAAATGTGTAAAACATTTTTCATTGCCTCAATCATGTAACGTGTGGCCCTACTGGAAGTCACATTTGTCTCTTCACCGTCGACACTGGAGTCAGTATCCGTGTCGGCGTCTATATCTGCCATCTGAGGTAACGGGCGCTTTAGAGCCCCTGACGGCCTGTGAGACGTCTGGACAGGCACAAGCTGAGTAGCCGGCTGTCTCATGTCAACCACTGTCTTTTATACAGAGCTGACACTGTCACGTAATTCCTTCCAACAGTTCATCCACTCAGGTGTCGACCCCCTAGGGGGTGACATCACTATTACAGGCAATCTGCTCCGTCTCCACATCATTTTTCTCCTCATACATGTCGACACAAACGTACCGACATACAGCACACACACAGGGAATGCTCTGATAGAGGACAGGACCCCACTAGCCCTTTGGGGAGACAGAGGGAGAGTTTGCCAGCACACACCAAAGCGCTATATATATACAGGGATAACCTTATATAAGTGTTTTTCCCCTTATAGCTGCTGTATTGTTAATACTGCGCCTAATTAGTGCCCCCCTCTCTTTTTTAACCCTTTCTGTAGTGTAGTGACTGCAGGGGAGAGCCAGGGGAGCTTCCCTCCAACTGAGCTGTGAGGGAAAATGGCGCCAGTGTGCTGAGGAGATAGTCTCCGCCCCTTTTTCGCGGACTTTTCTCCTGCTTTTTTATGGATTCTGGCAGGGGTTAAAATTCATCCATATAGCCCTGGGGGCTATATGTGATGTATTTTCGCCAGCCAAGGTGTTTTTATTGCTGCTCAGGGCGCCCCCCCCTAGCGCCCTGCACCCTCAGTGACCGAAGTGTGAAGTGTGCTGAGGAGCAATGGCGCACAGCTGCAGTGCTGTGCGCTACCTTGGTGAAGACAGGATGTCTTCTGCCGCCGATTTTCCGGACCTCTTCTGTCTTCTGGCTCTGTAAGGGGGCCGGCGGCGCGGCTCTGGGACCCATCCATGGCTGGGCCTGTGATCGTCCCTCTGGAGCTAATGTCCAGTAGCCTAAGAAGCCCAATCCACTCTGCACGCAGGTGAGTTCGCTTCTTCTCCCCTTAGTCCCTCGATGCAGTGAGCCTGTTGCCAGCAGGTCTCACTGAAAATAAAAAACCTAAACTAAAACTTTCACTAAGAAGCTCAGGAGAGCCCCTAGTGTGCACCCTTCTCGTTCGGGCACAGAGATCTAACTGAGGCTTGGAGGAGGGTCATAGGGGGAGGAGCCAGTGCACACCAGATAGTCCTAAAGCTTTCTTTAGATGTGCCCAGTCTCCTGCGGAGCCGCTATTCCCCATGGTCCTTACGGAGTCCCCAGCATCCACTTAGGACGTTAGAGAAAGGGGTATTAAACACACCAAAGCTCCGCTTGTAATGATAGGAGTGTCGGTAGATCTAACTCTAGGCAAAGTTTATTTATTTACTTAAACTGCTGCGTCACACAGCGTGACCTCTGCGCTGTGCTCCAGCCCCTCAGCGCTCTCCCAGCAATCAGCAGCACAAAATGCCCCCCCACAGTTACCTCAGGGCTCCACCAACTGCCCACACTTCAAACTGTCATCTCCTGTACCACCTGACACTGCTCATGTGACCTGCTCCTGACATCATGAGCAGCCGGGAGATTAA
This sequence comes from Pseudophryne corroboree, assembly GCF_028390025.1. Taxonomy (NCBI): domain Eukaryota; kingdom Metazoa; phylum Chordata; class Amphibia; order Anura; family Myobatrachidae; genus Pseudophryne; species Pseudophryne corroboree. The sequence continues at coordinate 83,806,420 of NC_086450.1, read as the reverse complement.
AACAACTTTGGCTGACATTATATTACCATAAATAATGATCCATACACATATATATTATTGGAGCATGAGGCAGGACATATTAGCTCCCTTTTTAAAACAAGTGTGATACCCATATATCTATACAGAGGGCCATTTGCTGGGGTATCACAGTGGGACCACAATATAATAGAGTGATTTTTTGTAACTCCTTAATCAGTTATCTCATTACCAACATTAGCCCTCACTAATCAATTAACTGAATTAATGTATTATCCCCCTCATTACCTCCCTCACTATAATCAAAATAAGCATTTTAAGCTTTATTAACGCCAATAAAAGCAATAGTCCCTTCATATTAACCCTTTCACCTCATACTTGCCAACTCTCCCGGAATGTCCGGGAGGCTCCCAAAAATTGGGTGGTGCTTCCAGCCTCCTGGAAGAATGAGCAAGTCTCCCGGCTGGTGCCACACGCCCCCGCATCCCCCCTGCAGCCTGCTGTAGCCCACCGCGTTACTCACATTCCCGGCAGAAGTTGCAGCCCGGGGGGTCCAATAACGTGATTTGCATCATCGTGGCACCACCCCCTGCCAGCAATGCCTGTAACCTTGGCATTATGTAGCGGGGGTGGAGCTGTGATGATGTGGCCACGCTGTCACTCCCCCAGCTCCACCACCATTAGGCATCACATTGCCCGCCAAGCTCCCGTGCTATGCTGAGTAGGCTGTCCCCTCCCGGAGGAGGCAGCCAGTAAGTCGGCAAGTATGTTTCACCCCCATACTGACCAGCCCCCATCCATAATATTAATAATAACCCTCTTGTATTTATTAATATTTATTATATACCCTTTAACCCCCCCCCCCCCTTTCAAACATACCTGTTGTTGGAACAGGATATCTTCCGAGGGTTGCCCCCATGCCCCCCTAGTTCCCACGCCCCTGGAGCCTGTAGATCTACCAGTCCATGATACTCACCTTGATAGTTGCCACCCGGAGGTCAACCTAACTTGCAGTAAAAGAAGGAACTAGGAATTTTTTTTGTTAAAAGTTAGTAGGATTAAGAGAGTCCCACACATGGTCCGACATATGGTTTACTAGCAGACACAGGTGCACAGTTAAGTGGATAAGCTTGAGGACAAAGGATTGGAGGAATGAATGGGTAGGTGGCTGTGCCCTATAGGGGTTAGACTATCCCCCAGCCAATTGCATCATTTACTGCAACAGACTGAAGGAGCGGTGTTCTTGGCTGAAGAAGGCATTGAATGATTCAATGCATTGGCGTTTCTATAACGGGTGCAATGTGTGTGATGCACACGGGCCCCTTAATCCAGGGGGCTCACACCGCATCCATATTTTTTTCAAAAATATTTTTATTGAGAGAAAAGTACATAGCAAAGAAATTATACAGCAGAGTTATGCATGGTATAAGATAAATCAGAAAACATTCCACAATGGGCAGAAAGAAAACAGGACAAGGTAAGGACTGTAACCCAACCCCAAGAAAGCTTAGCAAAATCACAATAATAGTAGCATGGAGTATAAACATGCGATTCAGAAGAGTCATCATAGAGTCGTATACATGAAAGAAGGTACTTATGAGACCACTTAGAGACCAGTTAGAAAGGGGGAGCACCTCCTTCCAGAACAGCCATGTTATACCACGTGGTCAGGTGAACTATCCTGCGAAAATGGTCATTTTCTACAGCAGGCAAGGAGAGGATATATGGCAGACAAACATCTAAAAATTTCTGTACTCTAGATTAAGCGTCCAATGAACATTCAACCCAGTCCTTTAGATAAACATAAGTGAGTCTGGGGAGCATAAGTGACAGAGGAATAGAGTCTGTCTGGCTCCATTTAGACAGGATAGTTTTATTGGCCACAGCTGCTATTTTTGCCAGCAATAGATGCACGCCTACAGCTGGTTTAGAAACTATAGATTAAGTATAATGGTTCCACAGGGCCCAGGGCATGGACACCGTAAACGGGATATGGAAAACATTTTTTACCTAGGACTGGACATCATTCCAGAATGAGCGAACTATGGGGTTGATTCAGAGCTGATCGTAGATGTGCAAAATGACATGCGGGGAGATACCCAGCACAGGGCTAGTCCGCCTCGCATGCCAGGCCCCCCCGCAGATGTACAAAAGCATTGCACCGTGGCGATGCTTTCGCACCTGCCGAGTAGCTCCCTACCTACACATCCTAACTGCGAAGGCAAGCCGCAACCTGCCACTTTAGGGTCGCAGCAGCTGCGTGTGATGGCAGCCGCCGCATGCACAGTAGACTCCAGCACAATGCCAGAGACTACTGTGCCGTGCAGAGGAGGGGTCCACCTGGAGGGGCCCCCTCCTCTTTTAAAACACTCCTGATTCAATATCAGTTGATCTCACTTGATATACAACATCCAATGGGTTTGATATATTTTGTTGACATTCATAGTGTTGACATTCATTATCTAAACACCATGATGTCAACATTTTCCATTAATGTTGACAACTACAATATTGACATGAAAAAATTTCAGCACTGTCAACATCTCTGCATGTTCAAAGTGACGACAGTTACATAATGTCGACACCCAATTTCAGACTAACCTCAACCGCTAACATGTCTATTGTTGACATTTTGACAGTATCGACATTACATGTGTCAACTATTTTCTGTGTTATCATTTTTAAGGTATTGACATTTTAACTATGCCGACATGACAGTTGACATTAAGGTGTCAACTTTCTGACTTTCGTCATTGTGGTTGTCAGCATAATGAGTAGAGACTAGGGTTGCCACCTCATCCCTTTAATTCTGGACACATATCAATTACACAGGTTCTGTGGCTGGATTACTTCAATACTCCATTTCACCTGGTTTTAAAGGAATGAGGTGGCAACCCTACTAGAGACCCATCCAATCATGCATCATCCTCTTGCTCAAGGAAAGCCAGCTGCTTCAGTCTCTCTTGGTAACTGTGTGAAATTATACTAAGGCCCACACACTTAGCGATGTGCACCCAATTTATGGTCCGATACACATATCGTTAACATTGTCCGGTGTGTATTCACTATTTCTCTGACGTCCTAGTGGATGCTGGGGACTCCGTAAGGACCATGGGGAATAGCGGCTCCGCAGGAGACTGGGCACAGCTAAGAAAGATTTAGGACTACCTGGTGTGCACTGGCTCCTCCCACCATGACCCTCCTCCAGACTTCAGTTAGAATCCTGTGCCCGGCTGAGCTGGATGCACACTAGGGGCTCTCCTGAGCTCCTAGATAGAAAGTATATTTTAGGTTTTTTATTTTACAGTGAGATCTGCTGGCAACAGACTCACTGCAGCGAGGGACTAAGGGGAGAAGAAGCGAACCTACCTAACTGGTGGTAGCTCGGGCTTCTTAGGCTACTGGACACCATTAGCTCCAGAGGGATCGACCGCATGGAACCGGCCATTGGTGTTCGGTCCCGGAGCCGCGCCGCCGGCCCCCTTACAGAGCCAGAAGCAAGAAGAATCCGGAAAATCGGCGGCAGAAGACATCAGTCTTCACCAAGGTAGCGCACAGCACTGCAGCTGTGCGCCATTGCTCCTCATACACACTTCACACTCCGGTCACTGAGGGTGCAGGGCGCTGGGGGGGGGGGGGCGCCCTGAGCAGCAATAAAAACACCTTGGCTGGCAAATATATCACAATATATAGCCCCAGAGGCTATATATGTGATAAATACCCCTGCCAGAATCCATAAAAAAGCGGGAGAAAAGTCCGCGAAAAAGGGGCGGAGCTATCTCCCTCAGCACACTGGCGCCATTTTCTCTTCACAGTGCAGCTGGAAGACAGCTCCCCAGGCTCTCCCCTGTAGTTTTCAGGCTCAAAGGGTTAAAAAGAGAGGGGGGGCACTAAATTCAGGCGCAATACTGTTTATACAAGCAGCTATTGGGGGAAAAATCACTCAGTTATAGTGTTAATCCCTGCATTATATAGCGCTCTGGTGTGTGCTGGCATACTCTCTCTCTGTCTCCCCAAAGGACTTTGTGGGGTCCTGTCCTCAGTCAGAGCATTCCCTGTGTGTGTGCTGTGTGTCGGTACGGCTGTGTCGACATGTGGGATGAGGAAGGTTACGTGGAGGTGGAGCAGAGGCCGATAAATGGGATGTCGTCCCCTGTGGGGCCGACACCAGAGTGGATGGATAGGTGGAAGGTATTAACCGACTATGTCAACTCCTTACAAGGCTGGATGACGTAAAACAGCTGTGGGACAGCCGGCTTCTCAGCCCGCGCCTGCCCAGGCGTCTCAAAGGCCATCAGGGGCTCAAAAAAGCGCCCGTTACCTCAGATGGCAGACACAGATGTCGACACGGAGTCTGACTCCAGTGTCGACGAGGTTGAGACATATACACAATCCACTAGGAACATCCGTTACATGATCTCGGCAATGAAAAATGTGTTACGCATTTCTGACATGAACCCAAGTATCACATAAAAGGGGTTTTATTTTTGGGGAGAAAAAGCAGCCAGTGTTTTGTTCCCCCATCAGATGAATGAATGAAGTGTGTAAAGTAGCGTGGGTTCCCCCAATAAGAAACTGGTAATTTCTAAAAAGTTACTGATGGCGTACCCTTTCCCGCCAGAGGATAGGTCACGTTGGGAGATATCCCTTAGGGTGGATAAGGCGCTCACACGTTTGTCAAAAAAGGTGGCACTGCCGTCTTAGGATACGGCCACCTTGAAGGAGCCTGCTGATAAAAAACAGGAGGCTCACACTCAGGTTATATACTGAGACCTGCAATTGCCTCAGCATAAATAGTGCTGCTGCAGCGTGGTCTGATACCCTGTCAGATAATATTAATACTCTAAGACAGGGATAATAGTTTGCTAACATAGAGCATATTAAAGACGTCGTCTTATATATAAAGGATGCACAGAGGGATATTTGCCGGCTGGCATCCAGAATAAATGCAATGTCCATTCTGCCAGGAGGGTATTAGAAACCCGGCAGTGGACAGGTGATGCTGCCTATAAAAGGCACATGGAGATTCTGCCTTATAAGGGTGAGGAATTGTTTGGGGATGGTCTCTGGGACCTCGTATCCACAGCAACAGCTGGGAAGGAAAATTTTTTACCTCAGGTTTCCTCACAGCCTAAGAAAGCACCGTTTTTTCAGGTACAGTCCTTTCGGCTTCAGAAAAGCAAGCGGGTCAAAGGCGCTTCCTTTCTGCACAGAGACAAGGGAAGAAGCAAAAAGCTGCACCAGCAGCCAGTTCCCAGGATCAAAAATCTTCCCCCGCTTCCTCTGAGTCCACCGCTTGATGTTGGGGCTCCACAGGTGGAGACAGGTGCGGCAGGGGCGCGTCTCGGGAACTTCAGGGACCAGTGGGTTTGCCCACAGGTGGATCCCTAGGTTCTGCAAATAGTATCACAGGGATACAGGCTGGAGTTCGAGGCGACTCCCCCTCGCCGTTACCTCACCTCAGCCTTGCCTGCTGCCCTCGGAGAAAGGTAGTACTGGCGGCAATTCACAAGCTGCACTTCCAGCAGGTGAAATCAAGGTACCCCTCCTTCAAGGCCGGGGTTACTAATCCAAAATGTTGTGGTACCGAAACCAGACGGTTCGGTGAGACCCATTCTAAAATTGAAAGCCTTGAACACTTATATACGAAGGTTCAAGTTCGAAATGGAATCGCTCAGGGCGATTATTGCAAGCCTGGAGAATTTCATGGTATCACTGGACATCAAGGATGCTTACCTGCATGTCCCTATTTACCCTCTTCACCAGGAGTACCTCAAAATGGTGGTACAGGATTGTCATTACCAATTCCAGACGTTGCCGTTGGTCTGTCCCCGGCACCGAGGTATTTACCAAGGTAATGGCCGAAATAATTATCCCGTACTTGGACGATCTCCTTATAAAGGCGAGGTCCAGGGAGCAGTTGTTCGGCGGAGTAGCACTATCTCGGGAAGTGCTACAACAGCACGGCTGGATTCTGAATATCCAAAGTCGCAGCTGGTTCCTACGACGCGTCTACTGTTTCTGAGTATGGTTCTGGACACAGAACAGGATAAAAAGGGTTTCTCCCGGAGGAGAAGTCCAAGGAGTTGTCGTCTATAGACAGAGACCTCCTAATACGTATACAGGTGTCGGTGCATCAATGCACGCGAGCCCTGGGAAGGATGGTAGCTTCTTACGAAGAAATTGCATTCGCCAGGTCCCATACAAGGATTTTCCAGTGGGATCTGTTGGACATGTGGTCCGGGTCGCATCTTCAGATGCATCGGCGGATAACCCTGTTTCCAAGGGCCAGGGTGTCGCTGTGGTGGTGGCTGCAGAGTGCTCATCTTCTAGGGGGCCGCAGATTCGGCATACAGGACTGGGTCCTGGTGACCACGGATGCCAGCCTTCGAGGCTGGGGGGCAGTCACACAGGGAAGAAACTTCCAAGGCTATGGAAAAGTCAGGAGACTTCCCTACACATAAATATTCTGGAACTAAGGGCCATTTACAATGCCCTAAGTCAGGCTAGACCCCTGCTTCAACACCGGCCGGTGCTGATCCAGTCAGACAACATCACGGCGGTCTCTCATGTAAACGACAGGGCGGCACAAGAAGCAGGATGGCGATGGCAGAAGCCACAAGGATTCTCCGATGGGCGGAAAATCTTGTGTTAGCACTGTCAGCAGTGTTCATTCCCGGAGTGGACAACTGAGAAGCAGACTTTCTCAGAAGACACGACCTCCACCCGGGAGAGTGGGGACTTCATCCAGAAGTCTTCCAAATGATTGTACACCGTTGGGAAAGGCCACAGGTGGACATTATGGCATCCCGCCTCAACTAAGAGTTACAAAGATCTCAGAGGACCCATGGCCTCTGCCGCTCAGACAGGACCTGCTGCAGCAGGGGGCCTGTCTGTTCCAAGACGTACCGCGGCTGCATTGGACGGCATGGCGGTTGAACGCCGGATCCTGAAGGAAAAGGGAATTCCGGAGAAAGTTATCCCTACGCTATTTAAAGCTAGGAAAGAAGTGAACGCTAACCATTATCACCGCATATGGCGGAAATATGTTGCGTACTGTGAGGCTAGGAAGGCCCCAAAGGAGAAATTTCAGCTAGGTCGATTTCTGCACTTCCTACAGTCAGAGGTGACTATGGGCCTACAATTGGGTTTTATTAAGGTCCAGATTTCGGCTCTATCGATTTTCTTCCAAAATGGAACTGGCTTCACTGCCTGAAGTTCAGACTTTTGTTAAGGGAGGGCTGCATAGTCAGCCCCCGTTTGTGCCTCCAGTGGCACCGTGGGATCTCAACGTGGTGTTGGATTTCCTGAAGTCGCATTGGGTTGAGCCACTTAAATCCGTGGAGCTATAATACCTCACGTGGAAAGTGGTCATTCTGTGGGCCTTGGCGTCGGCCAGGCGTGTATCAGAATTGACAAAAGCCCTTATCTGTATTTTATATGGGAAAGGCGAAATTGAGGACTCGTTCCCAATTCCTTCCTAAGGTGGTATCAGTTTTTCATGTGAACCAACCTATTGTGGTGCCTGCGGCTACTTGGGACTTGGAGGATTCAAAGTTACTGGACGTAGTCAGGGCCCTGAAAAGTATATGTTTCCAGGACAGCTGGAGTCAGGAAGACTGACTCGCTATTTATCCTGTATGCACCCAACAAGCTGGGTGCTCCTGCTTCTAAGCAGACGATTGCTCGCTGGATCTGTAGCACGATTCAACTTGCACGTTCTGCGGCTGGACTGCCGCACCCTAAATCTGTAAAAGCCCATTCCACGAGGAAAGTGGGCTCTTCTTGGGCGGCTGCCCGAGGGGTCTCGGCTTTACAACTTTGCCGAGCTGCTACTTGGTCAGGGGCAAACACGTTTGCAAAATTCTCCAAATTTGATACCCTGGCTGAGGAGGACCTTGAGTTCTCTCATTCGGTGCTGCAGAGTCATCCGCACTCTCCCGCCCGTTTGGGAGCTTTGGTATAATCCCCATGGTCCTTACGGAGTCCCCAGCATCCACTAGGACGTCAGAGAAAATAAGATTTTACTCACCGGTAAATCTATTTCTCGTAGTCCGTAGTGGATGCTGGGCGCCCGTCCCAAGTGCGGACTGTCTGCAATACTTGTATATAGTTATTGCTAACTACAAGGGTTATTGTTGAGCCATCTTTTGAGAGGCTCTGTTGTGTTCATACTGTTAACTGGGTATATTATCACGAGTTATACGGTGTGATTGGTGTGGCTGGTATGAGTCTTACCCGGGATTCAAAATCCTTCCTTATTGTGTCAGCTCTTCCGGGCACAGTATCCTTACTGAAGTCTGGAGGAGGGTCATGGTGGGAGGAGCCAGTGCACACCAGGTAGTCCTAAATCTTTCTTAGCTGTGCCCAGTCTCCTGCGGAGCCGCTATTCCCCATGGTCCTTACGGAGTCCCCAGCATCCACTACGGACTACGAGAAATAGATTTACCGGTGAGTAAAATCTTATTATCGTTAACAATGCGCGCTCCCGCAGGTCGTTAACGATGTACAATATCTTTAGTTTTCACCTTGAAATCTAAAGATATTGGGGCTAATTCAGACCTGATCGCAGCAGCAAATTTATTCTGCAATGGGCAAAACCATGCGCACTGCAGGGGGGGGGGGGGGGGCAGCTATAACATGTGCAGAGAAAGTTAGATTTGGGTGGAGTGTGTTCAAACTGATATATAAATTGCAGTGTAAAAATAAAGCAGCCAGTATTTACCCTGCACAGACAGAAACAATAGAACCCACCCAAATCTAACTCTCTGCAATTGGTATATCTGCCCCTCCCCCTCCCCCCTTGAAGTGCACATGGTTTTTCCCATTGGAGAACAAATATCAGGTCTGAATTAGGCCCATTTTACAAGACGGCATGCACCTGTATGTGGATGCATGCCGTTACTGACGAGAAGCAAACAATATCGTTCAGTGTGTATGAACGATACCATTTGCGGGGGATCTTGCACAATGTCACACCTGATATCTGCAAGTGTGTGTGTGTACCCAGCCTAAAGGTCCAGGGTAATCTAATCCTTGTGTTTTCCTCTGGCAGTGGCCAATTCAGTGCCTGATTCAGATTTGCATGCAAGCCCATGATTGATCTTATAAACTGTGCATGTGTCGGAGACTGTGGGGGTCATTCCGAGTTGTTCGCTCGTTGTCGATTTTCGCAACGGAGCGATTAAGGCGAAAATGCGCATGCGCATTGTACGCAGTGCGCATGCGCTAAGTATTTTAGCACAAAACTTAGTAGATTTACTCACGTCCGAACGAAGAATTTTCATAATTGAAGTGATCGGAGTGTGATTGACAGGAAGTGGGCATTTCTGGGCGGAAACTGACCGTTTTCTGGGAGTGTGCGGAAAAACGCAGGCGTGCCAGGATAAAACGCGGGAGTGTCTGGAGAAACGGGGGAGTGGCTGACCGAACACAGGGCGTGTTTGTGACGTCAAACCAGGAACGAAACGGGCTGAGCTGATCGCAATGTAGGAGTAAGTCTCGAGCTACTCAGAAACTGCTAAGAAATTTCTATTCGCAATTCTGCTAATCTTTCGTTCGCAATTCTGCTAAGCTAAGATACACTCCAAGAGGGCGGCGGCCTAGCGTGTGCAATGCTGCTAAAATCTGCTAGCGAGCGAACGACTCTGAATGAACCCCTGTATACGCTACTTGGAGCCACTACAGTCGCATCTCAGTCGTACGCATCTCAGCATTGTTGGTGTAACTGTGCAGCAACTGGGGTTTTTGCAGGCAGTATAGGTGAGGTGTGGGCATGTATTGACAGAGTTGTATGTACACAGAGATCTAACTGATCTCTTGTAGTATAGAGCTGGTGCATGTGCGCGCTGACTGTGATTACAGCTGCTTTCACAAGATAACCTATAAGAGAAGTGCGGCCACATAGATCATAGATGTGGTCAGCTCAATAGAGACGTTGATCTGCTTTTGTTCCACGCATGGGATACAGCCGCAGATAGGGCAGAATTCCCTGAGACTATGGATCAGGCGCTTGGTGTCTCTCTTTTTTAATTATAAGTCTTATTTTCTGTGTATATTCTTCTCATGGGGTTGAGTTAGGGAACACATACCCGATAGCAAATTGAAATACTTGAATTATTTGCTAGTAGTGTACATTTATTTTATACAGATAGTAATCCTACCTCCCAACCATCCTGATGTTAGCATCAGGATGACAAGAAATGGGGCATAATTCAGTCACGCCCTCAAAATTTTCACGCCAGGAGGCAAGGCCTCACACATGAGGCCACACCCATTTTTAGACACACACGCCTCACACGTGCACAGGAAAAGTCCCTACACCTTTCTCCTCAGCATTAGCTGGTACGTGTAAGGGAGTGCTATATAAAAGTCTAGCTTATGCATGATTTTTATACTTTCCATGATTTCTTTCAGGAAACTGAAAACCAGGGGTTCAAGTGAGCTGGAACGGGGCAGAACTGTGTTCCGTCAGTTCCACTTGGAGACGGAGCGCAGTTCCGCCTCCTCCGGCTCACCTACCCCGATGTATGCCCGGCGCTGCATGGAGATGCCGGGCACCCGCTGAGATTGTGTTACCAGCGGGCGCTTGGTTCTCTCTCCACAGTGGAAGACGAAGGCAGGAGCTCACTACCGAGCTCCAGTTTCTGGCCCTGTCAGTGCACGCTATGGGAGAGACGTCATGACGTCTCTCTCATAGTGCGGAGGAGCGGACGCAAGGAGGACTGCTGCGGTCGGACGCGGGGCTTGGTAAGTATGGTGTGTTTTTTTTGTAAACATATGTGCTAGGGTACTAGCAGTGCGTCTACTGGGGGCAAGTTACAGGGGGCTAACCACCGGGGGCAAACTACAAGGGAGTAAGATACTGGGGGCAAACTACAAGGGGGCTAACTACTGGGGCAAACTACAAGGGGCAAGCTACTGGGGGCAAACTACAAGGGGGCAAGCTACTGGGGGCTAACTACTGGGGCAAACTACAAGGGGCAAGCTACTGGGGGCAAACTACAAGGGGGCAAGCTACTGGGGGCTAACTACTGGGGGCAAACTACAAGGGGCAAGCTACTGGGGCAAACCTAAAGGGGGCAAGCTACTGGGGGCAAACTACAAGGGGGCTAACTACTGGGGGCAAACTACAAGGGGCAAGCTACTGGGGCCAACTACAAGGGGGCAAGCTACTGGGGGCAAACTACTGGGGGCAAGCTACTGGGGGCAAGCTACTGGGGGCAAGCTACAAGGGGGCTAGCTACTGGGGAAAACTACAGGGGCGCATTACTACTGGGGGCATAACTACAGGGGCGCTTTACTACTGGGGGCATAACTACAGGGGGCATAACTACAGGGGCTAAACTACTGGGGGCATTACTACTTGGGGGCTAAACTACAAGGGGGCAAACTACAGGGGGGCATTACTACTGGGGGCTAAACTACAAGGGGGCTAAACTACTGGCGGCATTACTACTTGGGGCAAACTACATGGGGCTAAACTAGAGGGGCTAACTACTTGGGGCTAACTACAGGGGGAAAACTACAGGGGAGCATTACTACTGGGGACATTACTACTGGGGGCATAACTACAGGGGCATGACTACTGGGGGCATTACTACTTGGGGGCTAAAGTACAGAGAGGCTAAAATACAGGGGGACTAAACTACAGGGGGCATTACTACCAGGGCTAAACTACTGGGTGCATAACTACTGGGGGCATTACTACTTGAGGCATTACTACTGGGGGCATAACTACTGGGGGCATAACTACTGGGGGCATTACTACTGGGGGCATAACTACTGGGGGCAAACTACTGGGGGCAAACTACTGGGGGACTAAACTACTGGGGGCATAACTGCAGGGGCTAAACTACAAGGGGCATTACCACAGGGGGCTAAACTACATGGGGCAAACTACATGAGGACTAAGCTACAGGGGCTAAACTACTGGGGGCATTACCACTGGGAGGCTAAACTAAAGTGGGGATAAACTACTGGGGTCATAACCAAAGCGGCATTACCACTGGGGGATAAACTACTGGGGGCATAACTACTGGGGCTAAACTACAGGGGGCTAAACGACTGGGGGCATTACTACAGGCGACATTACAACTGGGGGCAACACTACACAGGGGCATTACCATTAAGGGCATTACTAATGGGGGCACTACAATTGAGGGCATTGTAAAGGGGGCACTTCATAAGGGGCATCACTCTTGGGGACATAAGGGGCACTACTACTGGGGGCATTGCATAAGGGGCACCACTACTATGGGCTCTATATAAGGGCCACTACCACTGTGGGTACTACCAGTACAGTGGACATTGCATAAGGAGCACTACTACAGTGGGCATTGTAAAAGGGGCGCTACTGCTGTGGGCATTGTGTATTACGGGGTGCTACTACTGGGGGCATTAAGTGTATTAGGGGTGCTACTACTGTGGGCATTATTACTATTGTGTGACCATGCCCCTTTCTTTTTGAGATAATGCCCCTTTTTGGGGCACGCGCCTACGACGCACGCAATACCTTTATTTCATGGACGCCGGGGGAGGGGGGGGGGGTGAGTTCCACAACCTCTCTAGGACCCCTTTAACCACTGCTGAAAACTATATCAGGTATAGCTGGGATACATCTATAATTGTTATAAGATGTACTTTATTAATGCTTGCTAGAAGCTGATAAATTGTTATGGGCAACTTTTCTACATCTCTGCTCTTTATAAGGCTTGATACATCTCCTGCATAATGCTAAATGCTCACCACATGGTTTAAGGGTGTACATGTAATAGACTGTGAATTAGACTATGAAAAAAACCAAATTAAATAAAATGGAGATAGATAGAAGGTTAAAGAAAAGAGTGTGACTGCTTCTAAGCTCCGGTTATATAGAGATCTATTCATGAAGCAGTGAAAAGAGAGGAGAAGTGAGCCAGTTGGGAAGTTGCCCATGGCAACCAATCAGCTTTTAAGTAACATTTGTCAAGTGCATTCTATAAAAATTATACGTAGCAGCTGATTGGTTGTTATACTATATATATATATATATATATATATATATAAGTTGTAACACTGTCAGGGTACAAGGTGCCGTTTCCTGGGGTAAGTGGCAGCACGCAGCAGCTGAGGAATCACACAAGTCCAGTTTGTGGTGCAACTGGCCACAGACAGTTTTATTAAACAGAAAATAAAACAAACACCAAAAGAAAATACCTTGCCTGTCCGGCACTAACTAAACACAGGACGTTCCTAACTATCACTAAACAAAAACACAGAGTTCTCCAGTAAACACTGTATGGCTCACTTGCATAAAGAAGCGTGTTTCTCTCTTCAGAGATCCTCCAGTCTCCTCAGGCAGTCTGCTCACACTAATCAGGCCAGCAGATCTATAACACTCTTACACAGCTGAAAGCCTGATTAGCCTTCTGTGAGGCCAAAGACCCGAACTGGGCCCAATGTCTGGAACTTGCCCCATATCTCTTTCAGGGCCCTTATCCAGCTTTTCCAACAAACTGAAAAGGTTCTGACAAAACAAAACATTTTCCTAGAAGTTTTCATTTTTCTAATACATGTAAGACAAGAACCTGGGACAAACATACCTGCCCTCAAACACTATTCCAGTGTTCTTGTCACATATCCCCCTCCCCTGTTTCGACCTAGGGGCCGGAACACTTGTAGCCCTAAAACAGAAGATGCGGACAATGCATCAGCGTTGGCCAATTGTGTACCCTTTCTATGTTCTACGGTAAACTTAAAATCTTGCAGCGCTAGAAACCATCTAGTTACACGAGCATTCTTACCTCTATTTACATATATCCATTTTAAAGGGGCATGATCTGTCACTAGTCTGAATTGTCTGCCCAAGAGGTAATATCTCAAGGCATCTAGTGCCCACTTAATGTCCAAAGCCTCCTTTTCCACAATGGCATACCTTTTTTCATGCTCATTGAGTTTCCTACTCAAATAAATGATAGGGTGTTCGTCCCCATCTCTGGTTTCGGACAACACAGCCCTATCCCTACCTCTGAGGCATCTGTCTGTACCACAAATTCTTTTGAAAAATCTGGTGTTATCAATACCGGTTGTGAACACAAAGCCACTTTTTACGCTTGGAACGCTTTTTCTGCATCAGGGTTCCATTTCACCATATTTGACTGCTTCCCTTTGGTAAGGTCTGACAACGGCACCGCTGTGGCCGCAAATTGGGAATAAACCGTCTATAGTATCCAGTTATTCCCAAAAAAGACCTTACCTGTTTTTTATTCACTGGACGAGGCCAGTTTTGAATAGCATCAATTTTATTCAATTGGGGCCTAATTGGGAATAAACCGTCTATAGTATCCAGTTATTCCCAAAAAAGACCTTACCTGTTTTTTATTCACTGGACGAGGCCAGTTTTGAATAGCATCAATTTTATTCAATTGGGGCCTAATCAGACCTCTGCCTATGGTGAAGCCCAAGTATTTGACCTCCTCCATTGCGAGGCAGCACTTCTTTGGGTTAGCAGTTAACCCTGCCTCTCTGATTGAGTCCAGTACTGCTTGTACTTTAACCAAATGGGACCCCCAGTCTGTACTGTGAATTACCACATCATCCAAATAGGCAGCTGCATATTTTCTATGGGGCCTCAAAATTTGATCCATCGCCCGTTGAAAGGTTGCTGGAGCCCCATGCAACCCAAAGGGTAACATCTTATACTGGTATAGCCCCTCCGGAACTGAAAAGGCTGTTTTTTCTTTTGCGCTGTCAGTTAAAGGTATTTGCCAGTAACCTTTGGTCAGGTCCAACGTTGTGAGAAACTTGGCTGTTCCCAGCCTTTCTATAAGCTCATCCACACGGGGCATGGGGTATGCGTCAAATTTGGACACCTCATTTAACTTACGAAAGTCATTACAGAAGCGTATGCTACCGTCTGGCTTCGGGATGAGAACTATGGGACTGGACCACTCACTGTTAGATTCCTCTTTGACTCCAAGTTCTAACATGGTTTTAACTTCTTTAGAAACAGCTTCTCGCTGAGCTTCAGGAATCCTATATGGCTTTAAATGGACCCTGACCCCTGGTTCTGTGACAATGTCATGTTTTATTATGGTCGTTCGGCCAGGCAGCTCTGAAAATATCTCCCTATTTTGGATGAGAAATTCTTTAACCTGATTGTTCTGATCAGCTGATAATGTCTCTGACACCTTTACTGCTGGAAGCAACCGAGGTGAAGACACCGAAGGGTAAGGCTCCGCTGACAGAGACAACCTATCTTTCCAGGGTTTGATTAAGTTAACATGGTAGATTTGTTCGGGTTTTCTCTTTCCCGGTTGGTATACTTTGTAATTAACCTCATTCACTTTTTCCCTAATCTCAAATGGACCCTGCCATTTAGCTAGGAACTTGCTTTCCACAGTGGGTACCAAAACAAGAACTCTATCTCCAGGAGCAAATTCCCGTATCTTGGCACTCCGGTTATATACCCTCTGTTGAGCACTTTGGGCCTGTTCCATATGCTCTCTGACAATAGGTACCACGGCTGCAATCCTATCCTGCATTTGTGTTACATGTTCAATAACGCTTCTATAAGGAGTGGGCTGTCCTTCCCACGTCTCTTTGGCAATGTCCAACAGCCCTCTGGGGTGTCTACCATACAACAAATCAAATGGAGAAAACCCCGTAGAGGACTGAGGAACTTCTATGATGGTCATTAACAAGTAGGGCAACAAACAATCCCAGTTTTTCCCATCTCTATCAACAACCTTTTTTAACATACTTTTTAATGTTTTATTGAACCTTTCCCCCAACCCATCAGTTTGGGGATGGTAGATGGACGTCCTGAGGTGAGTGACCTTACATAATTTGCACAATTCTCTCATGATCCTTGACATAAATGGAGTACCTTGGTCAGTCAAAATTTCTTTTGGTATTCCCACTCTACTAAAAACCTGCACCAGCTCCCTAGCTATCGCCTTGGTTGTGATAGTGTGTAAACGGACAGCCTCAGGATATCGAGTGGCATAGTCCATAATTACCAGGATATACTGATGGCTCCGAGCGGACTTTAACAAGGGTCCCACGAGATCCATGGCTATTCTGTCAAACGGGACCTCTATAATAGGCATGGGAACTAGTGGGCTCCTGAAATGGGGTCAAGGGGTACAATACTGGCATTCAGGACAGGAAGAACAATATTCAGACACTTCTTTATAAACCCCTGGCCAAAAGAACCTATGTAAAACTCTTTCAGTGGTTTTTTCTGCCCCTAAATGTCCTGCTGTAACGTGACTATGAGCTAAATCTAGTACCGTTCTCCGATAAGGCTGGGGAACTACCAGCTGTTCCACCACATCCTCACCCTTTTTGACAATGTGGTACAAGAGCTCATTACAGATGGCCATGTGGGGATACCTAACCCTGACACCTGATACCACAGGTTCCCCATTAACAATCTTAACATTCTCTCTAGCCTTTATCAAGGTAGGATCCATTAACTGGTCAGATGCAAACAGATCCTTCTTTACCTCCAAGTCAGGCACGCTTTCAGTTCTAACTACTATGTCTCTGTTCCCAGCAAGAGGGTTCTCACTGGACTCCCCATCTGTCACTTCCCCAGCCAAACTAGCAAAAGGCAAAGGGCCAGAAAGCTCCGAAGACACATGTACATCCATAAAATCACCGGTATTATCAACTGGCTCTTTACTTCTCACATCTGTTGAGAAACGTGATTCCCACAGTTTCCAAAAATGAGGAAAATCCCTCCCTAATATGGCCTCATGCACCAAGGTGGGGACCAGTCCTACTTTAACCATTGCTGATCCACAACAAGTTTCTATATTCACTTCAGCAGTGACATAATGTTGGGTATCCCCATGTATGCAAGTTACCCCAATAGGTATTTGCTGGACCTTTAAGGGGTTCACTAACCCAGCTTTCACGAGGGTAACTAAACTTCCTGAATCTAGCAAGGCCTCTACCCGGTTACCCTCTAAGAACACATCACACATTTGTTTTTCCAGCTCAGGTGAAAGTACCACAGTACAGGCTAACCTAGCAAAGAAAGACATTCTGCGACATTCAAAGGCAGCATCACATTGCATGGGTTCTTGCGTGACTGGGCAATTGGCAATAACATGACCTGGCATACCACACCTAAAACATTTAACCACATGATTATCAACCCGTTTGGGCAGCATAGACCGTTCTAGCCCCATTGGCCTGTCTCAAGGGCCAGTGTTTACAGTCTCTCCAGCCTTGCGTTCTCTTAACCGCCCAGCAACATTTTCCCATGGAACAGTCTTACCAGTCTTTACTGAAGGGCGCTGTCGAGGATCTATGGGTTGCTGGGTGGTCATCAGTAGTTCCTCTGCCGCCAAATACCTCTCTACCATGTCCACTAATTGGTCAGCAGTATCCGGGTTTCCATGGCTCACCCACTTGCGCAGGACCACGGGCAAAGATCTCAAATAGCGGTCCATGACGACTCTTTCAACCATCTGGGGACCAGTTAATGTCTCTGGCTGTAACCATTTTTTTGTTAGCTGAATAAGGTCGTGCATCTGGGAGCGCGGAGGCTTCTCCATGGCGTACACCCAACGGTGCACCCGTTGTGCTCGTACTGACAGCGTGACTCCCAGGCGGGTCAAGATCTCAGTCTTTAGTTTATCATAGTCCCGAGCCTCAGCAGGGCTTAAATCAAAGTACGCTTTTTGGGGCTCACCTGACAAAAAAGGTGCCAGCAGACTGGCCTACTGTGCTTTCGGCCAGTTCTCACGCTCGGCAGTCCTTTCAAACGTGGTCAGGTAGGCCTCCACATCATCAGCCTCTGTCATTTTCTGCAGGAAGTGACTGGCCCGTATAGAACTAGAGCTGGTCGGAGCACTGACGGCCACATCTCCAACCCGAGTTGCAAGTCTCTGCACCACTTCTGCTAAGGCCTCTCTATCCTGACGCTGTTGCCTCCAATTTTCCTCCATTGCCACCTGCTGCTGTCTGTTGGCCTCCTGCTGTAGTCTCCAATTTTCCTCCATAGCCACCTGCTGCTGTCTGTTGGCCTCCTGCTGAGCCGCTGTAGCTTGCAGCAGGGCTTTAAGCAGTTCCTCCATGTCGACAGATTTTTTAGGCGGCTTTGTAGCTGCTTTCACCCAGGACATATATCAAACCCTCGGGGTGAGTCTCAGCAACTTCACACAGGGCTGTATCTGCATAAACCACCATTTTCTGCAGGCCTCATAAAGCTGCTGCTTTCACTTATGCGCAGAACGGCATGCTCGCATTCTCCACCAAGTTGTAACACTGTCAGGGTTCAAGGTGCCGTTTCCTGGGGTAAGTGGCAGCACGCAGCAGCTGAGGAATCACACAAGTCCAGTTTGTGTTGCAACTGGCCACAGCCAGTTTTATTAAACAGAAAATAAAATAAACACCAAAAGAAAATACCTTGCCTGTCCGGCACTAACTAAACACAGGACGTTCCTAACTATCACTAAACAAAAACACAGAGTTCTCCAGTAAACACTGTATGGCTCACTTGCATAAAGAAGCGTGTTTCTCTCTTCAGGGATCCTCCAGTCTCCTCAGGCAATCTGCTCACACTAATCAGGCCAGCAGCTCTATAACACTCTAACACAGCTGAAAGCCTGATTAACCTTCTGTGTGGCCAAAGACCCGAACTGGGCCCAATGTCTGGAACTTGCCCCATCTCTCTTTCAGGGCCCTTATCCAGCTTTTCCAAAAACTGAAAAGGTTCTGACAAAACAAAACATTTTCCTAGAAGTTTTCATTTTTCTAATACATGTAAGACAAGAACCTGGGACAAACATACCTGCCCTCAAACACTATTCCAGTGTTCTTGTCACAATATATATATATATATATATATATATTGTGACAAGAGCACTGGAATAAATTCAAATTCAAAATCCCACATTTTTGGGTCCCCTACGGACATAATGACATATATATTATATGTTATGTGTATATACAGATTTATTATATAGATATATAATATACTATATATTTATATATGTCATTATCTCAGTAGGTTAACCAAAAATGTGGGATTCTGAATTTTGCATAAGGGATACTCAACCTGTATATATATATATATATATATATATATATAGATAAATATAATTAAAAAATGTTGATTGCACCCAGCCAGACAAATGCTTTGACCAGTCCAATTCACCCCCTATCCATGTACTGTATGCGTTATAATTTGTCTCTTTTAATTTATACATTTTTTAGAGAATATTGTACTATCATATTGGGCTTTTATATTAACACTAACTGGCATCTAAGAAATCAAACTAATCCATGCCACCTGTATAAAATGCAAAAATATTATCTTACCAAAATAATAATTTACATGTATAAAACTTTCATGGCGAACTTTTAATATAATATTAAATAATAAACCTGCTGTACTATTCTAGACCCAGAAATGCTAGTGAAAGGGAGAGACAGGATTGTATGTGCACTGGTGAAAGTGGGTGTAGGTTTCCCATTGAATTACTGTTGTTGACTTAATGTGATTTTCTGCAGCAGACAGGCCCCCACCATTCAGGAGAAAAACTGAACATTTTTTCTGACATGGATCCTGAAAATAATTATTGCCCTTTAAAACGTATGAATCGCACATTATTCTTATTCCTGTGAAATTTATGCAGGGTGGCGTATTGGCACAGACTTAAGCAGTGTGTGATACCGAGATGAGACAGCTGAATTAACTCCTTCACAGATGAAGGACTTAATGGAACATAGCATGTCTTAAAGGATAGGTCTAGATCTCTAGAATACGTCATATGCTATTTGCTTGTCTGACATTACCACTGGGCAAACTGCACATTTCACTGACATTCATTTTCTCAGTTCATCCAAAATTACTCCTATAACATACACAAACATTTCTAAACTTCACTTTGCATAGCTGATGTTATAGATAGATAGAATGATAGATAGATAGAATGATAGATAGATAGATAGATAGATAGATAGATAGATAGATAGATAGATAGATAGATAGATAGATAGAGAGATAGATAGATAGATAGATAGATAGATAGATAGATAGATAGATAGATAGATAGATAGATAGCATGATTCCACATTAGGTTAATGTGCAACGGCAGGCTTTTGCAGGATTGGAGCAGCAGCAATAGGTCTGATGAAATCCAGTCTGGGTTTTAGCTGAGTCTGTTGTAAGCCACAGCTGGGCTAATCACTTCACCTTGTCTGCTACCTTTAAAAAAGTTTTTGTTGAAGGGCGTGGCCTAGCTGCTAAAGGTAGCAGATGTGTGTGAGTGGAGCTCTGTAGCGCTCCACTGTTCTAACCTCTCTGCCCGCCAGCCGCCACTCCTGTTCACTCCTCTGGGCCCTCCCAGGCCACTGCACACTGCTGGGACCAGTTTCTAGCGACCACGGAATCGGGGGAGCCATCTTAGACGCTCCCGCAGATTGCGGCCTAGTCGCTGCCCAGAAGCCGGGGACTACATTTCTGAGCCTTCCCGGGCCGGACTTCCGGAGCCGGGAAAATTACCCTGCCACTCTGCCTGGTGGCCCTAGCCTGCAGCATCTATCCCCGGAGGCTCCCCTAGCAACCCCCAGAGTCTGTGGGCCATGTGTATGCTGAGCTTTCCCTCACAGCAGCCGGGAGCGTGCACTGCAGTGACCTGCCTGACAAGCAGACTGTAACAGCTGGTGGCCATCTTGGATCCTGGTGCAGCCTGCAGCTTCCAGTCTTCACACACTCAGAGTCAGAGACCCAGCCTTCGGCAGGACCTGGACAGGTGCTCTCTGCACTGAGCTGTCCTTCACCACCCATCTTCACCAACTTACTCTGATGGGAATATCTCACTGTTATACTATGCTGCAAGGCCCCTCCTGAAGTCTGTTACTTGATATGTGAGTACCTTGCTGAAGAAATTTACCTTGTGTTCCTCTAGTACTTGACCTCATATCTTCTCTCATATCAGACTTTTCTCTGCAGAACCCTTCACGTGAAGCCTGTGTACTCATGTTTGGATAATGGTATGATGCACTGCGGCCTCTCTATACCTCCACTCGGGGTTACTATGCATATATAACCTCTCCATACTGGAACCAGCATACTAGCTTATCCGCAGGGACTGTGACACATTTCCAGCCTCTCTCCTTTTATTCCTATTTCACATATCTGTCCAAATTATCCATCTGGAAATGCCTCCTAAAAAAAATCAAAGGCGCACTCCCGCCACCAGTGTCCTTTTCTAATCAAAAGAGTGTCCATGCCTCAACCTCATCTACTGGGGGCCACACTCCACCAGGTAGATCTGAACACACTGTGGAAGGCGCTGCTCATTCTTTAGCGGTCCCCGGAGTGGACCCCAACTCCACAGACCCCCTCACTGTCAAGACTTTGTGTCAAGTCCTTGCGGCCTTTAAATCTGAGCTCACCCAGAACCTCTCTGCTGCTATACGTGAAGTTAAAGTGGAATTATCTGCTATAGGAGACAGAACGAACCACCTTGTGCGCAAGATGGAAGAACTGGTGTCTTCCCACAATAAGCTTATCTCCACACATGACCAGCAGCAAGTTGAACTAGAGGCGTTTAAGGATAAAATGGCGGATATCGAGGACAGATCAAGACGGAACAATATCAAGATCCGTGGGATCCCAGACTCGGTGGCTAATTCAAAACTCCTGGACTATGCCATGCAATTGTTCTGCAAACTACTCTCAAAGATGGAAGATAGGGATCTACTCACTGACCGGATCCACTGCCTTCCTAAGCCGCGGTCAGTCTCTGCTTCATACTCAGGAGATACGCTCCTCCGAGTTAATTTCTTTACGACCAAGGAGCAGATTTTGCAGGCCGCAAGATCTGCATCTGACTCTGATGCTCTTGGAGGTCTTCAAATATTTCCGGACTTCTCCGCACTGACTATCTCTAAACGCAGATCCCTTGCTCCTATCACAGAGGCACTGTGTTCTCAGAAAATCAGATACAGATGGGGCTTCCCAGTGAAGCTGATTATCACGCACGAGAATTCCTCATATGTAGTGTCTAATGTGGACACAGGTATCAAGCTCCTCGCTGATTGGGACATCTCCGTTAAAGTGCCTTCTGCATCAAGGAATCACCCCTCGCCTCCGAAGGAGTGGTCAACCTCTTGATCCACTGTTTCAATGTCCCTTTCATGTGGTCTCCGAACACTCTTCTTACTCCTTTGTGGTCTCCGACCTCTCAAAACTCAGTTTTGTCACGTGAGTTCGTATAATGTATTCATGTTTGCTTTTGGTTCCTTTGGTTACTACATATGTCACACTGTTTATTTTGTCTTTTAATAGTTTGCTTATATGTTTCTTTTTTTACTATATGTTGAGGGTACATTATTGAGTTTACATAGTAATAGGATATATAACTACTTGTGCCCCAACTGTTGATCCTACATAGGATGTAATTCAATATTTTCTATATACATGTACTTTGGTTGCCCCTGAGTGGTGTTGCTAACGCCACACCTCTGTACTTTTCCTACTGCATATTTGTCCCCTGCAGTAGTAATGCGGATCCGATATACTGGGCCCTTTTGTTTTTTTTCCCCCAATTTTCCTCCTATTTTCCCTTAGTTTGTCCCTTCCTTTGTCCCTGTCTGTCTACCCCTCCCCTTTAGAATGTAAGCTCTCACGAGCAGGGCCCTCTTCCCTCATGTGCTTACCCTTTTCTTACTTTAATAATCTTCAGCTGCACCAAATCCAGCAGTCTTCTGCCACCTGATACTTATTCCAGTGTCATCTGCTGATGTAGCTATGTTTATTTACCCTGTATTTGTCCTATATTGTCGTCAACTGTAAGTTGCTGTTTTCCTGTTTGATTATTTGTTTATGTACTCTGTTATTGGGCGCTGCGGAACCCTTGTGGCGCCATATAAATAAAGGATAATAATAATAAATAATAATAACATGGGATGTCAGATGCCTTCACATTTTCTATCTGCTGTGCTATCAGTAAGCCTTACTTTTTTCTTTGTTTTTTTCTGCTGTAAATGGTACGGGTTTATTCACTGAATGTTAAGGGGTTAAATTCCCCTAATAAACATACATTAGCGCTCTCTACCTTTCACAAACATACAGCTGACATTGTAGCCTTACAAGAAACCCATTTTTCATCGACAGGACCCCCCACTTTGAAAGATAGATGGCATTCAGTTGGTTTCTTTGCAAATGGCCCCTTCAAAAGAAACGGAGTGGCCATTCTTTTTCGGAGCTCCGTTTCCTCTGACTTACATTCTCAAACAGCTGACAAAAATGGTCGCTACCGTATTTTAACTGCAAGACTAGAAGATAAACTGGTCACAATAGTATCCCTTTACGCTCCAACTCCAACCAAGTCCCGTTCCTAAAAAAACTCTGTTCAGCTATAACGAAAGTCCGTCAAGGCGCTCTAATTGTTATGGGTGACTTTAATTTAGTGTTGGACCCGAAATTAGATAGATCCTCCCAGCCCATTTCTCAGACAGCTAAATCGCAGATTGACCCTTCCTTAGCTTTTCGCAACTTACTTGCGGAGTATGATCTATACGATCTCTGGAGAGTTCAGAATCCTTCTGGGCGTGATTATACCTACTTCTCACCAGTCCACAATTCTTACTCTCGCATAGATGTCATATTATGTGATAAATGGACTTTACAGCTTTCGGGCCAGGTTGAGATTTTGCCTATTTCTTGGTCAGACCATGCTCCACTTCTCTGGACATGGAATATTTCCCGTCAATATATTCCGCCAAGACCATGGCGCCTTTCCCCACATCTCCTCTCAGACCCTACTTCTAAGAAAGCAATTATTGATAGCATCTCTATGTATATTGATAACAACTTTCCTTCAGATACCTCCATCCGAACTTTTCGGTGCGCACTTAAGGCGGTAGTATTGGGAACCGTGATTCAAGCTGGCACTAGAATTAAAAGACAAGCTGTACAGCAACAAAATTACTTAGAGACTAAACTTAAAGAAGCTGAGGACAAAAATAAGCTCCATCCCTTTAGATCCCTTCACAAAGAACTAGATGATATTAGAAGTCAACTCCAAAAACTCCTTCTTAAACATACCCAATTTGCTTTAAATTGGTTAAAGCAGAAGATCTATTTGTATGTTAACAGATCGGGTAGACTGTTGGCTCGCAAACTCCGTGCACTCCAGGCCAGGAATAGGATCAAATTCCTGATCTCTCCCCACGGTGATAAATTGTCCAACCCATACGATATAGCAAATCAGTTCGCAAAATACTATACTAATTTATACAACCTTGCGTCTGACCCTTTAACTTTTCAACCCACTCTTGATTCTGTACAATCCTTTCTAGTGGATATTAACCACCCCTCTCTTAAAACAGACCAACTAGAATCATTGACTGCCCCATGGACTTCTCAGGAGGTAGAAATGGTGTTGAAATCACTCCCTCGTGGTAAAGACCCTGGCCCGGATGGTTTCATTAATGAGTTTTATGTTTCTATGAGCAATCATACGTCCCATACCTTAACTTCGCTATATAATGAAGTGTCTTCTCTTGGCGCATTTCCGAAGGAAATGTTGGAGGTCCAAGTAATAACCATTCATAAACCAGGTAAAAACCCAGTGCATTGCTAAAATTATAGGACTATTGCTCTCTTGAATGGAGATGTTAAAATATTCACTAAACTTATTGCTACTCGCTTGAATTAATTTTTACCATCCCTGATCCATCCTGACCAGGTTGGATTTGTACCTGGTAGACAGGCCTCTGACAATACCCGTAGAGCACTTGATATAATTGATTTTATTACTCCCAACTCTGGCTTTCTTCTCCTCTCTTTAGATGCAGAGAAAGCCTCTGATAGGCTGAATTGGATCTGTATGCGCTTGGTTTTGTAAAAGTTTGGTTTTACTGGTCTAATTCTTTCTTCGGTGCTAGCTCTATATAGTTCTCCCTCTGCATGGGTATTTAGCAATGGCTTCCTGTCCGATATATTTCCAATTACTAATGGGACAAGGCAGGGCTTCCCTTTGTCACCCTTAATATTTACTTTGGGCATTGAGCCTTTTGCTGAAAATAATTGTATGTCCAGTGGCTTCCCAGGGGTGTTGATTGGCAATTATTCACATAAATTATGCCTGTTTGCGGACGATTTGATTTTTTTCGTCATGGATCCGCTATCCTCTCTCCCATGCTTACATGATTTGTTGCAAAAATATAGTGTAGCATCATACTATAAAATGAGTGCGACAAAAACAGACGCTCTCCCTATTAATATCCCAGCCCCGATACTATCTACCCTTAGCTCACACTATCCATATAATTGGCGCTCTGCTTCCCTTCAATACTTAGGGATCCATATTCCTCCCTCTACTTCCTCTGTCTTTGAAGTCAACTTACCCCCTTTACATGACAATTTTCTAGGTCTGACTAATTCATGGTTATCTTATGATATCTCCCGGTTAGGCCGCCTAGCGGCTTTCAAAGTGACTCTCCTGCCCAAACTCATGTATTTATACCACACTATTCCCTTCTTATTACCCAAAAAGTATTTAGATACAGTAAGTGTCATTCTATCCTATTACGTTATGTGTGGAAAACACACCCGCCTAGATTAGCCCGAACCAAAATGATTTTGCCTGTAGAAATGGAGGATTAGGTATGCCTGACTTAGTTCTTTACCAGGAGGCCTGTGTATTAGGTCAGCTCAAACATTGGTTGGATGTGTCACCTGAAGCGAGTTGGGTGTCCATAAAATAAGTAAGAAGTTCAGTTTTTACTTTAGACAACCTTCTTAAACTACAACCGAGATTACGACCCTCTTTCTTAGCCCTTCTCCCATCCGTACAAACAACTTTGAAGATCTGGGACAAATTGATATGTCGTATCCCTGCTCATTTATTTCCCTATGCTTCAATTTCATTGCATGCTTTAGCTAAACTAATTCCTAATCTTAATCTTTCTATATGGTATGCTTGCAATGAGTGTTTTAGGTAATCTTTTGGATGGTAATAATATCCTTCCATTTTCTGTACTGCAGTCCCGTTTCACCCTCCCGAGTAAGGAATTATTTCATTATCTTCAGGTTCAGCACTGGTACAAAGGTTTACCTAAACAAGTGGGGGCTATGTGTTCAATGACTCAGGCCATTTTAGCGCGTCTCTTCCAAAGTAACTCAGAGATATATCTTTTTTGGTACAAGACTCTGGGGGTCATTCCAAGTTGATCGCTCGTTGACGATTTTCGCAACGGAGCGATTAAGGCTAAAATGCGCATGCGCATGGTACGCAGTGCGCATGCGCTAAGTATTTTAACACAAAACTTAGAAGATTTACTCACGTCCGAACGAAGAATTTTCATCGTTGAAGTGATCGGAGTGTGATTGACAGGAAGTGGGTGTTTCTGGGCGGAAACTGGCCGTTTTCTGGGAGTGTGCGGAAAAACGCAGGCGTGCCAGGTAAAAACGCGGGAGTGTCTGGAGAAACGGGGGAGTGGCTGGCCGAACGCAGGGCGTGTTTGTTACGTCAAACCAGGAACGAAACGGCCTGAGCTGATCGCAATCTGTGAGTAGGTCTGGAACTACTCAGAAACTGCTAAGAAATTTCTATTCGCAATTCTGCTAATCTTTCGTTCGCAATTCTGCTAAGCTAAGATACACTCCCAGAGGGTGGCGGCCTAGCGTGTGCAATGCTGCTAAAAGCAGCTAGCGAGCGAACAACTCGAAATTACCCCCTCTATTAAGCTTGATCCCTATTTCTAAGTCACATGCGCAGTTGAAATGGGAGGCGGACTTAGGGCTTCCACTGTCTGATGCTCAGTGGGAACAGATATTTACATCATCTTATCGTATGTCGAGGTACCTGAATTACACAGAGATGCATATCAAACTTCTAAATAGATTATACTTGACTACTGATAGACTACACACTTTCTGGCAATCCTGTACTAAGTACTGCTGGCGTAATTGTGGAGACGTAGGCAATATCTTTCATATTTTCCGAACCTGTCCCTCCATCCAAAATTTCTGGGTCGAGATATTAAAGTTGATTAACAAAGTATCGCACTTGTCATTAATCCCATCTCCAGCTTTAGCTTTACTACATATTTCCCTGCGGATGTATTATCTCATCACAGATATATGTTGGGACACATATGTATTGCAGCTAGGGTGGCGATAGCCAAACACTGGACGCAATCTTCCGCCCCTACTATAAGTCTGGTTATTAATAAGATACAATTCCACTTCACCATGGAAACAGAGTTTATGCCTTATTCCTCTTCATCTTCCTCTCCAATGGTTAAATGGATGCCATGGCATGAATATACTGTATGTCAGTAGGTGATGGTGCTTCACCCCCATCTTAACTAACCCTCCATACATCCTAATCTATTTACTGTCCAGTATAGACTTATAGTCTTGCATGATAAGCTATTTCTTGGTATAATTTACTGCTTAACTTATGTCTCGTTGACTATTCTTTTCCTGAAGTACTACAATTGCCTATGTTTATTTGACACTGTTATGTGTTTATGTTTGACATGTTTGGTCTGTATATGTCTAGATCCCTTGTCCCTGGTTCTGTATTCCCTCTCCTTCCTTTTTTCTTTTCTGTATCCCACCCCTTCAAAAATTGAAAACTGTATTTTCAAGAAAAATTCTTGGTGGGAAAAAAAAAATGTCTTTGTTCAGTAGGTCATTGCTCCTGTTGCCAGCAATTGGCCAGGTTTGGGGTCTGGGGTTTACGTTAGGGGCCATTTGGAATCTGTACTACTTCTGCTTATAAGAACTTGTAATGTTGTGCTGCTGTCTGTAAAACCTGGCCTGCAAAACCTGCATGTACTTTGTAACCTGCTCGTGGTGGAAATAAAGTGAGTTTGACTGTACGTCATCTATTTGGTTCTGTCACATTATATATAAACTGAAATTAAGGGGATTTAGTCTCTCCACCATACGTTTGTATTGATTATTAATTATTTTTTAGTGGTGCAGTTTCCGTAACATTTTTTAATGTCCTGTTCCAATCTGAAAACACCAATTTCAGCAGGGCACCAATTTCCTGTACCTTCAAGAACATGTGCTTGGAGAATTTCAAATAAAGATATTTAGGACGATGTCCAGATATGACGGCTCAGCTGTTGTCACTGTTGGGAACACTCTGACAGAGCCTGGGCATGCATAAATGTGGCTTGGAGCAACTGAAAACCAGTGTTGATGCCAGCCGAGTTCAGTCTACATGTGGGGGGAGGGAAAGTGCCAGGTCAGATAGACATAATGTTCCAGCAGTATGGAGAGATGCTTTGTGCAGCGTGGTGTCTAGCTCCTCCCATGCATGCACGTAACTTGTCACCTTAGTGCCGGCTGCCCCAGGTGCAAAATGGAATGTTGAGGGGTAAGGAAGGCAATGAGCTTTGTTGTTCCTGACACCCTCATCACTGTTATGTGAAATTGTCAATACTTAGCTTTCACCTGGTATAATATTCTTCAGCCGAAAACACTTCAGTGTATAATGAAAAGCCATTATATACAGCAGCTTTTTTACATTTCAAATACTATCTAACGCATATACTGTGTATCTTATGTGATGTAACTTTATCCTGAGGTTACTGTATGAATAATTATAATTGGTGACAGTGGGGATCTGAACAATTTAATAACTGAACGTGATGATTAATAAAAAAAACTTGCCTGAACAGCAGCTTTGATAGAAGCCTGTGCCAGTGATACGACAATAATAGCTATTCCCAATGCAAAGAATTGGCGTATTGTGTTGGGAGCAGTGATGTGCGGTGGGGTGAGGCAGGTGAGGCAGAGCCTTTCCTGTCATACTAACGTTTGTGCCAGAGGTTTGACTGTATAAAGTATATGAAAAATACAAAGACTATGTTTGAAATATCTTCTTTGCATTATTCTAATAATTTTTATAGCCAAAACTCTGGAGTAAAAAGTCTATGGTAGGTGAGGCAGTGCCTCACCTGTGTATCCTTTCCACACATCTCTAATCAAAACTCACCCAATTTCCAGGAGTTTTTACTGCTGCACCTGTGTATAATGCCCAGATGTACATTTTGGCTCATATATTGCATGTACATCTAGCTCTGGTGCTAGCCAGTGCCTCCTGAGCTATTTAGCTCACCACACGTGCCTGGTTGGGAGGCACTCAATTTACCGGCTGTCGAGATCCCGGCGCTCAGCATACCGGCGCTCGGATTCCGACAACTAATCTCCCTCTTGGGGTGTCCAAGACACCCCTGGAGGGAGAATAAATAGCGTGGTGCTAGGCGTGCCGCCGTGCCCGCAGCAAGCCTGCATGGGGCTCTTTTGCGCACGCCCTGCTGCCGGCATTCCGGCGGTCAGGATCCCGGCGCCAGTGTGCTGGGTGCCGGGATCCCGACAGCCAGCCAATCGTAGTACACCTTATTGTGTTAGTAGGGAGGGGAAGAGCATGGAGGCTATTGGGTAGGCCTCTATGGCAGTTATTCTCAAACTCGGTCCTCAGAACCCCAAGTCACCCGGCAGGTGCACTGTGTATCACCAACTGTCACATTTTAAAAATACACAGGTGACCTGGAAAACATACACTGTGTGGGGTCCTGAGGACCGAGTTTGAGAACCTGTACTCTATAGTGATGCTTAACACAGAGGGACAAAACAGCCAATGCCACCTTCAGATTAGCTATCAGGGGCAAGCTCCAAAAAGGAAAGTATATAACTTGAAGCTTTGATTTCTACAGCCATTGTATTGTTTCAAATCTTGCAATGTGAACATGCCATGATATAGCAATCAGGGCGCCTACCATGACGGTCACTGTCAATCAACCAGACTTATATAACATAAGACCCACAAAAGCATTACATAGTGCACAATGGGATACGGTCATTAGGTCGACAGTCATTAGGTCGTCCACTGAAGGTCGACGTGCATTAGATTGACATGGTCAATAGGTCGACATTGTCATTAGGTCGACGTGTACTAGGTCAACAGGTCAAACGGTCGACATGAGTTGTTCACTTTTTTATTTTATTTTTTTATTTTTTCATACTTAACAATCCACGTGGACTACCATTGGAACAGTAATCTGCCCGAATGCGAGGGGACACGGTGCACTAATTGGGGTTCCCCGTCACTTTACGAAGAAAACGATGCCAAAAACAGTAAAAAAAACTACAACATGTCGACCTTTTGACCCGTTGACCTACATGTCGACCTAATGACCATGTCGACCTATTGCCCCTGTCGACCTAATGCATGTCGACCTTCCATGGTCGACCTAATGACTATCGATCTAAGTTGTGTCTATCCAACGACTCATACCCGTGCACAATAGCATATCACTAAGTTTACTGTGTTAGAGTTCGTCCAATTTTGTTATATAGACTGCAGTAAGATTAATAACATTGGCCCTCATTCCGAGTTGTTCGCTTGCAAGCTGCTTTTAGCAGCATTGCACACGCTAAGCCGCCGCCCTCTGGGAGTGTATCTTAGCTTAGCAGAAGTGCGAACGAAAGATTCTCAAAATTGCGAATAGAAATTTCTTTGCAGTTTCTGAGTAGCTCGGGACTTACTCTGCCACTGCGATCAGTTCAGTCAGTTTCGTTCCTGGTTTGACGTCACAAACACACCCAGCGTTCGCCCAGACACTCCCCCGTTTCTTCAGACACTCCCGTGTTTTTCCCAGAAACGGTAGCGTTTTTTCACACACTCCCATAAAACGGCCAGTTTCCGCCCAGAAACACCCACTTCATGTCAATCACATTACGATCACCAGAACGATGAAAAAACCTCGTAATGCCGTGAGTAAAATACCAAACTTCTTAGCAAATTTACTTGGCGCAGTCGCAGTGCGAACATTGCACATGCGCAATTAGCGGAAAATCGCTGCGATGCAAAGAAAATTACCGAGCGAACAACTCGGAATGACCACCATTGTCTATAAAGAATACAGAATATTTGATAAATTGAAGTTAATTAAAATAATTGCCACTTCAGCCTTCCAATTAATCATCTAACTAAGGAGGTCATTCCGAGTCGTTCGCTCTGAAAATTTCTTCGCATCGCAGCGTTTTTCCGCTTAGTGCGCATGCGCAATGTCCGCACTGCGACTGCGCCAAGTAAATTTGCTATGCAGTTTGGATTTTTACTCACGGCTTTTTCTTCGCTCAGGCGATCGTAGTGTGATTGACAGGAAATGGGTGTTACTGGGCGGAAACAGGCCGTTTTATGGGCGTGTGGGAAAAAACGCTACCGTTTCCGGAAAAAACGCGGGAGTGGCCGGAGAAACGGAGGAGTGTCTGGGCGAACGCTGGGTGTGTTTGTGACGTCAAACCAGGAACGACAAGCACTGAACTGATCGCACATGCCGAGTAAGTCTGAAGCTACTCTGAAACTGCTACGAGATGTGTAATCGCAATATTGCGAATCTTTCGTTCGCAATTTTAAGAAGCTAAGATTCACTCCCAGTAGGCGGCAGCTTAGCGTGTGCAATACTGCTAAAATCGCCTTGCGAGCGAACAACTCGGAATGAGGGCCCAAGTATTGGAAAACTGGGACTATTTGTAAATCTGGTCATTGATTAACTAAGTTATTCCTATGGTGCAGGTCATTTACAATGGAGAGGCAAAGTGAAATGTGTGTGTATACCTTGGAACTTTTATGTCTCTTTTGCTGTTGGCATTCCTTTGTGCATACTTAAAGAGTCAATACATTTGCTACTGTATGTAGTTTTGTTCGTCTGAGATAGGACTACAAGACTCACCTGCACACTGCATATCCAGGTGTACCATCGCGTCTAAACTGTCTTATGTGGCCTTAATTTTATCATGACACACATGTACAGTACTGACTATTACACAGTCACATGAGCCAAAGTTTGATACGGTGTCACATGAATACTTGAACTCGTCACAAACACAGGAAAAGAATGTAGTGACGGTGTTAGCACTAATATAACTATAAATATAACATTAGGATTGTGAACATGTCAACATGTTCACAATGTTGACATGTGAAATGTTGACAGGCTGCAACAGAGAAGGGTTAGGGTTAGGCTACGGGAGGGGACGGTTAGGCACTAGGGGAAGGGTTAGGTTATGGGAGGGTTAGGAACTACGGGGAGGATTAGTGTTAGGCAATGTGAAAAGAGGGTAGGGTTAGGCGCTAGGGGGAGGATTAGGAATAGGCAGTGGGAAGGGAGGCTGGGGTTAGGGTTAGGCTATGGAAGGGTTAGGGCAGGGATGGGGAACCTTTGACCATCCAGCTATTGTTGAACTACACATCCCAACATGCCCTGCAACAGTTTTAGCATGGCCAAATAGCAAAACTGTAGCAAGGCATGCTGGTATGTGTAGTTCAACAACAGCTGGAGGGCTAAAGGTTCCCCACCCCTGGGTTAGGGTAAAGCAGTGGTAGGGGGATTAGGGTTAGAAAATAGGTGGAGGGTTAGGCTATGGGAGGGTTAGGAACTAGGGGGAGCATTAGTGTTAGGCAGTAGGAGGGAAGGTTAGGCACTAGGGGGAGGATTAGTGTTAGGCAGCGGGAGGGAAGGTTAGGATAAGGGACTAGATGGGGGGTTAGGGTTACACAGTGGGAAGGGAGGTTAGGGTTAGGCACTAGAGGAAGGGTTAAAGTTAGGCAGTGGGAGGGAAGGTTAGGGTTAGGCACTAGAGGGGGGATTAGGGTTAGGCAGTGGGAAGGGAGGTTAGGGTTAGGCACTAGGGGGAGGATTAGTGTTAGGCAGGAGGGAAGGTTAGGGTTAGGCACTAGAGGGGGGGGTTAGGGTTAGGTAGTGCGATGGGAGGTTAGAGTTAGGCACTAGGGGGAGGATTAGTGTTAGGCAGTGGGAGGGAAGGTTAGGGTAAGGCACTAGAGTGGGGGTTAGGGTTAGGCACTAGAGGGAGGGTTAGGGTTAGGCAGTGGGAAGGGAGGTTAGGGTTAGGCACTAGAGGGAGGGTTAGGGTTAGGCACTAGAGGGAGGATTAGTGTTAGGCAGTGGGAGGGGAGGTTAGTGTTAGGCACTAGAGGGAGGGTTAGCGTTAGGCAGTAGGAAGGGAGGTTAGGATTAGGCACTAGAGGGAGGGTTAGTGTTAGGCAGTAGAGGGAGGATTAGTGTTAGGCAGTGGGAGGGGAGGTTAGTGTTAGGCACTAGAGGGAGGGTTAGCGTTAGGCAGTAGGAGGGAAGGTTAGGATTAGGCACTAGAGGGAGGGTTAGTGTTAGGCAGTAGGAGGGAAGGTTTGGGTTAGGCAGTAGGAGGGAAGGTTGTTAGGGACTAGAGGGAGGGTTAGGGTTAGGCAGTAGGAGGGAAGGATAGGGTTAGGCACTAGAGGGAGGGTTAGTGTTAGGCAGTAGGAGGGAAGGTTGTTAGGCACTAGAGGGAGGGTTAGGGTTAGGCAGCGGGAGGGGAGGTTAGGGTTAGGCACTAGAGGGAGGCTTAGGAATAGGTAGTGGAAGGGAAGGTTAGGCACTAGAGGGAGGGTTAGGGTTAGGCAGTGGGAGGGGAGGATAGGGTTAGGCACTAGAGGGAGGGTTAGTGTTAGGCAGTAGGAGGGAAGGATAGGGTTAGGCACTAGAGGGAGGGTTAGTGTTAGGCAGTGGGAGGGAAGGATAGGGTTAGGCACTAGAGGGAGGGTTAGGGTTAGGCAGTGGGAGGGGAGATTAGGGTTAGGCACTAGAGGGAGGGTTAGTGTTAGGCAGTAGGAGGGAAGGATAGGGTTAGGCACTAGAGGGAGGGTTAGGGTTAGGCAGTGGGAGGGGAGGTTAGGCACTAGAGGGAGGGTTATTGTTAGGCAGTAGGAGGGAAGGTTAGGGTTAGGCACTAGAGGGAGGGTTAGGGTTAGGCAGTGGGAGGGGAGATTAGGGTTAGGCACTAGAGGGAGGGTTAGTGTTAGGCAGTAGGAGGGAAGGATAGGGTTAGGCACTAGAGGGAGGGTTAGGGTTAGGCAGTGGGAGGGAAGGATAGGGTTAGGCACTAGAGGGAGGGTTAGGGTTAGGCAGTGGGAGGGGAGATTAGGGTTAGGCACTAGAGGGAGGGTTAGTGTTAGGCAGTAGGAGGGAAGGATAGGGTTAGGCACTAGAGGGAGGGTTAGGGTTAGGCAGTGGGAGGGGAGGTTAGGGTTAGGCACTAGAGGGAGGGTTAGTGTTAGGCAGTAGGAGGGAAGGTTAGGGTTAGGCACTAGAGGGAGGGTTAGGGTTAGGCAGCGGGAGGGGAGGTTAGGGTTAGGCACTAGAGGGAGGATTAGTGTTAGGCAGTAGGAAGGGAGGTTAGGGTTAGGCACTAGAGGGATGGTTAGAGTTCGGCTACAGGAGGGAAGGATTAGGCACTAGAAGGAGGATTAGGGTTACACTGCTGGAGGGGATGTTAGGGTTATGGGATAGGTATAACCACTGCCGGAAGCATTGCAGGATCTGCTGGAAGCAAACATGCTGTCACCCACAAACCTGGAACACAATGCTGGAGCCGCTGTACCTGCAATAACAGGTAAGTCATCGCTAGACCACCAGGAACCTTTTGTCAACATTGTAATCATCTCAACATTTCATCAATGGAGACAGGATGTCCACATGGTCAATTATTGACATGCCAAGCATAAAAACCTGCTGCATGTTGACCATATGAATATGCTGAAAAAATATACCGCACCTCCTTCTTACCATAATGTGTATGCTAAGTCTTCACTTTTATGCTTTCAGTGAGATAAGTATAATACTTACAAAGTGCACTCTGACAATCACTGTCATTTATGATATGATATCTATATAATAATCTCCTAAAGTCTGTCCCATCTCCAATTTGCATGCGCAGTGAGGGTAGGAGTGGGACAGAACTGCTTACAGAGAGGGGGCAGGGAGGGACAGAGTGGGGGCAGTGCTGAGGACAGAGAGGGGCGGGACAGAGCTGCTTACAGAGAGGGGGCAGGGAGGGACAGAGTGGGGGCAGTGCTGAGGACAGAGAGGGGGCGGGACAGAGCTGCTTACAGAGAGGGGGCAGGGAGGGACAGAGTGGGGGCAGTGCTGAGGACAGAGAGGGGCGGGACAGAGGTGCTTACAGAGAGGGGGCAGGGAGGGACAGAGTGGGGGCAGTGCTGAGGACAGAGAGGGGCGGGACAGAGCTGCTTACAGAGAGGGGGCAGGGAGGGACAGAGTGGGGGCAGTGCTGAGGACAGAGAGGGGCGGGACAGAGCTGCTTACAGAGAGGGGGCAGGGAGGGACAGAGTGGGGGCAGTGCTGAGGACAGAGAGGGGCGGGACAGAGCTGCTTACAGAGAGGGGGCAGGGAGGGACAGAGTGGGGGCAGTGCTGAGGACAGAGAGGGGCGGGACAGAGCTGCTTACAGAGAGGGGGCAGGGAGGGACAGAGTGGGAGCAGAGCTGAGGACAGAGAGGGGGCGGGACAGAGCTGCTTACAGAGAGGGGCAGGGGGGGACAGAGTGGGGGCAGTGCTGAGGACAGAGTGGGGCGGGACAGAGCTGCTTACAGAGAGGGGGCAGGGGGGGACAGAGTGGGGGCAGTGCTGAGGACAGAGAGGGGCGGGACAGAGCTGCTTACAGAGAGGGGCAGGGGGGGACAGAGTGGGGGCAGTGCTGAGGACAGAGAGGGGCGGGACAGAGCAGCTAAGAGAGGGGGCAGGGATTGACAGAGTGAGGGCAGAGCTGTGGACAGAGAGGGGGCGGGGCAGAGCGGAGCAGTGGGGAGAATGAGGTGTCTTGACATCCGCCGGGTCCCTAGTATATCAGCAATCTCCTAATAATAATTCTGTCTCTGTCACATCTAGTCAGTGTCACAAAACAATGCTCAGAATTTCTTGGTAGTAGCCTACCACTAACTTTTCATTAGTACACAAACAAGTGCACATTGCAGAGTTGTCATACTTTCATATACATGCTTTGTCATGTATGAAAACGTGGTAAATTAGAAAGCTACACACTATGTATTGCTGATTATACCTTAGTACTCTGTGCTTAAATGAAGTGAGAAAATGAAATCACCAATGATCATAGTGAGTGCGTGAATATATACATACAGATTACCTAATTGAGCTGATGCACACCCCACTATAATCAAGTATGAAAATACTGTAGTAAGTCACTTATACTACAGCAAGCTATATGACAATGCATTTTGTCAACTGATATTATATATAATCCTACAAAACAGATCTTTGGAAGTGGAAATCTCTCTTGTTTTTGTTTGCGCCTCTATGCATTATTATAGTAGCATGAAAGGTTCTGACGAAACCTCCCAGCTTATTGAATCTGCTCCATAATATTCATATGAATATATCTGTGAAATGATCAGATAAACAGAGAGTAACTAAAAATGCCTTGTCCCATAATAAAATTATAATAGAGCCCACTATGCACTTACAGTTATACCCACCACAACGCCGGCTCATTCCACAGTCAGTATCACGCTTCAAAAAAAGGGGCGTGGTATACAGAGAAGGGGAGTGACCACACAATAGTACATATGGTACAAAGCAATAACCCTATACTGTAGATAGGTATACAGGGGGTCTCGCCTCATACAGTACAAATGGTATATAGGAATAACACAATAGATAGGTATACGGGGGGTCTCTCACATCAAACAGTACAATGGTATATAGGAATAACACAATAGATAGGTATACATGGGGGTCTCACATTATACAGTACACATGGTATATAGGAATAACACAATAGATAGGTATACAGGCAGGTCTCACATCATACAGTACACATGGTATATAGGAATAACAATAGATAGGTATACAGGCAGGTCTCACATCATACAGTACACATGGTATATAGGAATAACAATAGATAGGTATACAGGCAGGTCTCACATCATACAGTACACATGGTATATAGGAATAATACTATAGATAGGTATACAGGCAGGTCTCACATCATACAGTACCCATGGTATATAGGAATAATACTATAGATAGGTATACAGGCAGGTCTCACATCATACAGTACACATGGTCTATAGGAATAACACAATAGATAGGTATACAGGGGGGGTCTCACATCATACAGTACACATGGTATATAGGAATAACACAATAGATAGGTATACGGGGGGTCTCTCACATCAAACAGTACAATGGTATATAGGAATAACACAATAGATAGGTATACATTGGGGTCTCACATCATACAGTACACATGGTATATAGGAATAACACAATAGATAGGTATACAGGGGGTCTCACATCATACAGTACACATAGTATATAGGAATAACAATAGATAGGTATACAGGCAGGTCTCACATCATACAGTACACATGGTATATATGAATAACACTATAGATAGGTATATAGTAGGTTTTGCCTCATACAGTACATATGGTATATAGTAATAACCCTATAGATCGTTATATAAGGGGATCTAACCTCATAGAGTACATACGGTGTGTAACAATAGCACTATAGATAGGTATGGAGATCTCTCCCTGGCAGAAGAATGGGACATATCATTCTCATGGTTGTCGTGACTGTGATCCATTGCCATGGACACGGGCACCTTAGAGGCCAGAGTGGGGATGGCGTGGAGCTTCTGTATGTGGGGAGAGTTCAGGTGCCAGGCAGCCCTAGGGAGGCGCCCGCAGATAGAAGGGCACAAGTACACAAGGGATGACTCCTCTCTGCTCCGCCAATCAGCGTCCCGGAATCTAGCGGAGGCTAATCCTGATTGATGGCTTATGCTAAACAATATTCCCGGTCAGTACCTGCACCAATCAGAAGCCTAATCTCTCATAGGGCACACTGCGGCCGTGGCAATGTATACTGTGGGCACAGGTTTCTACAAATCACTTTAGTCTCTGCCTGCTGCAATGTATATTAGTAGCAGTGCCAGGTGCAGCGATACTAATCTACTTTGCAGTGGGCACTAGGCAATTAGAGAATGCGGCGTCCAGTCCCGCCCACAGTGAATCGTTGCTCGTGCGGTGGCACCAGCCGCACCACCCTAGCTACGGCCCTGTATTAATGTTACTGCATGGATACATTTGCTGTTTTATCTACAAGTGAGTTTTAAAGGTGAGTAGGAAAGATACTGGGATATGATGGACCAATATGTACATAAAGCTTGCTATATCTATGACAGTAGCTAGACATTAAACAGCATCATTTACATACTTTTTAATTTTTTTGTTTTCACTATACAAAATGATTCCCCCTCTGTATTACTGACAGAGCATAACACGCTACCTGCACATGAATGCTGAGAAAGAACATTACGTTCACTTACCTCTGCATCGAAGCGAGGATCCTGATAGGCATCACTGATGTTTACTGGAAGACCCGTGGAAGCGACTAGCTCAGCTATGCTGTTATTTATTAACCAGTCGGAATATGAGGATTTCTCTAAGCTGTCCTTAAAACTACGGGAAACATTAGAGAAAAAAGAAAAACATTGTAAGACGATTATAAGTAAATGGTCATATAAAGGTTTCATGCATACATTGTGCGAGTGTGCCTGTTTGTGTGTGCATATAATGGTCATATAAAGGTTTCATGCATACATTGTGCGTGTGTGCCTGTTTGTGTGTGCATGTGTGTAGTACTTTCACCTCATAGCCATCCAATTACATTACATTATATTATAAATGCTTTCACACTGTCTGATGCTACAGTACTATAGACATATCAAATAATCAGAATTTTACCACCGCAAGACCTAATTCTGATTGACGCTGAGACTTAAATGTGGTCGCATTCGGAATGCTACAGTAATGTGAGTAGTCGTCGTTATTCTGAGTCGCACAGATCTCTGAGACTACACTAGCACAGCTGTCATCACTATTACCATCACTTACAGCATTGCTGGGTACAAGAGACCTGTCTGAAATATGCGTCCCATTAACATATACATATGCATGACTGAGAATATGGAGTAACTCCGGCTAGCCACTCCCATGTGACTGTTTCCCGCATATGTGCAGTTGACACCCAGAAATGCCAATTTCACATACACAGAGAAACACCCAAGATCTGTCTGACTCCGAATCGCTTGGAGATACACAAAGATGTTCAGTACATGTTCACCAGTTTGATATAAAAAAAACCTAGCGCGATGTGTCCACTTTCGGACTTGCATACACCTCAGATCAGGCCCACAGCCCTTTATTTAATAACTTTTTCTTTTATGACCTCTCTTATTCATTTTTATTTCTCATTATATGCTCTTCGTGTCTGCATTATAATATTCAGATGGGATCCATTCACTATACCAGCGATCGGGATGCTGTCAGTCAGTATGCAGATGATGGAATCCCGACACTGGTTAGAAGACCGACGCCGGAACTGTGACATAGATTAAAATGCCGGCGCCGGAATCCTGACTGCCGCCATCCCAAACATAAGTATGATGGGCTGGGTTAGGGTCTGGCTACAGGAGGGGTGGGGGGGAGTAGGTTTAGGCTTCGGGGAGCGGGGGTTAGGCACCATGGGGGGAGGGTTAGGTTTAGGCTGCTAGGGAGTGTGGGATAGGGGTAGGCACCACCGTGGAGGATTGGGTTAGGCACCACCAGGGAGGGTTAGGTTTAGGCTGCTAGGGAGTGTGGTATAGGCGTAGGCACCACCGTGGAGGGTTGGGGTTAGACACCACCGGGGAGGGTTATGTTTAGGCTGCTAGGGATTGTGGGATAGGGGTAGGTACCACCGTGGAGGGTTGGGGTTAGGCACCACCTGGGAGGGTTAGGTTTAGGCTGCTAGGGATTGTGGGATAGGGGTAGGTACCACCGTGGAGGGTTGGGGTTAGGCACCACCGGGGAGGGTTAGGTTTAGGCTTCTAGGGAGTGTGGGATAGGGGTAGGCACCACCGTGGAGGGTTGGGGTTAGGCACCACCGGGGAGGGTTAGGTTCAGGTTGCTTGGGAGTGTGGGATAGGGTTAGGCCCCAACGTGGAGGGTTGGTGTTAGGCTGCTAGGGAGTGTGGGATAGGGGTAGGCACCACCGTGGAGGGTTGGGGTTAGGCACCACCGGGGAGGGTTAGGTTTAGGCTGCTAGGGAGTGTGGGATAGGGGTAGGCACCACCGTGGAGGGTTGGGGTTAGGCACCACCAGTGAGGGTTAGGTTTAGGTTGCTTGGGAGTGTGGGATAGGGGTTAGGCACCACCGTGGAGGGTTATGTTCAGGCTGCTAGGGAGTGTGGGATAGGGGTAGGCACCACCGTGGAGGATTGGGTTAGGCACCACCAGGGAGGGTTAAGTTTAGGCTGCTAGGGAGTGTGGTATAGGGGTAGGCACCACCGTGGAGGGTTGGGGTTAGACACCACCGGGGAGGGTTATGTTTAGGCTGCTAGGGAGTGTGGGATAGGGGTAGGCACCACCGTGGAAGGTTGGGGTTAGGCACCACCAGTGAGGGTTAGGTTTAGGTTGCTTGGGAGTGTGGGATAGGGGTTAGGCACCACCGTGGAGGGTTATGTTTAGGCTGCTAGGGAGTGTGGGATAGGGGTAGGCACCACCGTGGAGGATTGGGTTAAGCACCACCAGGGAGGGTTAGGTTTAGGCTGCTAGGGAGTGTGGTATAGGGGTAGGCACCACCGGGGAGGGTTGGGGTTAGGCTGCTAGGGAGTGTGGGATAGGGGTAGGCACCACCGTGGAGGGTTGGGGTTAGGCACCACCGGGGAGGGTTAGGTTTAGGCTGCTAGGGAGTGTGGGATAGGGGTAGGCACCACCGTGGAGGGTTGGGGTTAGGCACCACCAGTGAGGGTTAGGTTTAGGTTGCTTGGGAGTGTGGGATAGGGGTTAGGCACCACCGTGGAGGGTTATGTTTAGGCTGCTAGGGAGTGTGGGATAGGGGTAGGCACCACCGTGGAGGATTGGGTTAAGCACCACCAGGGAGGGTTAGGTTTAGGCTGCTAGGGAGTGTGGTATAGGGGTAGGCACCACCGTGGAGGGTTGGGGTTAGGCACCACCGGGGAGGGTTAGGTTTAGGCTGCTAGGGAGTGTGGGATAGGGGTAGGCACCACCGTGGAGGGTTGGGGTTAGGCACCACCGGGGAGGGTTAGGTTTAGGTTGCTTGGGAGTGTGGGATAGGGTTAGGCCCCAACGTGGAGGGTTGGGGTTAGGCTGCTAGGGAGTGTGGGATAGGGGTAGGCACCACCGTGGAGGGTTGGGGTTAGGCACCACCAGGGAGGGTTAGGTTTAGGCTGC
Organism: Pseudophryne corroboree; assembly: GCF_028390025.1. Classification (NCBI taxonomy): domain Eukaryota; kingdom Metazoa; phylum Chordata; class Amphibia; order Anura; family Myobatrachidae; genus Pseudophryne; species Pseudophryne corroboree. Next base: position 83,765,350 of record NC_086450.1, on the reverse strand, counting down.
TAGGGAGTGTGGGATAGGGGCAGGCACCACCGTGGAGGGTTGGGTATAGGCACCACCAGTGAGGGTTAGGTTTAGGTTGCTTGGGAGTGTGGGATAGGGTTAGGCACCACCGTGGAGGGTTAGGGTTAGACTGCGGGGAGGATTTGCATCAGACTTCGGGTGGAGAGGGTTAGGGGGTATTGGGGAGGGTTAGGGAGGTAGGGGATCGGTGTAAGTATACTTACTGAGCAGGTGTCGGGATCCTGTATGTCAGGATGCCTCTGTCGGTATTCTGACCACTGGCATCCAAAGCACTGGGATCCCGATACCAACCTATTCATATGTCTGATGATGCTAGGCAACAGATGGAAACCTGTGCTGTAGAGCACATTTGATCAAATCCCATCATTTAGAACTGCATGAGGACACTGTAACCCACAAGTTGTGTAGCCACTGATAATACCACTATGGTAAATAATATTTCTATTCAATATTTTGAGTTATATAGTATTTGCAATAATAGCAGATACTGAATCTTAGATTCAGAAAACTAAATGACAATATTAAAAAACCTGAAATATGTTTAAAAACACCAGTGACGCTTTGCAGGTAATAATGGGATCATTTCTAAAATACTGAAGTAATGGACTAATTACCCTCATTAGGGGCTGAAGCAGCGTTGAAGGCAAGTCAGCCGCAATTACTCTGTAAACAGCTGGTAGAAGACTCCGGATTTACATAGAAAGTTTACTGTGTCCTTAAGTGCCCTGGACAGCACCAAGTCACTGAGATTATTCAACAGTGAAATATGTGTATAAGTATAGTTTCCTCATCTTGTTCTGTCACATGAAAGTGTAAAGATAAACATGCTCAGATAGATTTAAGTGCGCACATTATCTGTCTCTTTAAAAGATCCAACTGGAGCAAGTATTTTATTAACTGGCCCATAAATGGTAGAATAGTTTGTACACCCATTTTAATAAAATACTTTTTTTCCCCCAACATTATGATTCCTGTTAAACAAATTAGCGTCTCATGAAGAATGGGTGCATGGGGGTATCTGTAATGGGTACAGGGTGTGCAGAGCACACAGGCCCCTGAGTCTAGGGGAGACCACAACGCACACCCTGCACCCATTCAAAATACACACCTCTCCACCTGCGTTGCAGGTATCACCAGAAACATGGTGCAGATGGCATGCTTTCGGAAATCTGTGCAGGTGCTGTACAGAAGTCACCAGGAAAATGGCACTCACGCCATTTTCCCCGCAGATCAGCCCATGAGCAGTATACTCTGACAAGTTTCAAAGTCTACTTCTGAAATCAACCAATAAGAGAGAGGTGGGAGGAGATCACGCAGAGGGCCCTCTCCTCTCTTGTTATCCATATTAGTTGCTGACACCAGAGATATCCCCGTCCATGTTGATGTAAAGACTACTGCTTGTTTATTTTATATGTATATATATATATATATATTAAATATAAGGTTGTCAGAAATCATTTCAGAACTCTGTATCATAGACACAGTACATGTACTTCACTTACAGCCTTGTGCTTTTACATTAATAATCTTTAATACACTTATATTTAACAGCAGGCGGTACATCATTGCATATATAAAACAATACACCATTCTATTTTTTAAACAAGTGAAAAATAATTTCCGCTGCATGATTAATACAGTCACCGGATAAATGTTGAAGACATTTAAACACTTGTTACATTGCTTTCACATAATACTAATGTGATAAAAAGAACTCGACTAAATTCTAGCAACCTGCCACATAGTATTGTGAAAACTGCACTGACTGATGAGTAGTGGATTATGTAAGAAGCTACTATTCCTGGTTTGGTTCACTGCTGTTATTATGCCCTAGACAATATTTATCTGCACTTTACATAGTGCTATACTACTGTTGTTTATAGAGATGTTGAGGCTGTGACAATGGGGTATATTTACTAAGCTCCCGATTTTGACCGAGTTGGTGTTTTTTCATCAAAGTGTCATCTCAGGAATTTACTAAACTCAAATCTCGGCAGTGATGAGGGCATTCATATTTTTTTTGAAGGCAAAGAAAAAAAATACGAATGAATACACCGTCGGTCAAACACGCCAGTTATTTTATACAACTCGGTAATTTACAAAAAAATTGAATTCACAATCACTGCCGGCAATAGCCAAACACTGCGGTGAAAAAATACAAATCGTAAAAAAAGCAGCTTTCAAAAAGACCTGCTTTTTTTTACCGTGTTCTGATAGGCATGCACGGATCCATGATATTCGTGCATGTTTATCAGTGGGAAGGGGTGTGAAAGAGTTCAAAATCAGGAAAAAAAATTGCGTGGGGTCCCCCTCCTAAGCATAACCAGCCTCGGGCTCTTTGAACCGGTCCTGGTTGTAAAAATCCGGGGGAAAAATTTTAACAACCAGCACCAAGCTCTGCGCCTGGTCCTGGTGCAAAAAATATAGGGGACAAAAGACGTAGGGGTCCCCCGTATTTTTAACACCAGCACTGGGCTCCATTAGTCAGAGAGGTAATGACACTTTTATATTGGTCCCTGCGGCCCTGGCATTAAATCACCAACTAGTCACCCCTGGCTGGGGTACCCTGGAGGAGTGGGGACCCCTTAAATCAAGGGGACCCCCTCTCCAGCCACCCAAGGACCAGGGGTGAAGCCCGAGGCTGTCCCCCCCATCCAAGGGCGGTGGATGGGAGGCTGATAGCCTTTTGGGTAAAAAAAAAAATATTGTTTTTTGTAGCAGAACTACAAGTCCCAGCAAGCCTCCCCCGCAAGCTGGTACTTGGAGAACCACAAGTACCAGCATGCGGGGGGGGGGGGGGGACAGGCCCGCTGGTACCTGTAGTTCTACTACAAAAAAATTCCCAAATAAAAACAAAACACACACACCGTGAAAGTAAAATTTTATTAAACATACATGCACACTTACATACATACATACTTACCTATGTTGACACGAAGCAGTCGGTCCCCTTGTCCAGTAGAATCCAGGGGTACCTGTAAATAAAATTATACTTACAAAGAATTCGGTGTAGATCGGTCCTCTACATATAAGTTATAATCCAGGGACTTGGTAAAATAAAAAAACGGAATACCCGATCCACGCACTGAAAGGGGATCCATGTTTACACATGGATCCCCTTTCCCTGACTGGCGGGACCCCCCGTGACTGCTGTCAAAGAGGGTACCTTCAGCCAATCAGGGAGCGCCACGTCATGGCACTCTCCTGATTGGCTGTGCGCTCCTGAACTGTCAGTCAGGCTGCGCACTGTAGATACAATGTAGCGCAGAGGAGCTCCATTATATCCAATGGTGGGAACTTTGCGGTCGCCAAACAACAGGCATCGCCGGTCAGCGACAGGCTGGTGTGAAAATTCTAATTGCACAGCCATTCACATGCTGATTGACAGCAGGAAGCTGTTTGTGGGTGGCAACTGACTGTTTTCTAGGAATGCCAGGGAAAACGCAGGCGTGCCCAAGCGTTTTCAGGGAGGGTGTGTGACGTCAGCTCCGGCCCCGAACAGCCCGTTCTGATTGCACTGTAGGAGTAAGTCCTGGACTGCGCAGAAACTGCACACACTGGTAAAAATCATTTAAAGGTGAGTGTGGTGTGGACGGATTTGCAGCTGTCCGCTGACTGAGGGACATTTTGCAGCTCAGCGTACACATGCGATCACACACCAAAATATTACCCAGGTTCTTTCATTGGTAATTTATATATCTACAGAGTATCAAGTCGCTAGAGATATTTTTATATCTTTAACATGCCGCTTATGCTAGTGTCACACACATCTAAATTTCAGCCTGAAAAGCTTAGGATACTGAAGGTTCAATTGTGACTAACACAGCGGAGAGGAATCTCGTTTTTTCTGTAACGCAGAGAGTTCTTCACCAGCCAGATTGCATCAGGCAGTACGGATGGTGTAATGGTTAGCATTACTGCCTCACAGCACTGAGGTCATGGGTTCAATTCCCACCATGTCCCTAACTGTGGGGAGTTTGTATATTCTCCCCGCACTTGCGTGGGTTTCCTCCGGGTACTCCGGTTTCCTCCCACAACCCAAAATATACTGGTAGGTTAAGTGGCTCCCAAAAACATTAAACCTAGCCTAAGTGCGTGCGTGTGTGCGCGCATGTGTGTACATGTGGTAGGGAATATAGATTGTAAGCTCCACTGGGGCACAGGGACTGATGTGAATGGGCAAATATTCTCTGTAAAGCGCTGCAGAATATGTGTGCGCTATATAAATAACTGGAAATAAATAAATAAAGCTGTCTCCGCACAGCTGAAGTGTTCTGAACCATTATTATTATATAAAAGATAATGAATGGTAAAAAAAAGAAAAAGGACTGCACTAAAATTAGCCTAAAGTAATACAACAATAGAAAAAAAATCAAGTTGAAAAATTATTTTGTATTTTTTTATTTATTTATATAAAATAATAATAATAATAATAATAATAATAATATAGGCCTAATAATTTATAAAACACATCCAAAATTTGGCTAGCTAACATATATAACAATAAACTTGATCTACACACACGTTACAATATCTCTATCTATAAATAGATTTTCACTTATTACTGTAGGTGTATTAAATCATATACCTTTAACTAGATTAGGCACTATAATTGTTGATATTGGTACAGTACACTACATTTACAAGATGACAATTTTTTTCCTAAAATATTTTTACTTGTAGTTTAAAAGTTTTTATTGTCAATATATTTTGCAGTTTTGTGGGACAGCCATGGGCACCATAAGGGTTCCTAGTCACGCAAGTTTATTTTAAGGTAGTTTAGAGGACAATTACATTATAAGATCACAAACTAAATGTAATATATATAAAATTATATAATCAACACACCTTCCTCACAGTGCTAAAAAAGAGGAGGGCAGTACTAATCCTTCCCCTCTAAAAATGCAATATAATATAGTGAATATTTACTTGTCACAGTGCTGTGAGTGTTTCCAAATGATGATCATTGTAAAAACTTCTATAAATATACACAATAGTGCATTACTCTAATAAATGTAAAAAAAATACAAATACCCTGGTGCTTAAATAAATAAGAAAAGTGATCTCCCTATTCCAGGGGCTGGACTGCACAGCCTAATTATAATCACATTAAGAGGTGCTGCCATGCAGAGAATTGTAGTGCCACACAGATAAAAGACAAAATGACACAGGTGCACACTCTAAACACTCAGAACATTGGCAATTATAACAATTATAATACACACTGCAATTTACATGGAGTAAAATTGAGGTTCTTAGTATCATTTTTGGCCAACAAATATGGGCACACCTACCACGGCCAGGTGACCTCATTAGGTGGGCCCCTTTCTTTCTTAGGTTCAAGTCCAGAGCATGGGAACCCTGGGCCAGCACAGCCCAACCTATCCAAGCCATCACACTAGTGAGAAGTAGCAGTTTAAGTGTTAGAATATGCTACATTAATAAGAAGTAGCAACTCAGTACTAAAGGTGTTACATAGGTTTGAAGTAGTTATTAGGGTGTTAAAAAGAGTTACATTAGTGAAAAGTAGTTTAGTTACTAAAACATGTTAAATTAGGTGTTTCAACCATGATGCTCCAAAGAAGCCTGGCCACACCAACCCAGAGGGTTCCACACCCCAAACCCATTCCTAACACTGACATATTATATCAGTTTATCCAGGACTTACCATTCATAGTGCCTATTCCAATATGTAGTCTGCAAATGCAAAGACCCTATACTAATTAAAAACAGGGCAGGTGGGAGGGGTGCTAGTCCAAGGTGCAAGTCTAAGCTGAAAGAGTCTCCGCCTTCAAGTGTACACTTATGTACATTATAAATAATATATGGGAGGGTGGACTTCACACCCTAATTCTAAACATAGTAAGATGTCATACCATGCTGAGACTTCTAGTGCCACACTGAAAAAGAATCCAGGTGTACACTCTAAACACTAAGAACACTGCCAGTGATAATTATAATACACTGTGCAACTTAACATGGAGAAAAATTTAGATTCTTGGTATATTTTTTGGCCAGCAAATATGGGCTCACCTACCACTGCCATATCAGGGTCTTTTTATGGCCCTCCTTTCAATTCGAGATGGAAGATTGCCCACAAATACAATAAAAAGAAGGTAAAAAAAATCTAGTGCAATACTCTATGTAACTTAGGTTCAATATACAGGTACAGGTTGAGAATCCCATATCCAAATATTCTGAAATACGGAATATTCCGAAATACGGACTTTTTTGAGTGAGATAGTGAAACCTTTGTTTTTTGATGACTCAATGTACGCAAACTTTGTTTAATACACAAGTTATTAAAAATATTGTATTAAATGACCTTCAGGCTGTGTGTATAAGGTGTATATGAAACATAAATGAATTGTGTGAATGTAGACACACTTTGTTTAATGTACAAAGTTATAAAAAAAATATTGGCTAAAATGGACTTCAGGCTGTGAGTATAAGGTGTATATGAAACATAAATGCATTCTGTGCTTAGACTTAGGTCCCATCTAGTGATGTGCACCGGACATTTTTCGGGTTTTGTGTTTTGGTTTTGGATTCGGTTCCGCGGCCGTGTTTTGGATTCGGACGCGTTTTGGCAAAATCTCACCGAAAATTTTTTGTCGGATTCGGGTGTTTTTTTTTAAAAAAAAACCCTAAAAAATAGCTTAAATCATAGAATTTGGGGGTCATTTTGATCCCATAGTATTATTAACCTCAATTACCATAATTTCCACTCATTTCCAGTCTATTCTGAACACCTCACACCTCACAATATTATTTTTAGTCCTACAATTTGCACCGAGGTCGCTGGATGGCTAAGCTAAGCGACACAAGTGGCCGACACAAACACCTGGCCCATCTAGGAGTGGCACTGCAGTGTCAGGCAGGATGGGACTTCAAAAAAATTGTCCCCAAACAGTACATGATGCAAAGAAAAAAAGAGGCGCACCAAGGTGGCTGTGTGACTAAGCTAAGCGACACAAGTGGCCGACACAAACACCTGGCCCATCTAGGAGTGGCACTGCAGTGTCAAGACAGGATGGCACTTCAAAAAAATTGGCCCCAAACAGCACATGATGCAAAGAAAAAAAGAGGCGCACCAAGGTCGCTGTGTGACTAAGCTAAGCGACACAAGTGGCCGACACAAACACCTGGCCCATCTAGGAGTGGCACTGCAGTGTCAGGCAGGATGGCACTTCAAAAAAATTGTCCCCAAACAGCACATGATGCAAAGAAAAAAAGAGGCGCACCACAGGTATAGAATGTAGATGGATAGTATACTTAATGACGACACAGAGGTAGGCACAGCAGTGGCCTTCCGTATCGTACTGCTATATATAGTATACTGGTGGTCACTGGTCAGCAAAACTCTGCACTGTACTCCTCCTATATAATATTAATTATACTGGTGGTCCCCAGTCCCCACAATAAAGCAGCACACTGAGCACAGATATGGAGTGTTTTTCAGGCAGACAACGTATACTGGTGGTCACTGTCAGCAAAACTCTGCACTGTACTCCTGCTATATAATACAGCTGCTCCCCAGTCCTTACAAATAAGCAGTGTGAGCACAGATATATTATGCAGCACACTGAGCACAGATATGGAGCGTTTTTTTCAGGCAGAGAACGGATAAAACTGGTGGTCACTGATCAGCAAAACTCTGCACTGTACTCCTCCTAACAGCTGCTCCCCAGTCCTCCCCACAATTAAGCAATAAAGTTCAACAATAAACGGAGAGGACGCCAGCCACGTCTTCTCCCTATCATCTCCAATGCACGAGTGAAAATGGTGGCGACGCGCGGCTGCTTATATAGAATCCGAATCTCGCGAGAATCCGACAGCGGGATGATGACGTTCGGGCGCGCTCGGGTTAGCCGGGCAAGGCGGGAAGGTTCGAACCTGCCTCGGACCCGTGTAAAATGGGTGAAGTTCGGGGGGGTTCGGTTTCCGAGAAACCGAACCCGCTCATCACTAGTCCAATCACCATGATATCTCATTATGGTATGCAAGTATTCCAAAATACGGAAAAATCCGATATCCAAAATACCTCTGGTCCCAAGCATTTTGGATAAGGGATACTCAACCTGTATCACACCTATTTGCTGTGCACCATCTGAAATTGCAGTCCGTTTGGTGGGTTCCATTGAAGACTTGAATACCATCTGGCTCCTTGTTATTTGAGGTGCCCTGAATTACTGTAACTCTGGTAGGAGACAGATCTACAGTACCTATATGTTTTTATTGGGTGGTCTTCTGTATGCCGAATGTCAGGATCCCGGTGCCGGAATCCCGACACCCGGCATACCGACATATATTCTCCCTCGTGGGGGTCCACGACCCCCCTGGAGGGAGAATAAAATAGCGTGGCGCGCGTAGCACGCCACCGTGCACGCAGCGTGGCGAGCACAGCGAGCCCGCAAGGGGCTCATTTGCGCTCGCCACACTGTCGGTATGCCGGCGGTCGGGCTCCTGGCGCCAGTATGCTGGTTGTCGGGAGCCTGGCCGCCGGCATACCGTACTACACCCGTTTTTTATTGACTGTATCATTTTGAAGTGTGATACATGTATAATAAATAGTGATGAGCGGGTTCGGTTCCTCGGAATCCGAACCCCCCCGAACTTCACCCATTTTACACGGTTCCGAGGCAGACTCGGATCCTCCCGCCTTGCTCGGTTAACCCGAGCGCGCCCGAACGTCATCATACCGCTGTCGGATTCTCGCGAGATTTGTTTTCTATATAAGGAGCCGCGCGTCGCCGCCATTTTCACTTGTGCATTAGAGATGATAGGGAGAGGACGTGTAGCGTTCTCTCAGTTGTGTTCAGTGTGCTGCAAATATCTGTGCTCAGTGTGCTGCAAATATCTGTGGTCAGTGTGCTGTAAATATCTACGTTCTCTGCCTGAAAAACGCTCCATATCTGTGCTCAGTGTGCTGCAAATATCTGTGCTCAGTGTGCTTTATTGTGGGGACTGGGGACCACCAGTATTATATAGTAGGAGGACAGTGCAGAGTTTTGTTGACCAGTGACCACCAGTATTATACGTTCTCTGCCTGAAAAACGCTCCATATCTGTGCTGCATTGTAGTATATAGTAGGACAGTGCAGAATTTTGCTGTGACCACCAGTATATATAGCAGTACGGTACAGTAGTCCATTGCTCTACCTCTGTGTCGTCAAGTATACTATCCATCCATACCTGTGCTGCATTTTAGTTGTGCACAGTATATAGTAGGAGGACAGTGCAGAATTTTGCTGTGACCACCAGTATATATATAGCAGTACGGTACAGTAGTCCACTGCTCTACCTCTGTGTCGTCAAGTATACTATGCATCCATACCTGTGGTGCATTTTAGTTGTGCGCAGTATATATAGTAGGAGGACAGTGCATAATTTTGCTGACCACCAGTATATAATATATAGCAGTATGGTACAGTAGTCCACTGCTCTACCTACCTCTGTGTCGTCAAGTATACTATGCATCTATACCTGTGCTGCATTTTAGTTGTGCGCAGTATATAGTAGGAGGGGACAGTGCAGAATGTTGCTGTGACCACCAGTATATATATAGCAGTACGGTACAGTAGTCCATTGCTCTACCTCTGTGTCGTCAAGTATACTATCCATCCATACCTGTGGTGCATTTAGGTTGTGCGCAGTATATATAGTAGGAGGACAGTGCATAATTTTGCTGACTACCAGTATATAATATATAGCAGTACGGTACAGTAGTTCACTGCTCTACCTACCTCTGTGTCGTCAAGTATACTATCCATCCATACCTGTGGTGCATTTAAGTTGTGCGCAGTATATATAGTAGGACAGTGCATAATTGTGCTGACCACCAGTATATAATATATAGCAGTACGGTACAGTAGTCCACTGCTCTACCTACCTCTGTGTCATCATGTATACTATCCATCCATACTTGTGGTGCATTTTAGTTGTGCGCAGTATATATAGTAGGAGGACAGTGCATAATTTTGCTGACCACCAGTATATAATATATAGCAGTATGGTACAGTAGTCCACTGCTCTACCTACCTCTGTGTCGTCAAGTATACTATCCATCCATATCTGTGGTGCATTTTAGTTGTGCGCAGTATATATAGCAGGAGGACAGTGCATAATTTTGCTGACCACCAGTATATAATATATAGCAGTACGGTACAGTAGGCCATTGCTATTGATATATTACGGGCATATAATTCCACACATTAAAAAATGGAGTACAAAAATGTGGAGGGTAAAATAGGGAAAGATCAAGATCCACTTCCACCTCGTGCTGAAGCTGCTGCCACTAGTCATGGCCGAGACGATGAAATGCCATCAACGTCGTCTGCCAAGGCCGATGCCCAATGTCATAGTAGAGAGCATGTAAATTCCAATAAACAAAAGTTCAGTAAAATGACCCAAAAATCAAAATTAAAAGCGTCTGATGAGAAGCGTAAACTTGCCAATATGTCATTTACGACACGGAGTGGCAAGGAACGGCTGAGGCCCTGGCCTATGTTCATGGCTAGTGGTTCAGATTCACATAAGGATGGAAGCACTCAACCTCTCGCTAGAAAAATGAAAAGACTTAAGCTGGCAAAAGCACAGCAAAGAACTGTGCGTTCTTCTAAATCACAAATCCCCAAGGAGAGTCCAATTGTGTCGGTTGTGATGCCTGACCTTCCCAACACTGGACGGGAAGAGGTGGCGCCTTTCAGGAGCACCCGCAGTCCAGTTCCTGATAGTCAAATTGAAGATGTCACTGTTGAAGTACACCAGGATGAGGATGTGGGTGTTGCTGGCGCTGAGGAGGAAATTGACAAGGAGGATTCTGATGGTGAGGTGGTTTGTTTAAGTCAGGCACCCGGGGAGACACCTGTTGTCCGTGGGACGAATATGGCCATTGACATGCCTGGTCAAATTACAAAAAAAATCACCTCTTTGGTGTGGAATTATTTTAACAGAAATGCAGACAACAGGTGTCAAGCCGTGTGTTGTCTTTGTCAAGCTGTAATAAGTAGGGGTAAGGACGTTAACCACCTAGGAACATCCTCCCTTATATGTCACCTGGAGCGCATTCATCAGAAGTCATTGACAAGTTCAAAAACTTTGGGTGACAGTGGAAGCAGTCCACTGACAACTAAATCCCTTCCTCTTGTAACCAAGCTCCTGCAAACCACACCACCAACTCTCTCAGTGTCAATTTCCTCCTTAGACAGGAAAGCCAATAGTCCTGCAGGCCATGTCACTGGCAAGTCTAACGAGTCCTCTCCTGCCTGGGATTCCTCCAATGCATCCTTGAGTGTAACGTCTACTGCTGCTGGCGCTGCTGTTGTTGCAGCTGGGAGTCGATCGTCATCCCAGAGGGGAAGTCGGAAGACCACTTGTACTACTTCCAGTAAGCAATTGACTGTCCAACAGTCCTTTGCGAGGAAGATGAAATATCACCGCAGTCATCCTGCTGCAAAGCGGATAACTCAGGCTTTGGCAGCCTGGGCGGTGTTAATTCACAGGGAACTAGGGTATTGCTTGAGGTACTGTGTCCCCAGTACCAAATCCCATCTAGGTTCCACTTCTCTAGGCAGGCGATACCGAGAATGTACACAGACGTCAGAAAAAGAGTCACCAGTGTCCTAAAAAATGCAGTTGTACCCAATGTCCACTTAACCACGGACATGTGGACAAGTGGACCAGGGCAGACTCAGGACTATATGACTGTGACAGCCCACTGGGTAGATGTATTGCCTCCCGCAGCAAGAACAGCAGCGGCAGCACCAGTAGCAGCATCTCGCAAACGCCAACTCATTCCTAAGCAGGCTACGCTTTGTATCACCGCTTTCAGAAGAGGCACACAGCTGACAACCTCTTACGGAAACTGAGGAACATCATCGCAGAATGGCTTACCCCAATTGGACTCTCCTGGGGATTTGTGACATCGGACAACGCCACCAATATTGTGCGCGCATTACATGTGGGCAAATTCCAGCACGTCCCATGTTTTGCCCATACATTGAATTTGGTGGTGCAGAATTATTGAAAAAACGACAGGGGCGAAGAATTGCGGGCCACTTTCGGCATTCAGCCACCGCGTGCTGAAGACTGGAGCACCAGCAAACACTCCTGAACCTGCGCCGCCATCATCTGAAGCAAGAGGTGGTAACGATGTGGAATTCAACCCTCTATATGCTTCAGAGGATGGAGGAGCAGCAAAAGGCCATTCAAGCCTATACAGCTACATACGATATAGGCAAAGGAGGGGAAATGCACCTGACTCAAGCGCAGTGGAGAATGATTTCAACGTTGTGCAAGGTTCTGCAACCCTATGAACTTGCCACACGTGAAGTCAGTTCAGACACTGCCAGCCTGAGTCAGGTCATTCCCCTCATCAGGCTTTTGCAGAAGAAGCTGGAGGGATTGAAGGAGGAGTTAAAACGGAGCGATTCCGCTAGGCATGTGGGACTTGTGGATGGAGCCCTTAATTCGCTTGACCAGGATTCACGGGTGGTCAATCTGTTGAAATCAGAGCACTATATTTTGGCCACCGTGCTCGATCCTAGGTTTAAAGCCTACGTTGGATCTCTCTTTCCGGCAGACACAAGTCTGCAGAGGTTCAAAGACCTGCTGGTGAGACACTTGTCAAGTCAAGCGGAACGTGACCCGTCAACAGCTCCTCCTTCACATTCTCCCGCAACTGGAGCTGCGAGGAAAAGGCTAAGAATTCCGAGCCCATCCGCTGGCGGTGTTGCAGGGCAGTCTGGAGCGAGTGCTGACATCTGGTCCGGACTGAAGGACCTGTCAACGATTACTGACATGTCGTCTACTGTCAATGCATATGATTCTGTCACCATTGAAAGAATGGTGGAGGATTATATGAGTGACCGCATCCAAGTAGGCACGTCAGACAGTCTGTACGTATACTGGCAGGAAAAAGAGGCAATTTGGAGGCCCTTGCAGAAACTGGCTTTATTCTACCTAAGTTGCCCCCCCTCCAGTGTGTACTCCGAAAGAGTGTTTAGTGCAGCCACTCACCTTGTCAGCAATCGGCGTACGAGGTTACTTCCAGAAAATGTGGAGAAGATGATGTTTATCAAAATTAATTATAATCAATTCCTCCGTGGAGACATTCACCAGCAGCAATTGCCTCCAGAAAGTACACAGGGACCTGAGATGGTGGATTCCAGTGGGGACGAATTAATAATCTGTGAGGAGGGGGATGTACATAGTGAAAGGGGTGAGGAATCGGACGATGAGGAGGAGGTGGACATCTTGCCTCTATAGAGCCAGTTTGAGCAAGGAGAGATTGATTGCTTCTTTTTTGGTGGGGGCCCAAACCAACCAGTCATTTCAGTCACAGTCATGTGGCAGACCCTGTCGCTGAAATGATGGGTTTGTTAAAGTGTGCATGTCCTGTTTATACAACATAAGGGTGGGTGGGAGGGCCCAAGGACAATTCCATCTTGCACCTCTTTTTTCTTTCATTTTTCTTTGCATCATGTGCTGTTTGGGGACTATTTTTTAAATCTGCCATCCTGTCTAACACTGCAGTGCCACTCCTAGATGGGCCAGGTGTTTGTGTCGGCCACTTGTGTCGCTTAGCTTAGTCACACAGCGACCTTGGTGCACCTCTTTTTTTCTTTGCATCATGTGCTGTTTGGGGACTATTTTTTGAAGTGCCATCCTGCCTGACACTGCAGTGCCACTCCTAGATGGGCCAGGTGTTTGTGTCGGCCACTTGGGTCGCTTAGCTTAATCATCCAACGACCTCGGTGCAAATTTTAGGACTAAAAATAATATTGTGAGGTGTTCAGAATAGACTGGAAATGAGTGGAAATTATGGTTATTGAGGTTAATAATACTATGGGATCAAAATGACCCCCAAATTCTATGATTTAAGCTGTTTTTGAGGAGTTTTTGTAAAAAAAACACCTGAATCCGACAAAATATTTTCAGGGAGGTTTTGCCAAAACGCGTCCGAATCCAAAACACGGCCGCGGAACCGAATCCAAAACCAAAATCACTAATAATAAAACGTAACTTGTGAGTTACATACAGTATTGTAATAGAATTTTTTTATTTTAAATATACACCCTTAAAAATGCCGATGCAGGCTTCCTCTTTCCCAAGTGAGTTTCATGCATTCTTTGTGTATACATGTGTTCTACAGTGTAAAATCGCTTTTAAAACAGTGTTCGATCCTTTTCAGTGACTACACACCCACAACACGCCTTTACTGTACTTTGGCTATGACTACAAGTGCATTGCCCACAACTGAATGCCCACATCTCACCACTGCATACCCATCCTAAGCCTGATTTCACCCATTAGTCATACACAGTCTCAAGACACATTTATAACAGATTGCACGATATAAGAAAACCACAATTTAAAACCACCCCGCACAACTCGTGATTCAGACTGACACTGAAAAAGGCCCAAAGTTATTATTCCTCATCTACACAATTAAATTTGTTTCTGAAGTGATAAGCCACATAAAGTATTATCCAGTAGCATCAATTACAGATGTGCTCCCATAGAGCATTGCTGCAGTCATGCCAAACAGCCCCTATTGGCGCACCAGGTCCCGTACAGCCCTTTTAGTGCTGGACATCTGTTCTGCATCCTTTTACCCCTAAATGCATCGTAGTCGCAATGCAATGCAACTAGGATGCAGCATGAGACTGTGTTAATTAATTTGATATGCAACACTTTTATATGTGTGTGCTACTGAGTCTGACTCTGTATATTAAAGGTTCGAATGCAGCAGCTGCTACTTTTCTCTAACGTCCTAGATGATGCTGGGGACTCCGTAAGGACCATGGGGAGAGACGGGCTCCACAGGAGACATGGGCACTTTAAGAAAGAATTTAGTTCCTGGTGTGCACTGGCTCCTCCCTCTCTGCCCCTCCTCCAGACCTCAGTTTGATTCTGTGCCCAGAGGAGCTGGGTGCTTTTCAGTGAGCTCTCCTGAGTTTGCTGATAGAAAGTTTTTTTGTTAGGTTTTTTATTTTCAGGGAGCTCTGCTGGCAACAGACTCCCTGCATTGTGGGACTGAGGGGAGAGAAGCTGCCCTACTCTCTGAAGCTAGGTCCTGCTTCTTGGGCTACTGGACACCATTAGCTCCAAAGGGATCGGTACGCAGGATCTCACCCTCGCCGTCCGTCCCAGAGCCGCGCCGCCGCCCCCCTCGCAGAGCCGGAAGACTGAAGCCGGGTGAGTAAGAGAAGCAAGAAGACTTCACAGGCGGCAGAAGACTTTGTGATCTTCACTGGAGGTAACGCACAGCACTGCAGCTGTGCGCCATTGCTCCACACACCTACACATACTCAGGTCACTGTTAGGGTGCAGGGCGCAGGGGGGGCAACATTTGGGACCTCATTCTGGCAAATGAACACATATATACAGCTGGGCACTGTGTATATGTAGGAGCCCCCGCCAAAGAAATAAAATTTAAGCGGGACAGAAGCCTACCGCCGAGAGGGCGGGGCTTCTCCCTCAGCACTCACCAGCGCCATTTTTTCTCCACAGCACGCTGAGAGGAAGCTCCCCAGGCTCTCTCCTGCTGATACACGGTAGAAGAGGGTTGAAAAGAGAGGGGGGGGGCACATAATTAGGCGCAAAAAAGTATATAAACAGCAGCTACTGGGTTAACATTTAGTTACTGTGTTATTCCTGGGTTATATAGCGCTGGGGTGTGTGCTGGCATACTCTCTCTCTCTCCAAAGGGCCTCGTGGGGGAACTGTTTTCAGAAAGGACATTCCCTGTGTGTGTGGTGTGTCGGTACGCTTGTGTCGACATGTCTGATGTGGAAGGCTATGTGGGAGAGGAGCGGGAGCAAATAAATGTGGTATCTCCGCCGACGGCGCCGACATCTGATTGGATGGATATGTGGAAGGTTTTAAATGATAATGTAAATTCCTTGCATAAAAGATTAGACAAGGCTGATGCATTGGGACAGGCAGGGTCTCAACCCATGCCTGATCCTATATCGCAGGGACCGTCAGGGTCTCATAAGCGCCCACTATCCCAAATTGTTGACACAGATACCGACATGGATTCTGACTCCAGTGTCGATTACGATGATGCAAAGTTACAGCCAAAGTTGGCTAAATCACTCCGATATATGATTATAGCAATTAAGGAAGTTTTGCACATCACAGAGGAAACCTCTGTCCCTGACACAAGGGTTTATATGTATAAGGGAAAGAAACCTGAGGTAACTTTCCCCCCTCACACGAACTGAATGAGTTATGTGAAAAAGCTTGGGAATCTCCAGATAAAAAACTGCAGATTTCCAAACGGATTCTTATGGCGTATCCTTTCCCGCCAACGGACAGGTTACGATGGGAATCCTCCCCTAGGGTGGACAAAGCTTTAACACGCTTATCCAAAAAGGTAGCACTGCCGTCCCAGGATACGGCTACCCTCAAGGATGCTGCGGATCGCAAACAGGAGGGTAACCTGAAGTCCATTTATACACATTCAGGTACCTTGCTCAGACCGGCAATCGCGTCGGCCTGGGTGTGTAGTGCAATAGCGGCATGGACTGATACCTTATCAGAGGAGTTTGATACCCTAGATAGGGATACTGTTTTATTGACCCTGGGGCATATTAAAGATGCTGTCCTTTATATGAGAGATGCTCAAAGAGACATTAGTCTGCTGGGTTCTAGAATAAACGCTACGTCGATTTCTGCCAGAAGGGTCCTGTGGACTCGGCAATGGACAGGTGATGCCGACTCTAAACGACATATGGAGGTTTTACCTTACAGGGGTGAGGAATTGTTCGGTGAAGGTCTCTCGGACCTGGTCTCCACAGCTACGGCTGGAAAGTCAAATTTTTTGCCTTATGTTCCCTCACAGCCTAAGAGAGCACCGCATTATCAAATGCAGTCCTTTCGTTCACAAAGAAACAAGAAAGTCCGAGGTGCGTCCTTTCTTGCCAGAGGGAGGGGCAGAGTAAAGAAGCTGCACAATACAGCTAGTTCCCAGGAACAGAAGTCCTCCCCGGCCTCTGCAAAATCCACCGCATGACGCTGGGGCTCCACTGGCGGAGTCGGGGCCAGTGGGGGCGCGTCTTCGGAATTTCAGCCACATGTGGGTTCACTCCCAGGTGGATCCCTGGGCAATAGAAATTGTGTCTCAGGGTTACAAGCTGGAATTCGAAGAGGTGCTTCCTCGCCGGTTTTTCAAATTGGCCCTACCGTCTTCCCCCCTAGAGAGGGAGATAGTGTTAAATGCAATACAAAAATTGTATCTTCAGCAGGTGGTGGTCGAGGTTCCCCTCCTTCAACAGGGAAGGGGTTATTTTTCGACCATGTTTGTGGTTCCGAAACCGGACGGTTCGGTCAGACCCATATTGAATTTAAAATCTCTGAACCTATACTTGAAGAGGTTCAAGTTCAAGATGGAATCGCTAAGAGCGGTCATCGCCAGCCTGGAAGGGGGGGGATTTTATGGTGTCACTGGACATAAAGGATGCGTACCTTCATGTCCCCATTTATCCACCTCATCAGGCGTACCTAAGATTTGCGGTACAGGACTGTCATTACCAATTTCAGACGTTGCCGTTTGGTCTCTCAACGGCTCCGAGGATTTTCACCAAGGTAATGGCGGAAATGATGGTGCTCCTGCGCAAGCAGGGTGTCACAATTATCCCGTGCTTGGACGATCTCCTCATAAAAGCGAGATCAAGAGAGCAGTTGCTGAACAGAGTATCTCTTTCACTGAAAGTGTTACAACAACACGGCTGGATTCTCAATATCCCAAAGTCGCAGTTGGATCCTACGACTCGTCTGCCTTTCTTGGGCATGATTCTGGACACGACCCAGAAAAGGGTTTTTCTTCCGATAGAAAAAGCCCAGGAACTTATGACTCTGGTCAGGAACCTTTTGAAATCAAGACAGGTGTCCGTGCATCATTGCACTCGAGTCCTGGGAAAGATGGTGGCCTCATACGAGGCCATTCCCTTTGGCAGGTTCCATGCGAGGACTTTCCAATGGGATCTCTTGGACAAGTGGTCCGGATCACATCTACAGATGCATCGGTTGATCACCCTGTCCCCCAGGGCCAGGGTGTCGCTCCTGTGGTGGCTGCAGAGTGCCCACCTTCTCGAGGGCCGCAGATTCGGCATTCAGGATTGGATCCTGGTGACCACGGACGCAAGCCTCCGAGGTTGGGGAGCAGTCACACAGGGAAGAAATTTCCAGGGTCTTTGGTCAAGTCAAGAGACTTGTCTGCACATCAACATCCTGGAACTAAGGGCCATATACAACGCCCTACGTCAAGCGGAGGCCTTACTTCGCGACCAACCAGTTCTGATCCAGTCAGACAACATCACTGCAGTGGCTCATGTAAACCGCCAAGGCGGCACAAGGAGCAGAGCGGCAATGGCGGAAGCTACCAGGATTCTTCATTGGGCGGAGAATCATATAAGCGCACTGTCAGCAGTGTTAATTCCGGGAGTGGACAAATGGGAAGCAGACTTCCTGAGCAGACACGACCTACACCCGGGAGAGTGGGGACTTCATCCAGAAGTCTTCGCACAGATTGTGAGTCGGTGGGAACTGCCACAGATAGACATGATGGCGTCCCACCTCAACAAAAAGCTACAGAGGTATTGCGCCAGGTCCAGAGACCCTCAGGCAGTAGCGGTAGACGCCCTCATGACACCGTGGGTGTTCCGGTCCGTCTATGTATTCCTCCTCTTCCTCTCATACCCAAGGTGTTGAGAATAGTAAGAAGAAAAGGAGTGTGAACAATCCTCGTTGTTACAGATTGGCCACGACGGACCTGGTATCCAGATCTGCAGGAAATGCTCACGGAAGATCCGTGGCCTCTTCCTCTAAGGCAGGACCTGTTGCAACAGGGACCATGTCTGTTCCAAGACTTACCGCGGCTGCGTTTGACGGCATGACGGTTGAACGCTGGATCCTAGCGGAAAAAGGTATTCCGGTTGAGGTTATCCCTACGCTGATAAAGGCTAGGAAGGAAGTAACGGGTCTGGGACTCCAGGTCGACAACAAAAAGGTCGACACACCAATTGGGTGACACACCTTATGTCGACATGGACAAAAGGTCGACATGGACAAAAGGTCGGGAGGAACAAGGTCGACATGGAAAAAGGTCGACATGCGTTTTTTTTTATGTTTTTTTGGTGTTGTTTTCTTCGTAGAGTGACCGGGAACCCCAATTAGTGCACCGCGTCCCCTCGCATGGCTCGCTTCGCTCGCCATGCTTCGGGCATGGTGCCTTCGCTCCACTCCGCTTGGCACAGATTACCGTTCCAATCGTAGTCCACGTGGATCGTTAAGTATGAAAAGGTTCCAAAAAAGAAAAAAATTGTGAAAAACTCATGTCGACCTTGTTCCATGTCGACCTTTTGTCCATGTCGACCTTTTGTCCATGTCGACCTAAGGTGTGTTGACCAATTGGCGTCGACCTAAGGTGTGTCGACCTTTTTGTTGTCGACCTGGAGTCCGGATACCGAAGTAACAGCAAAACATTATCACCGTATATGGCGAAGATATGTTTCTTGGTGTGAGGCCAGGGATGCTCCTACGGAAGAATTCCATCTGGGCCGTTTCCTTCACTTCCTACAAACTGGAGTGGATTTGGGCCTTTAATTAGGTTCCATTAAGGTCCAGATTTCGGCCCTATCCATTTTCTTTCAAAAAGAATTGGCTTCTCTCCCAGAAGTTCAGACTTTTGTTAAGGGAGTACTGCATATTCAGCCTACGTTTGTGCCTCCGGTGGCGCCTTGGGACCTTAATGTGGTCTTGGACTTCCTAAAGTCACACTGGTTTGAACCACTGAAAACGGTGGAGTTGAAATATCTCACTTGGAAGGTGGTCATGTTATTAGCCCTAGCTTCGGCTAGGCGAGTGTCGGAATTAGCGGCTTTATCACATAAAAGCCCCTATCTGGTTTTCCATATGGATAGAGCGGAATTGCGGAGACGTCCTCAGTTCCTGCCAAAAGTGGTTTCATCCTTTCATATGAACCAACCTATTGTGGTGCCTGTGGCTACACGGGACTTAGAGGATTCCGAGTCCCTTGATGTGGTCAGGGCTTTGAAGATTTATGTAGCCAGCACGGCTAGAGTCCGAAAAACAGAAGCACTGTTTGTTCTGTATGCAGCCAACAAGCTTGGCGGCCCTGCTTCAAAGCAGACTCTGGCTCGCTGGATCTGTAACACGATTCAGCAAGCGCATTCTACGACTGGTTTGCCATTGCCAAAATTGGTCAAGGCCCATTCCACAAGGAAAGTGGGCTCTTCTTGGGCGGCTGCCCGAGGGGTCTCGGCACTACAGCTGTGTCGAGCTGCTACTTGGTCGGGTTCAAACACCTTTGCAAAATTCTATACGTTTGATACCCTGGCTGAGGAGGACCTCATGTTTGCTCAATCGGTGCTGCAGAGTCATCCGCACTCTCCCGCCCGTTTGGGAGCTTTGGTATAATCCCCATGGTCCTTACGGAGTCCCCAGCATCCTCTAGGACGTTAGAGAAAATAAGATTTTACTTACCGGTAAATCTATTTCTCGTAGTCCGTTGAGAATGCTGGGCGCCCGTCCCAAGTGCGGACTACTTCTGCAATACTTGTATATAGTTATTGCTTCAATAAGGGTTACGTTATTGTTGCATCGGGCGTGAACTGATGCTATGTTATTGTCATACTGTTTACTGGATTGTTATCACAGGTTATACGGTGTGATTGGTGTGGCTGGTATGAATCTTGCCCTTGGATTAACAAAAATCCTTTCCTCGTACTGTCCATCTCCTCTGGGCACAGTTCTCTAACTGAGGTCTGGAGGAGGGGCAGAGAGGGAGGAGCCAGTGCACACCAGGAACTAAATTCTTTCTGAAAGTGCCCATGTCTCCTGCGGAGCCCGTCTCTCCCCATGGTCCTTACGGAGTCCCCAGCATCCTCTACGGACAACGAGAAATAGATTTACCGGTAAGTAAAATCTTATTTTTTCTATGCCAAGTTCCATTGTACTTCGTTTACATACTCAGTTGCTCACATATATACAAGAGGATCTGGTTAGGATTCCGGCAGTTGAGATCCCAGCATTCGAGATACGGACGCCGGAATGCCGAACGCTACTCGGAAAGCCGGCGCCGGGATCCCGACATTTATCACTATACCGATGCTAGGATCCCGGGTGCTGGGTTTCCAAGTGAGGATTTGACGGGCCCCTGGAGAGGTAAGCCATGGAGGTGGGGGTGGGGCGGTTAGGTTTAAGTTGTGGGGGAAGGTTAGGGTTACGCTGCGGGAGGCTAGGTTAGGGTTAGGTTGCAGGGAGGGGGACTTAGGGTTAGGCACCTCCAGGCTGGATTAGAGTTAGGCTGCGGGGGAGGGAGGGTTAGGTTTAGGCTGCAGGAAGGGGGCTGGGGTTAGGGTTAGGCAACACAGGGGAGGGTTAGGGTTAGGCTGTGGTGGGGGTAGGGTTAAAGTCAGGATGCGGGTAAGGAGGGTTAGGGGGGTTGGGGATTAGGGCTAGTTTTCTTACCACCTTGGTGTCAGGATCATAACCTTCTGGATGCTGCTGTCAGTATTTTGACTGCCGACATCCCAAGCACTAGGATCCCGATACCATCCATACACAAGTGCTGTACATCACGTTCATTGGCACAGTCTCCTAGTGCATCCTAAGAGGCATGTTTGTGTAAAAAGTTGCAAAACAGATGCACAGCGCTAGCAGAGTCGCACAAGACCCAGTGGCTCACTCACGCCAGATGTCTCGCGACTCATGGTGTATTGAGGTTAGATGTATGTGGACATATCTGTGATATAGTTCTCAAAAAGACATCATGTCAAACAATCTTATGGTTACACTTACAGGTAACAATAACTATCCAACGTATTTGGCAATGCAATAGCAGAATCTATAACAACAGATATGTCTGAGCGACATTGCACCCCAGGATTCTTGAGCAATCCTGTTAACTTCAATAGGCCGCAGCAGAGCCAAAGGTCATGTTTCCTAGCTGTAAATGCGTCTGTTTCCTCCACCAAAGCCACAAAAGCGTCGGTAACTTCCTCTAATGCCACCATTAGCCTTGTTTAACATTTATGGGGAGATGTATCAAGCCTCGGAAGGAAATACAGGGGTGTATTCAGTAAGTGTCAGAAGCTGCCGTCTTGTCGGAAAGACGGCAGTTTCCGACAGGTTTAGGTCGTAAGGGGTTCCGACCTATTCAATGCCGGCTGTTTTTTCTCGACTAGTCGGGAATTCCCGATTTGTTGGAAAACCCATGGATTGTAAGATTAGCCGCGGATCCACGTGTTCCGCGGCCAAATCCGACAGTTTTTTATTTTTAAAGTCGGATTGACATTATCGGAACCGCGGAAATTAGACAGGGAAGCGGGGACATGTAGGAGGGGATGGGAACATGTGAGCCGAGCAGAGTGGACGCCGGTGAGTCGAGTAGCGTGGACGCCGGTGAGCCGAGCATTGTGGTCGCTGGTGAGGATGGCAGCATGGACGCCGGTGAGGATGGCAGCGTGGACGCTGGTGAGGATGGCAGCGTGGACGTCGGTGAGCCGAGCATCGTGGACGCCGGTGAGGAGAGCAGCGTGAACGCCGGTGAGGAGAGGAGCGGCAAACAGCAGCAGCACGGACGGGGTATGAGCGGCGGTGACAGTTGTTGGGAACGGCCAAATCCAACAGTCGGATTTGGCCGCTCATTGAATACTGACCTGTCGGATCGTTTCCGTTGGAAGGGAACCAACAGTTATTGAATATGCCCCAAAGTGAAATAATTGCCCAAAGCAACAAATCAGCTTATAACTGTCATTTCATAGACTGTGATAGATAGATGACGGTTTTAGCTGGTTGGCTGCTTTGGGCAACATCTCCTTTATATCTCTTTCCAAGGATTGATACATTTACCATGACTTGATACATCTCCCCCTTAGGATAGTTT
Organism: Pseudophryne corroboree; assembly: GCF_028390025.1. Lineage (NCBI taxonomy): Eukaryota > Metazoa > Chordata > Amphibia > Anura > Myobatrachidae > Pseudophryne > Pseudophryne corroboree. The sequence goes on along the minus strand of NC_086450.1, from coordinate 83,742,412 downwards.
TATAGCTTTTTCAAGAATGTTGAAGTTCCCTTACAACCTAAGCCTCTTCCACCTCTGTTATAAATCAGCACCAAGAGTTTCATAATCCGATTTTTTTTTTAAAGTAAAATGAACATGACAAATATTTAGCTAGAGGTAAAAGTTCTCTAGCATTTTACATGTCACACAATGTTATAGAACAAGTCAAAACAATGGTTTTTATAGGAGGGTAATTTGTTTAATGTTAGGCTTTTCTGTACAAGTGCATTTGATAAAAAGTAAGCTACACTTTGCTCAAGATATAATGAGATAGATCAAAACTTTTTTTTAAATGATCTGTAGGCGGTTGACAATTAGCTGAAATTGTGCAGCATAGAAATTGGGTGAAAGGCGAACGTCACCAGTGGCAACGGGATGATGACATTATTGTGGGAATATGTTGTGTTAAGACTCATCATCTGACTGCACTTGACATCTCATAAGGCGAGTGACATACGCCAGCGTTACATATAGTATAAGCAGGGGCGTTTCTAGAGAGGAGGCAGCGCTGCAGTTCTGGGCACTAGGGGACCCTAGCGCTGTCCTAGAGTCTAGAGCGCATGCGTAGATCTCTGGGAAAATGGCACGGCGCCAATTTCCCCAGTGATTTTTCTACTGGGCATGAGCGAAACACCAGGAAAATGGAGCCATGCCATTTCCCCAGTGATTCCTGCTGCTGCTGCGCCACGGGGCTCCGGAGGTATTAAAAATAATGTGTGCAGGGTGTGTGGTGTGGGCCCCGTGTGCACCGCACACACTGCACCCATTATAAATACGCCAGTGAGTATAAACTTGCAGGGAATGGTCATCTTTATGCTAGTTCTCAACAGCGTTCTGCAGATTTGTGTGTTAAAGTGTTAAAATAGATTGACTAATAGATACAGTATATACATCTTATCTACTGTCAGATGAAATTGTCATATTTTGTAAACCATACAATCCACATACCCAGGGGGTAGCTGTTTTTATATAGTTTCTTTTATAGATACTGCACATTTTGCAAAGCTGGTTGTAAAATAAGATTACACTGACCAACAATCATTTTATTGCCAATCATATTACAGCAATTCTGGGATAATTTTGTGGTGCTTATTCCAAATAGGACATTGGTTTTGCTAGATTGGCTCTAATTATTGAGATACACGGACGAGAAATCAGAAAAACACAGTACACCAGTGGTTCCCAAACTTTTGTGAGTCACTGCGTATCTGAAATTTTTTCACGGCACCCCTAGGCCAAAAGTTTCTTATTGAGAAATTTAATAAGAACTATTAAATGAAGTACATTTTCTTTATATGTCATCCTTAGGTTTAATTGTGTGGTGAGGGACAAGATTTGCTCCTGTTTGTCCACATATTTTATGATTGGCAGCCACCAGCACTGGTTTTGCCTATTACTTTGACCATAAATAAGTTTAATTGGTCCTGGAGCACCAGTCCAAGGCACCCCTGCAAGTGTCCTGAGGCACCCCAGGGTGTCACGGCACACAGTTAAGGTGGGTACACACTAGTAGATATATCTGCAGATCAATTGATCTGCAGATATATCTATGTACGGATCGGGCAGTGTGCTATGCATACACACTGCCCGATCCATCGGGGGACTGACGTCATGAACTGGGCGGGCGGGCGGGCGCCCGCCCAGTTCACCTGTCAATCACCGCCGGCCGCCGCAGCATGTGTACGGGCGGTCGGACGACCGCCCCGTACACACACAGCGACGCTCCAATATATCGTTAGATATATTGGCCGTCGGCTGTGCTGCGCAGCCGACGCGATACGTCTGTGAACGACGGAGTTCACAGACGTATCGCCCGTACACACTGGCCGACGGTCCCGCAATGTATCGGCCGTTCAAGAGAACGGCCGATATATCGACCAGTGTGTACGGGCCTTTAGTTTGAGAACCACTGCAATAGACAATGCGAACCGCTCAACTGCCAGCTGTAAGTAACCGATCACTTACATTCAGAGTGGGGATATTCGGGAATGATCGTTGCATGAACACCTAGAACACTCGCATGTCTAACCTAGAATGTTCAGGTAGATTTTCATATGTCCGCTTTATCACTAAGGGGTCTATATACTAAGGCTTGGATGGAGATAAAGTGGACGGAAATAAAGTACCAGCCAATCAGCTCCTAATTGTCATGTTACAGACTGTGTTTGAAAAAAAAATGACAGTTAAGAGCTAGTTGGTTGGGACTTTATCTCTGTGCACTTTATCTCCATTCAAGGCTTAGTAAATAGACGTCCTAAGTTGTCTACTAATTGAGAGAGTCCATCATCTCAAGAACTAGAGCCAATTCGGAAAAAAAACTACTTTCATTTTTTAATTCAGCAACTCCAAAATACCCCAAATTCCTCCAAATATCCTTGGCAACTAAACAATTTTTTATTTTTTTTTGAGCTGTGCTATTGCAGTAATTTACTATAAACAAATCATTAGAAAACTGAAGGCACTGTGAATTTTACGTAATCTCAAACGCATCAATTTCTTGCAGAACGTAGTGTACAACACACTGTAGAGGTACTTAGCAGTGTGACGGTAGAAAAACCATATAAATATTTTATAAGCCTTTAACAGTTTTGCAATGGAAATCAATGAGCCTTCACATTTTGTGTAACATCATGCAAGACAAAGAAGAGAGGAGAAGTGCTCTGCGCAAAAGAGGAGAGAAAGTGTTTATCTGGTGAGAGAACCGTGAAGAATTATATTGTTCTAAATATCTGTGACTATTTATGAAACTGTGGTGATCAAGGGCGTAGCTACCATAGGTGTAGGGAGTGCAGCTGCTATGGGGCCCAGAGCTGGGAGGGGCCCACCATCCCTGTCAAAGTTACATGTGTCATATACATTTTTTTTAAATGTAGATGGTACATATAGCAGGGGCCCTTACAGACTTGCTTTTGGGCCAGCAATATATCTAGTTATGCCCTGGACTTGATCATTGTAATGTGGTATAAAATTAACTGGTGGGCATTATAATGTTATATAATATGAACTGGGGGCACTGTAATGTGTCATATTATGAACTGGAGGCACTACAGTGTGGCATAATATGAGCTGGAGGGCATTATAGTGTTACATTATATGAGCTGGGGCACTGTAATGTGGCACAATATCAAGTGGAGGCTCTATAGTGTGGTATAAATAGAACTGGGGGCACTGTGATGTGGAATAATGTGAACGTGGTACACTGTATGTTATTATGTGATAGGGGTTACTGTGTGGCATAATGTGTACTGGCAGCCCTACAATATGACATCATGTGAACTAGGGCATGGGGAATAACATTAACTAGGGCACTACTCTGAGTATACAATTAAGAACAGCTGCGGAGAGAGGTGTCTCTAGAAGCACTGAGACAAGGGCCCCTTCAAAATGTTGCTATGTGGTCCACAAAGTTCTGGCTACGCCCCTGGTGGTGATAAGCAGATTTTCACCTATCACTGCGATCTATCAATAAGATATCGCTGCACAAGAAAATTCTTTCCTTAAATTGAATTTTCTGACATTAACAACTCCTAAGGTGGCAATGACAGAAGAAGTGTGGCAATACTTCTACCACTCCCTGTGTTACAGGTGGCTTGCATGGGGAAAATAAAAATGTTATTGCTACTATATTTAGTATGCTGTGCTGAGAGACTGTATTTATTGAAATTTTAATTGGTAACATCAAATATTAGATAATAAAGTGACTTACAACACACACAATCCCATTGTTTCATGTGCTTGTTAAAACGGGAGCAGTATGATTTGCTGGCGCGTAGGATCCCGGCGCTCGTAAAACCGACACTGCGATCCCGAATGTTAATAAGCTGACAGGGTTGAGTAAAGGGTGTTCCCCCCTCTCCCCAAACCTCCCCTCTTGGTGCCTAACCCTAACCCACCCCCGTAGGTGCTTAAACCTAACCCCCCAACCCCGCTGCCTAAACCTAACCCTTAGAAGAGGGTCGGTATTCCGGCATCTGTATTTTGACGTCTGGGATACCGACAGCTGGGATCCTGACTGCTTCCCATTAAAACATAACTTTTATTTGATATTTAAGATCTGACCAGCAAAATAATAGTGTGTTACAACTGAAATGGATTTCCCATTACAACCACGGGTTAAAGTGAGCTGGAACGGGGCGGAACTGCGTTCCGTCAGTTCCACTTGGCGTTCCGTCTCCTCCGGCTCACCTAACCAGATGTGTGCCCGGCGCCACACAAGGAGATGCCGGGTGCCTGCTGAGATTGTGTTACCAGCGGGCGCCCGGCTCTCTTTCCACAGCGGAAGCCGGCGGCAGGAGCTCACTACTACATGGGGCAAAACTACAAGGGCTAACTACTGGGGGCTAACTACAGGGGCACATTACTACTGGGGGCATAACTACAGGGGCGCATTACTACTGGGGGCATAACTACAGGGGCACATTACTACTGGGGGCATAACTACAGGGGGCATTACTACTGGGGGCATAACTACAGGGGTTAAACTATTGGGAGCATTACTACTTGGGGCATAACTACTGGGGGCATTCCTACTTGGGGCAAACTACATTGGGCTAAACTACTGGGGGCATTACTACTGGTGGGCTAAACTACTGGCATTACCACTGGGAGCTAAACTACATGGAGCAAACTACATGAGGACTAAACTACAGGGGCTAAACTACTGGGGGCATTACCACTGCGAGGCTAAACTAAAGTAGAGATAAACTACTGGGGTCATAACTAAAGGGGCATTACCACTGGGGGATAAACTACTGGGGGCATAACTGCAGGGGCATTAACACTGGGGGCTAAACTACTGGGGGCATAAGTACTGGGGCTAAACTACAGGGGGCTAAATGACTACAGACGACATTACTACTGGGGGCAATACTACACAGGGGCATTACCATTAAGGGCATTACTAATGGGGGCACTACTAATGGGGGCATTGTAAAGGGGGCACTTCATAAGGGCCATCACTCCTGGTGACATAAGGGGCACTACTACTGGGGGCATTGCATAAGGGGCACCACTACTATGGGCTCTATATAAGGGGCACTACCACTGTGGGCTCTACCAGTACAGCGGACACTGCATAAGGAGCGCTACTACTGTGAGCATTGTAAAAGGGGCATTATGTGTATTATGAGGTGCTACTACTGTGGGCTTTATGTGTATTAGGGGTGCTACTACTGTGGGCATTATTACCATTGTGTGACCACACCCCTTTCTTTTTGAGACCACAACCCTTTTTGGGCACAATACCTTGATTGCATGGGCGCCGGGGGGAGGGGGGAGTCCCACCACCTCTCTAGGACCACTTTAAGCACTGATTACAACTAATGTCGAAGGGGCTAATTCAGAGATGTATTCAAACCAATGGTTTCCGCACATCTCCGATGTTAGTTGAACTGCGCATGCACAGGATTTGTACTTCACGTGTCCAAAATGGGCCCTGCATTGTCGGACACAGTTCCCCCTAAGCCGCAGCCTGATATCAAATGGGCGATAATAAGAATTTACTTACCGATAATTCTATTTCTCATAGTCCGTAGTGGATGCTGGGGACTCCGTCAGGACCATGGGGATAGCGGCTCCGCAGGAGACAGGGCACATCTAAAGAAAGCTTTTAGGATCACATGGTGTGTACTGGCTCCTCCCCCCATGACCCTCCTCCAAGCCTCAGTTAGGTACTGTGCCCGGACGAGCGTACACAATAAGGAAGGATCTTGAATCCCGGGTAAGACTCATACCAGCCACACCAATCACACTGTACAACTTGTGATCTGAACCCAGTAAACAGTATGATAACAAACGAAGTAGCCTCTGAAAAGATGGCTCACAACAATAATAATAACCCGATTTTTGTAACAATAACTATGTACAAGTATTGCAGACAATCCGCACTTGGGATGGGCGCCCAGCATCCACTACGGACTATGAGAAATAGAATTATCGGTGAGTAAATTCTTATTTTCTCTAACGTCCTAGTGGATGCTGGGGACTTTGTCAGGACCATGGGGATTATACCAAAGCTCCCAAACGGGCGGGAGAGTGCGGATGACTCTGCAGCACCGAATGAGAGAACTCCAGGTCCTCCTTAGCCAGAGTATCAAATTTGTAAAATTTTACAAACGTGTTCTCCCCTGACCACGTAGCTGCTCGGCAAAGTTGTAATGCCGAGACCCCTCGGGCAGCCGCCCAAGATGAGCCCACCTTCCTTGTGGAGTGGGCCTTTACAGATTTAGGCTGTGGCAGGCCTGCCACAGAATGTGCAAGTTGGATTGTGCTACAGATCCAACGCGCAATCGTCTGCTTAGACGCAGGAGCACCCATCTTGTTGGGTGCATACAATATAAACAACGAGTCAGATTTTCTGACTCCAGCTGTCCTTGAAATATATATTTTTAATGCTCTGACAACGTCCAGTAACTTGGAGTCCTCCAAGTCGCTAGTAGCCGCAGGCACCACAATAGGCTGGTTCAAGTGAAAAGCCGAAACCACCTTAGGGAGAAAATGAGGACGTGTCCGCAGTTCTGCCCTGTCCGAATGGAAAATCAGATATGGGCTTTTGTACGATAAAGCCGCCAACTCTGAAACTCTCCTGGCTGAAGCCAGGGCCAGTAGCATGGTTACTTTCCATGTAAGATACTTCAAATCTACAGATTTGAGAGGCTCAAACCAATGAGATTTGAGAAAATCCAAAACTACGTTTAGATCCCACGGTGCCACTGGGGGCACAATCGGGGGCTGTATATGTAGTACACCCTTGACAAAAGTTTGTACTTCAGGCACTGAAGCCAATTCCTTCTGGAAGAAGATTGATAAGGCCGAAATTTGAACTTTAATAGACCCCAATTTGAGGCCCATAGACAATCCTGCCTGCAGGAAATGTAAGAATCGACCCAATTGAAATTCTTCCGTTGGGGCCTTCTTGGCTTCACACCACGCAACATATTTTCTCCAAATGCGGTGATAATGTTGTGCGGTCACTTCCTTCCTAGCCTTAATCAAGGTAGGAATAACTTCCTCTGGAATGCCCTTTTCTTTTAGAATCCGGCGTTCAACCGCCATGCCGTCAAACGCAGTCGCGGTAAGTCTTGGAACATACAAGGTCCCTGCTGAAGCAGATCCCTTCTTAGAGGTAGAGGCCACGGATCCTCCGTGAGCATCTCTTGAAGTTCCGGATACCAAGTTCTTCTTGGCCAATCCGGAGCCACTAGTATTGTTCTTACTCCCCTTTTCCGAATAATTCTCAGTACCTTTGGTATGAGAGGCAGAGGAGGAAACACATACACTGACTGGTACACCCATGGTGTTACCAGAGCGTCCACAGCTATTGCCTGAGGGTCTCTTGACCTGGCGCAATATCTGTCCAGTTTTTTGTTGAGGCGAGACGCCATCATATCCACCTTTGGTTTTTCCCAACGGTTCACAATCATGTGGAAAACTTCCGGATGAAGTCCCCACTCTCCCGGGTGAAGGTCGTGTCTGCTGAGGAAGTCTGCTTCCCAGTTGTCCACTTGCGGGATGAACACTGCTGACAGTGCTATGACATGATTTTCCGCCCAGCGAAGAATCCTTGCAGCTTCTGTCATTGCTCTTCTGCTTCTCGTGCCGCCTTGTCTGTTTACGTGGGCGACTGCCGTGATGTTGTCCGACTGGATCAACACCGGCTGACCCTGAAGCAGCGGTTTTGCCAAGCTTAGAGCATTGTATATCGCTCTTAGCTCCAGTATATTTATGTGAAGAGACGTCTCCAGGTCTGACCATACACCCTGGAAGTTTCTTCCCTGTGTGACTGCTCCCCAGCCCCGTAGGCTGGCATCCGTAGTCACCAGGACCCAGTCCTGTATGCCGAACCTGCGGCCCTCTAACAGATGGGCACTCTGCAACCACCACAGGAGAGACAACCTTGTTCTTGGTGACAGTGTTATCCGCTGATGCATGTGCAGATGCGATCCGGACCATTTGTCCAGCAGATCCCACTGAAATGTTCGTGCATGGAATCTGCCGAATGGAATTTCTTCGTAATAAGCCACCATCTTTCCCAGGACTCTTGTGCATTGATGTACTGACACAGTTCCTGGTTTTAGGAGGTTCCTGACCAGTTCGGATAACTCCCTTGCTTTCTCCTCCGGGAGAAACACCTTTTTCTGAACCGTGTCCAGAATCATTCCCAGGAACAGCAGACGTGTTGTCGGGGTCAATTGAGATTTTGGAAGATTCAGAAACCACCCGTGTTGCTGAAGCACTACTTGGGTTAGTGCTACACCGACTTCCAGCTGTTCTCTGGACTTTGCCCTTATCAGGAGATCGTCCAAGTAAGGGATAATTAATACGCCTTTTCTTCGTAGAAGAACCATCATTTCGGTCATTACCTTGGTAAAGACCAGAGGGGCCGTGGACAAACCAAACGGCAGCGTTTGAAACTGATAATGACAGTCTTGTATCACGAACCTGAGATACCCTTGGTGTGAGGGGTAAATTGGGACATGCAGATAAGCATCTTTTATGTCCAGGGACACCATGAAGTCCCCTTCTTCCAGATTCGCTATCACTGCTCTGAGTGACTCCATCTTGAACTTGAATTTCTGTATGTACAGGTTCAAGGATTTCAGATTTAGAATAGGTCTTACCGAACCGTCCGGCTTCGGTACCACAAATAGTGTGGAATAATACCCCTTTCCCTGTTGTAGGAGGGGTACCTTGACTATCACCTGCTGAGAATACAGCTTGTGAATGGCTTCCAATACCGTCGTCCTTTCTGAGGGAGACGTTGGTAAAGCAGACTTTAGGAACCGGCGAGGGGGAGACCTTTCGAACTCCAACATGTAACCCTGAGATACTATCTGCAGGATCCACGGGTCCACCTGTGAGCGAGCCCACTGATTGCTGAAAATCTTTAGTCGACCCCCCACCGCTCCTGAGTCCGCTTGTAAAGCCCCAGCGTCATGCTGATGGCTTTGTAGAACCCGGGGCGGGCTTCTGGTCCTTAGCCCTTTGGGGAGACAGAGGGAGAGTTTGCCAGCACACACCAAAAGCGCTATAAATGTATATAAACAACCCTAAAAGGTGTTGTTTTTGTTATAAGCGCTTTTAATATATAAATATCGCCAATTTATGCCCCCCTTCTCTTTGTTACCCTGTTTCTGTAGTGCAGTGCAGGGGAGAGTCCTGGGAGCCTTCCTCACAGCGGAGCTGAGCAGGAAAATGGCGCTGAGTGCTGAGGAGAATAAGCTCCGCCCCCTTTTCGGCGGGCTTTTCTCCCGGGTTTTGAGAAATCTGGCCTGGGTTAAATACATACATATAGCCTTAATGGCTATATGTGATGTATTCTTTGCCACTAAAGGTATTTAATATTGCTGCCCAGGGCGCCCCCAGCAGCGCCCTGCACCCTCCGTGACTGGTCAGTGAGAAGTGTGTAGCAACAATGGCGCACAGCTGCCGTGCTGTGCGCTACCTTCATGAAGACTGAAGAGTCTTCTGCCGCCTGTTTCCGGACCTCCGATCTTCAGCATCTGTAAGGGGGGTCGGCGGCGCGGCTCCGGGACGAACCCCAGGATGACCTGTGTTCCGACTCCCTCTGAAGCTATGTCCAGTAGCCTAAGACTCCAATCCATCCTGCACGCAGGTGAGTTGAAAATCTCTCCCCTAAGTCCCTCGATGCAGTGAGCCTGTTGCCAGCAGGACTCACTGAGATTTAAAACCTAAAAAAACTTTTTCTAAGCAGCTCTTTAGGAGAGCCACCTAGATTGCACCCTGCTCGGACGGGCACAAAAACCTAACTGGGGCTTGGAGGAGGGTCATGGGGGGAGGAGCCAGTACACACCATGTGATCCTAAAAGCTTTCTTTAGATGTGCCCTGTCTCCTGCGGAGCCGCTATCCCCATGGTCCTGACGGAGTCCCCAGCATCCACTAGGACGTTAGAGAAATATCATTTACTGATCGGCAGGTGTGTACACACCATATGTCTGTGAATGGCGTCGTTCACAGATATATTACATTGGTCCTGCAGCATAACCGACGCCCGATATATCTGCAGATATATTGGCGTATCTGGCTGTGTGTATGGGCGACTTGCCGACTGCCTGTACACTTGCTGCAGGGACCGCCAGTGACTGACATCTCAACAGGGTGGGCAAATTCAAATGCCCGCCCAGTTGTGATGTCAGCATAGACAGCGGCCAATCAGTAAGTGTGTATGCTTCTGCCGCACGGATCATAGTGACAGTACCAATGTAATTTGTCCACTAGAGCAGCAGTCATCACCATTATCAGCACTACCCAATACTAGGTGCAAGTAACATTACTGAAATAGGTGTCCCCTCAGAATACGTGCGACTACGGTGTAACTGGCAACACGCACAGGAGACAGTTCCTTTATGTGTGTACACAGCTGCCAGCCGGTGATGGACATTTGACAGATGGAGAGTAACGACCAAGATGCAATTTGACTCAGAATCTCTCTCAGACAAATGCAAAGATGCGCATGTTCCCTGTGTCACGTGTGCAGTCTGTAAATAATCACCAAATGCGGCCGTATACAAATCAGGCTCTTGTTCTCGCTCTCTCTCCCTCATGAAACGTTAAATGTTAACAAAAACATTTAGCCCACAGCATCCATATTATATTAAGTAGCATAGGTGGTCATTCCGAGTTGTTCGCTCGTTATTTTTTTCTCGCAACGGAGCGATTAGTCGCTAATGCGCATGCGCAATGTCCGCAGTGCGACTGCGCCAAGTAAATTTGCTATGCAGTTAGGAATTTTACTCACGGCATTACGAGGTTTTTTCTTCGTTCTGGTGTTCGTAATGTGATTGACAGGAAGTGGGTGTTTCTGGGCGGAAATAGGCCGTTTTATGGGTGTGTGTGAAAAAACGCTACCGTTTCTGGGAAAAACGCGGGAGTGGCTGGAGAAACGGAGGAGTGTCTGGACGAACGCTGGGTGTGTTTGTGACGTCAAACCAGGAACGACAAGCACTGAACTGATCGCAGATGCCGAGTAAGTCTCGAGCTACTCAGAAACTGCACAGAGAAGTCTTTTCGCAATATTGCGAATCTTTCGTTCACAATTTTGATAAGCTAAGATTCACTCCCAGTAGGCGGCGGCTTATCGTGTGCAAAGCTGCTAAAAGCAGCTTTCGAGCGAACAACTCGGAATGAGGGCCATAGATCCAAGTAGGCTCTTCGTTAATTTAAGTCTATGTAGAATAACTGGAAACGATTCTTGGTACGTACACGACTCCCACAGTGCACTCATCAGCTATCCAGTGATCTGATATCTTATTATTGAATGGGCCTGCTTGAAAATAGGGACACCTTGGACAAGCAGGAGATGATGAGAGAATATTTATTTATTATTATTATTATTATTATTATTATTTATTACCAGTTATTTATATAAATCACACATTCCGCAGCCCTTTACAGAGAATAGTTGCCCATTCACATCAGTCCCTGCCCCAGTGGAGCTTACAATCTAGAGTCCCTATCATACGCACACACATTCACTAGGGTTAATTTTGGTGGGAGCCAATTAACCTACCAGTATATTTTTGGATTGTGGGAATAAACCGGAGAACCCGGAGGAAACCCACGCAAGTACACACAGTTAGGGCTATGGTGGGAATCGAACCCATGACCTCAGTGCTGTGAGGCAGGAATGCTGACCATTACACCATCCGTACTGCCCTACAATACAATACACTGCACTGACTATGGTCAAATGCACCCTAAATAACAATGTTTGATCATTTGTAATCAATATAGCAGATTCTCTGCCTGTTATCCATTTTCAACATGAAGATAAATATGGATTCCCCCCTATATAGAAATTGCTCTCACTTAAGTGCATATTAGTGTGAAAAACTGGAAAGGTTAATTAGGAATGCGTGTAGCATCCAGCTTTCAGGATGCCAGTGTTTATGTGACCGACGCTGGAATCCCGACACTACACAGGAAGACGGCGCCAGGCCACTGACAGCCAACATCCCAAAGGTGAGTATCGGGGTGGGAGGTAGGGCTAGAAACTGGGGGAAGGGGGGGTTAACCTTAGCCGCCACCCCCAGGGTTAGCCATAGCTACCAACCCTGGGGGGTTTGTCTAGTCACCACTGCTGGAGGGTTAGGGTAGGGGACAGGTTGGCGTGGAGGTGTAAATACTTGCTCTCTCCGATGTCAGGATCTTCAATGTCAGGATGCCGTGGTCGGTCAAGTGACCACCGACATACCGACCACCGGGATATAGCATGTATTCTGTTAATTATATATCTACAGTGTATATAAAAATGGATATGTGTATGTAAAATACAATACTAGATATATAATAGCTGCAGTACAAACATATTAGAAAGATTCTGATTCTGATTCTTCAATGCCGGTAAAACATTCTATCATATCATATCAAGACTAATAGAGAACTACCAAAGGTACCTCATACTTCATATGTATGAAGCACGGTCACCCCCCCTGATACGTGCCCATTAATATCAGGGGGGGTGACCGTGCTTCAAAACTGTTACAAATGGAGGCAAGGTGGATAGTGTATCTTGATGTTATTCACCCAAAGGGTTTAAATTAGGGATGTGCACTTGAAATTTTTCGGGTTTTGTGTTTTGGTTTTGGGTTCGGTTCCGCGGCCGTGTTTTGGGTTCGACCGCGTTTTGGCAAAACCTCACCGAATTTTTTTTGTCGGATTCGGGTGTGTTTTGGATTCGGGTGTTTTTTTAAAAAAACCCTAAAAAACAGCTTAAATCATAGAATTTGGGGGTCATTTTGATCCCAAAGTATTATTAACCTCAAAAACCATAATTTCCACTCATTTTCAGTCTATTCTGAATACCTCACACCTCACAATATTATTTTTAGTCCTAAAATTTGCACCGAGGTCGCTGGATGACTAAGCTAAGCGACCCTAGTGGCCGACACAAACACCTGGCCCATCTAGGAGTGGCACTGCAGTGTCACGCAGGATGGCCCTTCCAAAAAACACTCCCCAAACAGCACATGACGCAAAGAAGAAAAAAAGAGGCGCAATGAGGTAGCTGTGTGAGTAAGCTAAGCGACCCTAGTGGCCGACACAAACACCTGGCCCATCTAGGAGTGGCACTGCAGTGTCACGCAGGATGGCCCTTCCAAAAAACACTCCCCAAACAGCACATGACGCAAAGAAGAAAAAAAGAGGCGCAATGAGGTAGCTTTGTGAGTAAGATAAGCGACCCTAGTGGCCGACACAAACACCTGGCCCATCTAGGAGTGGCACTGCAGTGTCACGCAGGATGGCCCTTCCAAAAAACACTCCTCAAACAGCACATGACGCAAAGAAGAAAAAAAGAGGCGCAATGAGGTAGCTGTGTGAGTAAGCTAAGCGACCCTAGTGGCCGACACAAACACCTGGCCCATCTAGGAGTGGCACTGCAGTGTCACGCAGGATGGCCCTCCCAAAAAACACTCCCCAAACAGCACATGACGCAAAGAAGAAAAAAAGAGACGCAATGAGGTAGCTGTGTGAGTAAGCTAAGCGACCCTAGTGGCCGACACAAACACCTGGCCCATCTAGGAGTGGCACTGCAGTGTCACGCAGGATGGCCCTTCCAAAAAACACTCCCCAAACAGCACATGACGCAAATAAAAATGAAAGAAAAAAGAGGTGCAAGATGGAATTGTCCTTGGGCCCTCCCACCCACCCTTATGTTGTATAAACAGGACATGCACACTTTAACCAACCCATCATTTCAGTGACAGGGTCTGCCACACGACTGTGACTGAAATGACGGGTTGGTTTGGACCCCCACCGAAAAAGAAGCAATTAATCTCTCCTTGCACAAACTGGCTCTACAGAGGCAAGATGTCCACCTCATCATCATCCTCCGATATATCACCGTGTACATCCCGCTCCTCACAGATTATCAATTCGTCCCCACTGGAATCCACCATCTCAGCTCCCTGTGTACTTTGTGGAGGCAATTGCTGCTGGTCAATGTCTCCACGGAGGAATTGATTATAATTCATTTTAATGAACATCATCTTCTCCACATTTTCTGGAAGTAACCTCGTACGCAGATTGCTGACAAGGTGAGCGGCGGCACTAAACACTCTTTCGGAGTACACACTTGTGGGAGGGCAACTTAGGTAGAATAAAGCCAGTTTGTGCAAGGGCCTCCAAATTGCCTCTTTTTCCTGCCAGTATAAGTACGGACTGTCTGACGTGCCTACTTGGATGCGGTCACTCATATAATCCTCCACCATTCTTTCAATGGTGAGAGAATCATATGCAGTGACAGTAGACGACATGTCCGTAATCTTTGTCAGGTCCTTCAGTCCGGACCAGATGTCAGCATCAGCAGTCGCTCCAGACTGCCCTGCATCACCGCCAGCGGGTGGGCTCAGAATTCTGATCCTTTTCCTCGCACCCCCAGTTGCGGGAGAATGTGAAGGAGGAGATGTTGACAGGTCGCGTTCCGCTTGACTTGACAATTTTGTCACCAGCAGGTCTTTGAACCCCAGCAGACTTGTGTCTGCCGGAAAGAGAGATCCAAGGTAGGTTTTAAATCTAGGATCGAGCACGGTGGCCAAAATGTAGTGCTCTGATTTCAACAGATTGACCACCCGTGAATCCTTGTTAAGCGAATTAAGGGCTCCATCCACAAGTCCCACATGCCTAGCGGAATCGCTCCCTTTTAGCTCCTCCTTCAATGCCTCCAGCTTCTTCTGCAAAAGCCTGATGAGGGGAATGACCTGACTCAGGCTGGCAGTGTCTGAACTGACTTCACGTGTGGCAAGTTCAAAAGGTTGCAGAACCTTGCACAACGTTGAAATCATTCTCCACTGCGCTTGAGACAGGTACATTCCACCTCCTATATCGTGCTCAATTGTATAGGCTTGAATGGCCTTTTGCTGCTCCTCCAACCTCTGAAGCATATAGAGGGTTGAATTCCACCTCGTTACCACTTCTTGCTTCAGATGATGGCAGGGCAGGTTCAGGCGTTTTTGGTGGTGCTCCAGTCTTCTGTACGTGGTGCCTGTACGCCGAAAGTGTCCCGCAATTCTTCTGGCCACCGACAGCATCTCTTGCACGCCCCTGTCGTTTTTTAAAAAATTCTGCACCACCAAATTCAAGGTATGTGCAAAACATGGGACGTGCTGGAATTTGCCCATATTTAATGCACACACAATATTGCTGGCGTTGTCCGATGCCACAAATCCACAGGAGAGTCCAATTGGGGTAAGCCATTCCGCGATGATCTTCCTCAGTTGCCGTAAGAGGTTTTCAGCTGTGTGCGTATTCTGGAAACCGGTGATACAAAGCGTAGCCTGCCTAGGAAAGAGTTGGCGTTTGCGAGATGCTGCTACTGGTGCCGCCGCTGCTGTTCTTGCGGCGGGAGTCCATACATCTACCCAGTGGGCTGTCACAGTCATATAGTCCTGACCCTGCCCTGCTCCACTTGTCCACATGTCCGTGGTTAAGTGGACATTGGGTACAACTGCATTTTTTAGGACACTGGTGAGTCTTTTTCTGACGTCCGTGTACATTCTCGGTATCGCCTGCCTAGAGAAGTGGAACCTAGATGGTATTTGGTAACGGGGGCACACTGCCTCAATAAATTGTCTAGTTCCCTGTGAACTAACGGCGGATACCGGACGCACGTCTAACACCAACATAGTTGTCAAGGCCTCAGTTATCCGCTTTGCAACAGGATGACTGCTGTGATATTTCATCTTCCTCGCAAAGGACTGTTGGACAGTCAATTGCTTGGTGGAAGTAGTAAAAGTGGGCTTACAACTTCCCCTCTGGGATGACCATCGACTCCCAGCAGCAACAACAGCAGCGCCAGCAGCAGTAGGCGTTACACGCAAGGATGCATCGGAGGAATCCCAGGCAGGAGAGGACTCGTCAGAATTGCCAGTGACATGGCCTGCAGGACTATTGGCATTCCTGGGTAAGGAGGAAATTGACACTGAGGGAGTTGGTGGGGTGGTTTGCGTGAGCTTGGTTACAAGAGGAAGGGATTTACTGGTCAGTGGACTGCTTCCGCTGTCACCCAAAGTTTTTGAACTTGTCACTGACTTATTATGAATGCGCTGCAGGTGACGTATAAGGGAGGATGTTCCGAGGTGGTTAACGTCCTTACCCCTACTTATTACAGCTTGACAAAGGCAACACACGGCTTGACACCTGTTGTCCGCATTTCTGTTAAAATACTTCCACACCGAAGAGCTGATTTTTTTGGTATTTTCACCAGGCATGTCAATGGCCATATTCCTCCCATGGACAACAGGTGTCTCCCCGGGTGCCTGACTTAAACAAACCACCTCACCATCAGAATCCTCCTGGTCAATTTCCTCCCCAGCGCCAACAACACCCATATCCTCCTCATCCTGGTGTACTTCAACACTGACATCTTCAATCTGACTATCAGGAACTGGACTGCGGGTGCTCCTTCCAGCACTTGCAGGGGGCGTGCAAATGGTGGAAGGCGCATGCTCTTCACGTCCAGTGTTGGGAAGGTCAGGCATCGCAACCGACACAATTGGACTCTCCTTGTGGATTTGGGATTTCGAAGAACGCACAGTTCTTTGCGGTGCTTTTGCCAGCTTGAGTCTTTTCATTTTTCTAGCGAGAGGCTGAGTGCTTCCATCCTCATGTGAAGCTGAACCACTAGCCATGAACATAGGCCAGGGCCTCAGCCGTTCCTTGCCACTCCGTGTGGTAAATGGCATATTGGCAAGTTTACGCTTCTCCTCCGACAATTTTATTTTAGGTTTTGGAGTCCTTTTTTTACTGATATTTGGTGTTTTGGATTTTACATGCTCTGTACTATGACATTAGGCATCGGCCTTGGCAGACGACGTTGCTGGCATTTCATCGTCTCGGCCATGACTAGTGGCAGCAGCTTCAGCACGAGGTGGAAGTGGATCTTGATCTTTCCCTAATTTTGGAACCTCAACATTTTTGTTCTCCATATTTTAATAGGGACAACTAAAAGGCACCTCAGGTAAACAATGGAGATGGATGGATACTAGTATACTTATGGATGGACTGCCGAGTGCCGACACAGAGGTAGCTACAGCCGTGGACTACCGTACTGTGTCTGCTGCTAATATAGACTGGATGATAATGAGATGAAATCAATATATATGTATATATAATATCACTAGTACTGCAGCCGGACAGGTATATATTATATATTTATTATGTAATGACTGATGACGGACCTGCTGGACACTGTCAGCTCAGCAGCACCGCAGACTGCTACAGTAAGCTACTATAGTAGTATGTATAAAGAAGAAAGAAAAAAACAACAACCACGGGTAGGTGGTATACAATTATGGATGGACTGCCGAGTGCCGACACAGAGGTAGCTACAGCCGTGGACTAACGTACTGTGTCTGCTGCTAATATAGACTGGATGATAATGAGATGAAATCAATATATATGTATATATAATATCACTAGTACTGCAGCCGGACAGGTATATATTATATATTTATTATGTAATGACTGATGACGGACCTGCTGGACACTGTCAGCTCAGCAGCACCGCAGACTGCTACAGTAAGCTACTATAGTAGTATGTATAAAGAAGAAAGAAAAAAACAACAACCACGGGTAGGTGGTATACAATTATGGATGGACTGCCGAGTGCCGACACAGAGGTAGCTACAGCCGTGGACTAACGTACTGTGTCTGCTGCTAATATAGACTGGATGATAATGAGATGAAATCAATATATATGTATATATAATATCACTAGTACTGCAGCCGGACAGGTATATATTATATATTTATTATGTAATGACTGATGACGGACCTGCTGGACACTGTCAGCTCAGCAGCACCGCAGACTGCTACAGTAAGCTACTATAGTAGTATGTATAAAGAAGAAAGAAAAAAACAACAACCACGGGTAGGTGGTATACAATTATGGATGGACTGCCGAGTGCCGACACAGAGGTAGCTACAGCCGTGGACTAACGTACTGTGTCTGCTGCTAATATAGACTGGATGATAATGAGATGAAATCAATATATATGTATATATAATATCACTAGTACTGCAGCCGGACAGGTATATATTATATATTTATTATGTAATGACTGATGACGGACCTGCTGGACACTGTCAGCTCAGCAGCACCGCAGACTGCTACAGTAAGCTACTATAGTAGTATGTATAAAGAAGAAAGAAAAAAACAACAACTACGGGTAGGTGGTATACAATTATGGATGGACTGCCGAGTGCCGACACAGAGGTAGCTACAGCCGTGGACTAACGTACTGTGTCTGCTGCTAATATAGACTGGATGATAATGAGATGAAATCAATATATATGTATATATAATATCACTAGTACTGCAGCCGGACAGGTATATATTATATATTTATTATGTAATGACTGATGACGGACCTGCTGGACACTGTCAGCTCAGCAGCACCGCAGACTGCTACAGTAAGCTACTATAGTAGTATGTATAAAGAAGAAAGAAAAAAATAAAAAAAACACGGGTAGGTGCTAGGTGGTATACAATATTATATATATATTATATACAATTATATATATATATATAATATATATTAAACTCACAAACTGGTGGTGATTTATTAAACTGGTGGTCAGGTCACTGGTCACACTATCAGCAACTTGCAAGTAGTACTCCTGAGTCCTAAGCAGACAATCACAATATATATTATACTGGTGGTCAGTGTGGTCACAAACAATGGCAGTGTGGCTGGCACTCTGGCAGTAAAAGTGTGCACTGTACGTTATATGTACTCCTGAGTCCTGAGTCCTGCTCTCAGACTCTAACTGCTCCCCACTGTCAGTGTCTCCCCCACAAGTCAGATAATACAGTCACACTATCTCTCTCTATCACTTCAGCAAGTACTAGTAGTAGTAGTACTCCTCCTAATGCTCCCCAAATTACTACTGTGTCTCTCTCTGTCTCACTCTCTTCTCGAATCTCTATAAACGGAGAGGACGCCAGACACGTCCTCTCCCTATGAATCTCAATGCACGTGTGAAAAATGGCGGCGACGCGCGGCTCCTTATATAGAATCCGAGTCTCGCGATAGAATCCGAGCCTCGCGAGAATCCGACAGCGTGATGATGACGTTCGGGCGCGCTCGGGTTAACCGAGCAAGGCGGGAAGATCCGAGTCGCTCGGACCCGTGTAAAAAAACATGAAGTTCGGGCGGGTTCGGATTCCGAGGAACCGAACCCGCTCATCTCTAATTCTAAGTAGTGTCATGTAGCTTGTATTTATTTGTATGCGATCCGGTTTCCATGGTGATGGGTCTTTTCTTTCAGTGCGCTGACGGCACTATCACATCATTTCCGTTCGACTGACCGGATGTTCGGGTCCGGACTGTTTCTCAACATACACGTGGGGGTTCTATAAAGGTAGGATTATTTTAAATGTATTCTAATAAAGCCTGACGACAGTGGAGTGCCACTGAAACGTTGCTCTGCTCAAATCGCTGATGTGTCTGTGATCATTGCAATTTGCCGTGAGTGCCACGTCTTTTTCTCGTATATATATATATATATATATATATATATATATATAATAGTCATACAAGTGTTTAAGTTCTATTTCTAAGACTTTTTAAAGTGCATTTGGCTGGAGTGTAATCCCTACAACCAGTCTAACTCCTGCTTGTTTGAGACGTCCTCAGTGTTGAAATGGACAGGGGTTTAACCTGCAGCCAACTAGAGTAACGGAATGGTCCCAGTATGAGGAGATGACTGTCCTGTTCATGTGGCTCTGACAATGACTGGGGACGCATTGCATGAGAAATAACTGGAATGACACAGTTTGCATTTCCGGTTACCAAAGGACACATTTATAATTAAGATGGCTACAGCATATTATTGGAGGTACGATGCAGAACCCCCAACTGTGGGTATAAATAGTAGGGAGAGTGTAATGTTTTGCACCTGGACCCAGTAATTAAACATTTATAAAAGCAAATAATGGGGCAGATGTATTAAGCCTGGAGAAGTGATAAAGCAGTGATAAGTGCCAGGTGATAACGCACCAGCCAATCATTACGGGTTTAAAAAAATGACAGTCAGGAGCTGATTGGCTGGTGTGTTATCACCTTCCACTTATCATTGCTTTATCACTTCTCCAGGCTTAATACATCTGCCCCACAGTATGAAATGCAATGGATGGCCTTACCTGCTCTCTGCATCAGCACTGCATTTTGGAGAAAGCAGCTCAAATGATTTGGTAAATTTCACAACCTAAAACAAAACAATTCATGGTTACTTGATGGCATCATCAGTCTGTACGTGTTTTATGTGTTAAAGGGGAGTTGTAGTAAGATAGTTGGCTAGTGGTACTGTAAGTATGGCACCACAACTGTCACCATGAGATCTCACACCACTACTGTGTTTTCAGACTATCACAGGCTCCCCACTTGTTGCCTGTATCCCCCTCTCGCATTATGACTTGGTCCCTGTCACAAGCAGCCCTGACCCGACATTCATAACCACAGAAGGTCACTACACAGGGGCGCTTTAAGAGAGGAGGAGGCCCAAGTGCAGCCTCCTCCATTCGGGTCCCCTCCTCTCTGCCAGCAGCGGTGAGAGTCTGAGCACTAGAGCGCTCAGACTGTACTGCGCATGTGCAGATCTTTGGGAAAATGGCGCGGTGGCCATTTTCCCATTGATTTTTGTACTGCGCATGCGCAGAACTCCGTGAAAATAGCCGCTGCGCCCTTTTCACAGAGTTTTAACACCAACACAGACGTCGGCGCGGGACTTCGGAAAGGTGAGTATTTAGAAAATGGGTGCAGCATGTGCGGTGGGGACCCCCTCTGACTCAGGGGCCGGTGTGTACCGCCCACACTGCACCAATTATCGATACGTCAGTATCACTACCTCCTACAAAATGAGTGCACTCACCTCTTGAAATACTCTGCACTGTGTTGCCTGGGAAGGGAAGGAGGGTACGGAGAAAGCAACTGCACTCCCTGATGAAGAAATGTTAAGAAACGGTGCCTAACAGAGGACTATATTGTATGCCGGGCACTGCGATGCTATGTGTACTCTGTGGTGGTCACTGGGATACTTTGTTTAATGTATGGCGATCACTGAAATGCTCTGTTTACAGTATGGTGATCACTGAGTTCTGGCTGTGTTGTTTTTTCTGTTTCTGTAGTGTATGTGTATGTGGGGCAAAGTTACTACCTACTTTTGATGTATACTCTCCAGGAGAAGCCCGGAAAGGGGACACAGCTGCACACTTTAGGGGGAGGGCCGGCTATTCACGACTTTAGGCCCCACCCCAACATGGGGATATCGCTGCAATTCGTAGGTACGTGATGATGAACAGGGCTAAAATGACATTTCGAATTATCTAGCCCCGCCTTCTCTACCCAAAAAAACGTGAATCTCCCACAACTTCCGGGAGAATAGGCAAGTAGGATGTGAGGGTATTAGTGCATGTGTATGTCGGGGTATTAATGTAATGTCAGGGGTAATTACTGACATCATTTGGATGCAATTAATGTCTTTTTATATGTTAATATTTTAATTTTGAAACATCTGGGACTGGGGCACCTGTTTTCCCATTTTCACTCCCTCTCACATCAACATCTGGCGACACCGGCTGCACTGACCATTCTATTCATCTGATTGGCTATTGATTTTCCATCCCTTGTCAACTTGAAGCAAGGACTAGTTAAAGAGTACTATAAATACAAAAGAAGTGACCAGATGCGAATCAAATGCGCCTTACACGTAATCCTGACATGTGATACCACTTCTTACTGTAGGTGGAGCAGGATTTGTGAATGAGGTACAATATGTTACCTCTCTTGCTCTGGCTGTCCAGATGAGTCTAGTGATAACAAATACATAGGGGGAATTCAATTGTTTGAATAGTCGGTTGGGTGTCTGTTTTTTCCTGTCTACTAGATAGGAAAAAACAGACAACCAACTGACTTTTCAAACAATTGAATACGCCCCATAATGTTATATATAAGTCTGTGCTGCAATATATTGGTTTACTACAACTTGGCAGCTCGTTTTAATCTCAGGGGCAGATGTATTAACCTGGAGAAGGCATAAGGAAGTGATAAACCAGTGATATGTGCAAGGTGATAAAGGCACCAGCCAATCAGATCCTAACTGTTAATTTACATATTGGAGCTGATTGGCTGGTGCCTTTATCACCTTGCACATGTCACTGGTTTATCACTTCCTTATGCCTTCTCCAGGATAATACATCTGCCCCTCAGTGATAAAAGTGGAGAAGTGAGCCAGTGGAGAAGTTGCCCATGACAACCAATCAGCATTGACGTAACATTTATAATTTGCATACTATAAAAGTAAACAGAGCAGCTGCTTGGTTGCCATGGAAAACTTCTCCACTGGCTCACTTCTCCACTTTTATCACAAGCACACATCTGTAAGGGGAATATAAATTTATGTCACTTGTGTCCTTCTACAACCACATCTACAGGGAAGCTTAATTAACTGCTGGTGGTAATGTAGCGAGGCATTATGGGAGATGGTTTTTGAACAGAGAATTGCTGTATTGACCTGACATTGCAGGCTATGGCAGGCACAGCATCTATCGGGTACTATGCAATAATACTGTTGATTTTATAAGGGTAATACCAGAAACCTGGACTACACATTTGATAACAGCACTCCTTGACAGATGTGGAATGCTTTTATAAGCATGAATAATGAATTATATGGAAGACACTTACTGGTGATTCAATGTCCTCCAGAAGAAGCACAGAGCAGCGCTCACACTTCAGCAGCGTCTGAGCCCGATGCATAATTTTCTTGACAACTTTCTCCAGGTCTGTTTGTTCCTCAAACAGGTCATTCACCACCTCCAGCAAAGCCTGCATAACACGACACAGCGTCTCATTGCTGCCGAAGGAACAATATTCCTATCTTAACGTGCCAAGCAAATGAATTACACACTGCACTGCTCTATTTTCCTGACAGTGAATGTCACCATGAATTTGCATTTTCTGATTTAATAAACATAAAAAAATGGGGAACACATCATGGCAGCTCTTTATTGCAGCAGCACCCACATTTTACTTACTGAAATTCCCCCGGGGGTTTGCAGAGGGCCTTATGCCTCAGATCTCAGTCAAAGAATAAACTGCATTCTCAGAGCCCACAAGCTGGGCTCCAGATGACAGGTACTCTTTAGTTACACTATAGCGTAAACGTATAATTGCTTATAGGCTCACCCGGCTCCTGTCATATTCTTTTCTTGAAGCTGCAAAGAGTTGAGCATTCGATATGGCAATACCACAGAATGGAAGGTACATCTGCATAACCTAGCAGAGATAAGTAAAAAAGACAACTTTGAAAATAACGCAAAGATTAATAAATAAGACAACATCGGAAATAACGCAGAGATAATTGAATAAGACAACATTGGAAATAAAGCATAAATAAATAAGACAACATTGGAAATAACGCATAAATAAATAAGACAACCTTGGAAATAACGCAAAAAAAAAATAAGACAACATTGGAAATAACACAAAGTTAAACAAATAAGAAAACACTGGAATTAACGCAAAGATAAATAAATAAGACACCATTGGAATTAATGCAAAGATAAATAAATAATACAACATACTAATTAAGGCAAAGATAAATAAATAAGACAAGATTGGAATTAATGCAAAGATAAATAAATAAGACAAAGTTGCAAATAAAACTAAAGTAGTAGCATGTAAAATGTTAAAAACCTATTACTGATCAGGTTCCAGACTCTGTTCTTGAATTATACATTTGTTACCTTATACTGCACAGGACTATGATGTATTCTCTACAGTGCATTGCCAATATTTATCTGGTACATTATCATGCACGCAATAGCAGTATTTGTATATGTGTTAAGGGGTCCAGCCCATGCACTCACTAATAGTTAGGTAAACAATTGCAGTGGCTGGCCACACACCCTCTGGAGACTGACCACACCCCTAAACGTGGGCCCCTACCACTACATTCCCCAGTGGGCCCTTCATGCCCCAGTCCGACACTGCTTGGGGACATTACGTAGAAGGACGATACTACTACAGGGGGGGGGGGGGGGCATTACATATAAGGACGCTACTACTACTGTGGGTGCATTATGTATAAGGATGCTACTATTACTGGGGGGGGGGCATTATGTATAAGGATGCTACTACTACTGGGGGGGGCATTATGTATAAGGATGCTACTACTACTGGGAGGGATTACGTATAAGAACACTACTACTACAGGTGGGGCATTACGTATAAGGATGCTACCACTACTGTGGGGGCATTACGTATAAGGATGCTACCACTACTGCTGGGGTATTACATATTAGGACGCTACTACTACTGGGGGGGCATTACGTATAAGCGGCACTACTACCGTGGGCATTCTGTGTATAAACGGCACTACTACCATGGGCAGTCTGTGTATAAGCGGCACTACTACCATGGGCATTCTGTGTATAAGCGGCACTACTACCATGGGCATTCTGTGTATAAGCGGCACTACTACTGGGGGGCATTATGTGTATATAAACGGTATACTATGAGCATTATGTATATGGGGTGCTATTACTGTGGGTATTATGTGTATAAGCGGCACTACTACTGGGGGCATTATGTGTATAAGCGGCACTACTACTGTGGGCAGTATACAGTATGCATAAGATAAGTGGAACTACAGTGGGCAATATGTGTATAAGCGGCAGTACTACTGTGGGCAATATACAGCATGTATAAGTGGCACTACTGTGGGCATTATGTGTATAAGCGGCACGACTACTGGGGCATAATGTGTATAAGCGGCACAACTACTGTGGGCAGTATACAGTATGTACAGTTGGCATTATGTGTATAATCAGCAGTACTACTGCGGGCAATATACAGTATGTATAAGTGTCACTACTGCAGGCATTATGTGTATAAGCAGCACTACTACTAGGGGCATTATGAATGAGCAGCACTACTACGTGCGGTGTAATGTGAATAAGATTGTGCTACTGTGTGGTGTAATTTTAAATGAGGGTACTATTGTGTGACCACGCCCCTTCCTTGTGAGACCACACCCTTTTTCCGGCGCGTGCCAAAGCGTGCACTGACCCTTTGTGAAATATGAAAGGGCGCAAATGTATAGTTTGCAGGGGGGTGCTGAACACCCTAGCACCGGCCCTGCCTCTAGTGCTGCCAATGTGAGGCCTCTTCTACAAATTTTTCCAGGGCCCTTTCAGTTACCAATCCACCCCTACCTGACTTTAAAAGTAAGTGCAATGCAATTTGCTAGCGCTACATAAATGTTAATAATTAAATGAATATATAGCTGCTATAGCCAAGACTTATATAACCTCTTGGTGTCACTGTGCCTTCCAAACAGCAGTGGAATTTTAAAACAAATTGTAATACCAAAAGCTATATTATACTTTTTTTTTCCCCTGTGGGTCCAATTTGTTTTATTGTTTTCTTTTGCAATGTTTTTCATCTGCGCTTATGTCTGAGTTGCACCATGCATGCATGCACCACAATGATGTTCGTACAGAGTTGCAGTACAGAGTCAGACACACACATCAAGAAGTGTATTAGAAATGTGTTGGCATTCCTGTGTGGTTACAGGGGGTTGGCTAATCAGACACAGATGTAACATAGTATGGGCGTGTTGCTGATAGTAGTTGCATACAGAGACATTGAATTGTTCTAGCATATGACTGGTGAAAGTTTCAATGGTGCGGGCGACGGTGGCGTCTAAAGACGCCCAAAGCACAATTGGCGCATCTGTAGACAGTGAAAGTGGGCATCTCATTCCTTGCACATTTGGATGCACACTAGGGAACTGCACTGTAGCGTCATTAGCATAAAGTCACAGATGCAACTGCAGCAAAAGATGAAAGGAAGGCTACAACTGCGTCCAACTCAGACCCTATGAGGACAAATCCCTCCCCTTCAAGAGACTACACGCCCAAAACAGACTCCGCCCCCATTAGGGCTACTTCCATAAATTTCCAGGGCTTGTCTTCCATCCCGATCTGCCATTGCCATACAGGCACCCCAATACACAACCTTCCCCCAATGAAATAAAAAACAAACACTACGTCGGCTCCTAACACAGGCACATACAGAAACTACGGAGCTCCAACTCCCCCCCTCCCCCCCCTCCCGCTCAGCACAGCGCGATGTGTGCTGAGCAATGGGGGCAGACCGGGAAGTAGGGGCGCTCATTTCACCCAGCACCGAGTGAAATGAGCGATGTGCTAGATTGTGCCTGCATGCCAGTCTAGCACCATCTATAGCGACGCGCGGGACCGCCCATCGCTATCGCTGTGGGGCATACAACACAGAGAGATCAAAACCTAAATTCTAAGCAATCTAGTCAGATTGCTTAGAATTTAAGCACTGATCTCTCCGTGTGTACCCCCCTTTACAGTTCCTTTCATAAAACCGAGTTTCAGCTCACACAATTTTCTCTACTTCTCAAATATTTATGCTCGGGGAAGTCTGGTTCCAGAAGCCCAGAGTAGTTCTGCTAGTCTGCTAGATAATGTATATTGTTTTTCTAGAAAAATTTTATTTTCTTGCTGCTGCTGATTAATTTTTTCGATTCCCTGGTGGACAATCTGCCAAAAAAAAACCTAAGCACATTGGGAATGTTTTTATCTAAAATATTGCAACCATATAAATATTTACATAACAGCAACTAATAAATACATTAAAATTAGACAAAAAACAGGAAAAAAGGAAAATTATACAATACTTAAACATTCCATAATATTCATCTTCTATTTACAGAAATCAAACCACATCCCTTTTACACATTTCATCATGGTTTTACAACCATAAATGACCTATGGCCCTTGTCTACTAAACGGTTTCTGAGCAAAGGGGCGCTACTGTACGTAAATATAATATCAAATATTTTACATAAAACTAAGTGCACGGAATTAAATAATGGCAAGAAATAGATATGATAACAACTTTAACTACAGGTATTGGGAATTGTGCAAGGGAGGTCAACAGACTATTGGGCCTAATTCAGAGTTGATCGCAGCAGCAAATTTGTTAGCAGTTGGGCAAAACCATGGCCCTCATTCCGACCCGATCGCACGGATGTCGCCGGGCAATTGAGCGTCCAGAGAAAAAAAAAAGACGCAGCACTGGACAGGAGAAGATTGACAGTGGAGAGGCGTTCCGGGGCAGATACTCACCGTTGGAGGCCGTTTTTGAGGACTGGTCGTCCAAACGCAGGCGTGTCCAGGTAAACGGAGGGCGGATGTCTGACGTCAAAGCCTGGTGGAACGTCAGTGGATCCGTCGCACAGGGTAAGTAGATCCAAGCTTACTTTTCAACTGCACAAAACTTTTTTTTAGCAAAGCAGGGCTGCACAAGCGTTCATTGATTGCACCAGCAGCAAAAAGTTGCGATCAACTCGGAATGACCCCCATGGTTTTGCCCAACTGCTAACAAATTTGCTGCTGCGATCAACTCGGAATGACCTCCCATGTGCACTGCAGGGGGGACAGATATAACATGTGCAGAGAGAATTAGATTTGGATGGAGTGTGTTCAAGCTGAAATCTAAATTGCAGTGTAAAAATAAAGCAGCCAGTATTTACCCTGCACAGAAACAATATAACCCACCCAAATCTAACTCTCTCTACACATGTTATATCCGCCCCACCTGCAGTGCACATGTGGGGTCATTCTGAGTTGATCGCTAGCTGCCGATTTTCACTGCGTTGCGATCATTTTAAAAAAGGGCAAAACTACGCATGTGTATGGGGCGCAATGCGCACGCGCGGCGTACGGGTACAAAGAGCATCGTTGTTTTGCACTGCTTCTAGCGACGATTCCATTTGCACAGCCGATCGCAAGGAGATTGACAGGAAGTGGGAGTTTCTGGGTGTCAACTGACTGTTTTCTGGGAGTGTTTGGAAAAACGCAGGCGTGTCCAGAGCGGATTCGGTTTTACTCGGTTTTACTCGGTTCTCAAAACCGAATCTTATTGGCTCACGGATGTCACGTGTTTTGGATAGCCAATAAGATTCGGTTTTGAGAACCGAGTAAAACCGAGTAAAACCGAATCCGCTCATCTCTAGTTTGCTGGGCAGGTATCTGACGTCAATTCCGGGACCTTTGTCGCTGCAATCATCGCACAGAATAAGTAACTACAGGGCGAGTCTTGTTCTGCACAAAATGTGTTTGCACCCGCTCGGCTGCACACGCGTTCACACACTTGCAAAACGTAAATACACTCCCCCGTGGGCGGCGACTATGCGTTTGCACGGCTGCTAAAAGTAGCTAGCGAGTGATCAACTCGGAATGACCCCCATGATTTTGCCCAACTGCTAACAAATTTGCTGCTGCGATCAACTCTGAATTACCCCCATTGTTCCGTGTGCTCTGGGATAAGCTGAATCCTGTGCATGACTCATCTCTCTCCTTTCTCACATAGTTCCGTTGTATCTGTCAGCTTCCACTCGGCCCATTAAGTTTATTTCTCTTTATTATTTATGTCTGTCATATTCATAGTGAGATGTGAGTTCTGAAAACTGTGGCGAAACAATACTGCAAATTTGTAGGCACAGATGTTGTTTACAAGCAAAGGGAACAACTCCCCGAGGCTGATAAAATGAAATGAAAAAAAAAAAAAAAGTGGGCCACAAGATGTTTCCAAGGTCCCTTGTCTCAAGAAATAAATAGCTTCAGAAGTTAGAATATTCTTTTAATTCCACATCCGAGAAGACTCAGCGGCATGGCTGGTTCTCTATGAATTAAGCTGTATGTTCTGTTTATGAGATGGAACAACATGGAGCCAAATAATGAGATGCTGTACAAACAAATGTGTTTAAGGGAAAACACAAACTTTCCCAGACTTTCACGGAATTTGGCAACTCCCTGATACTAAAGGACCTGATTCTGAGTCAGAGACAAGTGGAAATGTGGATGGTTCTCAGGAACTGCGCATGCGCCAAGGGAAGAATTTGCTGGTTGCACACCTGCCGGATCAGGCATACGCACACTCACAGAGGTCGCAAGTATGCATGGACTGGTCCGTCAGCCGAAGGACCAAACTTCCTGTGAAGGTGAATTGGGGATTTCTGATTGCTGTGGGTCATAGTTTCCTACCTGACCCTCTCCATGAGGGAGAAAATGCTCTGTTCCTGGACTTTCCTGGTAATGTAGTATGATTGCCATCACCTGTGGTGAAACACCTTTCTTATCAATTAACTAGCTCACCACAGGTGATGGCAATCATACATTACTAGGAAAGTCCAGGAACAGAGCATTTTCTCCCTCATGGAGAGGGTCAGGTAGGCAAGTATGCCGTGGGTGCATAGGATAACTTCCTTGCTCTACTGTAGCGTGCGGACAGAGATGGGACACCAGTTTCTTTTGCACCTAACATAGGCTGGTGCAGGTCCAGATGTTGACGATGACTGCTGCGTATATAAAAGCAGTGTGCAGGATACACTTCCACATGCAGAATTTTGCAGTACACACGGGCGTATTCTTAGCATAAGGAAGTAAGTAGGCTGCCACAGCCAAACGAAGAAGCAGCCGCAGGTGCATCCAATTTAAAATCAGGTTCTTAATGCAGTTCTCAGGCAAAATACTTATTGCTTGTAGACATTTTGCAGGTGATAGCCATGTGTCCACTAACTAGTAATGTCTCCACTATATGAAAGTGGCAAAAGTATGAAGTGTCAACAGTTAGCATCTCAAGACACAGTTAACTTGGAAGGAACTCGATCCCTAACCCAATGACCCCTGTGTACGGGAATGAGTATAATATACCGGCTGACAGGATGGCAGCTGTCAGTATACCGATAGCAGCATCCAGTCTGCTGGTATACCGGCAGTGCGGCATCGAGTCAAGACGCGGCCTCGCTATGCTCGCCCCACGCTTCGGGATCCTGGCGGCCGGCATTATAACTATGTGCCTGATTCAGACCTGATCGTTGCTGTGCGTTTTCACACAGATGCCAATTATCGAAAGACTGCGCATGTGTATGCACCGCAATGCGCACTTGCGTTGCCAAACAACAACAGGCATCGCCGAACAGCGACAGGCTGGTGCGAAAATTTAAATCGCACAGCCATTTGCAAGCTGATTGACAGGAAGAGGCCGTTTGTGGGTGGTAACTGACCTTTTTCAGGGAGCGTTAGGGAAAACGCAGGCGTTACCGAGCGTTTTAAGGGAGGTCATGTGACGTCAGCTCCAGCACTAATCAGCCTGTTCTTATCGCACTGTAGGAGTAAAGGTCCATACACACGGAGCGATATAGCTGAGCGATTTTGACTATAATCAAAATCGCTCAGAAAGTTAGTGCATATCGCTCTGTGCGTACACAGCCAGGCTTGACCTGGCCCACAGGGGTACAGGGGAAACCAGCGGTGGGCCCCACTGCCTGGGGCCCCACTCCCTGCTCTAAGGATCAGGTTCCAGACTGTGCACTTGAATTATACATTATACATATGTTACCTTATACTGGACTATGGTGTACTTCCTTCAGTGCATTGCTGTTATTAATCTGGTACATTATAATGCATACAGCAGCTGAATTTACTATATATATTTATGAAGGGGCAAAGACTTTGCACTCTCTAATGGTTAGTCAAACCAATGAGGTGGCAAGCCACACCCCTCTGCAGACTGGCCACACCCCTAAACATGGGCCCCTACCACTGCATTCCTCCAGTGGGCCCTACATGTCCGACACTGTACACAGCCAGCGATAGCGATGCGCGTCCCCTCCAGGTCGCTTTCGCTGCTAAAGAAAGACTGTGCAGGCAAGTCAATTTTGGCTAGGTCTCTGAAAAGAAAAAGCATTTCCTTGCTTAAATGAGTTAGCCAAAATCGTCCATAGCCAAAATCGCTTGCACACTGAGTCAAAATCGCTGGAGGAGTTAGTCAAAATCTCCTACTGCTAGTTCAAGGGAAAACGGTCAGTCAAAATCTCTCATAGTTAAAATCACTCCGTGTGTATGGACCTTCAGGCCTGGGCTGCGCACAGACTGCACACTGTGGAAAAATCGTTCGATGATGAGTGAGGTACGAATGGATTTGCAGCTGTCCACAGACTGAGGGACATTTTTCGCGCGGCGTACACATGCGATCGCACACTCTCACGGGCGAATATACTCTCCCCTTGGCGGCGACTATCTGAACACAGGACAGCAAAATTTGAAGCCCACCGATCAGGTATTTAAATCTTCCGATACTGCCAAAGATCACCCAACACAGTCTATAACAATTAGCTAAAACTGAGGTCCCTATCTACTAAACATTTTCTGGGGAAACAGAGCGATACATACATGTAATATCAAGGCGGAGATTTAGCAAAGCTTGGAGAGAGATTCAAACACAGAATGTAAAAGGACAGGTGGAAGCTGATTGGTTAGTACTTTATCTCTTTCCATTATATACATAGACTCTTTGCTATATCCCGCCATGTATGGCACAGTTTTGCATGCTATAGTCTCAGAGATTTATCCATGCCTTGTGATGTTACTTTATACATATTCTATTATGGCAAACAAAATTTTTTAAAATCCATCCACTCGCTACTCGTGAAAAACAGCTTAGCCGTGTTTTGCATGTTGTGCCAAATTTAGCAAAGTAGCAAAGATGTAAGTGGACACATCTGTACCTCTCCAAGCTCTGCCAAGTCTCCCCCCCCCCCAAGTGTTTTACACTTAAATAACTGCAAGACATAAAATAATAAAATAATTGAAATGAAAAAAATATACATATGCATGTATATATTCCTCTGATGAAACCGCCGTTGCACAGGTGACGCGTAAGAGGTCTGAAACCCGCATTACTTGACACCTCGTCTCACCGGTACGCTTCCTAGTCGAGCCAGCATACCATCAGCTCACATCACGCTGCCAATTGAGCTAAGACTGCAACAATACGGTGACTAGGAATATTTGTATCCGGTAAGAGAGACCCTCCATACATCTATCACTACGGCATTGGTTGTCGTTAGTGCCACTCGGGGCACAGGTGGAGCATAGCGCCGTAACGACAGCAGCATCCCGTCGCCTTCCCTCTGCCCCCTCCTATACAGCACCATTACGTTGAATTAATGGAGGAATTCATCACATTGGTTGCTACACCGACAATCACCTCACGTTGTGCTGTTTTCAAATATTCCACACTACACAAAAGGAATTACAAGGAGGTGAGCTCATACGGGTCTACTTTATGTCTGGATAAGACTTTGATATTACATCTGTAAAACGTGCCACCAATACCTTCTATCAAAAAAGGACGGTAATAAGGAATACATTATTTCTCATAAAGCACTTTAAAACGATATTTCCAGAGACGATTGTGTCAGATACAGATGGGTCCACGTTTATCTTGACCTTTAACAGGATTAACTGAGACTGGCCAATCGGACTTAATCCCCTGCTGTAATGACTTAATCCCCTGCTGTAATGACTTAATCCCCTGCTGTATTGTTCTCTGTATTGCTATTGCAGCTGAGAACAATAGATGATGGGTTTATGCTAATAAATCATGTTGTGCCTAGGCGCAGAAAACTAGTCAAGATAACCGTGGACCCATCTGTATATTTAACACAGCTATTTCTTATTATTGTTTGTGAGTTACATGTCAACCAATGTGCTATATGTTGCTACATTGTTTTAATTGTTATATCTTTAAGGTATAACTAATACATTTATTCTTAAATTACTTATTGCAAGCGCTCCATTGATATACTTATGTATCTCTCTATATATATGTATCTCTCTCTCTCTCTCTCTCTCTCTCTCTCTATATATATATATATATATATATATATATATATAGTGATGTTTTCCCTACAAATTTCCTTAATATGATTTTTATTATTACCCCATCAACCAAGAAACTATTATACTCAAATGCCACTATATTTTTGTTTATACAAGTTTTCTTTGGATGACTTATACATGCACTATCCTAATCGAAAAAAATCTTCGCATTTGTGAGGTGGATAATGTATTTGGGTCTTTGCTTAATTACAGCATCAACTTTTTTATTTTTCTTTAGAAAACTTTTTTAAATTATTTTTTCAAAACTTTAGATGTCTATCTTTAGCATATCACTCATTACAATCCATTTAAAAGAGTTTAGCATAGTGTTCTCATAGAAGAAATGCTGATCCTCTATGTTATACTAATGGCTCCCATCATTCATATTATTTAGAATGAATGCTATGCTGCTGTGGATCAAGCAATGCCAGAAGGCATTGTGTATTTTCATGTTGTTTTTGGACTTTCTAAAATAGTTTAATACCTTCCTGCATTCTAATTAGTCAAAAATGATGACATTTTATTATAATTTCCATCATTGGATATAATCATATACTGTAAGTGCCATATATTTTAGTTGCCAACTTTTTCTAGTTGCATTGATTTGTTTTTAGTAATGTTGAATTAATCATGACTGTTTTGGGTTATGATCTTCCTCAGTGGCTCAGGGGGACTGGGGATGAGTTTATGAAACCAAGGAGGCAATGGCCCTAAAAATTTTAGGAACCCCTATATAGACGGAAAGGGGAATGATGAAGCAAGAAGATCTATTTACGAAAGAGAGAAAGCCAATCTCTCAGCTGAAAACAGGTGGTTCGCCCTATCCATCAACAGATTACGGCGAAGAGTTTTGTCTTGTTTCTACCAGCAGAAGCATAGGGAAGTGCACTGCAGAACATGTACTGCTGCAACGCATATACCGCTGTAGGACATGTACAGCTGCAATGCTTTTATAGCTATAGCCATCTCAGGAGGATACAAAGGAGACTTAAGCGTCAAATGAAATCTGAATGCTGTGCAGTCATGATGTGCACCTGTGCTCATCACTCAAAATTACGGTAACCTAACAGTAATGAATCAGTAATGCAGGAGATTTGTCCCAAAAACAGTCGGAATGCAAGTGGGCAGTGTTATGATGCAAGTCTGGTTTGGACGTGTTGAGGATTAGGTGAATTGGGACATCCAAGTGGAGCTATTGGAAAGGCAGTTTGACACAAAGTAGATTAAAAAAGGAAGAGAAAGTAGACAAAAAAAGGTGAATTTGAGTGTTGTCTGCATAGGGGTGTATTCAATCGATGTTGGATCCTTTCCGACGGAAAGGATCCGACATTTGAGTAATAAATTACCAGCCGAATCCGACAGGTTTTGGCCATTCACGACAATGCCAATCCGACTTTTTTTAGAAGTCAGATTGACATTGTCGAAAACGGGGCTAAAACGTGTCGGATTTGATATCAGCCGCGATTCAAACAAAACGCGCGAAGCCAAGGCTATTCCGCCAATCCACGTGTTTTCCGACAAGTCGGAATTGCAGACATGAAAGGAAAAACGGCAGGAGAATTGAATAGGTCGAATCATGATTCGACCAGAAAAAGTCGGAACTGACTAGAATTGAATACAGCCCATAAAGGTGGCAGTAGAGGCAGAAGGAGCCTATTAGTTCACAGAGAGAAGAGTGTATTGAGTGTAAAGATCACCTCTAATAATTGCTTAATGACACTTTCTAATGCAGTCTTTTTGCATACACCTGGCCACCACTAACACCACATCATATCAGTGTTAATTTTGACAAGGATTTTCATTTTAGTCCTAGTCGCTTACTTAACATTGTAGTTGGTTTATAGTCACATTTTAGTCATCTTCTTTTGCTTCATTTTAGTAAAGATTTAGTCAGTGGATCTCAGTTTTCATTCTAGTCTAATTTTAGTCAGTGTTTTAGTCATAACATTTGCAAACAGTTTAATGATACTTTAATGTATTTTGCTGAAGAACATTTCTCTAAAATTCCCTTGAGAAGTTTGCATACCTTTAACCATGTGATAAATAATCTAGGCTCAGTAGAGAATGTATTACTTACTGAGTCTGATTTACTGTAGTACTCCAATATATCATTAGTAATCTAGGCTCAGTAGGCTGAGAATGTGTTACATACTGATTCTGACTTACCATAGTGCTCCCATATATTATTAGTAATCTAGGCTCAGTAGGTGGGGACGTGTTACATACTGATTCTCACTTACTGTAGTGATCCCATATATAATTAGTAATCTAGGCTCAGTAGGCTGACAATGTGTTACATACTGAGTCTGACTTACTGTAGTGCTCCCATATATCATATACAAATTAATGCCTTAAGTTTGTTAGAACAAACAAGTGCAATACACAATCCTATTTCCTTCACAGCAGGTCATATTTATTTTATGCAAATATCTAGAACATATAATTTAATTTAAAACACTACTTCCAGTGTTAATTCCAGTGTCCTTTGTCAAGGATTTATCATTTTAGTTTTAGTCTTAGTTACTTTTTTTTGCTTTGTTTTAGTTAAGATTTAGTCAGGGATCTCAGTTTTCATTTTAGTCTAATTCTAGTCCTGAAAAAAACTATAGCCGACGAATACTTTTAGCGAAAATGAAGAATGCATTGTATGGCTGATGTTGTGAACTTGCAGCTGACATTGGCAGAGCTGCTGAGAGAGGCCACGGGCATAAGTAGTGATGCTGGTGTTGCCAAATCTGCGAATGCGTGGCCACTCCCCCTGTAGCTGGGGTTACAGGTACAGCATCATAATTTAGTGGTTCTGCAAACACGACATGATGGCAATTGTAGTTTACCAAGGTTTGTCTAGACTGTATTGCATGTGACTTACTTAGATGCATAGATTTAGCAGCTGTATGTCACTGGAAGGTCATTTTATTACCAACTGTGGGGTGTATGTGAGATGCAGGATTTGTGCTCATATTTTTAAAGCTGCAATCATTTTAGACAAAAACAGCTTGCTTTTAAATAATTGACACTTACTGGTGTTCTCACTGGAATCTCGCCAGAGCCTGTACCTCGCAGGCTACAGTGTAAGTCCCTCTGACGCATTAGTGCAAAAGTCTAATTTGGGTGCACATGTATCCCTGGGAAATCATGTGCACTGCAGGGGGGGCAGATGTAACATGTGCAGAGAGAGTTAGATTTGGGTGGGTTATATTGTTTCTGTGCAGGGTCAATACTGGCTGCTTTATTTTTACACTGCAATTTAGATTTCAGTTTGAACACACGACACCCAAATCTATCTCTGTGATCAGATCTGAATTAGGCCCAATATATAAGTAGCTGTAAGAAAGACTGATTTGTATGTATTTAGCGGCTTTGTTTGTGCAGCCTAAGAGCTTGGAGAATGATAAGAGCAGATTACAGAGAATCACCCTGTAATGTAATCACACTGATGACTCGTACTCATATAGATGGTAAAAATGAAAGGCGATTTCAGAGCTTGCTCACCTGAGGAAATGCTGCGAGATGATTTATTGTGAAGCCACAAGCCAAAGTGCTATGACCAGAGGCAGAACTCTGGGAGGCAACGGAGTCATCTGCCGCCGGGCTCCTGCTCTGAAGGGGGGCACCTCTCCTCCCATTCTGTGACACCATTGAATTAAGTTAATTGATACCTGTCGCTGTCTTTTCAGTGGCCAACTTCTTCACTGGTCCCTGCACCTTACAAATCACACCCTTTTCATTATACTGTAGGTACACATTTTACAAGGGTCACACCCAAGATTAGAAACCACGACCTATTACACTGGAAGCAGACACCTTACTAGTGGAGCTATTTGCTCCTGTATAGGAAATATGAGAAATTTAACTATATGTAGATATTTCTCTGACAATTACACGTAACTTCATATAGTTAGAATTCTCATGCTTCCTCTACAGGAGCAAATAGCTCCATCAGTAAAGTGTCTGCTGTCAGTGTAACAGGTCATGAGTTCTAATCCTGGGAATGACTGCTAAGAATTGTGTGATTTAAAATAAAAGATAATTAAATGTATAAATACAGTATATACATTTTTTTCAGAACACTCCACACACACATGCACGCACGCACACACACACACACTGTACATACATTTATTTATCTTAATATAGGAAATAGGGGGGGCACCAATATTTATCTTGCCTCCGGGCAACTGGGACGAACTTCCGCCACTGGCTATGACAGTGGGCATAATTCAGACCTGATCGAAGATGTGCTAAATTTAGACATGCGGGGCATGCGGGGGGACGCCCAGCACAGGGCTAGTCTGCCCCGCATGTCAGGCCGGACCCCCCCCCCCTGCACAAGTACAAAAGCATTGCACAGTGGCGATGCTTTTGTACTGTAGGAGTAGCTCGCTGGCAGGAGCTACTCGTCGCTGTGAGGGTTGCAGCAGCTGCGTGTGACGTCACGCAGCCGCTGCGGCCTGCATCCACAACGGTCCGGGCACCCCTGCGTTGCCCAGACCGCGACCCCTAAACGGCGGCCAAGCGCTGCCGGCCCGCCCAACGACCACCTTTGCCTGTCAATCAGGCAGAGGAGATCGCTGGGCTGAGATAGCCGTCGGCTGTCTGGCATGCGCCGGTGCACTGCGGCGCCGGCGCATGCGCAGTTCAGACCTGATCAGCTGCTGTGCGAAAAATGCACAGCAGAGATCAGGTCTGAATTAGGCCCAGTAGTAGGTTCCATGTCTCACACAAATCGCTATTCTTTTCTTGCTTCCTACTTCAAGGACAAGATTGATAAGATCAGAGATGAAATGGTATTGCTCTTCCTCAGCCAGTGACCTGCTCAATTCTCTACCTGAACCCTCTAGCACTCTCTCCTCATTTGATCACACAAATTAAGATGAAGATGGCAACACTCCTCTCATCCTGCTACTCTACCACTCTCCTCTTGAGCCTATACCCTCACAAGTAAGTAAATCTCTGTTTCCTTTGCTCATCCCAACTTTAACTAATATCTGTAATCTCTCTCTCTCTCTCTCTCTCTCTCTCTCCTGGTATCTTTCCTTCACTGTTCAAGCGTGCAGTGATTACTCCAATTCTGAAAGAAAAAAAAATCTGACCCTAACTCTCTCTCAAGCTACCATCCCATCTCTCAGCTCTCATGTCTCTCCAAGCTACGTGAGAGACTTGCCTACACTCCCCTTACACACTTTCTTAGATCACACAATTCACTTGACCCACTTCAGTCAGGCTTTCATTCCCAACACTCCACTGAGACAGCATTGACTAAAGTAGTGAATGATCTAGTTACTCCAAAGTCCAAAGGCCATTACTCACTTCTTATTCTTCTAGATCTCTCTGCTGCTTTTTTTACACTGTTGACCATTCTCTTCTCATACAAACACTACAATCCCTAGGTCTTCAAGACACAGTCCTCTCTTGGTTCCAATCCTACCTATCTAATTGCTCCTTCAGTGTTCGCTTCTCTGATTCCACCTCCTCTTCGCTACCCCTTTCAGCTGGAGTACCACAAGGCTCGGTCTTAGGTCCTCTGCTTTTCTCTATCTATACCTCATCTCTTGGTAAACTAATCAGCTCTTTTGGATTTCAGTATCATCTGTACGCAAATGATACTCAAATCTACCTATCCTCCCCAGATTTGTCACCACCTGTATTGGTCAGGGTCACTGAATGCCTTTCTGCTGTTTCATCTTGGATGTCATCTCGCCACCTCAAACTTAATATTTCCAAAACAGAGTTACTTATATTTCCACCATCCAATAGTAGTTTCCAACCTGATATCTCTATCACTGATTGACTCTGAACTGTCCTTTGTTCCCCACATTCAATCTGTTTCAAAATCATGTTACATGCATCCAAAAAACATATCTAAAATACGACCATACCTTACACAAGACACTGCAAAAACTGTAATCCATGCTCTCATTATCTCCCGCATTATTACCAAAAAGAGACTCTCACAACTACAATCCATTTTGAATGCAGCTGCAAGGCTAATCTTCCTTGCTAGACGTTCATCGTCTGCAGATACGCTCTGTCAGTCCCTCCATTGGTTACCTGTATTCTACCGTATTCAATTTAACATACTTTTACTCACACATAAGGCCATTAACTATACTACACCAATGTACATCTCTTTGCTCATCTCAAAATATCTCCCAACCCGACCTCTCCGCTCTTCACAAGATCTACGTCTCTCATCAACACTCATTACTCGCTCTCATGCACAATTGCAGGACTTTTTTCGGGCTGCACCCACTCTGTGGAATGCCCTACCACGCACAATAAGACTTCCCCCTAGTCTCCGAACCTTCAAACGTTCCCTGAAAACT
Organism: Pseudophryne corroboree; assembly: GCF_028390025.1. NCBI lineage: Eukaryota > Metazoa > Chordata > Amphibia > Anura > Myobatrachidae > Pseudophryne > Pseudophryne corroboree. The sequence continues at coordinate 83,703,285 of NC_086450.1, read as the reverse complement.
CACCTCTTCAGGCTAGCTTATCACATTCCAGAACCGCTCACTCAACCTTCATAAGCTTTCCTATCCGATTATTTTCCCACTGTACAGTCCGCACATATCCTCCACATATTTTTTCTTTCTTCACTTTCCCTTTTTTCTGACCATGGTTCATCATTGCTGTGATGTGATATCATGCAACCCACCTAGAACCTTGCAATTCGGTGGACAAATATGCAATAGTGCCTTTTCTTGTGTATCAATGCCTATTTCCCTATAGATTGTAAGCTTGCGAGCAGGGCCTTCCTACCTCTATGACTGTTTGTTTATTACACAGTTTTGTTTTATCATTGTGTCCAATTGTAAAGCACAACGGAATTTACTGCGCTATAAAATAAACTGTTAATAATAATAAAAGTAATAATGAGAAGGTCCTGCCAGTTTTACATCTGATTACATTCTCCTCGCTTCTGTTACCTATACATGAAAGCTACATTGCAAATAGATTGTCCACTCCACAAACACTGTACCTACAGTACTGTTATATAGCAACCTCACAGATCTGTACCACCCTTTATATAGCAACCTCACAGATCTGTATGGTACAGACCTGTTCGGTTGCTATATAAAGGTGGAATTCAAATGTTTGAAAAGTCGGTTGGGTGTCTGTTTTTTCCTGTCTATTAGATAGGAAAAAACAGACTCCCAACTGACTTTTCAGACATTTGAATCACCCCCTTTATATAGCAACTGAACAGATCTGTACCATCCTTTATATAGCAACCGCACAGATCTGTCCCCCCCTTTATATAGCAACCTCACGGATCTGTACCACCCGTTATATAACAACATCACAGATCTGTTCCACCCTTTATATAGCAACCGCATAGATCTGTACCACCCGTTATATAGCAAACTCACAGATCTGTACCACCCGTTATATAGCAACCTCACAGATCTGTACCACCCGTTACATAGCAACTTCACAGATCTGTACCACACTTTATATAGCAACCTCATAGATCTGTACCATCCGTTACATAGCAACTTCACATATCTGTACCACCCGTTATATAGCAACTTCACAGATATGTACCTCCCTTTATATAGCAACCTCACAGATCTGTACCACACTTTATATAGCAACTTCACAGATATGTACCTCAGTCCCTTTATATAGCAACCTCACATATCTGTACCACACGTTATATAGCAACTTCACAGATATGTACCTCCCTTTATATAGCAACCTCACAGATCTGTACCACACTTTATATAGCAACTTCACAGATATGTACCTCAGTCCCTTTATATAGCAACCTCACATATCTGTACCACCCGTTATATAGCAACTTCACAGATATGTACCTCCCTTTATATAGCAACCTCACAGATATGTACCACACTTTATATAGCAACTTCACAGATATGTACCTCAGTCCCTTTATATAGCAACCTCACATATCTGTACCACCCGTTATATAGCAACTTCACAGATATGTACCACCCTTTATATAGCAACCTCACAGATCTGTACCACACTTTATATAGCAACCTCACAGATCTGTACCACCCTTTATATAGCGACCTCACAGATCTGTACCATCCTGTATAAGTTTATATAGCAACCGCACATATCTGCACCACCTACAGCAACCTCACAATTCTGTACCACCCTTTATAGAGTGACTTCACAGATCTGTACCTCCCTTTATATAACAACGTCACAGATCTGTACCACCCTTTATATGTAGTCGGACTTTATGGCAGCCAGGTTGTCTCAGAGGTGTGTGTGTGTGGGGGGGAGGGGAGAGGTGCAGGGGTCATGGCTGGATATAGGGGGCAACGCAGAGGGCGTGACATGGCTAAGGAGGCTGTACTTGTGGCTGTGCAATTTTGTCATTGTGGCCACGTCCCCCACTATACAATGCAGAGATTACTGGCACAGCAGGGGGCGTGGCTACATTGATGCAATTCAGCGCAAATCCAGTCATCGCCTGCCGGGTCCCCCCACTTCACTAGGCAAGTGGGTGGCTGGGCGGTAGATAGAGGCTAGATCCAGGAGACACTTTTCTGGGTGGCCGGTAGCACCACCCAATTTTAGGGATCCTCCTGGCTGTTCTGTGGAAGTAGGCAAGTATGCCTTTATATAGCATCCTCACCACAGATCTGTAACACCTTTTATATGGAGAAATCTCAGATACAGCACCACCCTTATAAAGCAACCATACAGATCTGTACTACCGTTATATAGCGACCTTACAGATCCGTACTACCTTTATATAGCAACCTTACAGATCTGTACTACCGTTATATAACAACCTTACAGATCTACACTACCTTTATATAGCAACCTCACAGATCTGTACTACCGTTATATAGCGACCTTACAGACCCGTACTACCTTTATATAGCAACCTCACAGATCTGTACTACCGTTATATAGCGACCTTACAGATCCGTACTACCTTTATATAGCAACCTCACAGATCTGTACTACCGTTATATAACAACCTTACAGATCTACACTACCTTTATATAGCAAACTCACATATCTGTACTACCTTTATATAGCAACCTCACAGATCTGTACTACCTTTATATAGCAACCTCACGGATCTGTACTACCGTTATATAGCGACCTTACAGATCTGCACTACTTTTATATAGCGACCTCCCAGATCTGCACTACTTTTATATAGCGACCTCACTGATCTGCACTACCTTTATATAGCGACCTCACAGATCTGTACTACCTTTATATAGCGACCTCACAGATCTGTACTACCTTTATATAGCGACCTCACAGATCTGTACTAATTTTAGGCCCAAAGTCACTCCCGACTGTAGGAAGTGAAGGAAACGGCCCAGCTGGAATTCCTCTGTAGGGGCATTCCTGGCCTCACACCAAGCAACATATTTTCGCCATATACGGTGATAATGTTGAGCCGTCACGTCCTTCCTAGCCTTTATCAGCGTAGGAATGACCTCATCCGGAATGCCTTTTTCTGCTAGGATCCGGCGTTCAACCGCCATGCCGTCAAACGCAGCCGCGGTAAGTCTTGGAACAGACAGGGCCCCTGTTGCAACAAGTCCTGTCTTAGAGGCAGAGGCCACGGGTCCTCTGTGAGCATTTCTTGCAGCTCTGGATACCAAGTCCTTCTTGGCCAATCCGGAACAATGAGTATTGTTCTCACTCCTCTTTTTCTTCTGATTCTCAGCACCTTTGGTATGAGAGGAAGAGGAGGAAATACATAAACCGACTGGAACACCCACGGCGTCACCAGTGCGTCCATAGCTATCGCCTGAGGGTCTCTTGACCTGGCGCAATATCTCTGTAGCTTTTGTTGAGGCGGGATGCCATCATGTCCACCTGTGGCAGCTCCCACCGACTTGCAACCTGCGCGAAGACTTCTTGATGAAGTCCCCATTCTCCCGGGTGGAGGTCGTGCCTTCTGAGGAAGTCTGCTTCCCAGTTGTCCACTCCCGGAATGAACACTGCTGACAGTGCGCTTACGTGATTCTCCGCCCAGCGAAGAATTCTGGTGGCTTCTACCATCGCTACCCTGCTCCTTGTGCCGCCTTGGCGGTTTACATGAGCCACTGCGGTGATGTTGTCTGACTGAATCAGAACCGGGTGGTCGCGAAGTAGGGACTCCGCTTGGCGTAGGGCGTTGTATATGGCCCTTAGTTCCAGGATATTTATGTGGAGGCAAGTCTCCTGACTTGACCACAGACCTTGGAAATTCCTTCCCTGTGTTACTGCCCCCCACCCTCGGAGGCTTGCATCCGTGGTCACCAGGACCCAGTCCTGAATGCCGAATCTGCGGCCCTCGAGGAGGTGAGCACTCTGTAGCCACTACAGGAGAGACATCCTGGCCCAGGGGGATAGGGTGATTAACCGATGCATCTGAAGATGTGATCCGGACCATTTGTCCAGTAGATCCCATTGAAAGGTCCTCGCATGGAACCTGCCGAAGGGAATGGCCTCGTATGATGCCACCAACTTTCCCAGGACTCGCGTGCAGTGATGCACCGACACCTGTTTTGGTTTCAATAGGTTTCTGACCAGTGTCATGAGCTCTTGTGCCTTCTCCATCGGGAGATAAATCCTCTTCAGGTCTGTGTCCAGAATCATGCCCAGGAAGGGCAGACGAGTCGTAGGAATCAACTGCGACTTTGGAATATTTAGAATCCAGCCGTGTTGTCGTAACACTTCCAGAGAACGTGCTACGCTGATCAGCAACTGCTCTCTGGACCTCGCCTTTATGAGGAGATCGTCCAAGTATGGGATAATTGTGACCCCTTGTTTCCGCAGGAGTACCATCATTTCCGCCATTACCCTGGTAAATATTCTCGGTGCCGTGGAGAGACCAAATGGCAACGTCTGAAATTGGTAATGACAATCCTGTACCACAAATCTGAGGTACGCCTGATGAGGTGGATAAATGGGGACATGAAGGTATGCATCCTTTATGTCCAGAGACACCATAAAATCCCCCCCTTCCAGGCTTGCGATGACCGCCCTGAGCGATTCCATCTTGAACTTGAACCTTTTCAGGTATATGTTCAGGGATTTTAAATTCAATATGGGTCTGACCGAACCGTCCGGTTTCGGTACCACAAACATGGTCGAATAATAACCCTTTCCTTGTTGAAGAAGGGGAACCTTGACCACCACCTGTTGAAGATACAATTTGTGAATTGCAGCTAACACTATTTCCCTCTCTAAGGGGGAAGCTGGCAGGGCCGATATGAGGTATCGGTGAGGGGGCATCTCTTCGAATTCCAGCTTGTATCCCTGAGATACAATATCTATTGCCCAGGGATCCACCTGGGAGTGAACCCACTTGTGGCTGAAATTTCGGAGACGCGCCCCCACCGGGCCTAGCTCCGCCTGTGGTCATGTGGTGGATTTAGTGGAAGCCGGGGAGGACTTCTGTTCCTAGGAACTAGCTGTGTTGTGCAGCTTCCTTCCTCTGCCCCTGCCTCTGGCAAGAAAGGACGCACCTCGGACTTTCTTGCCTTTTTGTGATCGAAAGGACTGCATTTGGTAATACGGTGCTTTCTTAGGTTGTGAGGAAACATATGGCAAAAAATTTGACTTTCCAGCAGTAGCTGTGGAGACCAGGTCCGAGAGACCCTCCCCAAACAATTCCTCACCCTTGTAAGGTAAAACCTCCATGTGCCTTTTTGAGTCGGCATCACCTGTCCATTGCCGAGTCCACAGGACCCTTCTGGCAGAAATCGACATTGCATTTATTCTAGAGCCCAATAGGCTAATGTCTCTTTGAGCATCACTCATATATAGGACAGCGTCTTTTATATGCCCCAGGGTCATTAAGATAGTATCCTTGTCTAAGGTATCAAGTTCCTCAGATAAGGTATCCGTCCATGCTGCTACAGCACTACACACCCAGGCCGACGCAATTGCCGGCCTTAGTAAGGTACTTGAATGTGTATAAATGGACTTCAGGGTACCCTCTTGCTTTCTATCCGCAGCATCTTTTAGGGTGGCCGTATCCTGTGACGGCAGGGCTACCCTCTTGGATAAGCGTGTTAAAGCTTTGTCCACCCTAGGGGAGGATTCCCAGCGTAACCTGTCCATTGGCGGGAAGGGATACGCCATAAGCATCCGTTTGGAAATCTGCAGTTTTTTATCTGGAGATTCCCAAGCCTTTTCACATAACTCATTTAGCTCGTGTGAAGGGGGAAAGGTCACCACCTGGCTTTTTTCCCCATACATATGAACCCTCTTGTCAGGGACTGGGGTTTCCTCTGTGATGCGCAACACATCCTTAATTGCTATAATCATATAACGGATGGATTTAGCCAATTTAGGCTGTAACTTTGCATCATCGTAATCGACACTGGAGTCAGAATCCATGTCGGTATCTGTGTCAACAATTTGGGATAGTGGGCGCTTCTGAGACCCTGACGGCCTCTGCGACATAGGATCAGGCACGGGCTGAGACCCTGACTGTCCTTAGGTTTCAGCAATATCCAACCTTTTATGCAAGGAATTAACATTATCATTTAAAACCTTCCACATATCCATCCAATCAGGTGTCGGCGCCGTCGGCGGAGACACCACATTTATTTGCTCCCGCTCTGCTTCCACATAGCCTTCCTCGTCAAACATGTCGACACAAGCGTACCGACACACCACACACACAGGGGATGCTCTTTTTGAAGACAGTTTCCCCACAAGGCCCTTTGGAGAGACAGAGAGAGAGTATGCCAGCACACACCCCAGCGCTATATAACCCAGGAATCACACAGTAACTTAGTGTTAACCCAGTAACATAGAAACATAGAACATAGAATTTGACGGCAGATAAGAACCACTTGGCCCATCTAGTCTTCCCCTTTTTTATTTTATCCTTTAGGCAATCTCAACCCTTTTTTAACCTTAATTCTTTGTAAGGATATTCATATGCCTGTCCCAAGCATGTTTAAATTGCCCTACAGTCTTAGCCTCTACCACCTCTGATGGGAGGCTATTCCACTTATCCACTACCCTTTCTGTGAAGTAATTTTTCCTTAAATTTCCCCTGAACCTCCCCCCCTCCAGTCTCAATGTATGCCCTCGAGTTCTAATACTTCTTTTCCTTTGAAGAATGTTTCCCTCCTGAACTTTGTTAAGACCCTTGATATATTTGAAAGTTTCTATCATGTCCTCCCTTTCCCTTCTCTCCTCCAAACTATACATGTTAAGATCTTTTAGCCTTTCCGGGTAAGTTTTGTGATGTAGGCCATGCACCATTTTAGTTGCCCTTCTTTGTACACTCTCTAATGTATTTATATCCTTCTGGAGATAGGGTCTCCAGAACTGGACACAGTATTCCAGATGGGGCCGTACCAATGACCTATACAGTGGCATTATCACTTCTTTTTTCCTGCTACTGATTCCTCTCCCTATGCAACCAAGCATCTGACTTGCCTTTCTCATTGCTTTGTTGCATTGCTTTCCTGCCTTCAAGCCGCTGTAATAATGATTTTTGCGCCTAATTATGTGCCCCCTCTCTCTATTATACACTCTTCTACCGTGTATCTGCAGGGGAGAGCCTGGGGAGCTTCCTCTCAGCGGAGCTGTGGAGAAAAAATGGCGCTGGTGAGTGCTGAGGAAGAAGCCCCGCCCCCTCAGCGGCGGGCTTCTGTCCCACGTTTATGTACAATATTATGGCGGGGGCTCATACATATATACAGTGCCCAACTGTATATATGTCCAACTTTTGCCAAGAGGTCCTAATTGCTGACCAGGGCGCCCCCCCCTGCGCCCTGCACCCTTACAGTGAACGGAGTATGTGGGTGTAGTGTGGGAGCAATGGCGCACAGCTGCAGTGCTGTGCGCTACCTCAGTGAAGACTGGAGTCTTCTGCCGCCGATTTCGAAGTCTTCTTGCTTCTTTCACCCGGCTTCTGTCTTCCGGCTCTGCGAGGGGGACGGCGGCGCGGCTCCGGGATCGGACGACAAAGGGTGAGATCCTGTGTACGATCCCTCTGGAGCTAATGGTGTCCAGTAGCCTAAGAAGCAGGACCTATCTGCAGAGAGTAGGGCTGCTTCTCTCCCCTCAGTCCCACGATGCAGGGAGTCTGTTGCCAGCAGAGCTCCCTGAAAATAAAAAAAACTAACAAAATACTTTCTTATAGCAAGCTCAGGAGAGCTCACTAAACAGCACCCAGCTCGTCCGGGCACAGATTCAAACTGAGGTCTGGAGGAAGGACATAGAGGGAGGAGCCAGAGCACACCAGAATCTAAATTCTTTCTTAAAGTGCCCATGTCTCCTGCGGAGCCCGTCTATTCCCCATGGTCCTTACGGAGTCCCCAGCATCCACTAGGACGTTAAAGAAATATATTTTTTTGTTCCTCCGATCATCAGGACAGAACAGATCACGCAGTATATTCCTAACCCCATGGTGACATTTCACAGACAGGAAGAAGCAATATCACCTACAGATATAATAGTTGGCGCCAGTAATATAGCTTTTCCCTGTTTAGTTAATATGCCCATAATGAGAAAGATGGATGCAGTATGGATGTCTGACGCAAGCAGTCAATGTTTTAAGTCTGCGCGCGCATTTCAATGGTGACCTCCAGCAGACGCACAACGTATATGGACACTAAGAGAGTCAATTATGGTGGGTATTCTGGGGTAGTAAAAGGGAAATGACTAGTCAGATGTAGGAGTGTCTTGACTAGTGACTGCATACAAAGACGCAGTTGCGCTGACACCGGCGGCCATGTTTCCAACGGACATTCTGCACTCGGTCAGGGCTGTTGTAATATGTGATGTACGGCAGATTTGCGAAGCAGCGGTTTTAGTAGGAAGCCCATCAGCTGTGGCATTAGAAGTCGCACTGCGGCAAAACACGCATTCATGGCTGCAGTTGCGGCCACCTCTGAATCAGGCCCCTATGTTTTAGTATATAGTCTATATAAGACACTACTTCAGGGTAACTATTACATCAAGGAGACTGTTTTAAGGGCCCCATACACTAGTGCGATATTGCACGTTTCGTGCAATTGCAACAAGTTCCTGAGATGGATAGCATGAAAAATGTCAAATTGCATGTACTTTTCTTGCGATTGCGCATTCTCGTGTGTCACCCATCGCAATCGCAGATCACACGGGATGCACATAATATTTATCGCAATTGCATGGAAATGGGTGCACATCGCAGTGCTTTTGAACACTTGCGATCCGGTCGCATGTGATTCATCACAGAAGTCTCTAAACTGGCAGCTTGGACACTTTCACACACACGCCCAGCAGTAGCGCCAGCAGCAGCGGAACGGGACAGCACACTGCTACTTGTGATTCCTTCTTCCAAACGGACTGCAATCCGATTGCAAGTGAGTACCAGCACCCAGCATCTGCACCAATCACACTAGCTACAAAGTATTGCTTGTTAACACTGTCCACCATTGTTGAAATCACAGTACACTGCCCACCTCCCCCCAAACCACATAACATGTGCATCCTGTTTATGCGTCCCAGCTTCTCCTAAAGTGTTTATAGAACCTGTTGGTGCCAATCCTCACTGCCTACACTGTGTCAAAGTCAGAAAAATATCTCTATACACACTGCCATATTTGCACCTCATTCTGGTCCGCGCTGCGCATGCGTGCGCTCTCCCGTGCGTGCGCATATTCACAGTCGCGGGCACCCGCAGGCGCACGGTATGCGTATTTACGGTAGAGTTTATGTGATCGTAGCGTGCGACTCAATCGTTGCATATTTTCAGTAATAATGTATTTTGTAGATCATGGTCCCTTTGATAGATTCTGAAAGTTTAGTTAATATAGCATGTTCCTGAACAGAGAGATCCCTCTTTGTATTGTACGAAGGGTCTAACAGGGGTCATACAGTGGTGTTTAGTACCCATCGGAAGAGTATTTAAATAGCAATATTCCGGTGTTGGTTTGGAGCGGATTAATCGCTCATGCGAATAGTTATGGACATAAGAAGTTTATGTCCATTTACTATTATTTGTTCTTATTTAGTCATGCGGGGGGAAACTCAGTGTCCCACCCACCTGAACAGTTGGAAGCAGTCACAGCCCACCTGTATGAATCAACCTATGACCTTTTGTTATAATGCGAAGCCGAATTCCTGTGTCCAATGAACAATGAGATTGTAGGGACCATTGAATTGCATTGTGTGTGGGGCATAAATAGGCAGGCCGACCATATCCAGTTCACTCTCTTCAACGGTTCTCATTGCTGATAATCGGGAGCTGGATATCGAGGCGCATGCGATCGTTTCCCCTTGTGCGTAAGTGTTTCTCCGCAACTATATTGATCTTCTTGTTATTGTGGGCCAATTTCTCTCTCTCCCTCTCCCTTCTCCTCTTTCTCTCTTATTTTCCTTTAAATAGTAATTGTATTATATTTCCTGTGTAGTTATCTGGTTAGGTAGTCTATGTTATATTGTAGTGTATGATTTGTATTTGTATTAATTCTTTTGCAAGTTTATCATTCAAAATATATACATATTAGGCGTTGAACCCTAAGCCCAGGTATCTGTGTATTTCTTATAGTGTCTAGTATTCTCAGAGCGTCGGTGACGCTCAAACAGCTTTTAAGGTAATAAGGTTATACTGTGTTGCATTTACACTCTAACATTACACTAAGGTTTTACTGCACAATACACTGTTTAAGGTTTAGATACAAAGGTTTAATATAGTGAGCGTCAGCGCCGCTGGTGATCTCCTCGTGGTCCCGAGCGTCCGCTACGCTATAGCGAATCATTACGTTAGTCAACAGCCAATAACGTGCCTGCCTGTGATCTTTTGGCCGTGAGTGAACGTGACGCTTGAGCGTCTCGATCACGGCAAAGCGATTGTTACGCAACTAGCGTACCCTTACGGTACTTCATACGTAGATAGCGTACAGTGGCCCTCATTCCGAGTTGTTCGCTCGGTATTTTTCATCGCATCGCAATGAAAATCCGCTTAGTACGCATGCGCAATGTTCGCACTGCGACTGCGCCAAGTAACTTTGCTATGTAGAAAGTAATTTTACTCACGGCTTTTTCATCGCTCCGGCGATCGTAATGTGATTGACAGGAAATGGGTGTTACTGGGCGGAAACACGGCGTTTCAGGGGCGTGTGGCTGAAAACGCTACCGTTTCCGGAAAAAACGCAGGAGTGGCCGGAGAAACGGTGGGAGTGCCTGGGCGAACGCTGGGTGTGTTTGTGACGTCAACCAGGAACGACAAGCACTGAACTGATCGCACAGGCAGAGTAAGTCTGAAGCTACTCTGAAACTGCTAAGTAGTTAGTAATCGCAATATTGCGAATACATCGGTCGCAATTTTAAGAAGCTAAGATTCACTCCCAGTAGGCGGCGGCTTAGCGTGTGTAACTCTGCTAAATTCGCCTTGCGACCGATCAACTCGGAATGAGGGCCAGTGTTCTTAGACCTCATAAAGGGTATTATATATGATAAATATTTAGCTTTATCAATTGCGGGCTCGTCCTGTCCTTCACATATCTGCACTAGGTAATTTCAGCAGACATTATCCAGCAGCAAAGGGCGGGAGGTTGTATTCCTCGTGGTGCTGTCGGGATAAGCGTCTGCTTCTCTTAGTAAAGGGTGCTGAAGGAATCCGGGAACCGGAGGTAAGAACAAAACAATAGTGTCTTTTTAAAACTGTTTATTTTTCTGTCTTGCGTACACACGCACGCACACATATATATCTGCATTTCCTTTTCATTGGTGTATTTTCGTATGTCACTCTCCTGTTTGCCAGTTCTATAGTTGATAAACGTGCTTAGAGAGATTTGTCGCTATTTCATAGTTTAAGAGTAAAGGTAATATAGTTAAAGTATAGACAAACACACAGCTGTGCCTGAGAGACAAGGCGAAGTCAGTGTGGTGCGTGGTAGATGATAAAGGATCATCTACATTGATAAACGTATAAATTATGTTACGGTGGATCTTTGCTTTGCGTACACGTGTCTCTAACAAGGACTGAGATTTGTGCACGCAATCCAAGGGCCGACGCACGCAGCGTATATTACGCAACGGAGCGTACGGGTACGCCCACGTAACTCAAATCACAAGTTTTTTTCTCTCCTCTCAACGCGATAAGTAGCGCCACGCGGTAAATAACGCCAGGCGATAAATCGCGCAAATCTTTTTTTTACATTCCAAATTTAAATTAACAGATCCTTCTCCTAATTGGTAACACATCTGGTCTAAAGAAAAATTTCTGCGCAGAAATAGAAATAGAAACAAAAGTGTATATGCGGTGAATGAGTGTTTGTTTTTACAATTTTAAAGGTTGAACCACAAGAAAAGTCGAGTACTCGTGAGGTACATGCGTGTAAGTCACACGGTGTAAGTACACGGTGGCTAGGGAGGCATCCCTGGTTAAATATACAATTTGAGCATTAGAGTGTAGCAGACCAGGAGGTCATAACAGACCAGCAGGTTCAGGTACAGCAGACAAGGAAGTCCGCTATACAGTCCACAGGCACAACACCAAGAAAGGGTTGGTGCAACACCCATATAGGCCATACAAGCTCTGGCTGAAGGAATTCGCAGCCGCAATTTTCGATTCCACTGGTCGCTCCGTACATAAGATTAGTTGCTTATGTGCTGAACGATTGTACCGCACGTAATTGTGTGCATTAGTAAACCTGACCGGTACTATTTGTGTACGAAGGTCATAAACGCTATTTGTACATTCTAACGTGATTTGTGTAATTTTTATTATTTTAAGGGAGGTTCGCTGCTCACTCAGGAACTATCCAACAACCAATAGTTACTGGAAAGAGTAAGTGTTCTTCGGATCACCCTCACAGGTTCCAGTAAATAGAGGTTCAGGTCGCAGGGGCCCTAGGTCGAGTACGCCAGCACCATATCGGTGTGATCAGGTCGTATTGGTCGGCGTAGGCGAGTGAGTGGGGTACTCGGTAAACCGCCACCGTCAGCCTATTTTGGACATTTGGTTTGCGTAAGGGTTGGCTGGATAAAGCAACACTTTCGAACTATGGGGGCCACTTGTTCAGGTAGGGGGCGATCAACCTCGGTTCGGGTTGATTCAGTGAACCGACCAATTGGGTCGGCAAGGTATGTAATGTGTGAGAAATACGGAAGTCACACAGAAGCTTTATGTGATGAATGGGAGAGAATGACAGTACATGACGGGGAGAAATTCCCAAGAGTAGGTAGCTTCAGCTCAGAAGTGTTACAAAATTTAAGGAGGAGGATATGTCTCATTAAATCAACAAAGAGACGAATCAAACATTACGATTATTTGCAGTTGTGGCAACAGGAAGGTGACATACAGAGAGGATTGGCTCAAGCGGCGGGATCTGGCCCTATCAGGAAACTGATCGCCACGGCCCCACCGCCACCATATATATCAGGAGAAAAATTGGTTGCGGAGAATGACGCATTAAGGTGTAACAAACAACAAACTCTTAGCAACTGTGTAAATGTTAAAGATAATGTTAACCAATTAACCAATGCAAGTATTAACCAGTGCAAGTTGTACCCTGTTTTGAACTTCCCTCAGGAGTGTGATCAAGAGGACGAATCGGCAACAATTTCAGCGCTCTCTCTAGCAGCCACCATAGCAGAGACCACTGTAGGCACAGCTCAACCCCCGAGATTAGTAACGAAAGCCCCTAGCGGAGGGATAGGTGAGGTCGTATCAACGGGTAAGTACGGCACCATACACTATGCTGAAACTATTTCACCACAGCCTGTAGAATCTACACAGAATGAGGTTGTTAGAGTTAATCCCGTTAGAGTAATAGCAGTGCCAAATGGGAAAACAGACACATCAGGAGCCACTCCCATTAGAAACATTGCCATGTACACCCCATTTTCCCGAATGGAATTAAGGACCATAGTGTCTGAATTCCCTGACCCTAGAAAAGACTTAGTTGCCAGTCAAAAATACATCAGAGACTTAGGTAACACTGTAGAGCCCAACAATAAAGACTGGCAGATATTGCTGAGAGCATGTTTACCCTCCAATGTCGACGCAGCTCAATTTTTAGCTGACTGCGGATTAGATCAGGATGTACCTCTTACAGATGTGTACAACAAAGATAATGTAAAAAGAATAAGCTTACAGTTAAAAGAGTATTTCCCAGCGGTAGTCAGATGGAACAAGATATTCTCCATTAAACAGAAGGAGTCAGAGACAGCTGCAGAGTATTTTCACAGAGCATTATCAGAAATGGCAAAATACACAGGCATAGAGGACATTAAAACAAACACAAACCATCGAGAAGTAGCAGTATCGGTACTGATGGATGGTTTAAAAGAGTCATTGAAGACTAGGGTACAGACCACACAACCATGTTGGCGAGGTCTGTCTGTGGCTACTTTGAGAGAGGCTGCTATTGATCACGATAGGAACATCACCAGACACAGGGAACAACAAGGTGATAAATTAATGGCCGTAAGTATACAGGCCCTGACCACAAGGCAGCCTTTGTTTGTATCACCAAACCCTGTGGGTAAGTCAAATGTGGTTACTTGTTATTCTTGTCATAAACAGGGACACATGGCACGAGATTGTAGAATGAAGAATTCACGAAACTCATACCAACCCCCTAGACAACGACACGACACACGACATTGGGAACAAGGTCCGCAGAAACGGAGTTATGAGCCACATACAGGGGAAACAAAAAGATACCCCCCGAACAGAGACTGGCAAGCCTCTGGTAGCTCCCAATTAACTCCATCACAAGTAGTTGCTGCCAGCGGGATTCAGGGAGGTCACCATACCCAATAGGGGTGTGGCCATACCTGTAATCTGCAGCCAGTAAAATTGATTGCAAGCCTTGGAAGTGAACCAGAAATTGCAATCAAAGTAGCTGGTAAATCATTAAACTTTCTTGTAGACACAGGGGCGGCCAAATCAGTGATAAATTCGACAGTGGGCATGAGAACCACTGGTAAGACAATTCCAGCCATAGGGGTAACGGGAGTAGTCCAGCACTACCCTGTTAGCAAACCAGCCGAGATTACAGTAGGGCCTTTACATACCAAGCATTCCTTTTTGCTGGCTGCATCGGCACCGACTAATCTCCTGGGAAGAGACTTACTGTGTAAAATGGGGTGCGTAATTTATTGTACTCCTGAAGGTGTATTCTTGGACATACCTGAGAATCACGCTCAGGAAGTGCGAGACATGTTAGACTCCCCGTCAAAATTAATGTCACATACCATTATGACAAATAGGACTCCCTCCCAAGTAGAAGAAATGACATCTCAGATACCAGAGTCACTTTGGACTAAAGATGGACAGGACACTGGATTAATGGCAAACGTAGCTCCGGTAGTTGTACAAGTAAAAGATGGTAGGATAGCTCCAAAAATCCCACAGTACCCTCTGAAGCCAGAGGTGGAGTTAGGAGTGTATCCCGTAATAGAGCGCTTGCTACAACAGGGCATTCTGGTAAGAACGTCCAGCACTGCCAATAGTCCCATCTTCCCTGTGAAAAAGAGTGGGGGGAGGTGTCAAAGTCAGAAAAATGTCTCTATGCACGTTGCCATATTTGCACCGCACACTGGTCCGCGCTGCGCATGCGTACGCTCTCCCGTGAAGGCGCATACCCTCAATAGCGTGCACTCGCAGGCGCGGTATGCGTATTTACGGTAGAGTTTATGTAGTCGTAGCGTGCGACTCATTCGTTACATATTTTCACAATTAATGTAGTTTATAGATCATGATCCCTTTGATAGTTTCTGAAAGTTTGGTTAATATAGAAGGTCCCTGTTTAAAGTAATCCCTCTTTGTATCGTACGAAGGGTCTAACAAGACTCATACAGCAGTGTTTGGTACCCATCGGAAGAGTATTTAATTAGCAATATTCCGGTGTTGGTTTGGAGCGTATTAATCGCTCGTGCGAATAGTTATGGACATAAGAAGTTTATGTCCATTTCTACTATTTACTCATACTCAGGTATGCGGCGGGAAACCTAGTTCCCCACCCACCTGAGCTGTTTGAAATCGTCACAGCCCACCTGTATGAATCAACCTATGACCTTTTGTTGTGATACAGGGTCGAATTCCTTCATCCAATGGACAATGGGATTGTAGGGACTATGAGATTGCATTGTGTGTGGAGCATAAATAGGCAGGCCGACCACATCCAGCACTCACTCTTCAACGGTTCTCATTGCTGAAAATCGGGTGCTGGATGTCCAGGCGCATGCGATCGTTTACCCTTGTGCGTAAGTTTCTCTCCGTAATCATTGTCTTTCTGTGAGCCAATTTCTCTCATCTCTCTCCGTCTCTCTCTCTCTTTCCCTTCTCTTTCTCTCGTATCTCCCCTAGACTAGTATTGTATTGTATTAGATAGTATTGTATTTTGGTTAGGAAGTCTTTGTTATATTGTAGTGTATCATTTGTACTGTTATTCCCTTTTTACAAGTATACTAGATATAATACAGTTAATAGGCTTTGGACCCTAAACCAGTATCTGTGTATTTCCTATAGTGTTAAGTGTTCACTTGAGCGTCGGTGACGCTCAAGCAGCTTTGTAGTTAGTCAGGTTACACAAGGTTGCACTTACACCCTGTATTCACATTAAGGTATTCCGTGTATTTCTTTGGTGTAAGGTTTAGACATAAAGGTATAGCGTTGTGAGCGTCTGCGCCGCTGGTGATCTCCTCGTGGTCTCGAGCGTCCGCTACGCCATAGCGAATCATTACTCTAGTCATAGCCAATAACGTGTCCTGTGATCGCTGGGCCGTGAGCGAACGTGACGCTTGAGCGTCTCGCCTACGGCTGAGCGATCGTTACGCAACTAGCGTACCATTACGGTACTTCTTAAGTAAACAGCGTACAGTGTTCTTAGCTTCATAAAGGGTTGTTTATACGACAAGGGAATTTAGCATTGTCAATTGGGGACTCGTCCTATCCTTCTCATATCTGCACTAGGTAGATCAGCAGACATTATCCCCCCAGCAAAGGGTGGGAGGTTGTCTCGCAGTGCTGACGGGATAAGCGTCTGCTTCGCTTAGATAAAGAGTGCTGAAGGAATCCGGGAACCGGAAGTAAGAACAAAACGCTTGCGTCTTTTAAAACTGTTTTATTTCTCTTCTGTCTTGCGTATACACGCACACATACATTTATCTGCATTTCTTTTTCAAATTTCGTATATCACTATTCCTGTTTGCCAAGTTTTATAGTTGATTAGAAAGTGCAAAAATAGATTTGCTGTTATTTCATAGTAGAGGTAATAGTTAAAGTATAGACCAACACACGGCTTGTCTGGGAGATAAGACAGTCAGTGTGGTGTGCGGTAGATGATCAGGGATCACCTACATTGATAAAGGTAGAAATTGTGTTACGGTGGATCTTTGTTTTGCGTACACGTGTCCCTAACAAAAGACTTGCGTACGCAATCCAAACGGCAGACGCACGCAGCGTACATTACGCAACGTAGCGTCTGGTTACGCAATGTAGCTCAAGTCACGAAAAGTTGAATTAGCGCAAAGCGATAATTAGCGCAAAGGCGATAAGTAACGCACAGCGGTAAATAACGCAAATCTATTTTTGGAAAATCTGAAATTTAGTTTAACAGATCCTGCTCCTAATTAGTAACACTGTTGGACTGAAGACAATTTCTGCGCAGAAATAGATATAGAAACAAAAGTGTACATGTGTTGAGTGAGTGTGGTTTTGTATACATAAGTTTATATAACTTAAGAGGTTGAACCAAAAGGAAAGTCGGGTACTCGTCAAGGGACACACGTGTAAGTGACATATACGGTGGCTAGGGAGGCATCCCTGGTTAAATAATATTTGAGCATTAGAGTATAGCGGACCATAAGGTAACAGACCAGGAGGTCATAAGGTAACAGACCAGGAGGTCATTAACAGACGGTAACAGACCAGGAGGTCATAAGGTAACAGGTAAAATAGACAAAGAGGTCCGCTATAAAAGTCCAGTGGCACAACGCCTGGGGTGTTGGTGCAGAACCCATATAGGCCATAAGCTCTTGCTGAAGGAATCGCGGCCGGAAACATCGATTCCATTGATCTTTCAGTACATGACAAGTAGTGCTTGTGTACTGAACGATTGGACCACACGTAATTGTGTGCAGTAGTTAGTAATCTGACCTAATACCATTAGAGTAAAGTGGTCACAAACGCTATCTGTACATTCTGACGTGATTTGTGTAATTTTTTATTTTTGGAAGGGAAGTTCGCTGGTCACTCAGGAACTATCTAACAACCCCACCTTTACTGGAAAGAGTAAGTGTCCTGCGGGTAACCCTCATATGTTCCAGTAAACAGAAGGTTCCATAGGGGCCCTGTATCGAGTACGCCAGCACCATATCGGTGTGATCAGGTCGTATTGGTCGAGGTGGGCGAGTGAGTGGGGTACTCGGTAAACCGCCACCGCCGGCCTACTGTGGAGTAATTTGGTTGTCTGTAAAGGCTTGCTGAAAACCTTGATACAGAAATCCAAGGAGGACTAAGCAACACCTGCAGACTATGGGGGCCAGTTGCTCAGGTAGGGGGCGATCAACCCTGGTTCAGGTTGATTCTGTGAACCGACCAGTTGGGTCGGCACGATATGTAATGTGTGAAAAATATGGAAGTCACACCGAATCTTTATGTGATGAATGGGAGAGAATGACTGTACAAGACAGGGACAAATTCCCAAGAATAGGTAGCTTCAGTCCAGACGTGTTACAAAATTTAAGGAGGAGGATATGTCTCGTAAAATCATCAAAGAGACGAATTCAGCATCATGATTACTTACAGTTATGGCACCAGGAAGGTGAGATACAGAGAGGTTTGGCTCTGGCGGCGGGATCTGGGGCAGTCAGGAAGCTGATAGCCACAGCTCCACCTCCACCATACATTGCAGGAGAGAAGCTGATTACGGAGAGAAACGCACTGGGTTGTAAAACACAAACTCTTAGTAACCCTGTAAATGTTAATGATGTTAACCAAATAACTCATGCAAGTATTAACCCGTGCAAGATGTACCCTGTTTTGAACCTTCCTCAGGAGTGTGATCAAGAAGAAGATTCGGCAACAATTTCAGCGCTCTCTCTAGCGGCCACCATATCAGAAACCACAGTGGGAACTGCACCACCCACGAGATTAGTGAAGGCCCCTAGCGGAGGGATAGGTGAGGTCGTGTCAACGGGTAAGTACGGCACCATGCACTACACTGAAACAATTGTACCACAAGTTGTAGAATCTACGCAGAATGTGGCTGTTAGAATTGCTCCTGTAAAGGTGATAGTAGTTCCCAATGGGAAAACAGATGCATCAGGAGCCACACCCGTCAGGAACATTGCCATGTATTGCCCGTTCACTAGAATGGAATTAAGGACCATAGTGTCTGAATTCCCAGACCCCAGAAAAGATTTAGTGGCAAGCCAAAAATACATCAGGGATCTAGGAAACACTTTAGAGCCCAATAATAAGGATTGGCAGATAGTGCTAAGAGCTTGCTTACCTTCCAATGTCGACTCAGTTAAATTCTTGGCTGATTGTGGACTAGATAAAGATGTACCGCTTACAGATGTGTACGACCAGGATAATGTAAAAAGGATAAATTTACAGCTAAAGGAGTATTTCCCAGCCGTTGTTAAATGGAATAAAATATTTTCCATTAAGCAAAAGGAGTCCGAAACGGCAGCAGAATATTTCCACCGGGCACTATCAGAAATGGCAAAATACACTGGTATAGAAGACATTAAGACCAACCCAAACCATCGAGAAGTAGCAGTATCTGTACTGATGGATGGTTTGAAAGAAACATTAAAGGCTAGGGTACAGACCACACAACCATGTTGGCGAGGTCTGTCAGTGTCCACCTTGAGAGAGGCTGCTGTTGATCACGACAAAAACATCACTAGACACAGGGAGTCGCAAAGTGATAAGTTGATGTCCGTAAGTATACAGGCGCTGACCACAAGGCAGCCTGCGTATGTACCACCGAATCCTGTGGGTAAGGCAAGTGTAATAACATGTTTTTCTTGTAACAGACCGGGACACTTTGCACGAGAATGTAGAACAAAGAATGTACAAAGATCTTTTCAACCCCCTAGACAACAACACAACACACGACATTGGGAGCAGGGTCCACAGAGGCGGAGTTTTGAGCCACATACAGGGGAAACAAAAAGATATCCCCCGAACAGAGACTGGCAGGCCTCTGGTAGTTCCCAGCTAACTCCCCCACAAGTAGTTGCTGCCAATGGGATTCAGGGAGGTCAGCATACCCAATAGGGGTGTGGCCACACCTGTAATCTGCAGCCAGTTAAATTGATTGCCAGTCTTGGAAGCGAACCAGAGATTGCAATCAATGTAGCTGGTAAAACTTTAAACTTTCTTGTAGACACAGGGGCGGCCAAGTCAGTGATAAATTCGACAGTGGGCATGAGAACCACTGGTAGGACAATTCCAGCCATGGGAGTAACAGGAGTAGTCCAGCACTACCCTGTTAGCAAACCAGCCGAGATTACAATAGGGCCTTTGCATACCAAGCATTCCTTTTTGCTGGCTGCATCGGCACCAACTAATCTCCTGGGGAGAGACTTACTATGTAAAATGGGTTGCGTCATTTATTGTACTCCTGAAGGTGTTTTCTTGGACATTCCTGAGAATCACGCTCAGGAGGTACGAGACATGTTAGACTCCCCATCAAAATTAATGTCACATTCCATTATGACAAATAGAAATCCATCCCAAGTAGAAGAGATGACATCTCAGATACCAGAGTCACTTTGGACAAAAGATGGACAGGACACTGGATTAATGGCAAACGTAGCTCCAGTAGTTGTACAAGTAAAAGATGGTAGGATAGCTCCAAAAATCCCACAGTATCCTCTGAAGCCAGAGGTGGAGTTAGGAGTTTTCCCAGTAATAGAACGCTTGCTGCAACAGGGCATTCTGGTAAGAACGTCCAGCACAGCCAATAGTCCCATCTTCCCTGTTAATAAGAGTGGGGGGAGGGGTTACAGGCTAGTGCAGGATCTAAGGGGGATTAACAAAATAGTTGAGAGTCAGTTCCCCGTAGTGCCTAATCCAGCTGTCATCCTAATGCAAATTCCTCCCACTGCCAAATTTTTCACTGTTATTGACCTCTGCTCCGCTTTCTTTTCGGTACCTCTGCACCCTGACAGCCAATATTTGTTTGCATTCACATACAGAGGAGTCCAATACACGTGGACTCGGTTACCCCAAGGTTTCATAGATAGTCCAAGTATATTTTCTCAGGCTTTGCATGATTGTTTACAGTCTTTCCAACCAGAGAGTGGATCAGTATTGATACAGTATGTGGACGATTTATTACTGTGTTCAGATTCACTGGAAGCATCTCTGAAGGATACGAAACAGCTCCTGTTTCATCTTTCAGACACAGGTCACAAGGTTTCCAAAGACAAGTTACAATTATGCCAAACTAAGGTAAAATATTTGGGACACTGTCTAACACAAGGACTGAGACACCTGACCGCTGATAGAATCCAAGCCATTAGAGACATGACACTGCCACAAACCCAGCAACAGATCAGGACGTTTTTAGGAATGTGTGGGTATTGCCGTAATTGGATCCCAGGGTTTTCCATATTGGCGTTACCTTTGCAGGAAATGGTCTCTTCAAACAAACCTGACCGGATTTCGCATACAGACGAATCCGAAACAGCATTTGAGAGACTCAAACAGTGCCTAACGCAGGCACCAGCACTAGGTATGCCAGACTATGGGAAACCCTTTGAACTATACGGAACAGAAAGTGCTGGGTGCGCAGCAGGTGTACTAACCCAAAAACACGGTGACGCCAGCAGGCCAGTCGCATACTACAGCGCCCAACTAGACACGGTAGCGCGATCCCTCCCCACATGCTTGCGTAGCGTTGCGGCGATAGCATTGCTAGTGACAAAAAGCGAAGATGTCGTGCTAGGCCACAACCTCACAATCCATACACCACATGCGGTATCTGCCTTATTGAATTCTGCCCAAACCAGACACGTCTCATCTGCAAGGTTTACAAGATGGGAATTGGCATTAATGGCCCCAGTAAACATCACCATAAGGAGATGCAGCGCATTAAATCCTGCAACTTTTCTCCCAGGTGTGCCTGGTCAGGCACAAAGGGTGGAAGGTGAGAGTGATGGGGAAGGAGGATTTAATGCAAAGGGAGATACACATGATTGTATGGAATATTTGACCCAAAATTTTACCGCAAGGCCTGACATCAGTGACAACCCACTGGAAGATGCAGAACTCACGTTCTACACGGACGGTAGTTGTCATAGACAGTCAGACTCGGGAGACTTGTGTACTGGATACGCAGTCGTAGATGACCAAGACACCATAGAAGCGGAACCGCTAGGCCCACCTCACTCAGCCCAGGTTGCTGAACTGGTCGCCCTAACCAGAGCATGTGAATTGGCTAAGGGTAAGTCAGCCAATATCTACACCGACTCTAGATACGCCTTCGGGGTAGTCCATGATTTCGGAGCCCTATGGCGCCTCAGAAATTTCATGACGGCAGCTGGTACACCGATAGCGCATGCAGCATATATAAAAAGGCTTCTAACAGCGATACAGGAACCCGACAGAGTGGCTGTTATCAAATGTAAAGCACATACATATAGCCAAGACCCAGTATCCCTTGGTAACAGCCGAGCAGACGAAGCCGCAAAGCTTGCAGCTGCTACCCCCATACAGACAGACACCACACAACTGATGGTATTTAATACCATCAACACACAAAAGTTGTGTGAGATGCAGAATTTGTGTTCCACACAGGAAAGAGCAGTCTGGAAGGCAAAGGGATATGGCCAGGAGTCCTCAGGGCTCTGGACGGATGGACATGGTAAACCAGTGGCCCCCAGGGCATACCTTCCATGTCTGGCAGAAGCAGCTCACGGGCTGACTCATCTAGGCAAGGAGGGGATGTGCAAATTGGTAAGAGCATACTGGTGCGCCCCAGGATTCTCCTCCCATGCGAGTAAAAGAGCAATGTCATGCCTTACCTGTCTGAGAAAGAATATTGGAAAAGCAATACCTACAGAACCATCCCATATCCCACCTGCCGGCGGCCCTTTCCAGGTAATACAAATTGACTTCATTCAATTACCCCCATGTCGAAATTTGAAATATGTACTTGTTTGTATAGATGTTTTCTCGAATTGGGTCGAAGCTTTCCCAGCAGCTACAAATACCGCTATGTTTACCGCTAAGAAAATTGTGCAGGAATTTGTATGTAGATATGGTATCCCTAGAATCGTTGAAAGTGATAGGGGTACCCATTTTACAGGTGATGTCTTTCAAGGAATGTGTAAGTTGATGGGAATTGATAGCAAGCTGCACACTCCGTACCGTCCACAGGCGAGCGCGAAGGTCGAAAGAGTGAACAGCACTATTAAAAATAAATTGAGTAAAGTAATGGCAGAGACAGGATTGACGTGGCCAGAAGCTTTACCCATTGTTTTGTATAGCATCAGAACCACTCCCAGGTCCCCTCTTAATCTGTCTCCTTTTGAAATCTTGTTTGGTCGACAACCGCATGTCATGATTAACCCCCAGGATGATTTGAAATGTAACAATGAAGTAACTGTAAAGTACTTGATTAACATGAGTAAGCAGTTGAGGAATCAAAATGATAATCTGAAGTTGGTGATTCCTGATTTACCAGATAGTAATTGTCATGACATTGAACCTGGGGATTATGTAATGATACGAAATTTTCTACGCTCAGGTTGTCTTATTGATAGATGGGAAGGACCATACCAGGTCTTATTGACTAGCACCACAGCATTGAAGGTGGCTGAGAGAGAGACTTGGGTCCATTCATCCCACTGCAAAAAGGTTGCTGATCCAGAGAAGTCCCGTGATAAGGAACAGACGGTAGAGGTTGTATCACTGGAGTGTCTGTTCCAGGAGGACTGAGGCGGCACCTGAGCCTTGAAGACCGAAAGCAGTTGTCGACTCCCTTCTCCCTTTTATTGTTTTTCTCCACTTCCCATCCCCTCTTCCTTGAAATTTTTTTTTCCCCCTTCTCATTCTTCTCTATTTCCTCCTCAAAGATGGACTTGCCCCAAGAGACTGTGATCCGGATTTTGATGTTAACCATGATGTTGACCAGAGCAGTCTGTTCCGGCGAGAGTACCATAGAGGTCGAGAGAGGATCTGGAATGGGTTCCGATTATGATGATGGAGGCGTAGTTTTCCAAGATCAACCAAACCAACAAGCAAAGGCGAGTATCAGAAAACGATCCGATAGAAGAAATTGTGATGGATTGTTAGCTGAAGAAAATTGTATCTGTAGGCTCTGTGATAATCTGGTTGAAGATGGATGCATAAAGAAATGCCAATCTAGTTTTAATATCCATATGGACCGGCATCCATTGAGTGACTATCACTCCTTAGTGGGTAACGTGTTAAACCAAACAGATTGTTGGGTATGCTCTCAAGTACCTCAGGGTCACAGCAAATCAGGGCTAGTACCATTTCCTTTAACGTTAGGGGAGGTACTTGAGCTAAATGGTGGGAGACCGGTGGACCGGAGGTTTAACATCTCCAGCCCTCCTAGTTTGAAGCTCCACCAATACCATGTGGATAGGTCCCTCTTATGTTTCAACATCTCCAATCCCAGAAAACCGGGAAATTGGGAAGTGTCATGGAGCAACCTTACCATGACCTTTTCACACAGAGCAGATAGAATGCCTACAGATACAGAGCTTGTACGCCACATAGCCAGTAGAGGAAAATCTTTCCGGTATCGATATACCTTAGGAAATAGGATTACTAGAGTTGGAGAGGTATCACCAGGATACTGTGCACATATCGTACAAACTGATACGTGCATTAGGCAGATGGAAGAATTAGGGTCAGGAGATTTCACCTGGAAGGTTTGTAACATGGTCATGTCCTTCTCCGTCCCATATGTTCTCCCCGATGATGCATATTTCATATGCGGGAGAAAGGCGTACAAGTGGCTTGCCCCAAACTCTGAAGGATTGTGTTATATTGGAAAAGTATTGCCTGAAGTGATGACTGTAACACATGACAAAATGAAGGACATACACCGTGGTGCCCAAGCTCCTTATACTCACACTCATTACGAGCACCGAGTTAAAAGACAACTGTCAGAAAGGTTAGAGCATCCGGCCTCCGATCTTATCCATGAATCCACCGGGATTCAGGTTCTGGTAGCGTTAGATTTCACTCGCACCGCTCGAGGAGTGATGAATTATAGATACATTTCCGCACTCGCCAATTTGTTAGATAATATCACTGAAATGTATGATGACACGTTTAGATACACTGGAAGAGAACTTCAAGCTTATAAAACAGAACTAGTTCAGCATAGGATGGTTCTTAATTATCTTACAGCAGTAACAGGCGGATATTGTGTTACATTGGCAACACAGTACGGCATAAAGTGTTGCACGTATATCACAAATAGCACCGAGGATCCGGTAGAGGTCATAGACCAAAAGATGGACGATATTCTGCAATTAAAGTGGGAATTTCGTCGAAAACACAATCTCACCCTTGCTGCTGTAGGTAATGAGCTGACTGGTTGGGTGTCATGGTTGAACCCGCGAAATTGGTTCTCCGGTTTAGGAGACTGGGCTCAAGGAGTCATAATGGATGTTGGAAAGTTTCTACTATGTATCTTGGGTGTCGTTATATCGATTGGATTGATATTTAGATGCGGGCAGGTTTTAATGAGGTGCAAACAAAGTACAAAAGTGATGAGCTTGAGGAGTGTGGAAACCGTAATTAACCTGGATTTGATTTATGACCCAATGATAGAAACCAGGATGGGATGAAAATGCGATTATACGGTCCGTTTCTTTCACCTGTTTTTCTGCTTTTCTCCAAGATACAAAGACCCCCTTGGACGAGGAAGTTGACGAGACGCTATACAGACAACAGACAAGCACCAAAGATGAAGTTTTGACCACTTGAGAAATGGACACTTGATGAACTTTGCCATGGATCCCCAGTTTCCCTAGTACATTTAAACTCACGCTAGCCCAACATTTTTTTGTAAATCAGATGGCTCTGACAAAGCTATTTGCTCATGCCCAAGGAGCAATACAGCGCAAAGAAGACGACTCTCAACAGATACCGAACACAACTTCGACGACAGATGTACATTTCCCTGACATAGAATATCATTGCATTTTCCATAAGTGTTCTTTATCTTCATCTCTACAACCCTCAGGTAATGACACACATAGACGATAGGGAATACAGGCACAGATATCAGCAACCACATACCTCCCCCATTCATGTATCATCAACTAAAATGTGCTCCCCATTTTGTTCAAAATCCGAAAAGAGCTCGGTAAAGTTTGACAGCCCATCCACAGACCTGTACCACAGGATAAGAAGGAATTCAAATGTATACTTCGCAATACCTCGAAGCTTGATGTACAACACGTACGGCACGATGATACATGACCCCCCAAACATGGATTCATACACACATGCTTCTGCTATCTCACTAGGTCATACCCTCTTCACACCTTCTCCTCTCTCCTCCCTTACCCAACCATGGAAATCAATTAACCCCTGACTTGCATTTTTCTCCTTAAATGTTTTGTGGCAGTTATTATTGACTGCCAAAGGGTGGACTGTCAAAGTCAGAAAAATGTCTCTATGCACGTTGCCATATTTGCACCGCACACTGGTCCGCGCTGCGCATGCGTACGCTCTCCCGTGAAGGCGCATACCCGCAATAGCGTGCACTCGCAGGCGAGGTATGCGTATTTACGGTAGAGTTTATGTAGTCGTAGCGTGCGACTCATTCGTTACATATTTTCACAATTAATGTAGTTTATAGATCATGATCCCTTTGATAGTTTCTGAAAGTTTGGTTAATATAGAAGGTCCCTGTTTAAAGTAATCCCTCTTTGTATCGTACGAAGGGTCTAACAAGACTCATACAGCAGTGTTTGGTACCCATCGGAAGAGTATTTAATTAGCAATATTCCGGTGTTGGTTTGTAGCGTATTAATCGCTCGTGCGAATAGTTATGGACATAAGAAGTTTATGTCCATTTCTACTATTTACTCATACTCAGGTATGCGGCGGGAAACCTAGTTCCCCACCCACCTGAGCTGTTTGAAATCGTCACAGCCCACCTGTATGAATCAACCTATGACCTTTTGTTGTGATACAGGGTCGAATTCCTTCATCCAATGGACAATGGGATTGTAGGGACTATGAGATTGCATTGTGTGTGGAGCATAAATAGGCAGGCCGACCACATCCAGCACTCACTCTTCAACGGTTCTCATTGCTGAAAATCGGGTGCTGGATGTCCAGGCGCATGCGATCGTTTACCCTTGTGCGTAAGTTTCTCTCCGTAATCATTGTCTTTCTGTGAGCCAATTTCTCTCATCTCTCTCCGTCTCTCTCTCTCTTTCCCTTCTCTTTCTCTCGTATCTCCCCTAGACTAGTATTGTATTGTATTAGATAGTATTGTATTTTGGTTAGGAAGTCTTTGTTATATTGTAGTGTATCATTTGTACTGTTATTCCCTTTTTACAAGTATACTAGATATAATACAGTTAATAGGCTTTGGACCCTAAACCAGTATCTGTGTATTTCCTATAGTGTTAAGTGTTCACTTGAGCGTCGGTGACGCTCAAGCAGCTTTGTAGTTAGTCAGGTTACACAAGGTTGCACTTACACCCTGTATTCACATTAAGGTATTCCGTGTATTTCTTTGGTGTAAGGTTTAGACATAAAGGTATAGCGTTGTGAGCGTCTGCGCCGCTGGTGATCTCCTCGTGGTCTCGAGCGTCCGCTACGCCATAGCGAATCATTACTCTACTCATAGCCAATAACGTGTCCTGTGATCGCTGGGCCGTGAGCGAACGTGACGCTTGAGCGTCTCGCCTACGGCTGAGCGATCGTTACGCAACTAGCGTACCATTACGGTACTTCTTAAGTAAACAGCGTACAGTGTTCTTAGCTTCATAAAGGGTTGTTTATACGACAAGGGAATTTAGCATTGTCAGAGGGGTTACAGGCTAGTGCAGGATCTAAGGGGGATTAACAAAATAGTTGAGAGTCAGTTCCCCGTAGTGCCAAATCCAGCTGTCATCCTAATGCAAATCCCTCCCACTGCAAAATTTTTCACTGTTATTGACCTCTGCTCCGCTTTCTTTTCGGTACCTCTGCACCCTGACAGTCAATATTTGTTTGCATTTACATACAGAGGAGTCCAATACACATGGACTCGATTACCACAAGGATTCATAGATAGCCCAAGTATATTTTCTCAGGCTTTGCATGATTGTTTACAGTCTTTCCAACCAGTGAGTGGATCAGTATTAATACAGTACGTGGATGATCTACTACTGTGTTCTGATTCATTGGAAGCATCCCTGAAGGATACGAAACAGCTCCTGTTTCATCTTTCAGACACAGGACACAAGGTTTCCAAAGACAAGTTGCAATTATGCCAAACTAAGGTAAAATATTTGGGACACTGTTTAACACAAGGACTGAGACACCTGACCGCTGATAGAATTCAAGCAATTAGAGACATGACTCTGCCACAAACCCAGCAACAGATCAGAACATTTTTAGGAATGTGTGGATATTGCCGTAATTGGATCCCAGGGTTTTCCATTTTAGCGTTACCTTTGCAGGAGATGGTCTCCTCAAACAAACCTGATCGGATTTCGCATACAGACGAGTCTGAGGCAGCATTTGAGAGACTTAAACAGTGCCTAACGCAGGCACCAGCATTAGGTATGCCGGACTATGGGAAACCCTTTGAACTATACGGAACAGAAAGTGCTGGTTGCGCGGCAGGCGTACTAACCCAAAAGCACGGTGATGCCAGCAGGCCGGTAGCATATTACAGCGCTCAGCTAGATATGGTAGCGCGATCCCTCCCCACATGCTTGCGAAGCGTTGCTGCGATAGCATTGCTAGTAACGAAATGCGAAGACGTCGTGCTAGGTCACAACCTCACAATTCATACACCACATGCAGTGTCAGCCTTGTTAAATTCTGCCCAAACCAGGCACGTCTCATCAGCGCGGTTTACAAGATGGGAATTGGCACTAATGGCCCCCGTAAACATCACCATAAGGAGATGCAGTGCATTAAATCCTGCAACATATCTCCCAGGTGTGTCTGGACAGACCCAAAAGGGTGGAGGATGAGAGTACTGGGGAAGGAGGATTTAATACAAAGGAAGACACTCATGATTGTATGGAATATTTGACCCAAAATTTTACCGCAAGGCCTGACATCAGTGACAACCCACTGGAAGATGTAGAACTTACGTTCTACACGGACGGTAGTTGTCATAGACAGTCAGACTCGGGAGACTTGTGTACTGGATACGCAGTCGTAGATGACCAAGGCACCATAGAAGCGGAACCGCTAGGCCCACCTCACTCAGCCCAGGTTGCTGAACTGGTCGCCCTAACCAGAGCATGTGAATTGGCTAAGGGCAAATCAGCCAATATCTACACCGACTCTAGATACGCATTCGGGGTAGTCCATGATTTCGGAGCCCTATGGCGCCTCAGAAATTTCATGACGGCAGCTGGTACACCGGTAGCGCATGCAGCTCACATAAAAAGGCTTCTAACAGCGATACAGGAACCCGACAGAGTGGCTGTTATCAAATGTAAAGCACATACATATAGCCAAGACCCAGTATCACTTGGTAACAGCCGAGCAGACGAAGCTGCTAAATTAGCAGCTGCTACCCCCAGACAGACAGACACCACACAATTGATGGTATTTAATACCATCAACACACAGAAGTTGTGTGAAATGCAAAATTTGTGTTCCACACAGGAAAAGGCAGTCTGGAAGGCAAAGGGATATGGCCAGGAGTCCTCAGGACTCTGGACGGATGGACATGGTAAACCAGTGGCCCCCAGAGCATATCTTCCATGTTTGGCTGAAGCAGCTCACGGGCTGACTCATCTAGGCAAGGAAGGGATGTGCAAGTTGGTAAGAGCATATTGGTGCGCCCCAGGATTCTCTTCTCATGCGAGTAAAAGAGCCATGTCATGCCTTACCTGTTTGAGAAAGAATATTGGAAAGGCAATACCTACAGAACCATCCCATATCCCACCTGCCGGCGGCCCTTTCCAGGTAATACAGATTGACTTTATTCAATTACCCCCTTGTCGAAATTTGTACTTGTTTGTATAGATGTTTTTTCAAATTGGGTCGAAGCATTTCCGGCGGCCACAAATACCGCTATGTTTACTGCTAAGAAAATTGTGCAGGAATTTGTATGTAGATATGGTATCCCTAGAATTATCGAAAGTGATAGGGGTACCCATTTTACAGGTGATGTCTTTCAAGGAATGTGTAAATTGATGGGAATTGATAGCAAGCTGCACACTCCATACCGTCCACAGGCGAGTGCGAAAGTGGAAAGAGTGAACAGCACTATTAAAAATAAACTGAGTAAAGTGATGGCAGAGACAGGATTGACATGGCCAGAAGCTTTACCCATTGTACTGTACAGCATCAGAACCACTCCCAGGTCCCCTCTTAATCTGTCTCCCTTTGAAATCTTGTTTGGTCGACAACCGCATGTCATGATTAACCCTCAGGATGATTTGAAATGTAACAATGAAGTGACTGTAAAATACTTGATTAACATGAGTAAACAGTTAAGGAATCAAAATGATAATCTGAAGTTAGTGATTCCTGATTTACCAGATAGTAATTGTCATGACATTGAACCTGGGGATTATGTAATGATACGGAATTTTCTACGCTCAGGTTGCCTTATTGACAGATGGGAAGGACCATACCAGGTCTTATTGACTAGCACTACAGCATTGAAGGTTGCTGAGAGAGAGACTTGGGTTCATTCGTCCCACTGTAAGAAGGTTGCTGATCCAGAGAGGTCCCGTGATAAGGAACAGACGGTAGAGGTTGTATCACTGGAGTGTCTGTTCCAGGAGGATTGAGGCGGCACCTGAGCATTGAAAATCACAAGACCAAAAGCAGTTGTCGATCCCCTGTTCCCTTTTATTGTTTATCTCCAACTTCCCATCCCCTCTCCCTCAAATTATTTTTTTTTCCCTTCTCATTCTTCTCCGTTTCCTCCTACAAGATGGACTTGCCCCAAGAGACTGTGATCCGGATTTTCCTGTTGACCATGATGTTGACCAGAGCAGTCTGTTCCGGCGAGAGTACCATGGAGGTCGAGAGAGGTTCTGGAATGGGTTCTGATGACAGAGATGGAGGCGTAGTTTTCCAAGAACAACATAATCAACAAGCAAAGGCGAGTATCAGAAAACGATCCGATAACATTGACCATAGAAGGAATTGTGAAGGATTGTTAGCTGAAGAAAACTGTATCTGTCGGCTCTGTAACAATGTCATTGAGGATGGGTGCATTAAGAAATGCCAATCCAGTTTTAATATCCATATGGACCGGCATCCATTGAGTGACTATCACTCCTTAGTGGGTAGTGTGTTAAATAAAACAGATTGTTGGGTATGCTCTCAAGTACCTCAAGGTCATAGCAAATCAGGGCTAGTACCATTTCCTTTAACGATAGGGGAGGTACTTGAGTTAAGTGGTGGGAGACCGGTGGACAGGAGGTTTAATATCTCCAGTCCTCCTAGTTTGAAGCTCCACCAATACCATGTGGATAGGTCCCTATTATGTTTCAACATCTCCAATCCCCGAAAGCGGAAATTGGGAAGTGTCATGGAGTAACCAAACCATGACCTTTTCGCATAGAGCAGATAGAATGCCTACAGATACAGAGCTTGTACGCCACATAGCCAGTAGAGGAAAATCTTTCCGGTATAGGTATACCTTAGGAAATAGGATTACTAGAGTTGGAGAGGTATCACCAGGATACTGTGCACATATCGTACAACCTGATACGTGTACTAAGCAGATGGAAGAATTAGGGTTAGGAGATTTCACATGGAAGGTGTGTAATATGGTTATGTCCTTCTCCGTCCCATATGTTCTCCCCGATGATGCATATTTCATATGCGGGAGAAAGGCGTACAAGTGGCTGGCCCCAAACCCTGAAGGATTGTGTTATATTGGAAAGGTACTGCCTGAAGTAATGACTGTATCACATGACAAGATGAAAGACATACACCGTGGTGCCCAAGCTCCTTATACTCACACCCATTACGAGCACGTTGTTAAAAGGCACCTGATAGAGAAGACAGAGCATCCGGCCTCTGATCTGATAAGTGAATCCACCGGGATTCAATTCTTAATCGCGTTAGATTTCACCCGCACCGCTAGAGGAGTGCTGAATTATAAATACATATCGGCGCTCGCAAATTTGTTAGACAATATCACTGAAATGTATGATGACACATTTAGGTATACTGGAAGGGAACTTCAAGCTTACAAAACAGAACTGGTACAGCATAGAATGGTTCTCAATTACCTCACAGCAGTGACAGGCGGATATTGTGTCACACTGGCAACACAATACGGCGTGAAAT
Organism: Pseudophryne corroboree; assembly: GCF_028390025.1. Classification (NCBI taxonomy): domain Eukaryota; kingdom Metazoa; phylum Chordata; class Amphibia; order Anura; family Myobatrachidae; genus Pseudophryne; species Pseudophryne corroboree. Next base: position 83,671,354 of record NC_086450.1, on the reverse strand, counting down.
GTTGCACATATATTACGAATAGCACCGAGGATCCGGTCGAGGTCATAGACCAAAAGATGGACGATATTCTCCAATTGAAGTGGGAATTTCGCAGGAGACACAATCTCACTCTTGCTGCTGTAGGTAATGAGCTGACTGGTTGGGTGTCATGGTTGAACCCGCGAAATTGGTTTTCTGGTTTGGGAGAATGGGCTCAAGGAGTCATAATGGATGTTGGGAAGTTTCTCCTATGTATCTTAGGTGTTATCATAACGATTGGTTTGATATTTAGATGCGGTCAGGCTTTAATGAGGTGCAATCGTCGTACTAGGGTAATGAGTTTAAGGAGTGAGGAAACTGTAATTCCAATGGACTTGATTTATGACCCAACGGTAGAAACAATGATGTGATGAAAATGCGATTTCTACGGTCCGTTTCTTTCACCTGTTTTTCCGTTTCCTCCAAGGTAAAAAGACCCACTTGGACGAGGAATTTGATGAGCCGATATACAGACAACAGAGGGATTAAAGAAGAAGTTTTGACAACCTGATACACAGATTTTTGATGAACTATGCCATGGATCCCCAGTTTCCCTAGAAATTTAAAAATTACGCTAGCCCAACACTTTTGTAAATCTATGGACATTGACAGCTTTTGCTCGCACCTTATGGGCAAAAGCACACAGAAGACTGCATTCAACAGACACCAAACAAGACCTCAATCGACGAATGTACATTTACCTGACATAGAATACCACCGCATTTACCGTAATTATGTCTTTTCTTCATTTCTACAACCCTCAGGTAATGACACACATAGTCGATAGGGAATACAGGCACAGATATCAGCAATCACATATCTCCCCCATTCATGTATCATCAACTAAAATGTGCCCCCCCATTTTGTTACAACCAAAGCCGAAAAGAGCTCGGTAAAGTTTGACAGCCCATCCACAGACCCGTACCACGGGATAAGAAGGAATTCAAATGTATACTTCGCAATACCTCGAAGCTTGATGTACCACACGTACGGCACGATGATACATGACCCCCAAGCACGGATTCATACACACATGCTTCTGCTATCTCACTAGGTCATACCCTTTTTCCTACCTTCTCCTCTCCTCCCCTACCCAACCATGTAAATGTATTAACCCCTGACATATATTTTTCTCTTTTGAAATGTTTTAAAAGGTGGCAGTTATTATTGACTGCCAAAGGGTGGACTGTCAAAGTCAGAAAAATATCTCTATACACACTGCCATATTTGCACCTCATTCTGGTCCGCGCTGCGCATGCGTGCGCTCTCCCATGCGTGCGCATACTCACAGTCGCGGGCACCCGCAGGCGCACGGTATGCGTATTTACGGTAGAGTTTATGTGATCGTAGCGTGCGACTCAATCGTTGCATATTTTCAGTAATAATGTATTTTGTAGATCATGGTCCCTTTGATAGATTCTGAAAGTTTAGTTAATATAGCATGTTCCTGAACAGAGAGATCCCTCTTTGTATTGTACGAAGGGTCTAACAGGGGTCATACAGTGGTGTTTAGTACCCATCGGAAGAGTATTTAAATAGCAATATTCCGGTGTTGGTTTGGAGCGGATTAATCGCTCATGCGAATAGTTATGGACATAAGAAGTTTATGTCCATTTACTATTATTTGTTCTTATTTAGTCATGCGGCGGGAAACTCAGTGTCCCACCCACCTGAACAGTTGGAAGCAGTCACAGCCCACCTGTATGAATCAACCTATGACCTTTTGTTATAATGCGAAGCCGAATTCCTGTGTCCAATGAACAATGAGATTGTAGGGACCATTGAATTGCATTGTGTGTGGGGCATAAATAGGCAGGCCGACCATATCCAGTTCACTCTCTTCAACGGTTCTCATTGCTGATAATCGGGAGCTGGATATCGAGGCGCATGCGATCGTTTCCCCTTGTGCGTAAGTGTTTCTCCGCAACTATATTGATCTTCTTGTTATTGTGGGCCAATTTCTCTCTCTCCCTCTCTCTTCTCCTCTTTCTCTCTTATTTTCCTTTAAATAGTAATTGTATTATATTTCCTGTGTAGTTATCTGGTTAGGTAGTCTATGTTATATTGTAGTGTATGATTTGTATTTGTATTAATTCTTTTGCAAGTTTATCATTCAAAATATATACATATTAGGCGTTGGACCCTAAGCCCAGGTATCTGTGTATTTCTTATAGTGTCTAGTATTCTCAGAGCGTCGGTGACGCTCAAACAGCTTTTAAGGTAATAAGGTTATACTGTGTTGCATTTACACTCTAACATTACACTAAGGTTTTACTGCACAATACACTGTTTAAGGTTTAGATACAAAGGTTTAATATAGTGAGCGTCAGCGCCGCTGGTGATCTCCTCGTGGTCCCGAGCGTCCGCTACGCTATAGCGAATCATTACGTTAGTCAACAGCCAATAACGTGCCTGCCTGTGATCTTTTGGCCGTGAGTGAATGTGACGCTTGAGCGTCTCGATCACGGCAAAGCGATTGTTACGCAACTAGCGTACCCTTACGGTACTTCATACGTAGATAGCGTACAGTGTTCTTAGACCTCATAAAGGGTATTATATATGATAAATATTTAGCTTTATCAACTGTAACCCTATTGTGGCCCACATTGCTACTGCTGTGCCAAAGTGTTTATAGAACCTGTTGATGCTAATTAATTACACATTTATTTCCATACAAACTTTATTTTAAAAAAATTTAACAACATTAACCATAAACAACAACATTTCTACATAACAAAGTGATAAAACAAAAAATTTTTTTTGCCTGGCTCCTTTTTTGCAGATATGTCTCTTGACAAAAATGTGGATTTCATCACTGGCTTCATTGAGCTGGTACAACCCAAGGAATGCTTGTGTAAAGTCAAGTCAAAGGACTACTCCAATAAGGCCAAACGCCTTTCCGCCAATGAGGAGCTTGTGGAATTTAGCAAGCCATTCTATGCGGCAGCTGATTTGGAGTGGGTTAAAGAAAAGATGGCACAACCTCCGCTCAGTCTACAAAAAAAGAACAGAAAAAGCACGAAGATTCGAAGTGGTCCGGGGCAGGCACTAACCAAATCTATACGCCTACATTATGGTATTACAGCCAGATGTCCTTCCTCGATGAGGCAGACCCAACAAGGAGTGGATTCTCCTCCATCCCATGGCCAGACGAAGCGGAGAGTAAAACGGGTGAAGCTTCGCAGTCCGCATCTGTACGTATTTAGTAATTGACGCTTTAATTACCCCCAATCCACCGCACACCACGCACGTGACTTTATTGCAGTCTCCTGCCTGCGCCTACGCCATTAAAATAGGCCAGGTACTTCTCTCTCACCTGGTTTGCAGGAGCAGTCCCCTTGGAGAGGAGAAGAGCTTGCAGGGAAGGCATAGGTGAATCCTCCTCTTCCTCTTACGGTGCTGCTCCTGTCCTATGCTGGCTTGTTTGAGTGTTCTGAAAATTGAGGCCGTGTGTTGTTTCTCCTCTAGAAATTCATCTGGTTTGAGTTAAGTGTCTCATAAAAGGCAGTGTTTGTGGAGCCTCCATCTGTGGGCCGGCCATTCTTACCAACATCAACGAAGAGAAACTCATAGTTTGCATTTACCACTGCCAACAGAAGGATGCTAAAGTACCCCTTGTAGTTTTAGTACATCGATCTGCTGTCGACATGTGTGTTAATGCGGATGTGTTTCCCATTAATGGCTCCACCACAATTAGGGAAATTCCACCTGTTTTCAAACTCCTGCCAGTTGGCTTGCCACTCTTCAACACTTGCAGGGAACTAGGGGGAAAAACTAATTATAAATTACCACATGTTAATCATTTGTCTTTTTACCCCACAGTTTTCAACTTTGGAGCCAGAAATGTCCAGCACAAAAGACCTCTCTGTTTTGGTGGAACCAGAGGACACCACACAAATCCAGCCAGCACATCAAACAAGTCCACCTGTGCCTCCTACCCCCCATCCCCAATCTTCTTGCAAAAGAAGACAAAAGCACAAAAACACCCAGGAGGATGAGGAGGAAGCTGCTTGCTACCAGCAAATCAAGAGAGCGTTAACAAACCCTCCAGACCGTTTTGCAGAGTTTGGAACATACATAGCAAGGTGTACCCGCGATGCCCCTCTAGATCAAGTTGAACCATTATGAGTGACTGGCCCATGAGATGGTGTTTATGATGAGGAGAGGCCGTCTGAGTGATGACACAGTGATCGGTCACCGTTCCACAGTCAGCTCAGATTATATGGCCCTACCACCGGCTACCCCTCCCAACCAATCTACCCCTCCCACCTAATCTCAGTCTATTCCTCCCACCCAACTCCACCCTATTTCACACACCGTTTCAACGCCTCTTCCTTCCGCCCATGCCGAGCCTACTCCCCCACCCATCTTCCCTAGATCTTTTTTTACTGCTATGCTGGAGGGTGAGGGTGAGGATGATGCATTTTAGTTTTTTTGGGAAAAGTAATATGTTATATTCCCAATAAATATGGTGAGGTTTGGTGATATATGGTGCTTTGGTTGCAGAGTTTAGGGGAAGGATACACATATGCTGCAAGTGCATAGTCGTGGGGCCAGGACCACTGACTCTGCACATTACAGCATGAGTATATTCTCTGGGTCCAATCTGCAACCAAAACACCATATATCCCTCCCATGTTAGGAATATATTTACTGCACCATATTTATTGGGAATTTCAGGGATTGGCTAAAAACCAGACAGGCTCAGGTCCTCAAATGCCACACCGTACTGAACCTCCACACTAATCTTGGGCACTTTTTGGAAAAAGTACTGCAGGTTTCCATCCGGGGGGGGGGGGGGGGAGGAGTCTTTGCCTGGGGAGTTTATGTGTCAGCAGTCATTGTGGAGAAAGGGAGGGGGAGATTCCAGCTGTTCTGCATGATCCAGGGATGTTTTTACAATCCGGAACAACCTAGACCATACAGAGATGCTGTAATCTCTCTTCCGGGGTCCTGCAATGACCGCAGACATATACACCCCACCAGGCTGGAGACCCTACAACCCGGGGCGTATGGGGATGTGCAGTACTTTCTCCAAAATTGCTGGGATTGGTGCAGGGATCTGGTACAGTGTGGCGTAGGGGGATCCGGGTGTTTCTGGCTTTGACCCAATCCCTGTGCTATGATAGTTTGTGTATTTTATACTGTTTTTGTGTATTAATGGTTGTTGCAAGCCATGTTGGCTACAGTGCATATATATGTCACGCTGGCAATAAAATGCACTTTAGCAAATAATTTTACCACTTAAGCCATGTTGGCTACAGTGAAAATATATGCCATATTGGCATTTGTAGTGCACTTTTTCGGATGTTTTTCCTCCGATAAATTTTTTTACTAATCAAGTAAACAAGTGTGTCGTGTTGTTCTTTTAGCTTAAAATACCGGTGATTTTGCAGAGGTGAGGGTCCCAAAATTTAGATCTTCTAGTGAACGGCTCAAGGTATCCATCAGTCTCTCCTCAGGTGGAATGGCCCTCTGCATCTTGGTATCCTGCCTCTGAATATAGGGTGTCACCCGGGCCAGGAACTCCTGGAATATATCATCATCCATACGCAAGGGTTGTTCTCCTCTGGCTGCTGTTTGCAGCTCAATCATATGTGAAATTGAAGGTTAAAAAAGGCCCTTGAGATATATGGCATGAGATAGATAGCAGTGTGTTAGATTGCCTGAGATAAATCACATGTAAAAATACACTCAAGTATGAAATCGCAACTGCAGGCCTCCCGGGAAGTTCCCAGCCAGATTGCAGGAAAATTGCATGGAAGTCACTGCTGAGATACATCTCTCTAGTGTATCGGGCCCTTTACAAAAACTTTATTCAAGTTTAATGCATAAGGGCAGCCAGTGCTCTAGTGACTTTTTAACAGTACTTCTATTGTTTACTGAATGCCAATGAAGACATAAAAATAGATTTGACCTAATCAGACAAATGCCTTTTAGAATCTGCGTGCATTCCTCCCGCCGGCTTCTCTGTGGAGGCAGACCTTGCCAACTCCGGTTTGACAAACTGTTCTTCCACTGTCTCCGTGTCGTGTCTGACAACAGACTCAGTTCAGCCTGATCTTCTGTACTTTTGTTTCAATCAATTCTGGGTGAAGTGATACACTGTTTAGAAGTAGCGCTATGTCCCGATGCTTTTTATTAGGTGAATAACCAGTAATAATTTCAACAACTCAGTAGACACTACATGGAATATGGAAAACCTAAAGCAATACAGACATTGCTTTTTGAATACTCAACCGAAAATGGCAATTAAAGATGAACTAATTGAGTTTAAAGATCATAAAGTATTGGGGTATGGCAAACACCTACAAGTTGAGTATTTGAGTATTGCTTGAGAAACTGTACTGGAGGGGACAGTAGGTGGACCTGTGTCTTAAGTTATCACTGTGTAGTTTTCTCTTGGTTGTTATAGGTCAATGGTTCTCAAACTCAGTCCTCAAGGCACCCTAACAGTCCAGGTTCTAAGGATATTCATGCTTGACCACAGGTGACCATCTGTACTCAACCAGGGACATTTTTAAAACCTGTATAGTTAGGGTGCCTAGAGCACCAAATTTGGGAACCATTGTTATAGGATGCTGTCTTCCAGAATGTATTTCTTAAGCCGCTGTATTATGTTATATACTGTAGTTGATATGTACTGGTCACAGTAAAGTATATTCCACAAATTTCCCCTGCATGTTAATTGCTTGAAAATGAAAGCATACTGTACTCTGCAAGATAAACTATTCCACTGAGACAATCATGGCCAGTGGGCTACCGAGGTCATATGGCCATCTTTTACAGCCTGTAAGAATCAGGAAAGATATATGCACACTGAGATGCTGCTATAGAAACATAGGACCTAATTCAGACCTGATCACTAGGCTGCGTTTTCTCACAGCCTGCGATCGGGTGGTCTTCTGTATGCCGAATGTCGGGATCCCGGCGCACAGTATACTGGCGCCGGAATCCCGACACCCGGCATACCGACAACTATTCTCCCTTGTGGGGGTCCACGACCCCCCTGGAGGGAGAATAAAATAGTGTGGCGCGCGTAGCGCGCCACCGTGCCCGCAGCATGGCGAGCGCAGCGAGCCCGCAAGGGGCTCCTTTTGCGCTCGCCACGCTGTTGGTATGCCGGCGGTCGGGCTCCCGGCGCCGGTATGCTGGGCGCCGGGAGCCCGAGTGCCGGCATACCGTACGACACCCCCTGCGATCAGATCTAAACTGTGCATGCGTATGCACAGCAATGCGCATGCGCCTCGGACAACAACAACAGGGATCGCCAGTCAGCGATGGGTTTGTGCGACGGCTTCATTCGCACGGGCGAAACACAAGGAGATTGACAGGAAGAGGGCGTTTGTGGGTGGCAACTGACCGTTTTCAGGGAGTGTCTGGAAAAACGCAGGCGGGACCGGGCGCTTGGTGGGAGGTATTCTGACGTCAGCTCCGGCTCCGATCATCGCAGCGGCTGAGTAAGTCCTGGGCTGAGCAGAAACTGAACAAAATGAGTTTGTGTAGCTGATCTACACATTTGATCGCAGACTTGCACAGTGAAAATACACTCCCCCTCTAGGCAGCAACTATCTGATCGCAGGGCTGCAAAAATCGCTGCCCAGCTATCAGGTCTGAATTAGGCCCATAGTTTTCTCCCTACTTTCATCATAGTAGTGGTCAGAGCTATTGTGCTGTGCGTCATTTCATACAGGGCTTCTTTTTTTTATGTATTACAATGAATCTAGAATAAAAAAAATAACATTAATTTCTAATTGGACTATGGTGGATTAATAATGAAAAATGATTTCATATTTAATAAAGTAGCAAACAAAGGCTTGAAGAGTGTTTTATTAAGTTCCGCTTTATTAGTGTGTATTTGTTTATTTTGCTTTGATTTTTTTTTTTCTATTTTAGTCTAATTTAATTCCAGGGGTCCTAATCTTCTTCATTGCCTGGCATTCTCTGGGAGAGAAGGTACCTACTGTTTTATGTGACCATTGTTCCCTCAAAGAGGCACAAGCCCAGCACTGACTAGCCTGGGTCTTGTATCAGAGTCAGAATAAGGAAGCACCCCTGACACGGCGACAGGTCATCGATGTACCTTCCTCAGTGCCATGAGTCTAATAGCCCACTGTCTTTCTTAAACCCCAGCACCAGTACCACTGCTGGCAGGGGTAGAAGAACAACAACTCCCAGCAGTCTTTACCACCAGGAGTTGGAGGCTTGTTACACCTGAACAGTTCGCTAGAAGAGGAGAGCGTGTGAACTACTTGGTGGGGAGAGGAGAGTGAGAGGAGCGAGGAAGGGGAAGATCAGCTATATGAGGTATCGTGAGACAGAGCTGTGGGAAGAAGAGAGCTGGGAGGAGGATTTGAACTGGTGAGGAAAGGTGTAAGGAGAGCTGAGGAGCACGGTGAAGCTGGGAGAGGAGACGTACTTGTCCTGCCACTATAAATATGATTCTGTGCAATCTCGAGATAAACACATAAGGGGTGTTATGTCTTCCAACTCTGCATTTTTGTCGGGTCATTAATTATTATATATACAAATTCCTGTCTCCATCTTTGTGGATGATTGTGTATGGTAGTTAGTGGAATGCTCTGTTTGTTTCTATAATACTCTTTGTGTTATATGGTGGTCATAAGGATGCTCTCCTGATTGTTTGGAAGTCACTAAGATGCTTTCTGTATTATATGATGCTCACCAGGATGCTCTCTGTAACGCATGGGGCTCAGTAGGCTGCTTTCTGTATTTGTGTTTGGGTACATATCAGATATTACTTTTATGATGGCATTAACCTCTCTTTAATCTCTCTTTAAACATTGCAATTTCTTTATCTTTCTTGAGCATGACACTATGGTACTGCAGTCAGGTCTGTTTGCCTCACTAGTACTGCAGTCAGATCTGTCTGACCCACTAGCAGTGCGCTGAGGTCTGTTTGCCTCACTAGTACTGCAGTCAGGTCTGTCTGTCTGTCCCACTAGCAGTGCGCTGAGGTCTGTTTGCCTCACTAGTACTGCAGTCAGGTCTGTCTGTCCCACTAGCACTGCACTAAGGTCTGTTTGCCTCACTAGTACTGCAGTCAGGTCTGTCTGTCCCACTAGCACTGCACTAAGGTCTGTTCGCCTCACTAGTACTGCAGTCAGGTCTGTCTGTCCCACTAGCACTGCACTAAGGTCTGTTTGCCTCACTAGTACTGCAGTCAGGTCTGTCTGTCCCACTAGCACTGCACTAAGGTCTGTTTGCCTCACTAGTACTGCAGTCAGGTCTGTCTGTCCCACTAGCACTGCACTAAGGTCTGTTTGCCTCACTAGTACTGCAGTCAGGTCTGTCTGTCCCACTAGCACTGCACTAAGGTCTGTTTGCCTCACTAGTACTGCAGTCAGGTCTGTCTGTCCCACTAGCAGTGCGCTGAGGTCTGTTTGTCTCACTAGTACTGCAGTCAGGTCTGTCTGTCCCACTAGCACTGCGCTGAGGTCTGTTTGTCTCACTAGTACTGTAGTCAGGTCTGTCTGACCCACTTGCACTGCGCTGAGGTCTGTTTGCCTCACTAGTACTGCAGTCAGGTCTCTCTGTCCCACTAGCACTGCGCTGAGGTCTGTTTGCCTCACTAGTACTGTAGTCAGGTCTGTCTGTCCCACTAGCACTGCACTGAGTTCTGTTTGCCTCACTAGTACTGTAGTCAGGTCTGTCTGTCCCACTAGCACTGCACTGAGTTCTGTTTGCCTCACTAGTACTGTAGTCAGGTCTGTCTGTCCCACTAGCACTGCACTGAGGTCTGTTTGCCTCACTAGTACTGCAGTCAGGTCTTTCTATCCCACAAGGTCTGCAGACAGGTCTGTCTGTCCCACAAAGGTGCATGCAAAAGCTTTAGTTTTACTTCCAATTGCCTGTTTGCAGCTATTTTAAAATAAGGTTTAGTGAGCAGACACTTTCTTTAAGTTAGGGATACTTTCAGCGCTATATGTGGAATTTTAGATGGCAAAGGGATCTCTATTATTTTATGCCCAATTCACCACCCGCTATCCCAACAAATTAATGCGGCTTCTGATGCAGTGATAAGCATGGCGTCTCTGGTTTAATAAAAAATAATTATGCTAATGACTGGAGACAGACTAGATGCGTTTTCATGGTAAAAATACTTACAGACCTTAGTACATTTGTTTATGTCTGGTGAATTTTTAAAATAAACCGTTGTCTAGACAACAGCATGTTTCAAGCAGGAAACAAGTTTTGTCACTATAGACTTTGCATTCATACAATTGTATTTGCAGTATGCATACATAATTTGCAAAACAGCATCTTTTTAAAGTACTCCCATCACTAACACAGGAAGTATGGGGGTAATTCAGGCCTAATCACTAGGCTGCGTTTTCTCACAGCCTGCGATCAGGTCTGAACTGCGCATGCCTATGCACCACAATGTGCAGGCGCGACGGATCGATGCATATAGACTGGATGGTGCGAAAAAAGCGATCGCACAGACGATCGCAAGGTGACTGACAGGAAGAGGGCGTTTGCGGGTGGCAACTGACCGTTTTCAGGAAGTGTCTGGAAAAACGCAGGCGTGTCCAAGCATTGGAAGGGTGGGTGTCTGACGTCAATTCCGGTCCCGGACAGGCTGAAGTGACCGCAGCCGCTAAGTAAGTCCTCGGCTGCGCAGAGACTGCACAAAATCAGTTTGTGCAGCTCTGCTACACATGCGTTCGCACACTTGCATAGCTAAAATACACTCCCCCTGTAGGCGGCGACTATCTGATCGCAGTGCTGTAAAAATCGCTTGCTAGTGATCAGGTCTGGATTAGGCCCTAAGTTATAAAGCATGAAATGGGCCTCCATAGCGCCTCTCTCAGAAAATCTAGATTCCCGTTGGTGGCATACAGTATAGGTGGGAGGTCAAAATGGGCTGCATTTACATTTCAGCAGCAGTTTGCACTGGTTGGGTGAAGTGTAAGTAATCCTAGTGAAGTACAGAGTAGGCACACCAGTGGTCTCATTTACAGAGGTGGTCAGGAGCCAGACTTCACTTCATGAAGCAAGATTATTGCAATTAGATAAAGACTCTGAGGGCACATTTCCGGCTACAGATTCCTCGCCATGCAGAGTTGCACATGTACCCTTCAAGTTTGGGAATTAAAGTTTGCACTAAGCTTGACCCAGAGAAGATGGGGTCACATCCTATACTCTAACTGGAACTCGTGCAGCAAGTTTCCAGGTGTACCCCAAACAATGTACTACAACTTAATCTACACAGAATTCCATCTCATTCTAATTCTAATGCAGCAGGATGTGCCTGCAAGGAGACAGGCGCCTCCTGTTAACATTAGCCAGGATCCGAGTGCTGCGTTACCATAACCGGCCAGTCTGCGTAAGCTGAAGCCTACCCAGGCTGGCCACTGGATCCGGACACCCTAGACCCCGTTTTGAAGAACGGTGCTGGGTGCCGCCCACACTCCACCCCCCAAATGCTGCAGCATTAACCAATACATACAAGCAGTGTATTTATATACTATTTTGCATTTTATGTGATTATTTAATATGTATCATGACAATGACAGAACTAGGGGTGGTATACCATAAAGCAGTATAGGCAGCAAAAATAAGGGTTTGGAGTAATAGAAAGGTATCCGGACTCCAGGTCGACAACAAAAAGGTCGACACACCTTAGGTCGACGCCAATTGGTCGACACACCTTAGGTCAACATGGACAAAAGGTCGACATGGACAAAAGGTCGACAGGAACAAGGTCGACATGGGAAAAGGTCGACATGAGTTTTTCACCATTTTTTTCTTTTTTGGAACCTTTTCATACTTAACGATCCACGTGGACTACGATTGGAACGGTAATCTGTGCCGAGCGAAGGCACCATGCCCGAAGCATGGCGAGTGAAGCGAGCCATGCGAGGGGACGCGGTGCACTAATTGGGGTTCCCGGTCACTCTACGAAGAAAACGACACCCAAAAAACATAAAAAACTCATGTTGACCTTTTTCCATGTCGACCTTGTCCCTGTCGACCTTTTGCCCATGTCGACCGAAGGTGTGTCGACCAATTGGCGTCGACCTAAGGTGTGTCGACCTTTTTGTTGTCGACCTGGAGTCCCAGACCCAATAGAAGGAAATGTCATCCGGGTAAGAGAAGCGAGGTAAAGAAGAGGAGGAGAAATGTAAGGATATAGTAGAGAAAAACGCACTAGACACAGGATAGCGGATACAAAGCCAACAAAGAAAGAAACTATCTTTTAAGAAGAGTCTGTCACAGAGAGTAACCAGTGATAACACTTGTGACAAATCTCAATTACCTAAATAGTTATAACATTTGTATAAATGATATCTGAATTATATTGTTCTTCAAATCGTATCTTAAATGATGATTGAAGATTTTCCATGTGACTCATTAGCTGCAGCAGAGATTTTACAGTACTCGCATAAACTGAAATGGAAAACTACGGCTATGTTCATTAACTTGGAAGGGCACAACCAACAACAAGACAGAGGGTTTGATAACAGTTATGGGCCCTACACACTCAAAGATATGAACGATCTCGTTCATTAATGAACGAGATAACGTTCATATCTTTCAGTGTGGAGGCACCAGCAATGAACGATGCGCGGCCCCGCACTCGTTCATCGCTGGTGCCCCATCGGCTGTGCATGCAGGCCAATATGGACGATCTCGTCCATATTTGCCTGCACTGCTATGGAGCCGGGTGACGGGGGGAGTGCCCCACCGCCGGGTCGCCCGTCGGCCGTATCCGCCGTCGGGCAGCTCGGTAGCGGATCGCGCAATGTGTAGAGCCCATTACAGACAGTTTTGATAACTCATATTACAGACAAAAGAAAGTAGGCATAATGGGTGTACACAGTCTCTTCTAAAACGGGTGTGGTATGCAAGGTCGACCATACTTAGGTCAACAGTGTCTAGGTTGACCTCTGTTGGTCGACAGTAAGTAGGTCGACATGGTTTCTAGGTCGACAGGGACTCTAGGTCGACGTGACAGAAGGTCGACATGAGTTTTTGCCCTTTTTTTGGTGTCGTTTTCTTCGTACAGTGACCGGGATCCCCAATTAGTGCACCATGCTTCGGGCAATGTGCCTCGCTCTGCTACCGCTGCGTTCGGCACAGGTTACCGTTCCCAATTGTAGTCCATGTGGATCGTAAAGTGTGAAAAAGTTCAAATAATGACAACATTTTTTGAAAAACTCATGTCAACCTTTTGTCAGGTCGACCTAGAACATGTCGACCTAGAGTCCCTGTAGACCTAGAAACCATGTCGGCCTACTTACTGTCATTCAATAGTGGTCAACCTAGAGAGTGGTCAAGTGGGGTCAACCTAGAGACCGGATACCTTCTAAAACATATCTTTATTTGTTACAGTAAAATAGCAGCGAATATATTAAAAAACAGAAGATAAAAATAGAGAATAAATGTGATTAAAGAGCTGTGCATCACGTCACCTGTTAATTAATACAGTGCATAAAAACAGTTAGGATATATCAATAATCTTCCAATTCAAGAGTATGGTTTAGTCAAAAAAGATCCTGCGCTCACTTTTATAGATAATATATATATTCGGCAGCAAATTACAATAGAGGCTAAACCCAAAACCTCAAAATTATATACATGCCAAAGAGAGATTTTGCAATTGCGCCTTAAGTACTTAAATGCTGTTTATTGTGACACAAAAACTAAAGTGTATACAAATACCTCATGCCTCAATAGAGAGGAAACATTAGAGCAGAAAAAAGAAGAAAATACTAAAATGACAAGATCGACACTGTCTAGGTCAACAATGTTTAGGTCGACCACTATAGGTCGACAGGGTTTCTAGGTCGACATGTGCTAGGTCGACAGGTCAAAAGATCGACATGAGTTTTTTTTTAAAAAAATCTTTTTTTTTTAACCTTTTTTCATAGTTAACGGTCCATGTGGACTACGATTGGAACGGTAATTTGTGCCGAGCGAAGCGGCAGCAGAGTGAGGCACCTTGCCCGAAGCATGGCGAGCGAAGCGAGCCATGCGAGGGGACACGGTGCACTAATTGGGCTTCCCGGTCACTGTACAGAGAAAACGACACCAAAAAAACATGAAAAACTTATGTCGACCTTTTGACCTGCTGACCTAGCACATGTCGACCTAGAAACCCTGTCGACCTTCAGACCCTGTCGACCTAGTGACTGTCGACCTATAGTGGTCGACCTAAACATTATCGACCTAGACACTGTCGATTTGATGATCCACACCCCTACAGATAATAGTTAAATTCTAAGGAAGATATGATGAAAAGGGAGCAGCGCCACCTTTCCATGTACTGTAGGGGTCACTGTTCTACTGTGCGGAAAATAAGAATTTACTCACCGGTAATTCTGTTTCTCGTAGTCCGTAGTGGATGCTGGGAACTCCGTAAGGACCATGGGGAATAGCGGGCTCCGAAGGAGGCTGGGCACTCTAGAAAGATCTTAGACTACCTGGTGTGCACTGGCTCCTCCCACTATGACCCTCCTCCAAGCCTCAGTTAGGTACTGTGCCCGGACGAGCGTACACAATAAGGAAGGATTTTGAATCCCGGGTAAGACTCATACCAGCCACACCAATCACACCGTACAACTCGTGATATGAAACACAGTTAACAGTATGAAACAATAGAGCCTCTCAACAGATGGCTCAACAATAACCCGATTTAGTTAACAATAACTATGTACAAGTAATGCAGATAAACCGCACTTGGGATGGGCGCCCAGCATCCACTACGGACTACGAGAAACAGAATTACCGGTGAGTAAATTCTTATTTTCTCTAACGTCCTAGTGGATGCTGGGAACTCCGTAAGGACCATGGGGATTATACCAAAGCTCCCAAACGGGCGGGAGAGTGCGGATGACTCTGTAGCACCGAATGAGAGAACTCCAGGTCCTCCTCAGCCAGGGTATCAAATTTGTAGAATTTTGCAAACGTGTTTGCCCCTGACCAAGTAGCTGCTCGGCAAAGTTGTAAAGCCGAGACCCCTCGGGCAGCCGCCCAAGATGAGCCCACCTTCCTTGTGGAATGGGCATTGACAGATTTTGGCTGTGGCAGGCCTGCCACAGTATGTGCAAGCTGAATTGTACTACAAATCCAACGAGCAATAGTCTGCTTAGAAGCAGGAGCACCCAGCTTGTTAGGTGCATACAGGATAAACAGCGAGTCAGATTTTCTGACTCCAGCCGTCCTGGAAACATATATTTTCAGGGCCCTGACAACGTCTAGCAACTTGGAGTCCTCCAAATCCTTAGTAGCCGCAGGCACCACAATAGGCTGGTTCAGGTGAAACGCTGACACCACCTTAGGGAGAAACTGGGGACGAGTCCTCAATTCTGCCCTATCCATATGGAAAATCAGATAAGGGCTTTTACATGATAAAGCCGCCAACTCTGACACTCGCCTGGCTGAAGCCAAGGCCAATAACATGACCACTTTCCACGTGAGATATTTCAGATCCACGGTTTTTAGTGGCTCAAACCAATGTGATTTTAAGAAACTCAACATCACGTTGAGATCCCAAGGTGCCACAGGAGGCACAAATGGGGGCTGAATATGCAGCACTCCTTTCACAAATGTCTGAACTTCAGGTACTGAAGCTAGTTCTTTTTGAAAGAAAATCGACAGAGCCGAGATCTGTACCTTAATGGAGCCCAGTTTTAGGCCCATATTCACTCCTGCTTGCAGGAAATGCAGAAATTGACCTAGTTGAAATTCCTCTGTTGGGGCCTTTTTGGCCTCGCACCAAGCAACATATTTCCGCCATATGCGGTGATAATGCTTTGCCGTAACATCTTTCCTGGCTTTAATAAGCGTAGGAATGACTTCCTCCGGAATGCCCTTTTCCTTCAGGATCCGGCGTTCAACCGTCATGCCGTCAAACGCAGCCGCGGTAAGTCTTGGAACAGACAGGGGCCCTGCTGCAGCAGGTCCTGTCTGAGCGGCAGAGACCACGGGTCCTCTGAGATCATCT
Organism: Pseudophryne corroboree; assembly: GCF_028390025.1. NCBI lineage: Eukaryota > Metazoa > Chordata > Amphibia > Anura > Myobatrachidae > Pseudophryne > Pseudophryne corroboree. Next base: position 83,655,363 of record NC_086450.1, on the reverse strand, counting down.
CTTGAAGTTCCGGGTACCACGCTCTTCTCGGCCAATCCGGAACCACGAGAATTGTGTTTACTCCTCGCTTTCTTATTATTCTCAATACCTTTGGTATGAGAGGTAGAGGAGGGAACACATAAACTGACCGGTACACCCACGGTGTCACTAGAGCGTCCACAGCTATCGCCTGAGGGTCTCTTGACCTGGCGCAATACTTCTCTAGTTTGTTGTTTAGGCGGGACGCCATCATGTCCACCTGTGGACGACCCCATTGATTTACAATCATTTGGAAGACTTCTGGATGAAGTCCCCACTCTCCCGGGTGGAGGTCGTGCCTGCTGAGAAAGTCTGCTTCCCAGTTGTCCACTCCCGGGATGAACACTGCTGACAGTGCTAGTACATGATTCTCCGCCCATCGGAGAATTTTTGTGGCTTCTGCCATCGCCGTCCTGCTTCTTGTGCCGCCCTGTCGATTCACATGGGCGACTGCCGTGATGTTGTCTGACTGGATCAGCACCGGCTGGTGTAGGAGCAGGGATTTTGCTTGACTTAGGGCATTGTAAATGGCCCTTAGTTCCAGAATATTAATGTGAAGGGCAGTCTCCTGACTTGACCATAGTCCTTGGAAATTTCTTCCCTTTGTGACTGCCCCCCAGCTTCGTAGGCTGGCATCCGTGGTCACCAGGACCCAGTCCTGTATGCCGAACCTGCGGCCCTCCAGAAGATGAGCACTGTGCAGCCACCACAGAAGAGACACCCTGGTTCGTGGAGACAGGGTTATTAAACGATGCATCTGAAGATACGATCCGGACCACTTGTCCAACAGGTCCCACTGAAAAATCCTGGCATGGAACCTGCCGAATGGAATTGCTTCGTAAGAAGCTACCATCTTTCCCAGGACCCGCGTGCAGTGATGCACCGATACCTGTTTTGGTTTTAGGAGGTCTCTGACTAGAGAAGACAACTCCCTGGCTTTCTCCTCCGGGAGAAACACTTTTTTCTGGGCCGTGTCCAGAATCATTCCCAGGAACATTAGACGTGTCGTGGGGATCAGCTGTGACTTTGGGATATTAGGAATCCAGCCGTGCTGGCTCAGCACTTCCTGAGATAGTGCTACTCCCACTAACAACTGTTCCTTGGATCGTGCCTTTATTAGGAGATCGTCCAAGTATGGGATAATTAAAACTCCCTTTTTTCGAAGGAGTATCATCATTTCCGCCATAACCTTGGTAAATACCCTTGGTGCCGTGGAGAGTCCAAACGGCAGCGTCTGGAATTGGTAATGGCAGTCCTGTACCACAAATCTGAGGTACTCCTGGTGAGAATTGCAAATGGGGACATGCAGGTAAGCATCCTTGATGTCCAGGGATACCATGTAATCCCCCTCGTCCAGGCTTGCAATAACCGCCCTGAGCGATTCCATCTTGAACTTGAATTTTTTTATGTATGTGTTCAAGGATTTCAAATTTAAAATGGGTCTCACCGAACCGTCCGGTTTCGGCACCACAAATAGTGTGGAATAGTAACCCCGGCCTTGTTGAAGTAGGGGTACCTTGATTATCACCTGCTGGGAATACAGCTTGTGAATCGCTGCTAGCACCGCCTCCCTGTCTGAGGGAGCAATCGGCAAGGCGGATTTTAGGAAACGGCGGGGTGGAGTCGCCTCGAATTCCAGCCTGTATCCCTGAGATACTATTTGAAGGATCCAGGGATCCACCTGTGAGCGGGCCCACTGATCGCTGAAATTCCTGAGGCGGGCCCCCACCGTACCTGGCTCCGCCTGTGAAGCCCCACCGTCATGCGGCGGACTTGGAAGAGGAAGCGGGGGAGGACTTTTGTTCCTGGGAACCTGCTGTTTGCTGCAGCCTTTTTCCCCTGCCTCTGCCTCTTGACAGAAAAGACCCTCCTTTTCCCCGCTTGTTTTTCTGGGACCGAAAGGACTGAACCTGATAAAATGGCGCCTTCTTAGGCTGTGAGGGGACATGGGGTAAAAATGCTGACTTCCCAGACGTTGCTGTGGAAACTAGGTCGGAGAGACCATCCCCAAATAATTCCTCCCCCTTATAAGGCAAGACTTCCATGTGCCTTTTGGAATCTGCATCTCCAGTCCACTGGCGAGTCCATAAGCATCTCCTAGCAGAGATAGATAATGCACTTATTTTAGATGCCAGTCGGCAGATTTCCCTCTGTGCATCTCTCATGTATAAGACTGAGTCTTTTATATGGTCAATTGTTAGCAGGATCGTGTCTCTGTCTAACGTGTCAATATTTTCTGACAGTTTATCTGACCACGCAGCGGCAGCACTGCACATCCATGCTGACGCAATAGCTGGTCTGAGTATAATGCCTGAGTGTGTATATACAGACTTCAGGATCGCCTCCTGCTTTCTATCAGCAGGTTCCTTAAGGGCGGCCGTATCCTGGGACGGTAGTGCCACCTTTTTAGACAAACGTGTGAGCGCTTTATCCACCCTCGGGGGTGTTTCCCAACGTAACCTATCCTCTGGCGGGAAAGGGAACGCCATTAGTAGCTTCTTAGGAATTACCAATTTCTTATCAGGGGAAGCCCACGCTTCTTCACACACTTCATTTAATTCATCTGACGGGGGAAAAAATAAGAATTTACTCACCGGTAATTCTATTTCTCGTAGTCCGTAGTGGATGCTGGGAACTCCGTAAGGACCATGGGGAATAGCGGGCTCCGAAGGAGGCTGGGCACTCTAGAAAGATCTTAGACTACCTGGTGTGCACTGGCTCCTCCCACTATGACCCTCCTCCAAGCCTCAGTTAGGTACTGTGCCCGGACGAGCGTACACAATAAGGAAGGATTTTGAATCCCGGGTAAGACTCATACCAGCCACACCAATCACACCGTACAACTCGTGATATGAAACACAGTTAACAGTATGAAACAATAGAGCCTCTCAACAGATGGCTCAACAATAACCCGATTTAGTTAACAATAACTATGTACAAGTATTGCAGATAAACCGCACTTGGGATGGGCGCCCAGCATCCACTACGGACTACGAGAAATAGAATTACCGGTGAGTAAATTCTTATTTTCTCTGACGTCCTAGTGGATGCTGGGAACTCCGTAAGGACCATGGGGATTATACCAAAGCTCCCAAACGGGCGGGAGAGTGCGGATGACTCTGCAGCACCGAATGAGAGAACTCCAGGTCCTCCTCAGCCAGGGTATCAAATTTGTAGAATTTAGCAAACGTGTTTGCCCCTGACCCAGTAGCTGCTCGGCAAAGTTGTAAAGCCGAGACCCCTCGGGCAGCCGCCCAAGATGAGCCCACCTTCCTTGTGGAATGGGCATTGATAGATTTTGGCTGTGGCAGGCCTGCCACAGTATGTGCAAGCTGAATTGTACTACAAATCCAACGAGCAATAGTCTGCTTAGAAGCAGGAGCACCCAGCTTGTTAGGTGCATATAGGATAAACAGCGAGTCAGATTTTCTGACTCTAGCCGTTCTGGAAACATATATTTTCAGTGCCCTGACAACGTCTAGCAACTTGGAGTCCTCCAAGTCCCTAGTAGCCGCAGGCACCACAATAGGCTGGTTCAGGTGAAACGCTGACACCACCTTTGGGAGAAACTGGGGACGAGTCCTCAATTCTGCCCTATCCATATGGAAAATCAAATAAGGGCTTTTACAAGACAAAGCCGCCAATTCTGATACTCGCCTGGCAGAAGCCAAGGTCAATAACATAACCACCTTCCACGTGAGATATTTCAGATCCACGGTTTTTAGTGGTTCAAACCAATGTGATTTTAAGAAACTCAACACCACGTTGAGATCCCAAGGTGCCACAGGAGGCACAAACGGGGGCTGACTATGCAGCACTCCTTTTATAAATGTCTGAACTTCAGGCACTGAAGCTAGTTCTTTTTGAAAGAAAATCGACAGAGCCGAGATCTGTACCTTAATGGAACCCAATTTAAGGCCCATAGTCACTCCTGCTTGCAGGAAATGCAGAAATCGACCTAGTTGAAATTCCTCTGTTGGGGCCCTTTCGGCCTCACACCATGCAACATATTTTCGCCATATGCGGTGATAATGAGTTGCTGTAACCTCTTTCCTGGCTTTAGTAAGCGTAGGAATGACTTCCTCCGGAATGCCCTTTTCCTTCAGGATCCGGCGTTCAACCGCCATGCCTTCAAACGCAGCCGCGGTAAGTCTTGGAACAGACAGGGCCCCTGCTGCCGCAGGTCCTGTCTGAGTGGCAGAGGCCATGGGTCCTCTGATATAAATTCTTGAAGTTCTGGGTACCAAGCTCTTCTTGGCCATCCACGAGTATCGTTCTTACTCCTCGCCTTCTTATTATTCTCAGTACCTTTGGTATGAGAGGCAGAGGGGAGAACACATAAACCGACTGGTACACCCACGGTGTTACCAGAGCGTCCATAGCTATCGCCTGAGGGTCCCTTGACCTGGTGCAATATCTTTTATAGCTTTTTGTTGAGGCGGGACGCCATCATGTCCACCTGTGGCCTTTCCCAATGGTGTACAATCCTATTGGAAGACTTCTGGAGGAAGTCCCCATTCTCCCGGGTGGAGGTCGTGTCTGTTGAGAAGATCTGCTTCCCAGTTGTCCACTCCGGGAATGAACACTGCTGACAGTGCTAACACATGATTTTCCGCCTATCGGAGAATCCTTGTGGCTTCTGCCATCGCCATCCTGCTTCTTGTGCCGCCCTGTTGGTTTACATGGGCGACTGCCGTGATGTTGTCTGATTGGATCAGTACCGGCTGGTTTTGAAGCAGAGGCCTTGCTGGCCTCAGGGCATTGTAAATGGCCCTCAGATCCAGAATATTTATGTGTAGGGAAATAACCTGACTTGACCAAAGTCCCTGGAAGTTTCTTCCCTGTGTGACTGCCCCCCAGCCTCAAAGGCTGGAATCCATGGTCACTAGGACCTAGTCCTGTATGCCGAACCTGCGGCCCTCTTGAAGATGGGCACTCTGCAGCCACCACAGTAGAGATACCCTGGTCCTTGGAGACAGGGTTATCAGCCTATGCATCGGAAGATGCGATCCGGACCACTTGTCCAACAGGTCCCTCTGAAAAGTTCTTGTATGGAACCTGCCTAATGGGATTGCTTCGTAGGAAGCTACCATTTTTCCCAGGACTCGCGTGCAATGATGCACCGCTACCTATTTTGGTTTCAGGAGGTCTCTGACTAGAGATGACAACTCCTTGGCTTTCTCCTCCGGGAGAAACACTATTTCTGGTTTATGTCCAGAACCATCCCCAGGAACAGTAGACGTGTCATAGGAACCAGCTGTGACTTTGGACTGTTTAGAATCCAACTATGCTGTTGTAGCACTTTCCAAAATAGTGCTACCCCGACTACCAACTGCTCCTTGGACCTCGCCCTTATAACGAGATTGTCCAAGTACGGGATAATTACAACTCCCTTTTTTCAAAGGAGTATCATAATTTCGGCCATTACCTTGATAAAACACCCTCGGTGCCATGTACAGTCCAAACGGCAGTGTCTGGACTTGGTAATGGTAATCCTGTACCATAAATCTGAGGTACTCCTGGCGAGGATGGTAAATGGGGACATGCAGGTAAGCATCCTTGATGTCCCGGGATACCATGTAATCCCCCTCGTCCAGGCTTGCAATAACCGCCCTGAGCGATTCCATCTTGAACTTGAATTTTTTTATGTTCAAGGATTTTAAATATAAAATGGGTCACACCGAACCATGCGGTTTCAGTACCCCAACCCGTGTGGAATAGTAACCCCGTCCTTGTTGAAGTAGGGGCACCTTGAGTATTACCTGCTGGGAATACCGCTTATTAATTGCCTCTAGCACAGCCTCCCTGCCTGAGGGAGTTGTCAGCAAGGCATATTTTAGGAAACGGCTGGGGGGAGACATCTCGAATTCCAGCTTGTATCCCTGAAATACTACTTGAAAGAAACAGGGATCCACCTGTGAGCGAGCCCACTAATTGCTGAAATTTTTGAGACGGCCCCCCACCGTACCTGGCTACACCTGTGGAGCACCCGCGTCATGGTGTGTACTCACAGGAGGCGGGGGAAGAATCTTGATTCTGGGAACAGGCTGACTGGTGCAGCTTTTTCCCTCTACCCTTGTCTCTGTACAGGAAGGAAGCGCCATTTGACCCGCTTGCTTTTCTGAAGCCGAAAGGACTGTACATTTGTCTGTGAGGAAACCTGAGGTAAAATTATTTCTTCCCAGCAGTTGCTGTGGATACGAGGTCCCAGAGACCATCCCCAAATAATTCCTCACCCTTATAAGGCTCTCTATGCGCTTTTTAAGTCAGCATCACCTGTCCAGTGACAGGTCTCTAATACCCTCCTGACAGAATGGACATTACATTTATTTTGGATGCCAGCCGGCAAAATATCCCTCTGTGCATCCCCCACATATAAGACGACGTCTTTAATATGTTTTTATGTTTGCCAACTAGTATCCCTGTTTGACAGGGTCACCGACCACGCTGCAGCAGCACTATCTGCAGGTCTCAGTCTAGTACCTGAGTGTGTAAATACAGACTTCAGGATAGCCTCCTGTTTTTTATCAACAGGTACCTATTAAAGTGGCCGTATCCTAAGACGGCAGTGCCACCTTTTTTGACAAACGTGTGAGCGCCTTATCCACCCAAGGGGATATCTCCCAGCGTAACTTATCCTCCTGGCGGTAGAGGGTACGCCATCAGTAACTTTTTATAAATTACCAGTTTCTTAACGGGGGAACCCACGCTTTTCACACACTTCATTTATTCATCTGATGGGGGAACAAAACACTGCCTGTTTTTTCTCCCCAAACCTAAAACCCATTTATAGAGGTGCTTGGGTTAAAGTCAGAAATGTATAACACATTTTTTATTGCCGGGATCAAGTCACGGATGTTCCTAGTGGATTGTGTATATGTCTCCACCTTGTCGACACTGGAGTCAGACTCCGTGTCGACATCTGTGTCTGCCATCTGAGAGAGCGGGCGTTTTTGAGCCCCTGATGGCCTTTGAGACGCCTGGGCAGGCGCGGGCTGCGAAGCCGGCTGTCCCACAGCTGTTACGTCATCCACCCTTTTATGTAAGGAGTTGACACTGTCGGTTAATACCTTTTACCTATCTATCCACTCTGGTGTCGGCCCCACAGGGGGCGACATCACATATATCGGCCTCTGTTCCGTCACCATATAAGCCTCCTCATTCAACATGTCGACACAGCCGTACCGACACACCGCAGACACACAGGGAATGCTCTAAACGAGGACAGGACCCACAAAAGCCCTTTGGGGGGACAGAGTGAGAGTATGCCAGCACACACCAGAGCGCTATATAATGCAGGGACTAACTGAGTTATGTCCCCTATAGCTGCTGTTTTTATATATAATGTATACTGCGCCTAAATTTAGTGCCCCCCCTCTCTTTATTAACCCTTTGTAGACAGCAGGGGAGAGCTAGGGAGCTTCCTTCCAGCGGAGCTGTGAGGGAAAATGGCGCCAGTGTGCTGAGGAGATAGGCTCCGCCCCTTTTTCGCGGCCTATTCTCCCATTTTTTATGGAATTCTGGCAGGGGTATTTACCTCATATATAGCCCCTGGGGCCATATATTGAGGTATTTTAGCCAGCCAAGGTGTTTTTATTGCTGCCTCAGGGCGCCCCCCCCAGCGCCCTGCACCCACAGTGACCGAAGTGTGAAGTGTGTGAGAGGAGCAATGGCGCACAGCTGCAGTGCTGTGCGCTACCTTGGTGAAGACAGAGTCTTCATGCCGCCGATTTTCCGGACCATCTTCTTGCTTCTGGCTCTGTAAGGGGGACGGCGGCGCGGCTCCGGGACCGAACATCAAGGCTGGGCCTGCGGTCGATCCCTCTGGAGCTAATGGTGTCCAGTAGCCTAAGAAGCCCAATCCGGCTGCAAGCAGGCGAGTTCGCTTCTTCTCCCCTTAGTCCCTCGCTGCAGTGAGCCTGTTGCCAGCAGGTCTCACTGAAAATAAAAAAAATCTAAGACTATTACTTTCTAAGAGCTCAGGAGAGCCCCTAGTGTGCATCCAACCTCGGCCGGGCACGAAATCTAACTGAGGCTTGGAGGAGGGTCATAGTGGGAGGAGCCAGTGCACACCAGGTAGTCTAAGATCTTTCTAGAGTGCCCAGCCTCCTTCGGAGCCCGCTATTCCCCATGGTCCTTACGGAGTTCCCAGCATCCACTAGGACGTCAGAGAAACTACAGGTAGTTTTTTCTCCCCAAACATAATACCCTTTTTTGTGGTACCTGGATGTAAATCAGAAATATTTAACACCTCTTTCATTGCCTCAATCATGCAGTGAATGGCCTTAACGGGCATTAAATTTGACTCATCGTCGTCGACACTGGTGTCAGTATCCGTGTCGACATCTACTTGTGCCACCTGAGATAACGGGCGTTTCAGAGCCCCTGATGACTTTTGAGACACCTGGACAGGCACGAGCTGAAGACTCGGCTGTCCCACAGTCGGCATGTCGTCAAATTTTTTATGTAAGGAGTCTATACGTGCATTCATTTCCTGCCATAATACCATCCACTCAGGTGTCTGACCCCCAGGGGGTGACATCCCTGCTAAAGGCATCTGCTCCCCCTCCACATCATTATCCTCCTCAAACATGTCGACACAGCCGTACCGACACACTCCGCACACACAGGGAATGCTCAAACAGAGGACAGGACCCACAAAAGCCCTTTGGGGGGACAGAGTAAGAGTATGCCAGCACACACCAGAGCGCTATATATATACAGGGACTAACTGAGTTATGTCCCTAATAGCTGCTTTTTATATAATATACTGTATACAGTGCCCATTTTAATGCCCCCCCTCTCTTTTCCCTCTTACTGTACTGTAGAATTGCAGGGAAGAGCCAGGGAGCTTCCTTCCAGCCGAGCTGTGAGGGAAAAATGGCGCCAGTGTGCTGAGGAGATAGGCTCCGCCCCTTTTTTGCGGCCTATTCTCCCGCTTTTTATGGGATTCTGGCAGGGGTATTTACCTCATATATAGCCCCAGGGGCTATATATTGAGGTATTTTAGCCAGCCAAGGTGTTTTTATTGCTGCCTCAGGGCGCCCCCCCCAGCGCCCTGCACCCTCAGTGACCGGAGTGTGAAGTGTGTATGAGGAGCAATGGCGCACAGCTGCAGTGCTGTGCGCTACCTTGGTGAAGACAGGATGTCTTCATGCCGCCGATTTTCCGGATCATCTTCTTGCTTCTGGTTCTGTAAGGGGGACGGCGGCGCGGCTCCGGGACCGAACATCAAGGCTGGGCCTGCGGTCGATCCCTCTGGAGCTAATGGTGTCCAGTAGCCTAAGAAGCCCAATCCGGCTGCAAGCAGGCGAGTTCGCTTCTTCTCCCCTTAGTCCCTCGCTGCAGTGAGCCTGTTGCCAGCAGGTCTCACTGAAAATAACAAATTCTAAGACTATAACTTTCTAAGAGCTCAGGAGAGCCCCTAGTGTGCATCCAACCTCGGCCGGGCACGAAATCTAACTGAGGCTTGGAGGAGGGTCATAGTGGGAGGAGCCAGTGCACACCAGGTAGTCTAAGATCTTTCTAGAGTGCCCAGCCTCCTTCGGAGCCCGCTATTCCCCATGGTCCTTACGGAGTTCCCAGCATCCACTAGGACGTTAGAGAAATTAAATTATAAGTCTGTATTATGCCCACATGTATCCTTATTACACACGGGCAACGGTTGTTAGATCGACAGTGAAAAGGTCAACAATGAGTAGGTAGACACCCATTAGTCTGCAGTCAATAGGTCAACATAGTCAAAAGGTCGACATGTACAGTACAAAATGTTGACATTGGAATGCTCAACACAAAAATGGTCATGTGACTTCCATTTGTCCCCTGTTGGACAGTAAAGCACTGAGAAAACCCATTTGATCTGCGTCCCACCTGACATTACAGGAGTCAAGTGGCAAGACCAAAAAAATGTCACATGAACCGAGTGCGAGGGCCTTTGTCTAGTATGGGGCATAATAAAAAGTAGTGAGCAATTTCTGTATGGCTGACAGTTTACCCTTGTCATGGACCACCAACGTTTCTTTTATCCACAGATGGGGGTTCCAACCATGACAGCTGCTTACCTACAGTACAACAACAAGCCTTGTGTTGTATCGATACAAAATGGAATTTAGTGGAACCAAACAACACAATAATGACGATGATCTGTCTCGCTCTCGTTTTCCGAAGTCTTTGGAGGGTGATAAGAAAGATCCTCTCGAGGCTTGTGATAATGTGCTAATTAATTAATTGCCCAAGAAACATAATATATTGGGGGTCATTCCGAGTTGATCGCTCGCGGGCTAGTTTTAGCAGCCGTGCAAACGCTATGCCGCCGCCCACTGGGAGTGTATTTTAGCTTAGCAGAAGTGCGAATGCATGTGCAGCCGAGCTCTGCAAAAAAGTTTGTGCAGTTTCAGAGTAGCTCTGAACCTACTCAGCGCTTGCGATCACTTAAGCCTATTCGTGTCCGGATTTGACGTCATACACCCGCCCAGCGAACGCCCAGACACGCCTGCGTTTTTTCAGACACGCCTGCGTTTTTGCAAACTTACCATGAAAACGGTCAGTTGACACCCAGAAACTCCCCCTTCCTGTCAATCTTCTTGCGGCCATCAGTGCGACTGAAAACTTCGCTAGAAGCTGTGCACAACCACAACGGGCTTTGTACCTGTACGTCGCGCGTGCACATTGCGGAGCATACGCATGTGCAGAAATGCCGTTTTTTAACCTGTTCGCTGCGCTGTGAACAACGGCAGCTAGCGATCAACTCGGAATGACCCCCATTGTACATTTATTTATTAGTATTGCACAGTGATTTTAGTGTTCCGTAATACACTTATGGACCCAGCTTTCACACATGTACAATGGTGTAACGGGTCTAAAAATACATTGTGTAGGTTTGTGCACTTCTCTTGCCAACATTGGCAAGTCCCTATCCGGAGATGGAGGTCCACATGGACGGGTTGGGGACATGGCACAGGAAATTGCATCACAATAGTCAGACTACCCATGAGGATTTTCAGCAATATGTTGGCCACTCTTCCGAAACCTGGGAGACTCTCCTCAAAATTCGTGAGTATCCTGGAAATTCTGGGAGAGTTGGTAAGTATGCTCCATTTTATTGTGTCTCTGTGACTTGTTTTTCTCTTCCTGTTGCATAAATGAGTCAATAAATAATGCCAAAATGTGGCCTATGGTTTTCAGAGGCATTTTCCTACTCAACATGTCCAGGCAAGCTTATTGCAGTTGGGCCACCTAGAACCTACTTATCATTGGCCTACCAAACTCCCACCTCGCCCTCTTTAATCTATCTTCATCTCCCCTGCCTGCATCATTTTCCTGTTTCTTTTGCCCTCTCTCTACACGCCACCTCTGCTGCCCTCCCACTGGCAGTGAATCCATTTGTTCCATATACCATAGAGAATCAAGTTCAAACTGCTCATTGACTTCATTTGCTGGCACATATCTGTATATAATGATATAGCTGTATATACTGATATACTGTATTTCTAGTCAAGTCATATTGTATTTTTTGCAAATATATATTTACTGTATAGGATTTGTTCAACATTGTTTAAGTACAGTGAGTATATGGTTTATTGCATTATTCAACAATTATTGAAGTGTGTACTTGATTTTTATTTTGTTGATTTATCTGCATGTGCAATGGAAATTTATGCTCTATTGTTTTTTGTCTGGTTTTATCGCTTTATTACAACATTTTTTACTTCACATTTTGTCAGAACATAGGATCTCTTGGTGCTTTTATAGATTTGTAAGCCAAGGCATAACTTATCCGTATAAAGAAACCAATTGTTTACAATGTGCAGCTGATCTTTTTAGTAGAGATGTGCACTTGAAATTTTTCGGGTTTTGTGTTTTGGTTTTGGGTTCGGTTCCGCGGCCGTGTTCTGGGTTCGACCGCGTTTTGGCAAAACCTCACCGAATTTTTTTTGTCGGATTCGGGTGTGTTTTGGATTCGGGTGTTTTTTTCAAAAAACACTAAAAAACAGCTTAAATCATAGAATTTGGGGGTCATTTTGATCCCAAAGTATTATTAACCTCAAAAACCATAATTTCCACTCATTTTCAGTCTATTCTGAATACCTCACAATATTATTTTTAGTCCTAAAATTTGCACCGAGGTCGCTGGATGACTAAGCTAAGCGACCCTAGTGGCCGACACAAAAACCTGGCCCATCTAGGAGTGGCACTGCAGTGTCACGCAGGATGTCCCTTCCAAAAAACCCTCCCCAAACAGCACATGACGCAAAGAAAAAAAGAGGCGCAATGAGGTAGCTGTGTGAGTAAGATAAGCGACCCTAGTGGCCGACACAAACACCGGGCCCATCTAGGAGTGGCACTGCAGTGTCACGCAGGATGTCCCTTCCAAAAAACCCTCCCCAAACAGCACATGACGCAAAGAAAAAAAGAGGCGCAATGAGGTAGCTGTGTGAGTAAGATAAGCGACCCTAGTGGCCGAAACAAACACCGGGCCCATCTAGGAGTGGCACTGCAGTGTCACGCAGGATGTCCCTTCCAAAAAACCCTCCCCAAACAGCACATGACGCAAAGAAAAAAAGAGGCGCAATGAGGTAGCTGTGTGAGTAAGATAAGCGACCCTAGTGGCCGACACAAACACCGGGCCCATCTAGGAGTGGCACTGCAGTGTCACGCAGGATGTCCCTTCCAAAAAACCCTCCCCAAACAGCACATGACGCAAAGAAAAAAAGAGGCGCAATGAGGTAGCTGTGTGAGTAAGATAAGCGACCCTAGTGGCCGACACAAACACCGGGCCCATCTAGGAGTGGCACTGCAGTGTCACGCAGGATGTCCCTTCCAAAAAACCCTCCCCAAACAGCACATGACGCAAAGAAAAAAAGAGGCGCAATGAGGTAGCTGTGTGAGTAAGATAAGCGACCCTAGTGGCCGACACAAACACCGGGCCCATCTAGGAGTGGCACTGCAGTGTCACGCAGGATGTCCCTTCCAAAAAACCCTCCCCAAACAGCACATGACGCAAAGAAAAAAAGAGGCGCAATGAGGTAGCTGTGTGAGTAAGATAAGCGACCCTAGTGGCCGACACAAACACCGGGCCCATCTAGGAGTGGCACTGCAGTGTCACGCAGGATGTCCCTTCCAAAAAACACTCCCCAAACAGCACATGACGCAAAGAAAAAAAGAGGCGCAATGAGGTAGCTGTGTGAGTAAGATAAGCGACCCTAGTGGCCGACACAAACACCGGGCCCATCTAGGAGTGGCACTGCAGTGTCACGCAGGATGGCCCTTCCAAAAAATACTCCCCAAACAGCACATGACGCAAAGAAAAATTAAAGAAAAAAGAGGTGCAAGATGGAATTGTCCTTGAGCCCTCCCACCCACCCTTATGTTGTATAAACAGGACATGCACACTTTAACCAACCCATCATTTCAGTGACAGGGTCTGCCACACGACTGTGACTGAAATGACGGGTTGGTTTGGACCCCCACCAAAAAAGAAGCAATTAATCTCTCCTTGCACAAACTGGCTCTACAGAGGCAAGATGTCCACCTCATCATCATCCTCCGATATATCACCGTGTACATCCCCCTCCTCACAGATTATCAATTCGTCCCCACTGGAATCCACCATCTCAGCTCCCTGTGTACTTTGTGGAGGCAATTGCTGCTGGTCAATGTCTCCACGGAGGAATTGATTATAATTCATTTTAATGAACATCATCTTCTCCACATTTTCTGGATGTAACCTCGTACGCCGATTGCTGACAAGGTGAGCGGCGGCACTAAACACTCTTTCGGAGTACACACTTGTGGGAGGGCAACTTAGGTAGAATAAAGCCAGTTTGTGCAAGGGCCTCCAAATTGCCTCTTTTTCCTGCCAGTATAAGTACGGACTGTGTGACGTGCCTACTTGGATGCGGTCACTCATATAATCCTCCACCATTCTTTCAATGGTGAGAGAATCATATGCAGTGACAGTAGACGACATGTCCGTAATCGTTGTCAGGTCCTTCAGTCCGGACCAGATGTCAGCATCAGCAGTCGCTCCAGACTGCCCTGCATCACCGCCAGCGGGTGGGCTCGGAATTCTGAGCCTTTTCCTCGCACCCCCAGTTGCGGGAGAATGTGAAGGAGGAGATGTTGACAGGTCGCGTTCCGCTTGACTTGACAATTTTCTCACCAGCAGGTCTTTGAACCCCAGCAGACTTGTGTCTGCCGGAAAGAGAGATCCAAGGTAGGCTTTAAATCTAGGATCGAGCATGGTGGCCAAAATGTAGTGCTCTGATTTCAACAGATTGACCACCCGTGAATCCTTGTTAAGCGAATTAAGGGCTCCATCCACAAGTCCCACATGCCTAGCGGAATCGCTCTGTGTTAGCTCCTCCTTCAATGTCTCCAGCTTCTTCTGCAAAAGCCTGATGAGGGGAATGACCTGACTCAGGCTGGCAGTGTCTGAACTGACTTCACGTGTGGCAAGTTCAAAGGGCATCAGAACCTTGCACAATGTTGAAATCATTCTCCACTGCGCTTGAGACAGGTGCATTCCACCTCCTATATCGTGCTGAATTGTATAGGCTTGAATGGCCTTTTGCTGCTCCTCCAACCTCTGAAGCATATAGAGGGTTGAATTCCACCTCGTTACCACTTCTTGCTTCAGATGATGGCAGGGCAGGTTCAGTTGTTTTTGGTGGTGCTCCAGTCTTCTGTACGTGGTGCCTGTACGCCGAAAGTGTCCCGCAATTCTTCTGGCCACCGACAGCATCTCTTGCACACCCCTGTCGTTTTTTAAAAAATTCTGCACCACCAAATTCAAGGTATGTGCAAAACATGGGACGTGCAGGAATTTGCCCATATTTAATGCACACACAATATTGCTGGCGTTGTCCGATGCCACAAATCCACAGGAGAGTCCAATTGGGGTAAGCCATTCCGCGATGATCTTCCTCAGTTGCCGTAAGAGGTTTTCAGCTGTGTGCGTATTCAGGAAAGCGGTGATACAAAGCGTAGCCTGCCTAGGAAAGAGTTGGCGTTTGCGAGATGCTGCTACTGGTGCCGCCGCTGCTGTTCTTGCGGCGGGAGTCCATACATCTACCCAGTGGGCTGTCACAGTCATATAGTCCTGACCCTGCCCTGCTCCACTTGTCCACATGTCCGTGGTTAAGTGGACATTGGGTACAACTGCATTTTTTAGGACACTGGTGAGTCTTTTTCTGACGTCCGTGTACATTCTCGGTATCGCCTGCCTAGAGAAGTGGAACCTAGATGGTATTTGGTAACGGGGGCACACTACCTCAAGAAATTGTCTAGTTCCCTGTGAACTAACGGCGGATACCGGACGCACGTCTAAAACCAACATAGTTGTCAAGGCCTCAGTTATCCGCTTTGCAGCAGGATGACTGCTGTGATATTTCATCTTCCTCGCAAAGGACTGTTGGACAGTCAATTGCTTACTGGAAGTAGTACAAGTGGGCTTACGACTTCCCCTCTGGGATGACGATCGACTCCCAGCAGCAACAACAGCAGCGCCAGCAGCAGTAGGCATTACACTCAAGGATGCATCGGAGGAATCCCAGGCAGGAGAGGACTCGTCAGAATTGCCAGTGACATGGCCTGCAGGACTATTGGCATTCCTGGGTAAGGAGGAAATTGACACTGAGGGAGTTGGTGGGGTGGTTTGCGTGAGCTTGGTTACAAGAGGAAGGGATTTACTGGTCAGTGGACTGCTTCCGCTGTCACCCAAAGTTTTTGAACTTGTCACTGACTTATTATGAATGCGCTGCAGGTGACGTATAAGGGAGGATGTTCCGAGGTGGTTAACGTCCTTACCCCTACTTATTACAGATTGACAAAGGCAACACACGGCTTGACACCTGTTGTCCGCATTTCTGTTGAAATACTTCCACACTGAAGAGCTGATTTTTTTGGTATTTTCACCAGGCTTGTCAATGGCCATATTCCTCCCACGGACAACAGGTGTCTCCCCGGGTGCCTGACTTAAACAAACCACCTCACCATCAGAATCCTCCTGGTCAATTTCCTCCCCAGCGCCAGCAACACCCATATCCTCCTCATCCTGGTGTACTTCAACACTGACATCTTCAATCTGACTATCAGGAACTGGACTGCGGGTGCTCCTTCCAGCACTTGCAGGGGGCGTGCAAATGGTGGAAGGCGCATGCTCTTCACGTCCAGTGTTGGGAAGGTCAGGCATCGCAACCGACACAATTGGACTCTCCTTGTGGATTTGGGATTTCGAAGAACGCACAGTTCTTTGCGGTGCTTTTGCCAGCTTGAGTCTTTTCATTTTTCTAGCGAGAGGCTGAGTGCTTCCATCCTCATGTGAAGCTGAACCACTAGCCATGAACATAGGCCAGGGCCTCAGCCGTTCCTTGCCACTCCGTGTGGTAAATGGCATATTGGCAAGTTTACGCTTCTCCTCCGACAATTTTATTTTAGGTTTTGGAGTCCTTTTTTTACTGATATTTGGTGTTTTGAATTTTACATGCTCTGTACTATGACATTGGGCATCGGCCTTGGCAGACGACGTTGCTGGCATTTCATCGTCTCGGCCATGACTAGTGGCAGCAGCTTCAGCACGAGGTGGAAGTGGATCTTGATCTTTCCCTAATTTTGGAACCTCAACATTTTTGTTCTCCATATTTTAATAGGCACAACTAAAAGGCACCTCAGGTAAACAATGGAGATGGATGGATACTAGTATACTTATGGATGGACTGCCGAGTGCCGACACAGAGGTAGCTACAGCCGTGGACTACCGTACTGTGTCTGCTGATAATATAGACTGGATGATAATGAGATGAAATCAATATATATGTATATATAATATCACTAGTACTGCAGCCGGACAGGTATATATTATATATTTATTATGTAATGACTGATGACGGACCTGCTGGACACTGTCAGCTCAGCAGCACCGCAGACTGCTACAGTAAGCTACTATAGTAGTATGTATAAAGAAGAAAGAAAAAAAAAACAACCACGGGTAGGTGGTATACAATTATGGATGGACTGCCGAGTGCCGACACAGAGGTAGCTACAGCCGTGGACTAACGTACTGTGTCTGCTGATAATATAGACTGGATGATAATGAGATGAAATCAATATATATGTATATATAATATCACTAGTACTGCAGCCGGACAGGTATATATTATATATTTATTATGTAATGACTGATGACGGACATGCTGGACACTGTCAGCTCAGCAGCACCGCAGACTGCTACAGTAAGCTACTATAGTAGTATGTATAAAGAAGAAAGAAAAAAAAAACAACCACGGGTAGGTGGTATACAATTATGGATGGACTGCCGAGTGCCGACACAGAGGTAGCTACAGCCGTGGACTAACGTACTGTGTCTGCTGCTAATATAGACTGGATGATAATGAGATGAAATCAATATATATGTATATATAATATCACTAGTACTGCAGCCGGACAGGTATATATTATATATTTATTATGTAATGACTGATGACGGACCTGCTGGACACTGTCAGCTCAGCAGTACCGCAGACTGCTACAGTAAGCTACTATAGTAGTATGTATAAAGAAGAAAGAAAAAATAAGAATTTACTTACCGATAATTCTATTTCTCGTAGTCCGTAGTGGATGCTGGGGACTCCGTCAGGACCATGGGGAATAGCGGCTCCGCAGGAGACAGGGCACAAAAGTAAAAGCTTTAGGATCAGGTGGTGTGCACTGGCTCCTCCCCCTATGACCCTCCTCCAAGCCTCAGTTAGGATACTGTGCCCGGACGAGCGTACACAATAAGGAAGGATTTTTGAATCCCGGGTAAGACTCATACCAGCCACACCAATCATACTGTACAACCTGTGATCTGAACCCAGTTAACAGCATGATAACAGCGGAGCCTCTGAAAAGATGGCTCACAACAATAATAACCCGATTTTTGTAACAATAACTATATACAAGTATTGCAGACAATCCGCACTTGGGATGGGCGCCCAGCATCCACTACGGACTACGAGAAATAGAATTATCGGTAAGTAAATTCTTATTTTCTCTGACGTCCTAGTGGATGCTGGGGACTCCGTCAGGACCATGGGGATTATACCAAAGCTCCCAAACGGGCGGGAGAGTGCGGATGACTCTGCAGCACCGAATGAGAGAACTCCAGGTCCTCCTTAGTCAGGGTGTGCCCCTGACCAAGTAGCAGCTCGGCAAAGTTGTAAAGCCGAGACCCCTCGGGCAGCCGCCCAAGATGAGCCCACCTTCCTTGTGGAATGGGCATTTACATATTTTGGCTGTGGCAGGCCTGCCACAGAATGTGCAAGCTGAATTGTACTACACATCCAACTAGCAATCGTCTGCTTAGAAGCAAGAGCACCCAGTTTGTTGGGTGCATACAGGATAACAGCAAGTCAGTTTTCCTGACTCCAGCCGTCCTGGAAACCTATATTTTCAGGGCCCTGACAACATCTAGCAACTTGGAGTCCTCCAAGTCCCTAGTAGCCGCAGGTACCACAATAAGCTGGTTCAGGTGAAACGCTGACACCACCTTAGGGAGAAACTGGGGACGAGTCCGCAGCTCTGCCCTGTCCGAATGGACAATGAGATATGGTCTTTTTCTGAGACAAAGCCGCCAATTCTGACACTCGCCTGGCCGAGGCCAGGGCTAACATCATGGTCACTTTCCATGTGAGATATTTCAAATCCACAGATTTGAGCGGTTTAAACCAATGTTATTTGAGGAATCCCAGAACTACGTTGAGATCCCACAGTGCCACTGGAGGCACAAAAGGGGGTTATATATGCAGTACTCCCTTGACAAACTTCTGGACTTCAGGAACTGAAGCCAATTCTTTCTGGAAGAAAACCAACAAGGCCGAAATTTGAACCTTAATGGACCCCAATTTGAGGCCCATAGACACTCCTGTTTGCAGGAAATGCTGGAATCGACCGAGTTGAAATTTCTTCGTGGGGCCTTCCTGGCCTCACACCACGCAACATATTTTCGCCACATGTGGTGATAATGTTGTGCGGTCACCTCCTTCCTGGCTTTGACCAGGGTAGGAATGACCTCTTCCGGAATGCCTTTTTCCCTTAGGATCCGGCGTTCAACCGCCATGCCGTCAAACGCACAGGCGGTAAGTCTTGGAACAGACATGGTACTTGCTGAAGCAAGTCCCTTCTTAGCGGCAGAGGCCATGAGTCCTCTGTGAGCATCTCTTGAAGTTCCGGGTACCAAGTCCTTCTTGGCCAATCCGGAGCCACGAGTATAGTTCTTACTCCTCTACGTCTTATAATTCTCAGTACCTTGGGTATGAGAAGCAGAGGAGGGAACACATACACCGACAGGTACACCCACGGTGTTACCAGAACGTCCACAGCTATTGCCTGAGGGTCTCTTGACCTGGCGCAATACCTGTCCAGTTTTTTGTTCAGGCGGGACGCCATCATGTCCACCTTTGGCCTTACCCAACGGTTCACAATCATGTGGAAGACTTCCCGATGAAGTTCCCCCTCTCCCGGGTGGAGGTCGTGCCTGCTGAGGAAGTCTGCTTCCCAGTTGTCCACTCCCGGAATGAACACTGCTGACAGTGCTCTCACATGATTTTCCGCCCAGTGAAGAATCCTTGCAATTTCTGCCATTGCCCTCCTGCTTCTCTTTGCCGCCCTGTCTGTTTACGTGGGCGACTGCCGTGATGTTGTCCTACTGGATCAATACCGGCTGACCTTGAAGCAGAGGTCTTGCTAAGCTTAGAGCATTGTAAATTGCCCTTAGCTCCAGTATATTTATGTGGAGAGAAGTCTCCAGACTTGATCACACTCCCTGGAAATTTTTTCCTTGTGTGACTACTCCCCAGCCTCTCAGGCTGGCATCCATAGTCACCAGGACCCAGTCCTGAATGCCGAATCTGCGGCCCTTTAGTAGATGAGCACTCTGCAGCCACCGCAGAAGAAACACCCTTGTCCTTGGAGACAGGGTTATCCGCTGATGCATCTGAAGCTGCGATCCGGACCATTTTTCCAGCAGATCCCACTGAAAAATTCTTGCGTGAAATCTGCCGAATGGAATCGCTTCGTAAGAAGACACCATTTTCCCAGGACCCTTGTGCAATGATGCACTAACACTTTTCCTGGTTTTAGGAGGTTCCTGACTAGCTCGGATAACTCCCTGGCTTTCTTCTCCGGGAGAAACACCCTTTTCTGGACTGTGTCCAGAATCATCCCTAGGAACAGCAGACGTGTCGTCGGAAACAGCTGCGATTTTGGAATATTTAGAATCCACCCGTGCTGTCGTAGAACTACTTGAGATAGTGCTACTCCGACCTCCAACTGTTCTCTGGACCTTGCCCTTATCAGGAGATCGTCCATTTTCTTTGAAGAAGAGTCATCATTTCGGCCATTACCTTGGTAAAGACCCGGGGTGCCGTGGACAATCCAACCGGCAGCGTCTGAAACTGATAGTGACAGTTCTGTACCACGAACCTGAGGTACCCTTGGTGAGAAGGGCAAATTTGGACATGGAGGTAAGCATCCCTGATGTCCAGGCACACCATATAGTCCCCTTCTTCCCGGTTCGCTATCACTGCTCTGAGTGACTCCATCTTGATTTGAACCCTTGTATGTAAGTGTTCAAATATTTCAGATTTAGAATAGGTCTCACCGAGCCATCTGACTTCAGTACCACAATATAGTGTGGAATAATACCCCTTTCCTTGTTGTAGGAGGGGTACTCTTATTATCACCTGCTGGGAATACAGCTTGTGAATTGTTTTCAATACTGCCTCCCTGTCGGAGGGAGACGTTGGTAAAACAGACTTCAGGAACCTGCGAGGGGGAGACGTCTCGAATTTCCAATCTGTACCCCTGGGATACTACTTGTAGGATCCAGGGGTCCACTTGCGAGTGAGCCCACTGCGTGCTGAAATTCTTGAGACGACCCCCCCACCGCACCTGAGTCCGCTTGTACGGCCCCAGCGTCCTGCTGAGGACTTGGCAGAAGCGGTGGAGGGCTTCTGTTCCTGGGAATGGGCTGCCTGCTGCAGTCTTCTTCCCTTTCCTCTATCCCTGGGCAGATATGACTGGCCTTTTGCCCGCTTGCCCTTATGGGGACGAAAGGACTGAGGCTGAAAAGACGGTGTCTTTTCTTGCTGAGATGTGACCTGGGGTAAAAAAGGTGGATTTTCCAGCTGTTGCTGTGGCCACCAGGTCCGATGGACCGACCCCAAATAACTCCTCCCCTTTATACGGCAATACTTCCATTTCCCGTTTGGAATCTGCATCACCTGACCACTGTCGTGTCCATAAACATCTTCTGGCAGATATGGACATCGCACTTACTCTTGATGCCAGAGTGCAAATATCCCTCTGTGCATCTCGCATATATAGAAATGCATCCTTTAAATGCACTATATTCAATAAAATACTGTCCCTGTCAAGGGTATCAATATTTTCAGTCAGGGAATCCGACCAAGCCACCCCAGCTCTGCACATCCAGGCTGAGGCGATCGCTGGTCGCAGTATAACACCAGTATGTGTGTATATACTTTTTAGGATATTTTTCAGCCTCCTATCAGTTGGCTCCTTGAGGGCGGCCGTATCTGGAGACGGTAACGCCACTTGTTTTGATAAGCGTGTGAGCGCCTTATCCACCCTAGGGGGTGTTTTCCAACGCGCCCTAACTTCTGGCGGGAAAGGGTATACCGCCAATAATTTTCTATCGGGGGAAACCCACGTATCATCACACACTTCATTTAATTTATCTGATTCAGGAAAAACTACAGGTAGTTTTTTCACACTCCACATAATACCCTTTTTTGTGGTACTTGTAGTATCAGAAATATGTAACACCTCCTCCATTGCCCTTAACATGTAACGTGTGGCCCTAAAGGAAAATACGTTTGTTTCTTCACCGTCGACACTGGAGTCAGTGGGGTAAATTTACTAAGATTCGTATTTTCCCGTTTCAGGTCAAAGTTCAATCACGAATGACATCGAAAGTGTAAAACTGCAACTTTTTGAATTGATTACGACTAATTTACTAAGCTGTCGTATTCGGGTTTTTCTTTTGTTCCGATGTCGATGTCATTCGTGGTTTTTTTTCTATTTTTACGGCAGTGATTAGCAAAACACTGCCGACTTTTTTACAATGAATCTCGGCCGGATCTGTGTGATCCGTGCTGGGGTTCATTTATTTTGTTTTTTTAAAATTAAACACTGTAAAATATTTAAAAAAAAATTGCGTGGGGTCCCCCCTCCTAAGCATAACCAGCCTCGGGCTCTTAGCCGATCCTGGTTGCAGAAATATGGGGGAAAAAATGACAGGGGTTCCCCCATATTTAAGCAACCAGCATCGGGCTCTGCGCCTGGTCCTGGTTCCAAAAATACGGGGGACAAAAAGAGTAGGGGTCCCCCGTATTTTTAAAACCAGCACCGGGCTCCACTAGCTGGACAGATAATGCCACAGCCGGGGGTCACTTTTATCTAGTGCCCTGCGGCCGTGGCATCAAAAATCCAACTAGTCACCCCTGGCCGGGGTACCCTGGGGGAGTGGGGACCCCTTCAATCAAGGGGTCCCCCCCCCCCAGCCACCCAAGGGCCAGGGGTGAAGCCCGAGGCTGTCCCCCCCCATCCAATGGGCTGCGGATGGGGGGGCTGATAGCCTTTGTTGTAAAAGAAAAGATATTGTTTTTAGTAGCAGTACTACAAGTCCCAGCAAGCCTCCCCCGCATGCTGGTACTTGGAGAACCACAAGTACCAGCATGCGGCGGAAAAACGGGCCCGCTGGTACCTGTAGTACTACTACTAAAAAAATACCCAAAAAAACACAAGACACACACACCGTGAAAGTATAATTTTATTACATACATACACACATACATACATACTTACCTTATGTTCCCACGCAGGTCGGTCCTCTTCTCCAGTAGAATCCAAGGGGTACCTGTTGAAGAAATTATACTCACGAGATCCAGGGGTCCAGGCTCCTCGGGGAATCCAGGTGTAATCCACGTACTTGTCTAAAAAAAAAAACCGGACACCCGAGCCACGCACTAAAAGGGGACCCATGTTTGCACATGGATCCCCTTTTCCCGACTGCCAGAAAACCCACTCTGACTTCTGTCTAAGTGGGTTTCTTCTGCCAATCAGGGAGTGCCACGTAGTAGCACTCTCCTGATCGGCTGTGTGCTCCTGTACTGAATGACAGGCAGCACACGGCAGTGTTACAATGTAGCGCCTATGCGCTCCATTGTAACCAATGCTGGGAACTTTCTGCTCAGCGGTGACGTCACTTTAGGTCAACCGCAGGGCAGAAAGTTCCCAGCATTGGTTACAATGGAGCGCATAGGCGCTACATTGTAACACTGCCGTGTGCTGCCTGTCATTCAGTACAGGAGCACACAGCCGATCAGGAGAGTGCTACAACGTGGCACTCCCTGATTGGCTGAGGAAACCCACTTAGACAGAAGTCAGAGTGGGTTTTCTGGCAGTCGGGAAAAGGGGATCCATGTGCAAACATGGGTCCCCTTTTAGTTCGTGGCTCGGGTCAGCGTTTTGTTATTTTTTTCAAGTACGTGGATTACACCTGGATTCCCCGAGGAGCCTGGACCCCTGGATCTCGTGAGTATAATTTCTTCAACAGGTACCCCTTGGATTCTACTGGAGAAGAGGACCGACCTGCGTGGGAACATAAGGTAAGTATGTATGTATGTGTGTATGTATGTAATAAAATTATACTTTCACGGTGTGTGTGTCTTGTGTTTTTTTGGGTATTTTTTTAGTAGTAGTACTACAGGTACCAGCGGGCCCGTTTTTCCGCCGCATGCTGGTACTTGTGGTTCTCCAAGTACCAGCATGCGGGGGAGGCTTGCTGGGACTTGTAGTACTGCTACTAAAAACAATATCTTTTCTTTTACAACAAAGGCTATCAGCCCCCCCATCCGCAGCCCATTGGATGGGGGGGGACAGCCTCGGGCTTCACCCCTGGCCCTTGGGTGGCTGGGGGGGGGGGACCCCTTGATTGAAGGGGTCCCCACTCCCCCAGGGTACCCCGGCCAGGGGTGACTAGTTGGATTTTTTATGCCACGGCCGCAGGGCACTAGATAAAAGTGACCCCCGGCTGTGGCATTATCTGTCCAGCTAGTGGAGCCCGGTGCTGGTTTTAAAAATACGGGGGACCCCTACTCTTTTTGTCCCCCGTATTTTTGGAACCAGGACCAGGCGCAGAGCCCGATGCTGGTTGCTTAAATATGGGGGAACCCCTGTCAATTTTTTCCCCATATTTCTGCAACCAGGATCGGCTCAAAGAGCCCGAGGCTGGTTATGCTTAGGAGGGGGGACCCCACGCAATTTTTTTTGAAAAAATAAGCACTTTCCCACCCCTTCCCACTGATATACATGCACGGATCTCATGGATCCGTGCATGCCTATCCAATCACGAAAAAAAAAAAAGGTCTGTTTTTTTTTAGCACTTTTTTACGAGTTGTAATTTTTCACGGCAGTGTTTGTTTTTTTTTGCTTTGCACTTCTTAGTAAATGACCGAGATTCATACTTAAACAGCCGCGTTTTGGCCGATGGTGTATTAATTCGTGATTTTTTTCCTAGGACTTCAAAATATTACGAATGCCCTCATCACTGCCGTGATTATTGCTTAGTAAATTACCGAGATGACACTTTGATGAAAAAACGGCATCTCGGTCAAAATCGGGAGCTTAGTAAATTTACCCCAGTGTCCGTGTCTGTGTCTGTGTCGACCGACTGAGGTAAATGGGCGTTTTAAAGCCCCTGACGGTGTTTTAGACGCCTGGACAGGTACTATTTTGTTTGCCGGCCGTCTCATGTCGTCAACCGACCTTGCAGCGTGTTGACATTATCACGTAATTCCTTAAATAAGCCATCCATTCCGGTGTCGACTCCCTAGAGAGTGACATCACCATTACAGGCAATTGCTCCGCCTCCTCACCAACATCGTCCTCATACATGTCGACACACACGTACCGACACACAGCACACACACAGGGAATGCTCTGATAGAGGACAGGACCCCACTAGCCCTTTGGGGAGACAGAGGGAGAGTTTGCCAGCACACACCAAAAAATAAGATTTTACTTACCGATAAATCTATTTCTCGTAGTCCGTAGTGGATGCTGGGACTCCGTAAGGACCATGGGGAATAGCGGCTCCGCAGGAGACAGGGCACAAAATAAAAGCTTAAGGATCAGGTGGTGTGCACTGGCTCCTCCCCCTATGACCCTCCTCCAAGCCTCAGTTAGGATACTGTGCCCGGACGAGCGTACATTGGCCCTCATTCCGAGTTGTTCGCTCGCAAGGCGAATGTAGCAGAGTTACACACGCTAAGCCGCCGCCTACTGGGAGTGAATCTTAGCTTCTTAAAATTGCGACCGACGTACGCGCAATATTGCGATTACAAACGAGTTAGCAGTTTCAGAGTAGCTCCAGACTTACTCTGCCTGTGCGATCATTTCAGTGCTTGTCGTTCCTGGTTGACGTCACAAACACACCCAGCGTTCGCCCAGGCACTCCCACCGTTTCCCCGGCCACTCCTGCGTTTTTTCCGGAAACGGTAGCGTTTTCAGCCACACGCCCCTGAAACGCCGTGTTTCCGCCCAGTAACACCCATTTCCTGTCAATCACATTACGTTCGCCGGAGCGAAGAAAAAGCCGTGAGTAAAAATACTTTCTTCATAGTAAAGTTACTTGGCGCAGTCGCAGTGCGAACATTGCGCATGCGTACTAAGCGGATTTTCACTGCGATGCGATGAAAAATACCGAGCGAACAACTCGGAATGAGGGCCATAATAAGGAAGGATATTGAATCCCGGGTAAGACTCATACCAGCCACACCAATCACACCGTACAACTTGTGATCTGAACCCAGTTAACAGTATGATAAACGCAAAGGAGCCTCTGAAAAGATGGCTCACAACAATAATAACCCGAATTTTTGTAACAATAACTATATACAAGTATTGCAGACAATCCGCACTAGGGATGGGCGCCCAGCATCCACTACGGACTACGAGAAATAGATTTATCGGTAAGTAAAATCTTATTTTCTCTGACGTCCTAGTGGATGCTGGGACTCCGTCAGGACCATGGGGATTATACCAAAGCTCCCAAACGGGCGGGAGAGTGCGGATGACTCTGCAGCACCGAATGAGAGAACTCCAGGTCCTCCTCAGCCAGGGTATCAAATTTGTAGAATTTAGCAAACGTGTTTGCCCCTGACCAAGTAGCTGCTCAGCAAAGTTGTAAAGCCGAGACCCCTCGGGCAGCCGCCCAAGATGAGCCCACTTTCCTTGTGGAATGGGCTTTTACTGATTTTGGCTGTGGCAATCCTGCCACAGAATGTGCAAGCTGAATTGTACTACAAATCCAACGAGCAATCGTCTGCTTAGAAGCAGGAGCACCCAGCTTGTTGGGTGCATACAGGATAAACAGCGAGTCAGATTTTCTGACTCCAGCCGTCCTGGAAACATATATTTTCAAGGCCCTGACAACGTCAAGCAACTTAGAGTCCTCTAAGTCCCTGGTAGCCGCAGGTACCACAATAGGTTGGTTCATGTGAAATGCAGAAACCACCTTAGGTAGAAATTGAGGACGAGTCCTCAATTCCGCCCTGTCAGAATGAAAAATTAAGTAAGGGCTTTTATATGATAAAGCCGCCAATTCTGACACACGCCTGGCTGAAGCCAAGGCTAACAGCATCGACACCTTCCATGTGAGATATTTTAAGTCCACAGTGGAAAGTGGTTCAAACCAATGTGACTTTAGAAAACTCAACACCACATTGAGATCCCAAGGTGCCACTGGAGGCACAAAAGGAGGCTGTATGTGCATCACCCCTTTTACAAATGTCTGAACTTCAGGTACTGAAGCCAGTTCTTTCTGGAAGAAAATCGACAGGGCCGAAATTTGAACCTTAATGGACCCTAATTTTAGGCCCATAGACAGTCCTGTTTGCAGGAAATTAAGGAAACGACCCAGTTGAAATTCCTCTGTAGGGGCCTTCTTGGCCTCACACCACGCAACATATTTACGCCAAATGCGGTGATAATGTTTTGCGGTTACGTCCTTCCTGGCTTTGACCAGAGTAGGGATGACTTCTTCTGGAATGCCTTTTTCCCTCAGGATCCGGCGTTCAACCGCCATGCCGTCAAACGCAGCCGCGGTAAGTCTTGGAACAGACAAGGCCCCTGCAGTAGCAGGTCCTTTCTTAGAGGTAGAGGCCACGGTTCGTCCGTGAGCATCTCTTGAAGTTCCGGGTACCAAGTCCTTCTTGGCCAATCCGGAACCACGTATAGTTCTTACTCCTCTCCTTCTTATGATTCTCAGTACTTTTGGTATGAGAGGCAGAGGAGGGAACACATACACTGACTGGTACACCCACGGCGTTACCAGAGCGTCCACTGCTATTGCCTGAGGGTCCCTTGACCTGGCGCAATATCTGTCCAGTTTTTTGTTTAGACGTGACGCCATCATGTCCACCTTTGGTTTTTCCCAACGGTTTACAATCAGGTGGAAGACTTCTGGGTGAAGTCCCCACTCTCCCGGGTGAAGGTCGTGTCTGCTGAGGAAGTCTGTTTCCCAGTTGTCCACTCCCGGAATGAACACTGCTGACAGTGCTATCACATGATTTTCCGCCCAGCGAAGAATCCTTGCAGCTTCTGCCATTGCCCTCCTGCTTCTCGTGCCGCCCTGTCTGTTTACGTGGGCGACTGACGTGATGTTGTCCGATTGGATCAACACCGCCTGACCCTGAAGCAGAGGTTTTGCTTGACTTAGGGCATTGTAAATGGCCCTTAGTTCCAGAATGTTTATATGAAGAGATGTTTCCATGCTTGACCACAAGCCCTGGAAATTCCTTCCCTGTGTGACTGCTCCCCAGCCTCTCAGGCTGGCATCCGTGGTTACCAGGATCCAATCCTGAATGCCAAATCTGCGGCCCTCTAGTAGATGAGCACTCTGCAGCCACCACAGGAGAGACACCCTTGTCCTTGGCGACAGGGTTATCCGCTGATGCATCTGCAGATGCGATCCGGACCATTTGTCCAGTAGATCCCACTGAAACGTTCTTGCATGGAATCTTCCGAATGGAATCGCTTCGTAAGAAGCCACCATTTTTCCCAGGACCCTCGTGCACTGATGCACTGAGACCTGGCCTGGTTTTAGGAGGTTCCTGACTAGCTCGGATAACTCCCTGGCCTTCTCCTCCGGGAGAAACACCTTCTTCTGGACTGTGTCCAGAATCATTCCTAGGAACAGTAGACGTGTCGTTGGAATCAGCTGCGATTTTGGAATATTTAGAATCCACCCGTGCTGACGTAACACTACCTGAGATAGTGCTACTCCGACTTCTAACTGTTCCCTGGATCTTGCCCTTATCAGGAGATCGTCCAAGTAAGGGATAATTAAAATGCCTTTTCTTCGTAGAAGAATCATCATTTCGGCCATTACCTTGGTAAAGACCCGAGGTGCCGTGGACAATCCAAACGGCAGCGTCTGAAACTGATAATGACAGTTTTGTACTACAAACCTGAGGTACCCTTGGTGAGAAGGGTATATTGGGACGTGGAGATAAGCATCTTTGATGTCCAGAGACACCATATAGTCCCCTTCTTCCAGGTTCGCTATCACTGCTCTGAGTGACTCCATCTTGAATTTGAACCTTTTTATGTAAGTGTTCAAGGATTTCAGATTTAAAATTGGTCTCACCGAGCCGTCCGGCTTCGGTACCACAAACAGCGTGGAATAATACCCCTTTCCTTGTTGCAGGAGGGGTACCTTGATTATCACCTGCTGGGAATACAGCTTGTGAATGGCTTCCAAAACTGCCTCCCTGTCGGAGGGAGACTTTGGTAAAGCAGACTTCAGGAACCGACGAGGGGGAAACGCCTCGAATTCCAGTTTGTACCCCTGCGATACTACCTGTAGAATCCAGGGATCCACTTGCGAGTGAGCCCACTGCGCGTTGAAATTCTTAAGACGGGCCCCCACCATATCTGAGTCTGCTTGTAAAGCCCCAGCGTCATGCTGAAGACTTGGCAGAAGCAGGGGAGGGCTTCTGCTCCTGGGAAGCGGCTGCATGGTGCAGTCTTTTTCCTCTTCCTCTGCCCCGGGGCAGAAAGGAGTGGCCTTTTGCTCGCTTGTACTTATGGGAACGAAAGGACTGAGTTTGAAAAGACGGTGTCTTTTTCTGCTGATGTGAAGTGACCTGGGGTAAAAAGGTGGATTTTCCAGCCGTTGCCGTGGCCACCAGGTCCGATAGACCAGCCCCAAATAACTCCTCCCCTTTATACGGCAATACTTCCATGTGCCGTTTGGAATCCGCATCCCCTGACCACTGTCGCGTCCATAACGCTCTTCTGGCAGAGATGGACATAGCACTTACTCTTGATGCCAGGGTGCAAATATCCCTCTGTGCATCACGCATATATAGTAATGCATCCTTTAAATGTTCTATAGTTAACAAAATATTGTCCCTATCCAGGGTATCAATATTCTCAGTCAGGGAATCCGACCATGCGACTCCAGCACTGCACATCCAGGCTGAGGCGATTGCTGGTCGCAGTATAACACCAGTATGTGTGTATATACTTTTTAGGATATTTTCCAGCCTTCTATCAGCTGGTTCTTTGAGGGTGGCCGTATCAGGAGACGGTAACGCTACTTGTTTAGATAAACGTGTGAGCGCCTTATCTACCCTAGGGGGTGTTTCCCAACGCGCCCTAACCTCTGGCGGGAAGGGATATAATGCTAATAATTTTTTAGAAATTAGCTGTTTTTTATCGGGGGAAACCCACGCTTTATCACACCTCATTTATTTCCTCTGACTCAGGAAAAACTATTGGTAGTTTTTTCACACCCCACATAATACCCTTCTTTGTGGTACTTGTAGTGTCAGAAAGGTTCAATGCCTCTTTCATTGCCGTGATCATGTAACGTGTGGCCCTACTGGACATTACGTTTGTCTCGTCACCGTCGACACTAGACTCAGTATCTGTGTCAGGGTCTGTGTCGACCCACTGAGGTAACGGGCGTTTTAGCGCCCCTGACGGTGTCTGAGACGCCTGGACAGGCACTAATTGATTTGCCGGCTGTCTCATGTCGTCAACAGTTTTTTGCAAATTGCTGACATTATCACTTAATTGTTTAAATACAATCATCCAGTCAGGTGTCGACTCTCTAGGGGGTGACATCACCAACACAGGCAACTGCTCCGCCTCCACATCATTTTCCTCCTCATACATGTCGACACACGCGTACCGACACACAGCACACACACCGGGAATGCTCTGATAGAGGACAGGACCCCACTTAGCCCTTTGGAGAGACAGAGGGAGAGTCTGCCAGCACACACCCAGCGCTATATATATATATACAGGGATAACCTTATATAAGTGTTATTCCCTTATAGCTGCTGTTATTATCGTTATTTGCTGCCAAAAATGCCCCCCCTTCTCTTTTTTACCCTGATTCTGAAGCAGGACTGCAGGGGAGAGTCAGGGAGCCGTCCTTCCAGCGGAGCTGTGAGGGAAAATGGCGCTTGTGTGCTGAGGAGATAGGCTCCGCCCCTTCACGACGTCCTTATCTCCCGCTTTTTTGTGTAAAAATGGCAGGGGTTAAAATACATCCATATAGCCCAGGAGCTATATGTGATGTATTCTTTTTGCCACCTAAGGTATATACTGTTATATTGCGTCTCAGGGCGCTCCCCCCCAGCGCCCTGCACCCTCAGTGACCGGAGTGTGAAGTGTGCTGAGAGCAATGGCGCACAGCTGCGGTGCTGTGCGCTACCTTAGTCTGAAGACAGGATGTCTTCTGCCGCCGATTTCACCGGACCTCTTCGTCTCTTCTGGCTCTGTAAGGGGGACGGCGGCGCGGCTCCGGTGACCCATCCAGGCTGAACCTGTGATCGTCCCTCTGGAGCTAATGTCCAGTAGCCTAAGAAACCCGATCCACTCTGCACTCAGGTGAGTCCGTTTCTTCTCCCCTTAGTCCCACGATGCAGTGAGCCTGTTGCCAGCAGGACTCACTGAAAATAAAAAAACCTAAACTAAACTTTTATTCTAAGCAGCTCAGGAGAGCCACCTAGATTGCACCCTTCTCGGCCGGGCACAAAAATCTAACTGAGGCTTGGAGGAGGGTCATAGGGGGAGGAGCCAGTGCACACCACCTGATCCTTAAGCTTTTATTTTGTGCCCTGTCTCCTGCGGAGCCGCTATTCCCCATGGTCCTTACCGAGTCCCAGCATCCACTAGGACGTCAGAGAAACGCTATAATTATACAGGGACAACCTTTATATAAGTGTTTTTCCCTTATAGCATTTTAATATATATATACATATCGCCAAATCAGTGCCCCCCCTCTCTGTTTTAACCCTGTTTCTGTAGTGCAGTGCAGGGGAGAGCCTGGGAGCCTTCCCACCAGCATTTCTGTGAGGGAAAATGGCGCTGTGTGCTGAGGAGAATAGGCCCCGCCCCCTTTTCGGCGGGCTTCTTCTCCCGTTTTTCTGAGACCTGGCAGGGGTTAAATACATCCATATAGCCCCCAGGGGCTATATGTGATGTATTTTTAGCCAGAATAAGGTACTATCATTGCTGCCCAGGGCGCCCCCCCCCAGCGCCCTGCACCCTCAGTGACCGCTGCTATGAAGTGTGCTGACAACAATGGCGCACAGCTGCAGTGCTGTGCGCTACCTTATGAAGACTGAAAAGTCTTCTGCCGCCGGTTTCTGGACCTCTTCACTTTTCGGCATCTGCAAGGGGGTCGGCGGCGCGGCTCCGGGACGAACCCCAGGGTGAGACCTGTGTTCCGACTCCCTCTGGAGCTAATGGTGTCCAGTAGCCTAAGAAGCCAATCCATCCTGCACGCAGGTGAGTTCACTTCTTCTCCCCTAAGTCCCTCGTAGCAGTGAGCCTGTTGCCAGCAGGACTCACTGAAAATAAAAAACCTAACAAAACTTTTACTCTAAGCAGCTCTTTAGGAGAGCCACCTAGATTGCACCCTTCTCGGCCGGGCACAAAAATCTAACTGAGGCTTGGAGGAGGGTCATAGGGGGAGGAGCCAGTGCACACCACCTGATCCTAAAGCTTTTACTTTTGTGCCCTGTCTCCTGCGGAGCCGCTATTCCCCATGGTCCTGACGGAGTCCCCAGCATCCACTAGGACGTCAGAGAAAAAAAACAACCACGGGTAGGTGGTATACAATTATGGATGGACTGCCGAGTGCCGACACAGAGGTAGCTACAGCCGTGGACTACCGTACTGTGTCTGCTGCTAATATAGACTGGATGATAATGAGATGAAATCAATATATATGTATATATAATATCACTAGTACTGCAGCCGGACAGGTATATATTATATATTTATTATGTAATGACTGATGACGGACCTGCTGGACACTGTCAGCTCAGCAGCACCGCAGACTGCTACAGTAAGCTACTATAGTAGTATGTATAAAGAAGAAAGAAAAAAACAACAACCACGGGTAGGTGGTATACAATTATGGATGGACTGCCGAGTGCCGACACAGAGGTAGCTACAGCCGTGGACTAACGTACTGTGTCTGCTGCTAATATAGACTGGATGATAATGAGATGAAATCAATATATATGTATATATAATATCACTAGTACTGCAGCCGGACAGGTATATATTATATATTTATTATGTAATGACTGATGACGGACCTGCTGGACACTGTCAGCTCAGCAGCACCGCAGACTGCTACAGTAAGCTACTATAGTAGTATGTATAAAGAAGAAAGAAAAAAAAAAAAAACACGGGTAGGTGCTAGGTGGTATACAATATTATATATATATTATATACAATTATATATATATATATATATATATATATATTAAACTCATAAACTGGTGGTGATTATTAAACTGGTGGTCAGGTCACAGGTCACACTATCAGCAACTTGCAAGTAGTACTCCTGAGTCCTAAGCAGACAATCACAATATATATTATACTGGTGGTCAGTGTGGTCACAAACAATGGCAGTGTGGCTGGCACTCTGGCAGCAAAAGTGTGCACTGTACGTTATATGTACTCCTGAGTCCTGAGTCCTGCTCTCAGACTCTAACTGCTCCCCACTGTCAGTGTCTCCCCCACAAGTCAGATAATACAGTCACACTATCTCTCTCTATCACTTCAGCAAGTACTAGTAGTAGTACTCCTCCTAATGCTCCCCAAAATTACTACTGTGTCTCTCTCTGTCTCACTCTCTTCTCGAATCTCTATAAACGGAGAGGACGCCAGCCACGTCCTCTCCCTATGAATCTCAATGCACGTGTGAAAAATGGCGGCGACGCGCGGCTCCTTATATAGAATCCGAGTCTCGCGATAGAATCCGAGCCTCGCGAGAATCCGACAGCGGGATGATGACGTTCGGGCGCGCTCGGGTTAACCGAGCAAGGCGGGAAGATCCGAGTCGCTCGGACCCGTGTAAAAAAAACTGAAGTTCGGGCGGGTTCGGATT
The DNA here is from genome assembly GCF_028390025.1 of Pseudophryne corroboree. NCBI lineage: Eukaryota > Metazoa > Chordata > Amphibia > Anura > Myobatrachidae > Pseudophryne > Pseudophryne corroboree. The sequence goes on along the minus strand of NC_086450.1, from coordinate 83,621,858 downwards.
CCGAGGAACCGAACCCGCTCATCTCTACTTTTTAGCGCTTTGATCACCTGGCCTTGTGTAATTTGCATCCCCCATCTTACACCACTGCTAAACACTTCAAAGAAGCCATGGAAATGTGTGGGCTGCTCTGAAAGTAAGCCACAACTTTTCCAGGCAGTATTGTGTCTTGTGAACTGCTGACACACACCATAGTTCTGCAAAATGAAATTCATAGTCTGAAATATATCATCTTCTGCGCAGCCAGTGTATGTGGCAGTCACATGATCCCAGGAGCAGTGGAGACTCACTGTATGCACGATAAGATTTCTTAATTATGGCAATGGTGCCTATATATAGTCTGAGTCAGGGGCGTCTCTAGAGAGGAGGAGACCCGTGTGCAGACTCCGTGTGTGGGCCCCCTCCTCTCCTGTAGCCGTCGCGCCGCTGAAAGCTCTCTGAGCGCTGTAGACTCTGGCACAGTGCCGAAGTCTACAGTGCATGTGCAGGACTCTGAAAAATGGCGCCGCACCATTTTTTCGGAGTCCTGCGCATGCGCTGTAGAGTCTCTAGTGGTCTCTAGTGGTCAGTGCGTTAGCAGCGGCGTGACGGCTACGGGAGAGGAGGGGGCTCACACACAGTCAGCGATGGACTCCGGAAAGGTAAGTATAGAAGAAATGGGTGCAGTGTGTGTGGTGTGGGCCCCCCTAGACTCAGGGGCCCATGTGCACCGCACACACTGCACCCATTATAGAAACGCCAATGTTCTGAGTGCACAATAAAGTGGCTGCATGGCAACAAATTTTATTTAATATATTGGCATATAGATGAACAAACCCTTGTGTCATGATGACCTGGCTTCCACTGACCCGGTTATTAGTGGTGGCAGCCAGATCGGTGATGGCAGTTGTGTGCTGCACAACGACACAATGGGCATAACGGCGTGATTATGGAGTATATTTAGTAGCCTTGGATAGAGATAAAGTGTATGGAGATAAAGTACAAGCCAACCAGCTCCTAACTGTTATTTTTCAAACCCAGTCTGTAATATGGCAGTTAGGAGCTGATTGGTTGGTACTTTATCTCCGTCCACTTTATCTCCATCCAAGGCTTAGTAAATAGACCCCTATGTCATCTGTGACTCGCCCCCTGCTATAGAATGCCGCAATTACCGGCACTGTGAAGCAAATTGAGATGTCTGCTGCACAGATGGCCCACTCCACTCAGGAAGTGGGCGGCCACAGATGGCCAGCGGGCAGACTTGTGGAGACTTGCCCTCTCTTCCGGGTGTCCAGTAGAGCCATCCGAGATTTGGGAGTCTCCCGGAATTGACAAGTATGAATATAAGGTATAAGTCCTAATGTATTAAGGCGCAAATTAGCAAAAGGGCACAATTTTGGTAATTTTGACAATTTTGTCACGTATTTATAAAGTGGCAATTTCTTTAATGACAGAACTGCCCCCTTTACAAAGAATTGGCACTTTACAACCTCTGCACTTCTGTCAATTTGCATCCTAACACATTTGTCCCATAGTACTGTACTCAGGTGATTATTGGGATTCAGTAAGATTTACCGCAGGACGGGATGCCAGCTGTCAATATTTCAGCAGCGGCATCCCGCCCGGCCGAATGCCGGCAGCGGTGCGAGCGCAAAAAGTCCCCTTATAGGCATGCCATGCTGCGGTCTCGGTGGCTCACTGCGCTCGCCTAAGGATCTATTCCCACTCCATGGGTCTCTAGGACACTCACAAGTGGGAATAGTCCTGTTGCGCCAGGATTCCGGCTGGTGGCATTGTTGGCTGTCGGGATTCCGGCGTCAGAATCCTGACCACAGAGATCCCGATAGCCCGCAAATTAAACTTTTTTATTAAACAAAGATTTTGCGACCAGCCACCTAACCCTCATTGTTGATCCCCCATGTAGCCATACATCCAACTTCCGCCAAGCTGTTTTTGGGATCTACTTATGTGGAAAAGCCACTTGCAGATAAGACTTGCCAAAAAAAAAGCATAGCAATTATCATGTCAATATTTGGTACGTAGTCATTACGTCGACAGTCACTATGCCAACTCAAGGAATGTTGGCGTCAGTATCCTGATAAGGCTGTAATGCTACTTAAAGCATTTTAATCATACGGGCATCATATGTTTAAATTCACAATATCTTTTGTGGTCATATAACATAGCCACTGTTGATATAACATATGTATCCTGAATATTTGTAGTATAGAAGTTCATCTTTATGTTTATATTTAGTGTTGCACTGGCCTGATAATAAAGAATTTGGGGTGGAATGTAATGGCGTCTAAGATCGCCGGAGGTGATGTCTGCAGATCTTGGACTTTTTTTTAAAAGGGGCAATCACTTAAAAGGCATGGTTTAGTCTTGTGATTGCCCCTTTAAAAATGGAGATCGGACAGCATCCCACACCTCCAGCAATCTCGGACGCCATTATATCCCGCCGCAGGTTTGAGTTGGTATAGCTTAAATAGCATCAAAAATGTCTTAGATCCTATCTCCTTTTGTTTGACAATGTGGACATTCCAGTACTTTCTACATTAATATTTGCCATAGAACACAATACTGTTGGTCTACTTGTGATGTCTTTGAAGTTGTCCCTTTTCCTTCGTAAGAATATTCTTCCATGTGCTCATTAGAAAAGGTTCTGTCTGGATTTCCAAATACTTCAATCACTTTTATTAAAGAACTTGTACTTTTGCTGTATTCTTTTTAACTAAAAATTATCCTTAATGTTTGGTAATGGGTATATAAAGAAGATATATTATAATTTGAAACATGGCATTAAACAAGTCATCAATTTCAATGTATAAATAATAATAAAAAGTACTACTGTAAATACAGTTTATAATTGTTTAATAAGTTAAAATAAGCTTCAGTGATAATTTTACAGTCTCATATAAATAATGTGCTACAATGGCCAAAAATATCCTACTTATCTATTTTGTACCTCTTAAAGCTACAATCCAATCAAGCCTGTAGAAAGGGACATAAACAAGAAGAGCAATGATGTAAACTATTTACTAAGCCTTGGATGGAGGTAAAGTGGACAGAAACAAAGTCCCAGCCAATCCGTTCCTAACTGCCATGTCACAAACTGGGTTTGAAAAATGACAGTTAGGAGCTGATACTTTATCTCCATCCACAGCTTAGTTAATAGACCCCTAAAGAACTAGAGGTATTTTCATGGGGGCTAATTCAGACCTGATCGCTAGCAAGCGATTTTTGCAGCACTGCGATCAGATATCGCTGCCTACAGGGGGAGTGTATTTTAGCTGTGCAAGTGTGTGAACGCATGTGTAGCAGAGCTGTACAAACAGATCTTGTGCAGTCTCTGCACAGCCCACGACTTACTCAGCCGCTGCGATCACTTCAGCCTGTCCAGGACCGGAATTGACGTCAGGAACCCTCCCTGCAAATGCATGGATACGCCTGCGTTTTTCCAGACACTCCCTGAAAACGGTCAGTTGCCACCCAGAAATACCTTCTTCCTGTCAATCTCCTTGCGAATGGATCCGTCAAACAAACCCAACGATGATCGGCGATCCGCTTTCTACCCGTGCGACACGCCTGCGCATTGCGGTGCATACACATGCGCAGTTCGGACCTAATCGCAGGCTGTGAGAAAACGCAGCCTAGCAATCAGGTCTGAATTACCCCCATTGTGTGAAGCCAGACCTCTGGATAACACTGGATTGTCTTCACACCAGCAGTTTACCATGGGACTAAGGTAGAATAACAAGGACTGATAGGACCTGCTGCAGTGCGGTAGGAGACACTTTCTCTTCTCACTATTATGTGGTCATGCCCCCTTTATGACACGGCAATGCCACGTTTTATATGAGCGCTACCTCTTCTGAGTGCAGTATTTCCCATTGGAGGTTTTTGAAAGTTGGGAGGAATGAGGTCTGAACACAAGAAAAGATTCGTATAATCTCTCCACAATCCAGGACACAATCTAGTAGATCAGGTGGACAAATTGGCTAATTTATCAACAAGTGACAGAACTTGTTGTGAATGAAAAAAAATGGCTGCATATGATAAATGGTACCAATCAGCTCCCAACTGTCATATGTTCAGCTCCTGTCATGTGTTTGAAAAATGATAGTTGGGAGCTGATTGTCTGGAACATAATTTATCATACACGAGTTTTATCATTCACAACAAGTTTTATCACTCGTTGATAAATGGGACCCAAAATTTTGTATCAGAGACTCATAAAAACAAAGTTTTAAAAAAAAATTCATAAAATTTAAATTCGAATGTGGCAGCAAAACTTAGCATTTTTGTGGTGGAATTCAGCCTTACGACTTAGACCCAGTGGTGGAACTACTAAATGTTCACCGGGTGGTGATGGAAATCTGATGATGCCCATATGCTCCTGATGTTCCCAGTCTTCTCTAACAAACATATGCAGGTACGGCATATGTACAGGGATGCCACATGGATATCTCAACGTCCCTGCTTACACCTTAGCTCAGATACAGTATATTTAGTTAGGGCTAATAAAAATTATCTAATGACACCCCAAAGAGCACTTAATGAATATATTTTGCATTCCAGGAGCTACAATTTCTAAATAAAATCATTAAATTTGGCTGCAATACCAGTAAATTCAATGCAGTTGCACTAAGCGCAATGCATTGGAACCCCTATCCATCCTCCAGCAGGAGGGGTGCGGGGTGCTATTGGCGGCTGTGATATCCCGCAGGTGGTAGGGGGTGTTCTATCTTCCATTCAGCATATAGGTCCTAGAGCAGTAATGTCTGCTAATTACTCCTTTACTGCACAGATGGTGGGGGGTTTAGTGAGAAGGGGCGGGAGGGAGTACACTAGGCATTAGGCTGAATGAAGGGGCACCAGTACTTGACCTCTAGGGTGGTAGGGGTTGTTTAATACGCAGGGAAGAAGTGGATAGCGGAGTGGTCTTAATACTCATAATTTTCCAGTGGGAGGGCACTTTTGGGCAAGCTGCCAGTGTCACCCGAAAGGGGAGAGTCCCAGCTTTTGGAGTATACCCTCAGAAAAATTCTAGGTCAGACAGAACCGGAGATTTCCAGCCGGGAAGAGCAATTAAGCTTAGACTGGGACCGCTGCTTTGAAGTCGGATCTCTCCTGTTCCCCAGGGGTAATTTTAAAAAATCTGGTACCCCTGGAAAGAGGGGAACCTCATCTATCAGCCAGGGGCATCAGTGCATTAAGACTCCTGGGGCCCTTGGGCAACTGCCTATTAAGCCCAAAGGAAAAGACGGACCTGATGAAACGGCTGACATAAGTACGGGCAGTGAAAAGGTCACATGTTCAACTCTCGACACAGATTTACTATGAATAAGGGTAAATCCGGGCCTTCTCAGAAATACATTTATTACCTCATATGATTAATTTTCCCAAACAAAGCTTGTCTTTGCAAGGTGGCATAACCTTAGTTTAGCAGCTGATTTTTGCAATACAGTCCCAATGATCACAGCCTGTAGACAGTAGAATATAATAAAACATTCTCATGGTTTAGTTGGGTACAGTGGAAGTGTGACTACATGTTGTCACAGTGGGGCAGATGTATTAAGCCTGGAGACGGCATAAGGAAGTGTTAAATCAGTGATAAGTACATGGTGAGAAACGCACCAGCCAATCAGCTCCTGTTAATTTACATATTGGAGCTGATTGGCTAGTGCGTTTATCACCTTGGACTTATCACTGGTTTATTACTTCCGTATGCCTTCACCAGGTTAATACATCTGCCTCAGTGTGTGTTGCATTGGCATTTTAGGAGACATGTTCTGTTGCCAGTCCAAATAACTACAGTCATACTTTATTGATGGAAGGTGGGAAGATGCTATAGGCAGACAGGTATGGGAGGTCCACAGAACACAGCATTTATTAACTATCATTTCAAACCAAGGCCCAGATTTATCAAGCATTGGATAGTGCTAAACAGCACGGTGATAAAGTACCAACTAACCAGCTCCTACCTGTCATTTTTCAAACACAGCCTGTAACATGGCGGTTAGGAGCTTATTGGCTGGAGCTTTATCACCATGCAATTTATCACTCAAGGCATGATAAATTTGGGCCCAAGTGCAGTGACACCGAAACAGTACTCAACTGTGCATACCCCCAGGCCTGCTTATAATAACAAAGCGGAAGCCGCAGGGCTCCCACATTTCCCATGATTCATTGTGTTGTATGTTCCATAAGGTACATTAAGACACTAGTTTGCTGTTGAAAACTCTGTGCCCAGCATTGCACATATAAAGCTACAGAGAGTCTGAGAACGAAACCTGAAATTAAGCATTGTATCTTTGATATACCAATTGATTTATTTAAAACATTTTTTAGCTTGGATTAAATCTGTCAGACGGTCTCCTATAATGTGATGCAATGTGACTGTATGCAATTATACCCACTTCCAGGAAACCATTCAGACACATGGCTGCGAGAGTCGCAGAACTTCTAATAACCACCTGTCTAGTCATCTGTAGGAGGGTTTAAGGCAACTTTGTCTTCCCCAATTATACACAAATGAAATACTGATTCTTCTCATCTCCCTACTCTACTACCTCTCCCCTTGACTCTATACCCTCACAAATTAGTAAAGCTCTGTCTGCTGTGCTCATCCCAACCTTAACTAAAATATGTAATCTCTGTCTACTGGTATCTTTCCTTCTCTGTACAAGCATGCAGTGATTACTCCCATTCTGAAGAAAAAAATAAAAATTCTGACCCTCTCTCTCAAGCTACCATCCCATCTCTCAGCTCCCATGCCTCTCCAAGCTACTTGAGAGACTTGCCTATACTCGCCTCACACACTTTCTTAACTCACACAGCTTACTGGACCCACTTCAGTCAGGATTCGTGCCCAACACTACACAGAGACAGCACTGACTAAGGTAGTGAATGATCTGGTTACTGCTAAATCTAAAGACCATTACTCAATACTTATTCTCCTTGATCTCTCTGCTGCTTTTGACACTGTTGACCACTCTCTTCTCATACAAATACTACTATCCCTAGGTCTTGAGGACACAGCCCTTTCTTGGTTCTCATCCTACTTATCTAATTGCTCCTTCAGTGTTCGTTTCTCTGATTCCACCTCCTCTTTCGCTACCTCTCTCGGGGGTAAATTTACTAAGATGGGAGTTCTATTTAAGATGTGATGTTGCCCATAGCAACCAATCAGATTCCATGTATTATGTTCTAGAAGTTGCTAGATAAATGAGAACTAGAATCTGATTGGTTGCTATGGGCAACACCCCATCTTAAATAGAACTCCCATCTTAGTACATTTACCCCTCAGTTGGAGTACCGCAAGGCTCAGTCTTGGGTCCTCTGCTTTTCTCTATCTATACCTCATCTCTTGGCAAACGAATCAGCTCTTTTGGATTTCAGTATCATCTGTATGTAGATGACACTCAATTCTACCTTTCCTCCCCAGATCTGTCACTATCTGTATTGGGCCGTGTCACTGAATGCCTTTCTGCCATTTCATCTTGGATCACAGCCCGCCACCTCAAACTTAATATTTTGAAAACAGAACTAATTATATTTCCACCGGCCAAGAGTAGTTACCAACCTGATATCTCTATGGGATCAGTACGAAATCCCGCTGGACGGGATCTCGGCGGTCAGAATACCGACACCGGAATCCCGACCAGCACAATCCCGTCAGGGGGGCGAGCGCAACGCAGACCCTTGCGGGCTCGCTGCGCTCTCCGCGCTGCGGGCACGGTGCCTCGCTAAACTCGGTACACCAATTTATTCACCCTCCACGGGTGTCGTGGACACTCACAGAAGGAGAATATGTCGGGATTGTGCCGATCGGGATTCCGGTGTCGGTATTCCGACCACTGGGATTCCATCCGGCGGGATGTTGACCGCATCCCATCTCTATCACTGATTGACTCTGAACTGTCCTTTGTTCCGCACATTCAATCTGTCTCAAAATCATGTTACATCCATCTAAGAAATATATCCAAAATACAACCATATCTTACACAAGACAAAGCAAAAACTCGAATCCATGCTCTCATTATCTCCAGCATTGATTGTAATAGTCTCCTGACAAACATAGGCTTTTACCATATTACCGTATTAAATATAAAATACTTTTACTTACATACAAGGCTATTAACAAAACTGCACCAACATACATCTCTTCCCTCATCTCAAAATATCTCCCTACCCGATCTCTCCGCTCTGTACAAGATCTGCGTCTCTCATCCACACGTATTACTTGTTCCCACTCAAAATTACAGTACTTTACCTGGGGCTTCACCCGCTCTGTGGAATGCCCTCCCACGCACAATAAGACTCACCTCTAGTCTCCAAACCTTTAAACCAGAGCTGGCCAAACCAGTCCTCGAGATCTACCAACAGTTCACATTTTCCAGACCACCTAGCTGGTGCACAGGTGTAGTCATTACTAATTAAGATGTGCTGCATTCATTCCTATCTGACAATTCTACAGATCTCCAGGACGCCTGGAAAACATGGGCTGTTGGTAGATCTCGAGGACCGGTTTGGCCATCCCTGCAAAAACGTTCCCTGAAAACTCACCTCTTCAGACAAGCCTATCAAATTCTAGATCCACCTACATAACCTTCAATGCTTCCCTATCTAAGTACTTCCTCTCTGTACAGTGCACATAATCCTCACATATTTTGTGTTTCTTTACTCTCACACCCTCCTGAACCTTGGCTGACATTGTTGGGTGATCGTATCATACAACCCATTAAGAACCTAGCAATCTGGTGGATCATTATGCAATAGATAGCATCTATCCTTGTGTATCAATGCCTATTTCCCTACAGATTGTAAGCTTGTGAGCAGGGCCCTCCTACCTCTATGTCTGTCTGTGTTTACCCAGTTTTGTTCTATTACTGCTGTTCTAATTGTAAAGCGCAACGGAATATGCTGCGCTATATAAGAAACTGTTACTAAATAGTTATCTACAGTGCTTCTGATTTACCATTATCTATCTTCATTTATTTTCCAATTTAGTAAAAATACATTCAAACTTAGCTGTTATATTGTTAGAAGGCAAAGAGAAAAAGATTGCGTCCGTGATACAGATACAAGAATAATAAAGGGGTCACAGTTGTCCTCAGCTGGTCATGGACCATACCTGCCTACTCTTCCGAATGTGACTTCAAGGGTTGGAGTGAGAGCCACATGGGCCTGGGGCTGAAAATATTCATGGGCCTTTATATAGACCACTGCTGTGTGGGTGTGGCCAGTGCCATGTGGGTGTGTCCACCGGATGTGGATCATCAAATCGACAGTGTCTAGGTCGACAATGTTTAGGTCGACCACTATAGGTCGACAGGGTTTGAAGGTCGACAGGGTTTCTAGGTCGACATGTGCTAGGTCGACAGGTCAAAAGGTCGACATGAGGTTTTGTTTTGGTGTCGTTTTCTGCGTACAGTGACCGGGAAGCAGAATTAGTGCACCGTGTCCCCTCACATGGCTCACTTTGCTCACCATGCTTCGGGCAAGGTGCTTTGCTTCGCTACCGCTTCGCTCGGCACAGATTACCGTTTCAATCGTAGTACACGTGGATCGTTAAGTATGAAAAAGTTCAAAAATAGAAAAAATGTGAAAGTCATGTCGACCTTTAGACCTGTCGACCTAGCACATGTCGACCTAGAAACCCTGTCGACCTAGTGACTGTCGACCTATAGTGGTCGACCTAAACATTGTCGACCTAGACAGTGTCGATCTTCAGACCGGATCCCATGTCCACCCCCTACACGATCAGCCCCACTGTCTCCTAAATACTTAGAAATGTAAATCTTTGACTCCCCCCCACTATACAAAGCTGCAATCATATTGTGAAGTGAGGTCATGGCCACGATGACACAATTCAGCGCAAATTGCAAAGTGTGCTGCCCAGACCGCCCACTCCATTCAGTAAGTGGACGGCTGCTAATGGCCAGTGAGCGGACTCATGGAGACTTTCCCTCTCTTTCGGGTGTCCGGGAGAGCCACCCAATATTTGATGTCTCCCAGAAGCGTCAAGTATTACTATAAGATATAGGTCATAATTTATTAAGGTACAAATTAGCAAAAGGGCACATTTTTGGTGCGATTTAGTGCTGCTATTTACATGAAAATGAGACTTTTGCAGGTATGTGTGCTCCCATTTTTTGACCTATCCAATTGTAAATGTGAGAAAATGGGATTCACGTGAAAAGTGTAAGTGAAAATTGGGAAATCTTCCTGTACCCCAAAAAAAATCCAAAATAATATAGGATACTTAAATTGGGTCAAATTGCTATTATATGCATTTTACTCGAAAAGTGGAAAAATGCAAGTGTTTTTCATCAAAATAAATGCTCTACTTAAATTAGAGGTACAGCATTTGCTGGCGTATAAGACTACTTTTTTGCCCTGAAAAACATGCCTCCAAGTGGGGGGGTCGTCTTATACGCCGGGTGCACTTCAGTTGGGATAGACATAGCTGCCATAGTGGCCTTCCGATACTCGCCCGGTGCCCATAGTAGCCTCCCGATGCCCGCCCACCTCATTCTACTCACCATCCAGTATCGCGCGATATCCAGTGCGGCCGCGGCGGGTCACTAGTGCCAATTACAGGGAGATGCAGGGACTGGCCGGAGGCGCTGCAGTCGCGTTGTGGCCGTACAATGGTGACAATGACAGGTACTGTAATGGCACTAATACTAATACTAATGGCACTCATGTGAAACCGGTAACACTAAATGCACACAGGGGTATACTTTTATACATTTTACAACTTTCTCCTCGCCCCCTCCCCCCTTCTTATGCATACCTTGATAAATACTCCCTATCCAAATCTCTTATCAGGTCATAATATACAGTATGTCACAAATCTGATGTTCTTTTACGTTTTATTTGGTGTGTGGAAGGGGGTAGTCTTATACGGCGAGTATATAACAAACTCTAAATTTTGAGTGGAAATGTTGGGGGTCGTCTAATACGGTACATAAAAATTGGTGCAAGTATATATTTGAGTCATTTTAAGCCACTTTAAAAAAAAAACTTGCAACCTGATTACCCCCACCTGCAAGTCTAAAAACACTTGTCCCATTAATAAAACACCCCAATATACCTGTTCCATACGTTGAACCCCAATGTCCATCATTTTGTCCTTTTCACCTAAGAAAATGACATGTCATTATTGGCCAAATAAAAATAATTAAAAACCTCTTAGTGCCTAATTAGTCATTCAGGGTGGGTGTCCCAGGGATTCTGAACCAAATTCTGACCTTTTTACCTTAAATAGGTATTTTCCCCAACTTTTCACCTGCTCAGAGGTGGTGAAAAGAAATTCACGATAAAACCTATGGAGAATTATTCCCAGCAAATAATTGAATAGGTCCGTTTTCACAAATCATGATAAAAGCCCGATTTTCACACGAAAAACGGGTTATAGCGGCCAATTGAAAATCACGCATAGTATCTCTGTGGGCTAGTCCAACAGTTAGGTAACTAATTTAATATGTGATTTTTAGATTTGAAACATAAATATAGTAAAGTTAACCCCTTCACAGATTAGGGTTTTTCTCACCCTAACGCCGGGGTAATTTTTCCATATTTGTCATACCTGTACTAATATTAATTATTTATTATGCTGTACCCACACAAATTATATCTTGTGTTTTTTTCAAAAAATACCATTAGTCTATTTATTCTAACACGTCAAATAAAATGTAACCAAAAGACCAAAAATGTATAGGCATATTGGGCTTAATTCATGTTTGTACACAATGCCACAAGGGAACGATTATCAGGAGACTGCTCATGTGACGAGATCGCACTGTGCAGGTGCCAAGGTACCTGTGCAATTGCGCTCGCACTGACATATTATACACAGAGTGATTAACAGGACGGGACCTTTTGGGAGGGTTAATGTGGGAGTGGTGTCAAAAACACAGGCGTGTCATTGTCGTTTTGGAGGCGTGTTGGCCAGCTGCGATCGCATATGAATAGAAACATGGCACCAGCGTCGCTACTGGCGCGGTCAGTCTGCGTAGCCATATGGCTACCATAGTAGTCTATGTTCCTCATTATTGCTTATAGTCTCATGAGCACGCAGCTGCTGAGGACATTGTGATGGCTCCGGTGGGTGTCTATCTTCTTTCCGCCGTGGCCGGAAAGAAGGTCCATTATGGCAACCCAACAAGTCCTATTTTTAAACTAGGAAACCTACCACTTTAAAAGGGGATGCAGTTGATATGCCGGCGGTCAGGATCCCAGCAGTCAAGATACCGACGCCGGAATCCTGACCGCTGACAATGCCGACAGCCGGAATGCTGGCTAATAGGGGCTATTCCCACTCGTGGGTGTCCACGACATAGAGTGGGAATGGAACCAGAGCCCACTGCGTTGACCTCTCCCAGAGAGGCCAACCAGAAAGTTGGCAAGTATGCACCAAGCACCAAGCAAAACAGCAGCATAATAATGGCTATAACAATGATCTGTAGTATGACAACAGCATCAGTAAGTTCCTGCACTGCTGGTGGTGATATTGATTAATCACCATAGTAGTACAAACAGTGCAGCACACTTTTAAGCTAGGTACACACTATACAATTATCTGACAGGTAATCTGCCAGATCTAGCTGGCTGGAATGAAAACCTGGTAATGGATGAGAGCAAATGACAATCGACCATTTGCTCCCAAACACTGGAAAACAGACAAAACCTGTCATTCATACAAATTGGTTAAACACAAATTAAACCAACTTGGATGAACAACTGTTTATGTCCACTTTGCAGTTTTGGGGAGCAAATGGTCGATTGCCATTTGCTCTCATCCATTACCAAATTTTCATTCCAACCAGTTAAAAAATAAGATTTTACTCACCGGTAAATCTATTTCTCGTAGTCCGTAGTGGATGCTGGGGACTCCGTAAGGACCATGGGGAATAGACGGGCTCCGCAGGAGACTGGGCAATCCAAGAAAGATTTAGTACTACTGGTGTGCACTGGCTCCTCCCTCTATGCCCCTCCTCCAGACCTCAGTTAAGGAAACTGTGCCCGGAAGAGCTGACATTACAAGGAAAGGATTTTGGAATCCAGGGTAAGACTCATACCAGCCACACCAATCACACCGTATAACTTGTGATAACATACCCAGTCAACAGTATGAACAACAACAGAGCATCAGACAAACCTAATGCAACCATAACATAACCCTTATTTAAGCAATAACTATATACAAGTATTGCAGAAGAAGTCCGCACTTGGGACGGGCGCCCAGCATCCACTACGGCAGCGTTTTTCAACCGCTGTGCCGCGGCACACTAGTGTGCCGCGAGCGGTTGCCAGGTGTGCCGCTGCCCGCCGCTGACATCACCCACCGGAAATGCCCGCCGCCTGTCAGAGGTGGATGCCGCTGCCATCACTCGCTGCCTCGGCCAGCGATGTCCTCTTCCGCAGGCAGACCTATGGTGACGTGCGTGACTCATAGGTCACGCACGTCACGTAGCCCTGCCACCCGCCTGCTGCTGCCGGAGTCTCCGTCCCTTCTCAGCGTTAGTCACTGCTCTTGCCACAGACTGAGAGGGAGAACTCTTTTTTATGTACAGCAGCAGGGTAAATTAAATGAATGATGTTTTTATTTGTGTGTGTAATTACTGTGCGGGGGAAGGGGGGAGTAGGAAAGAGAGGGAGGCAGGCTATGTGTGCTATTACTGGTGTGGGGGCTGTGTGTGGTATCACTGGGGGGGGGGGAGAGGCAAGCTGTGTGTGGTATTACATGGGGGGGCAGGCTACAGAGTGTGTGGAATTACTGGGGGGGGGGAGGGGTGGCGAGCTGTGTGTGGAATTGATGGGGGGGGAGACTGTGGAATAATATGGGGGGACAGTTTGTAGGTTTACTGGAAAGGGGGAGGGGGAGGTGAGGCCAATGAGTGGAATTACTATGGGGAGCAGTGTGTGGAATTAATGTGGGGGCCAAGGTGTTTTATTACTGCAGGGACTGATGTGCTTTATTACTTCTGGTGGCCAAAGTTCTTTATTAAAGTAGGGACCAATGTGTTTTATTACTGTGGGGGCCAATGTGCTTTATTACAGTGAGGGTGAAAGCATTAGTTTTATTACAGTGTTGGCTAATATATGTTGAGATTTGTAATTATATATTATATTTGATTTAAAAAAAAAAAAACTGATGGTGTGCCTTGCCAATTATAAAATCTTTTTCAGTGTGCCACGGGTTTAAAAAGGTTGAAAATCACTGCACTACGGACTACGAGAAATAGATTTACCGGTGAGTAAAATCTTATTTTCTCTAACGTCCTAGTGGATGCTGGGGACTCCGTAAGGACCATGGGGATTATACCAAAGCTCCCAAACGGGCGGGAGAGTGCGGATGACTCTGCAGCACCGAATGAGCAAACACAAGGTCCTCCTCAGCCAGGGTATCAAACTTGTAGAACTTTGCAAAAGTGTTTGAACCCGACCAAGTAGCTGCTCGGCAAAGCTGTAATGCCGAGACCCCTCGGGCAGCCGCCCAAGAAGAGCCCACCTTCCTTGTGGAATGGGCTTTTACTGATTTTGGTGGCGGCAAGCCAGCCGCAGAATGAGTCTGCTGAATCGTGTCACAGATCCAGCGAGCAATAGTCTGCTTTGAAGCAGGAGCACCCAGCTTTTTTGGATGCATACAGGATAAACAGCTACACAAATCTTCAAAGCCCCGACTACATCTAGTAACTTGGAATCTTCCAAGTCACTAGTAGCCGCAGGCACCACAATAGGTTGGTTCAAATGAAAAGATGACACCACCTTTGGCAGAAATTGCGGACGAGTCCGTAATTCTGCCCTGTCCATATGGAAAACCAGATAGGGGCTTTTACATGACCAAGCCGCCAATTCTGACACACGCCTAGCCGAAGCTAAGGCCAATAGCATGACCACTTTCCATGTGAGATATTTTAACACCACGGTCTTAAGTGGCTCAAACCAGTGAGATTTCAGGAAACTCAACACCACGTTAAGATCCCAAGGTGCCACTGGTGGCACAAAAGGGGGCTGAATATGCAGCACTCCCTTTACAAACGTCTGAACTTCAGGTAGAGAAGCTAGTTTTTTATGAAAGAAAATGGATGGGGCCGAAATCTGGACCTTAATGGACCCCAATTTTAGGCCCAAAGTCACTCCCGACTGTAGGAAGTGAAGGAAACGGCCCAGCTGGAATTCCTCTGTAGAGGCATTCCTGGCCTCACACCAAGCAACATATTTTCGCCGTATACGGTGATAATGTTTAGCCGTCACGTCCTTCCTAGCCTTTATCAGCGTAGGAATAACCTCATCCGGAATCCCTTTTTTGTTTACTAGGATCCGGCGTTCAACCGCCATGCCGTCAAACGCAGCTGCGGTAAGTCTTGGAACAGACAAGGTCCCTGCTGCAACAGGTCCTGTCTGAGAGGCAGAGGCCATTGAGTATTGTTCTCACTCCTCTTTTTCTTACGATTCTCAGCACCTTGGGTATGAGAGGAAGAGGAGGAAACACATAGACCGACTGGAACACCCACGGTGTTACTAGTGCGTCCACAGCTATCGCCTGAGGGCTCTTGACCTGGCGCAATACCTTTGTAGCTTTTTGTTGAGACGGGATGCCATCATGTCCACCTGTGGCACTTCCCATCGATTTGTAATCTGAGTGAAGACTTCGTGATGAAGTCCCCACTCTCCCGGGTGGAGGTCGTGCCTGCTGAGGAAGTCTGCTTCCCAGTTGTCCACTCCCGGAATGAACACTGCTGACAGTGCTCGTACGTGATTCTCCGCCCATCGAAGAATTCTGGTGGCTTCCGCCATCGCCACCCTGCTCCTTGTGCCGCCTTGGCGGTTTACATGAGCCACTGCGGTGATGTTGTCTGATTGAATCAGCACCGATTGGTAGCGAAGCAGGGTCTCCGCTTGACTTAGGGCGTTGTATATGGCCCTTAGTTCCAGGATATTGATGTGAAGGTAAGTCTCCTGACTTGACCACAGCCCTTGGAAACTTTTTCCCTGAGTGACTGCCCCCCACCCTCGGAGGCTTGCATCCGTGGTCACCAGTACCCAGTCCTGAATGCCGAACCTGCGGCCCTCGAGAAGGTGAGTACTCTGCAGCCACCACAGGAGAGACACCCTGGCCCCGGGGGATAGGGTGATTAACCGATGCATCTAAAGATGTGATCCGGACCACTTTGTCCAGTAAGTCCCATTAGAAGGTCCTCTCATGGAACCTGCCGAAAGGAATGGCCTCGTATGATGCCACCATCCTTCCCAGGACTCGAGTGCAGTGATGCACTGACACCTGTTTTGGTTTTAATAGATTCCTGACCAGTGTCACGAGCTCCTGAGCTCTCTCTATCGGGAGATAAACCCTTTTCTGGTCTGTGTCTAGGATCATGCCTAGGAGAGGCAGATGAGCTGTAGGAACCAACTGCGACTTTGGAATATATATAATCCAGCCGTGTTGCCGTTACACTTCCAGAGAAAGTGATACGCTGTTCAGCCACTGCTCTCTTGATCTCGCTTTTATGAGGAGATCGTCCAAGTACGTGATAATAGTGACACCTTGCTTCCGCAGGAGCACCAACATTTCCTCTAAAATTGGTAATGACAATCCCGTACCGCAATTCTGAGGTACGCCTGATGAGGTGGATAAATGGGGACATGAAGGTATGCCTCCTTTATGTCCAGAGTCACTATAAAATCTCCCCCTTTCAGGTTTGTAACGACCGCTCTTAGCGATTCCATCTTGAACTTGAACCTTTTCAGGTATATGTTCAGGGATTTTAAATTCAATATGGGTCTGACCGAACCGTCTGGTTTCGGGACTACCACATGGTCGAATAATAACCCCCTCCTTGTCGAAGGAGGAGAACCTTGACCACCACCTGTTGAAGATACAATTTGTGAATTGCAGTTAACCCTGTTTCCCTCTCGTGGGGGGAAGCCGGCAGGGCCGTCAGTGAGGAGGCCTCTTCTCAAAGTCCAGCTTGTATCCGTGAGACACAATATCTATTGCCCAGGGATCTAACAGGGAGTGAACCCACTTGTTGCAGAACTTACGAAAGCGTGCCCCCACCGGGCCTAGCTCCGTCTGTGGAGCCCCAGCGACATGCGGTGGATTTTCATAGAGGCCGGGGAGGACTTCTGTTCCTGGGAACTAGCTGTGTTGTGCAGCTTCTTTCCTCTGGCCCCGCCTCTGGCAAGAGAGGACGCACCTCAGACTTTCTTGTTTCTTTGTTCGAAAAGCTGCATTTGATAATGACGTGCTTTCCTAGGCTGTGCAGGAATATAAGGCAAAATATCAGAATTACCAGCTATACCCGTGGAGACCAGGTCCGAGAACCCTTCTCCACACAATCCTCAGCCTTCCATATGCCACTTAAGTTGGCATCATCTGTCCACTGCATATTCTACAGGACACGTCAAGCAGAAATCGACATAGCTTTGACTCTAGGACCCAGTATACTCATGTCTCTTTGGGCATGTTTGATTATATATATCTCTTAAGACAGCATCTTTAATATATATACATATCTCTCTCTCTCTCTCTCTCTCTCTCTCTCTATATATATATATATATATATATATATACATACTAGGGTCTCAATTTCTGCTGATAAGGTACCTGTCCACGCCACCCCAGCGCTATAAACCCATGCCGACACAATCGCCGGTCTGAGTAGTGTACCAGAAAGTGCACGCTATCTGCAGGATCCCTGAGAATAGCTAGGGCTACCTTCTGGGCAAACGTGACACCCTAGGGGAAGATTCCCATCACATCCTGGCCCTAGTGGGGAAAGGATACTGCCTGAGAATTCTTTGTGGGAAGCTGCAGTCTCTTGTCTGGAGATTCCCGCTCTTTTTCCTCATGAGAGGAGGGAAATTTACCTCAGCTTTCTTCCCCTTAAACATGTGTACCCTTGTGTCAGGGACAAATGAGTCATCAGTGATATGCAAATCATCTTTTATTACAATAATCATATATTGAATACTTTTCTGCCATTTTGGCTGTAACTTTGCATTATCGTAGTCGACACTGGAGTCAAACTCCGTGTCGATATCAGTGTTTATTATCTTGGATAGTGAGCATTGTGAGACTCTGAAGGTCTCTGCGACATAGGGACAGACATGGGTAGATTTCCTGTCTGTTCTGTAATCTTTTGTGCAATAAATTTACCTTCGCACTTACACATATCCAAACAGGTGTCGGCGTTGTCGACGGAGACACCCTCTCACGCACATATTAGCTCCATATCCTCCTTAGGGGAGCCTTTTACCTCAGACATGTCGACACAAGCGTACCGACACACCACACACAGGGGATGCTCTATATGAGGACAGGACCCCCACAAGGCCTTTTGGAGAGACAGAGAGAGAGTATGCCAGCACACACCCCAGCGCTATATGACCCAGGAATCACACAGTAACTTAGTGTTAACCCAGTAGCTGCTGTATATATTGTTTTTACGCCAAATTTATGTGCCCCCCCTCTCTTTTTCACCCTCTTCTATCGTGCTTCTGCAGGGGAGAGCCTGGGGAGCTTCCTCTCAGCAGAGCTGTGGAGAGAAAATGGCGCTGGTGAGTGCTGAGGAAGAAGGCCCCGCCCCCTCAGCAGCGGGCTTCTGTCTCGCGATTTTGTGTAAAATTAATGGCGGGGCTCATGCATATTACAGTGCCCAGCTGTATATATGCTGCTTTTTGCCAGGAGGTAATCAATTGCTGCCCAGGGCGCCCCCCCCTGCGCCCTGCACCCTACAGTGACCGGAGTGTGTGGGTTAGTGTGGGCGCAATGGCGCACAGCTGCAGTGCTGTGCGCTACCTCATATGAAGACAGGAGTCTTCTGCCGCCGATTTTGACGTCTTCTTGCTTCAACCCGCCGGCTTCTGTCTTCTGGCTCTGCGAGGGGGACGGCGGCGCGGCTCCGGGAACGGACCACCAAGGTTAGGTTCCTGTGTTCGATCCCTCTGGAGCTAATGGTGTCCAGTAGCCTAAGAAGCGCAACCTAGCCGCAGTTAGTAGGTTTGCTTCTCTCCCCTCAGTCCCATGTAGCAGAGAGTCTGTTGCCAGCAGAAGCTCTCTGAAAATAAAATACTTTCTTATTAGCAAGCTCAGGAGAGCTCACTAAAATGCACCCAGCTCTGTCCGGGCACAGATTCTAACTGAGGTCTGGAGGAGGGGCATAGAGGGAGGAGCCAGTGCACACCAGTAGTACTAAATCTTTCTTGGAGTGCCCAGTCTCCTGCGGAGCCTGTCTATTCCCCATGGTCCTTACGGAGTCCCCAGCATCCACTAGGACGTTAGAGAAACTGCCAGATAATTGTATAATGTGTACCTAGGATTAGAGCTAATAACTTTTGGCTTGGGGAGACAACACTAGTAAGTGGACAAAGCTTCTATCCTGACACTACAGTATGCTGCATATTTGCCAAATCTCTAAGAACACCCAGGAGACTACCACATTTTTAGGGTATCTCGCAGACTTCTGTAAAAATCGGGCTCCCTCTCACACTGTTGATATTGATACATACCCAGGATATCAAGTGCCTTGTGCAGAGTTCTCCCCATTGACTTTTCAAGAAATAAGTGTAATAAAAACATGTCTTTGACCTCAATACAGCATGTGACAAAGTTTCAGGAGATCTGAATCAAACAATTGTTGTCAAATAAAACACAACATAAAAGAGACCAATACCAGGAATCAGGAAGGAGTTTCTGAGGTACAAAACTTGAAAAAATTACAAATGATAACAAAAACAGCGTGACTCGCAAATAAGGGACAAGTGTAGACTTATACGGCATAACAGGTAGTGAAAAATAAATTCAATGCACGATAAAATAAACAGATTATACATGTATATATCCACTGTAAGTGATGTAAGATGTGGATATCTCTGAGAAATAAAACAATAAATGTATAAAATTGTATTTTCCAGCATTCTTTGATTCAGAGACTGAATGCTGAGATTTGTAGTGCAGGTCTGTTATGCTCTCCGCCGGTTCTGTGCTACTGTTTGCTGCAGAATGTTCAGTCAGCTCAAACTAGTTCTCTGAGTTATGTCCCAAAGCTCAGGGACTCTGGAGATTGCACCAAGAGTAATATAGTGTAATGTAACAACTTATATTGCATTAAAAATATCCATCAATAGGGGAAGTAAAAGCATGAAGAGGCATAACTACCACTAGCTGTTCTGCCCGTTCTTCGCACGGGAGTTTCTGATTTTCATAATTGTAAATATAAATGAGTGTTAAAAATTTGGTAACTCTATAGAGATGTAAATTTGAGACATCTTAATGTAGGTAAATTTTTATCTATGGTTCTTGGCGTTACCCGAGGAACACCCGTAGCAGATACGATAAAAAGTGACAGGACCATTTTTGTAGGTAATGAAATTCTACACACTGGAGATGTAATCCAAATTATGATCCGACTGTCCGTTTGGACGTTATTACTCACGCAACACAAGCCACACATCGGTAATTATGCCAACCTCCTTTTCATCCTCTATCACCCTCTCCCTGTCACCCTGCTTCTCTCCATCTCCCTCTCCCTGTAACCCACTACCAATCACCCCACCTGGCATCACCCACTGCCAGTCCCCTTTCTGCCTCACCCACTGTCAACCACCCTCTCTCTTATCCGCCGTCTGTCACACCCTCCCTGTCACCCATTTCCTCTCTCCATCACCCGCGGCCTGTCTACCTCTCCACGTCACCCACTGACAGTCACCCTTTCCTTGGCATCATCCACTGCTTCACTCCATCACCCGCTGACTGTCACCCACTGCCAGCCACCCACTGCTTTTCTCTGTCACCCTCTCCCAGTCACCCTCTCCCTGCTGTCACCCACTGCCTCTTCCTTGCACCACCCTCTCCACATTACCCACTGCCTCTCCCTGTCACCAACTATCTCTCCATCTCCCTCTCCCTGTCACCCTCTGCCATGCTGCATATTATGACCTTGGGGTGGAATGGAGAGGGGGGCCCAAAGATAATTTTGCACCTGGGCCCACCACGCACAAGTTCTGCCGCTGCCATTACAATAGCTGATTTCTGCTTGCACCACCACAGGCTGTATGCAGCAATCAGCTCTGAGACAAATCCGCAAAGCAGGCGAACAACTTCCGACAGCAGCTCACGGCTAGCTGAATGTGGCCCTTCGTCTGCTTTAATCCCATCATCATCGACATCGGCTATCATGCGGCTGTCACATTCTCATTAGCCTGCAGAAGCATATTTTCCTCCAGTAATTAGTTTCTCTCTCACAATATAGTCACACTGTAACAAACTGACACAACCTGAATTTCCTTCAGGATTTACTGCCAATGCATTCCCTGTATAACAGCTAATATTAGATTTCTCAATGTCTCCACCAAACTGGGAATGTTTCTTTTTTGCAGTTATTAAAAATTCCTATAATCTCTGCTCTACTGCCTTCCACCAGTATCTACAAAGAAGACATTCCTTTCAACTCTCTTTTACCAGAATATCTGCTAGACCGTTAACCTGCTTCAAGCACCACTGTCACTGATGCAGAGGCGTCATGTCATCTCTGTACAGATGATTGGTCTGATATGTAGACTAGTGACACCAAATTTTCAATCAGTGTGTGTGTAATAGAAAATGGGAATAATATTTTACACTGCTGGAACCTGGTTCCAAACATGTTCCAGAAGATTTACAGAAGTGTTTTGTCATATTTGTTAGAGAAGCTGTCTCTTTCTTCTTATATAGTGGACTTGCGAAGTCATACAGGACTTTGGTGGTCATTCCGAGTTGATCGCAGCCAGCAACTTTTAGTTGCTGCTGCGATCAACAGTCCACGCCTATGGGGGAGTGTATTTTAGCTTAGTAGGGCTGCGATCGCTTGTGCAGCCCTGCTAAGCTAAAAAAAATTCAAGCAGAAGTAGAGCAGCCCTGGACATACTTACCCTGTGCGATGGATCCAGCGATGATGGGCCCGGCTTTGACGTTACTCCTCCGCCCTCCGTTCTGCTGGACACGCCTGCGTTATACTCACAACTCCCCGAAAAACGCTCTCCAACGGTCCGGATCCGCCCATCCACGCCTCCTTCCTGTCAATCTAATTAGCGGTCGCCGCTGCGACCGCTTCCGTCGGTAGCCGCGATGTAACCCGCAACGTCGC
This sequence comes from Pseudophryne corroboree, assembly GCF_028390025.1. Taxonomy (NCBI): domain Eukaryota; kingdom Metazoa; phylum Chordata; class Amphibia; order Anura; family Myobatrachidae; genus Pseudophryne; species Pseudophryne corroboree. The sequence goes on along the minus strand of NC_086450.1, from coordinate 83,599,740 downwards.
GCATGCGCATTCCGCACCGCAGCGAAAAAACGCTGCGTGCGAACGGCTCGGAATGACCCCCTTTGTTGTGATATTCTGTCCCAACCAAAATACATTAATCTCCTTTTACCATCTTCCCAAATATCAAAACAAACATATAAAACACATGTTAAGCATGTCCACTTGTCTAATAGGAGCTCATGGAATAGTGGCTCCCAACCGGGCTCGACCCATAGGTTATCCAGGTATGCATGCACGTAGAGCACCAATCGGAGGATGGCGCCACCTGATAACAAACACAACGGACCAACATATCCAACAGGACCAAAGTGCCTATGTACCACATCTGCTACGCACCCTAATGCACAACCACGTCATGTCCACAAAATGTATATCCACGAAATGGATCTTGTGGCCAGTACCCAGAGAAAGTCACCTGTTTTTTTTTTATAAAACATAATCGACTAAGTTCAATGGCCCACCTCACATTATCTATCATTAGCCCACACTTTTATTGACCAAATGGTAATCCTGATTTAGGGTGACCAGACTATCCCTTTAACCTGGGACACTCATGAATTTCACAGGTTCTGTAGCTACTTAAATCCAGGTGAAATGTAGGCTTGTAGTCAGCCAGCCACAGAACCTGTGTAATTCATGAGTGTCCCAGGTTAAAGGGATAATATGGTCACCCTACCTGACTCCTCACCCTTCTTTTCCTTCATCCTTCATTTTTACATTTGCTTGTTAATACTGCACTGTAAGAAATAGCACCTTGCATTTGCCCTGTGGGCAGGATGATTACCAACGGCCTGATTTATGTTTGTAAGTAGAGCAAAGAACTGGGCAGAACCATGTTGCACTGCCGGTGGGGCAGATGTAGCATGTGCAGAGAGATTTATTTGGGTGGGGTGTGTCCAAACTGAAATCTTAATGTAAAGTGTAAAAATAAAGCTGTCTAACATTTGTGGGCTACATACCCACATAAAAGCATAAAAGCAGCCGGTATATACCCTATACAGAAAAAATATTAATGTATTTGCTCCCCTTGAAATGCAACATGGTTTGTTCCAGACACACAGTTACTTGCTTTTTTGCTTTACTTATAAACATGAATAAGGCCCCAAGTTCTTGATTAGTAATTATTTGATACTGGTAAAAATTCTCTAGAAGATTTATTACTGCCTGAGTCATGCATAATACCATGATATAATAGAGGGGGGGGATAAATCATACCCCTTCCCTTCCTTTTCTCCTTAGCTTTTCTGTCTTTCCTCCTTATTTCCTTTTACTCTTAGGGGGATATTCAATTAGTGCCAAATTTTCCAATAGTCGGAAAATTGTAGTAATTCGACTGTTTGGTATTCAATAGTGGGCATATTGACAGTGTTTTGCTACGTTTTCTTTTCACCATGCCTTTTTTTTTTCCGGTCAAATCGGCATGGTCGAAAACGGACCAAAAAACTGTTGAAAACAACAGCGAATTCGACAAAACACGTGGATCGGCAGCAAATTCGCCGATCCACGTGGTTTTCGCCCGGTCAAAAAAACAGCACTAATTGAATACCCTCCTTGAACTCTTCCTTCTTCCTGTAAGCTACTCTACATCTTCTATCAACTTGTAACTTCAGGTGCTTATTGGCACCTTTTTATCATAAAAAAGAATAAAACACTGGCAAATAGACACTTGATGTCACTCATCAAATGGAATTTAAGGAAGTCTCCCAACCTTGGGGTAGAACATGGGTCCCAGGAGAGTAGGCAATGTCACGCATCCCTCGTACTTCTCCAGTAAAGTGAGCAGAGTAGGGCGAATCGCATAATTGTGGCCTCACACCCCATGATATATTGTCCCAAATCACGGCATTACGTTGTAGGGTTGTGTTCTATATGCAGAAATTCATATAGCACTGACACCACCGTTCCCACCTGGACCTTCCTGGAAATCCTGGAGGCCATATGGGAAACGTAGGTAAATATATGTGATGGGTTGGGAGTGTGGTGCCTGGGGATGCTGCCTACTCTTCCATCCTACTAAAGTAACAAGCAGCGGGGGTGCGGGCGTATCATTCTTGGAATGTGGAGAGCCAGCAGCAGCCCAGGTTGTTGTGTTAAAGATATTTTTTTTGGGGGGGATGTGGGGTGGGAGGGACGGTTGGGGTGGGAATTACATTTTTTCTTTTTTTTAAATGTAGCCTCAGACACCAGAGATAAGACATTATGAAGGCAAGAGGCTGCAAGATGTATCAGTACATAGCTCTCTAAGATAAGAGCTCGGCAACGTAGCATGAGCTAGCTGACAATGTTACTTAATTATAGTCTGCTGAATCTGCAGAGTGCATTTAGGTCAGACATATGAAATTCTTCATCCCTTTCTCTACAGCAATAACACAGAAGAGAAAGACTGTGTTGCTTTCCAGACTGCCATTCCAACAACCTTAGAAAGTTTTTCAATTGATGGAATAAAGTGTATGCTCCTAGACTGCTGTCAAACTATGTTTGTGTTGGATATATTTGTCTGGCACAGTCTTACAATTATCTGTGAATTATAGGGCATAACAACAGTCAATAACTTTGTTCCAAACCAACATAGCACCAGTCACTTAGTTATTTGGGTTTAAAAGATGTCCATTAAATTCGACAAATCATCCTTATGCAAGTCCAGGTACCTATACAACCGCAACTCTAAGCGAATCCTACCAGGGATTGCCTTGGAAAACTCCTGTCTACATAAAGAATAATATATTGTGAAGTGTTTGTTGTTACCGATACTTAATGGCTGTGCATTCTACAGTTTCACTGCTGTTACAGTAAAGAACCCTTTTCGCTGCTGGAGGAAAAATCTCTTAAAACTCTGAAAAGTCTCCAAAGTAATAGTAATATAGAATAATTAAGGACTCTTGTGCGAGTCATGAATCCATATATACGCATGTTGCCTACCCTACCAGTCCTGTGGGAGAGTCCTGTTTGAATCTCTCATCTCCTGCTGCCCTGCATTATAAATCAAATCTTCCAATTCTTTGGATTTTTAACTGCAGTCAGGGTTCCACCAGGGAGCTTCAGGGCAGGGACAGTGATTTCTTGCAGTCACTAGCATGACTTTTGCCCAGGCACATCAGCCTCTGCTGTCCACTCTCAGCAATTTCTTGTAGGACCCCCGGCAGTAGAGAATACAGCTTGCCTGACCCCTGTGATCTGTGTCTTTTTATCTCAGTGTCTGCTGCTGCTAGAATGTGTGTGCTGTGGAATGTTTTATTAGTAATCATTAGTTAAACACAAAAAGGACAATCCAAAAAAGTGTTATTATTTTTTATTTTTTTTATTTTTGATCATTAAAGGAAAAATTCATATAAGGTCAAATTGCACTTATATCTTACTGCATAGGGTGACATAATATTGATTATATACATTGTGCTGAGCGAGAAGAAGAGAAATATCACAGCGAATAGCCTCCTCAATGTAATGCCATGCTTTGTGCGCCGCATTCTACCACAGACTATGGCCCAGATTTATCAAGCCTTGGAGAGTGATAAAGTGCACAGTGATAAAGTACCAACCAATCAGCTCCTAACTGTCATTTTTCAAAACCAACTTGTAACATGGCAGTTAGGAGCTGATTGGCTGGTAGTTTATCATCGTGCAATTTATCACTCTCCAAGGCTCGATAAATCTAGGACTATATAATCTCCTTGAAACTAGTTTTCAAAAGTAGAAAAGTATGTGTATACACAGTAACCAACACCCTGATCTTCAAACACCCTATTTAAAGTATATAAACTTAGCTTGGACAGCTTTTCTTTATAATAGACACATTCACTTGTACTAATAACGCATTCACCCTTTTCTGCACCCATTTCTACTATTACAGGCCATCATTTTGCATCATCTGCAAATACATACATTCTCTGATTTCAGACAGTACTTTTAACACCACCCTCTATATATAGTATCTAAACAACTGAAGTGTTATTGTACTGGGACAGTCTGCACTTGCTTCGGTCTCAGGGGCTAATTCAGATCTGATCGCAGCAGCAAATTTGTTAGCTAATGGGCAAAACCATGTGCACAGCAGGTGGGGCAGATGTAACATGTGCAGAGAGAGTTAGATTTGGGTGGGTTATTTTGTTTCTGTGCAGGGTAAATACTGGCTGCTTTATTTTTACACTGCAATTTAGATTTCAGTTTGACCACACCACACCCAAATCTAACTCTCTCTGCACATGTTATATCTGCCCCCCCCCCCCTGCAGTGCACATGGTTTTGCTCATTAGCTAACAAATTTGCTGCTGCGATCAGATCTGAATTAGGCCCTCAGTGAGGGTGCAGTCCTTTACTTGCTGTGCACATTAATAGAGCCAAAGCCCACATACAAGATTACAACATGCTGGTGCAATACATATAACTATACACCCTATGTTTGATATGGGAGGCAATCAATTTCCGTGCTGTTGGGATCCCAGCGGTCCGGATACCGACATTGGAATCCCGACAGTCGACAATGGGGCCGATTCAGACCTGCTCACTGCTGTGCGTTTTCGCACAAGGGGCGATCAGACACAAACTGAGCATGCATATGCACCGCAATGCGCAGGCGCATCACACAGCTACAAAGCGGATCGCCGCTCAGTGATGGGTTTGTGCGAATTATCCATTCGCATGGGCTATCGCAAGGAGATTGACAGGAAGAAGGCGTTTGTGGGTGGCAACTAACCATTTTCAGGGAGTGTTTGGAAAAACGCAGGTGTGGCCATGCGTTTGCATGAAGGGTTCCTGACATCAAATCCGGTCCTGAACAGCCTGAAGCGATAGCAGCGGCTGAGTAAGTCCTGGACTGCGCAGAGACTGCACAAAATCTGTTTTTGAAGCTCTGCTACACATGCGATCGCACACTTGCACAGCACAGCTAAAATACACTCCACCTGTAGGCGGCGACTATCCGATCGCAGGTCTGCAAAAATCACTTGCTAGCGATCAGGTTTGAATTACCCCCAATGCCGTCAGCCAGAATACCAGCTGACAGGGGCTATTCCCACTTGTGGGTGTCCATGAAACCCATAGAGTGGGAATAGATCCTGTGGCGAGCGCAGCTGCCAGCATTTTGGCAGGCAGGATGCCACTGTCAGGATACTAACAGTCGGCATTCCGTCCGCCGGGAATACGGCTCCGGTATGAATGGTCGTCAATGTTAAGGTTGACACTCATTAGGTCGACCACTATTGGTCGACATTGACATGGTCAACGGGGACTAATGGTCGACACATAAATGGTCGACACATGAAAAGTTCGACATGAATTGTTGGGGGGATTTTTGTGTCCAATTAGTGCACCGCGTCCCCTCGCATGGCGAGCGAATTTCGGGCAAGTTGCCTCGCTCCGCTACCGCTGCGATTGGCACAGGTTACTGTTCCCAATCGTAGTCCACGTGGATCGTAAAGTATGAAAAAGTTCAAAAAAAGAAACAAAATTAGAAAAACTCATGTCGACCTTTTCATGTGTCGACCTATAACGTGTCAACCATTTTCATGTGTCGACCATTTGTCCATGTCAGTGTCGACCAATAGTGGTCGACCTAATGAGTGTCGACCTTAACACTGTCGACCATCTACAAAAAGATTTTTTTGGAAGGTGTGCCGCCCTGGGCGCTTAAATAAAATGGTAAAACAATACAATGTAGTGCAGTCACTTATTCAAAAAGACTTCAGTGTTGTTCCATATGTTGATGGTTTGCTTGATTTCAATTTCCAGAACGATGCAGTGCATGAAATAAAGAAAAAAATATATATAGTGTAACAAAGTTTAAAGTGAACAAAAGTTTCTACGTGATTATATAACGTGATCTGGCATTCTGAGTGATATAGTATCCAGAATTTAGCCAAGGCGTACCCCACTCACTATGTGAAAAATGCAGTATAAGCACATCAAGGTATCTTTGATCAAGGAAGAATGGCGTACCCAACTCACAATGTCACAAATGGTTTGAAGCTCATCAAGGTATCTTTCTTGTGGATTTAAGACCTTTATCTTCCGACCCAAGTTGCTTTAATCCACGTATACCCAAAACAGACAAGAACAAATTCTCCAATGTGTAGTAGTGCTTTCAAAACCATATGAAGTACATACTAACAGCAACAACCACGTACTTTTTTAGATTAATGTTTAGAAGAAATAAGCGTACCCCACTCACAAAAATGGAGTAATTTCTGTACACATCAAGGTATCTTTAACTACATCAAGGTATCTTGTGTTCAAGAGTATAGAATGCGTACCCTACTCACAGAATTATGCGTGGTTTGCAAAGCCCATCAAGGTTTCTTTGATTTTCAATCTCCTCTCAAAAAAAAGGCTGGATATTTCTTAAAAACCATAAAAATTTATTGTACAAAAAACCCCAATCGGTAGGGGAAAGTTCCAGTAATACAATAGGTACAGTAAAAATGCCAAACAAAACTAACAAAGTTAAAAACATAAACCATCCATGCTGAAACTCTGGAGGTATCTCTCCAAAAAGAAAAAAAAAAACCAATGATTTCCTCAAGAGATTACCTGGTCCAGAGTTTAGCGGTATGTCGTGGATGGATGGAAAAAAGGCTGGCTGTCCACACTCCTGTTTGTCAGTCAATGCATTTCGGTCTAGAGGACCTTTTTCAAGACATGGGTGGAGTGTGGAATACCCAGCTATTTGAATGGAGGACAGCCAATCACATCTAGAGGAAGTGACCTCATCTTAATTAAATGTTTGATTCATATATTTGTGTTTTTCCTTATAGAATCATCTACATATGGCACATAATTACAAGTGTGGATAATACAACATATTTATAAGTCTCAATATGCATAAATTGGGACTTATATTCCAAAACTTTGCAGTCTCTGTACTTGTAAACATTTCCTCGGCTGGTTGCCATGGTTACAAATGACCACTAAATGGAAGGGGCACTTATGGGAACAATGATACTCTGCATGGATTTAATTTACATGGGTTCCAATCAGACACACCATCAGCAGGATCCCCTTATGGATGTTTTACTGTGTGTGATGAGAGGATTTAGATTAAATCCGTCCGTGTTGTCATGGTGACCGTCCCGGAAATGACGTTTGCGGAACGGACTGGTCTGAACTCGGGATCTTCCTACTAGAGGTGTCACGCCTGCATGTCCGGATGACGCCCCCGTCGTCATGGAAACCACGTCCGGAAATGACGTCCATGGCGCGGACCTCTTGGTGTCCGAGTCCTAGATTGTGGATGCGCTGCGTGTGTGGCACCGGGTTCACTCCCCCGGAAGTGACGCTCCTGACCAGGCAACCCCTTCTGGCACGCACTCCCGGAAGTGACCACAGTGAACCGCACACATGGGCCAATCGTGACGATTGTAAAGACATGACAATTTCCCAGTATGTAACCATGGCAACCGTCCGTCACAATCTATTCTTTTCTGTAAAAAACAAATACAACAAGAGTTATTTGACAAAATAAATCTCACATCTTTCCAATAATTCATGATTTCAATAGAGACAACTTCACCCATATATGTCTATTATAAAAACCACTTCAATTCAAAGTCGCTATTGAGACCTCCAGGTATAAGGGTTTTACATTTATAAATATAGTACATTTCTGATTTTGCTAATTGTATGGCACTGCCTCTATATCTTTTACTGGGTTTAATTGCCTTTATTCCACAAAAGCTAGAAATTTCCATGAGGGAACAGTTATGATCCTTTTTGAAATGAGATGAAAGGGCATGAGTGTCAACCCCTTTTTTTATATTCCGTGTATGTTCCCCCAAACGGACCTTCAGAGCACGTGATGTTCTCCCGATGTAATGTTTATTACATTTGCATTGGATCACATATATTAAATTTTTAGTATTACAAGTTATGAACTCTTTTATTTTGATTTCCGTACCATTGATGTTTATCGACTCAATTTTTTTATGACCCCCCCTGGGATATTTTTGCAACCTATACAGTCACCGCATCTGTAAAAACCAGTGGAGGTAATTGATGATTTAGGCAATGAAGGAGCATACATGCTTGACACCAAAGAGGATTTAAGGTTAGGTACCCTTCTATATATACATCGGGGGTTTTCAGGCAATAAGGGACCCAAGACCGTGTCCTTTTTTCAAATATGGAAATGTTTACGCAATATTTTTTCCACACCTTTGTGTTCTTTAGTGTATTGTGTGATAAAAGCAAATTCTGAGTTGCCCTAATATTTCGTTTTTTTAAAAGGAACAGTACTTTCCCCAATTTTTGCCTGTTCACAAGCTCTTTGTATCACATTTTCATTATATCCACTTTTGGAAAACTGATCACTCATGATAGTCGCCTGTTCCGCAAACACTGACTCCTTTGAGCAATTTCTGTGTAGCCGTTTAAACTGTCCCTTAGGAATGGAACTTAACCAGTTGTCATGGTGGCAGCTAGAAATGGGAATGTAACTTCCCGAATCTGTGGGTTTAGTGAAATTTTTAAATTGTATGGTGTTATCTTCAATATACACTGTTATGTCAAGAAAATTAATTGTTAAATCTTGAATATCAAAAGTAAGTATGATATTTTTACTATTCTCATTTAATGAATTAAAAAAGATATTGAGGGTTTCTCATCCCCCTCTCCATACAAAGAATATATCATCGATATATCTAGCGTAGGACACCAGGTTCACTCCGTGGGGGTTGTGGGTCCAGATATTATCTAGTTCCCACAACCCCAAAAATAAGTTGGCATAACTTGGAGCGAACCTGGTGCCCATCGCCGTGCCCTTCTTTTGTAGAAAAAAGTCATCCTTGAAAAGGAAAAAATTATTCTGTAATATGAACATGATACCGTCTACCAAGAATTCCTGAAGGTCCTTGGACAATGACGATAAATTCAGAAAATGTTTGGATGCCTCTACACCGTCATTATGGTCAATGACGGTGTAGAGGGAACTGACATCCGCCATTACCAACAGATCCCCCTGCCTCCAATTTATATTTTGTATGACTTTCAAGAAGTCTCCAGTATCTTTCAAATGGGACTGATTCAACCGTACTAGTGGCTGCAGGTGGAAGTCAATTAATTTTGACAAATTTGCGGTGACTGATGAGACACCGGAGATAATGGGTCTCCCCGGGGGATTTTTTGTGCACTTGTGCACTTTAGGCAGTATATAAATTACCGGTGTGGTGGGAGTTTCATTGATTATAAATTGCCCTTCTTTCTGTGTAATAATGTTCTTATCCACTGCTTTTTTTTACCATCATGGTTAATTTCTTTTGTATTTGTTCCGTGGGGTCACTTCTTAGTCTTTTATAGGTATTTGAATCGGATAATTGACGCATGACTTCAGCTTCATATGTTTGACAATCTAAAATTACTATGCCTCCTCCCTTGTCGGTGGGCTTTATGATAATCTCTTTATTTTGTTTGAGGTTTTTCAAAGCCTCCTTCTCTTTCTTTGTTAGATTAGAATTTTTATAGTTAATATCCAGATTATTTAGGGACCATTAATAGAGACCTTTAGCACTCTGGTCTTGGAGGATTTAAATAATCTGGATATTAACTATAAAAATTCTAATCTAACAAAGAAAGAGAAGGAGGCTTTGAAAAACCTCAAACAAAATAAAGAGATTATCATAAAGCCCACCGACAAGGGAGGAGGCATAGTAATTTTAGATTGTCAAACATATGAAGCTGAAGTCATGCGTCAATTATCCGATTCAAATACCTATAAAAGACTAAGAAGTGACCCCACGGAACAAATACAAAAGAAATTAACCATGATGGTAAAAAAAGCAGTGGATAAGAACATTATTACACAGAAAGAAGGGCAATTTATAATCAATGAAACTCCCACCACACCGGTAATTTATATACTGCCTAAAGTGCACAAGTGCACAAAAAATCCCCCGGGGAGACCTATTATCTCCGGTGTCTCATCAGTCACCGCAAATTTGTCAAAATTCATTGACTTCGACCTGCAGCCACTAGTACGGTTGAATCAGTCCCATTTGAAAGATACTGGAGACTTCTTGAAAGTCATACAAAATATAAATTGGAGGCAGGGGGATCTGTTGGTAACGGCGGATGTCAGTTCCCTCTACACCGTCATTGACCATAATGACGATGTAGAGGCATCCAAACATTTTCTGAATTTATCGTCATTGTCCAAGGACCTTCAGGAATTCTTGGTAGACGGTATCATGTTCATATTACAGAATAATTTTTTCCTTTTCAAGGATTACTTTTTTCTACAAAAGAAGGGCACGGCGATGGGCACCAGGTTTGCTCCAAGTTATGCCAACTTATTTTTGGGGTTGTGGGAACTAGATAATATCTGGACCCACAACCCCCACGGAGTGAACCTGGTGTCCTACGCTAGATATATCGATGATATATTCTTTGTATGGAGAGGGGGACGAGAAACCCTCAATATCTTTTGCAATTCATTAAATGAGAATAGTAAAAATATCATACTTACTTTTGATATTCAAGATTTAACAATTAATTTTCTTGACATAACAGTGTATATTGAAGATAACACCATACAATTTAAAAATTTCACTGAACCCACAGATTCGGGAAGTTACATTCCCATTTCTAGCTGCCACCATGACAACTGGTTAAGTTCCATCCCTAAGGGACAGTTTAAACGGCTACACAGAAATTGCTCAAAAGAGTCAGTGTTTGCGGAACAGGCGACTATCATGAGTGATCAGTTTTCCAAAAGTGGATATAATGAAAATGTGATACAAAGAGCTTGTGAACAGGCAAAAATTGGGGAAAGTACTGTTCCTTTTAAAAAAACGAAATATAAGGGCAACTCAGAATTTGCTTTTATCACACAATACACTAAAGAACACAAAGGTGTGGAAAAAATATTGCGTAAACATTGGCATATTTTAAAAAAGGACACGGTCTTGGGTCCCTTATTGCCTGAAAACCCCCGATGTATATATAGAAGAGCACCTAACCTTAAATCCTCTTTGGTGTCAAGCATGTATGCTCCTTCATTGCCTAAATCATCAATTACCTCCACTGGTTTTTACAGATGCGGTGACTGTATAGGTTGCAAAAATATCCCAGTGGGGGGTCATAAAAAAATTGAGTCGATAAACATCAATGGTACGGAAATCAAAATAAAAGAGTTCATAACTTGTAATACTAAAAATGTAATATATGTGATCCAATGCAAATGTAATAAACATTACATCGGGAGAACATCACGTGCTCTGAAGGTCCGTTTGGGGGAACATACACGGAATATAAAAAAAGGGGTTGACACTCATGCCCTTTCATCTCATTTCAAAAAGGATCATAACTGTTCCCTCATGGAAATTTCTAGCTTTTGTGGAATAAAGGCAATTAAACCCAGTAAAAGATATAGAGACAGTGCCATACAATTAGCAAAATCAGAAATATCCTATATTTATAAATGTAAAACCCTTATACTTGGAGGTCTCAATAGCGACTTTGAATTGAAGTGGTTTTTATAATAGACATATATGGGTGAAGTTGTCTCTATTGAAATCATGAATTATTGGAAAGATGTGAGATTTATTTTGTCAAATAACTCTTGTTGTATTTGTTTTTTACAGAAAAGAATAGATTGTGACGGACGGTTGCCATGGTGACATACTGGGAAATTGTCATGTCTTTACAATCGTCACGATTGGCCCATGTGTGCGGTTCACTGTGGTCACTTCCGGGAGTGCGTGCCAGAAGGGGTTGCCTGGTCAGGAGCGTCACTTCCGGGGGAGTGAACCCGGTGCCACACACGCAGCGCATCCACAATCTATGACTCGGACACCAAGAGGTCCGCGCCATGGACGTCATTTCCGGACGTGGTTTCCATGACGACGGGGGCGTCATCCGGACATGCAGGCGTGACACCTCTAGTAGGAAGATCTCGAGGTCAGACCAGTCCGTTCCGCAAACGTCATTTCCGGGACGGTCACCATGACAACACGGACGGATTTAATCTAAATCCTCTCATCACACACAGTAAAACATCCATAAGGGGATCCTGCTGATGGTGTGTCTGATTGGAACCCATGTAAATTAAATCCATGCAGAGTATCATTGTTCCCATAAGTGCCCCTTCCATTTAGTGGTCATTTGTAACCATGGCAACCAGCCGAGGAAATGTTTACAAGTACAGAGACTGCAAAGTTTTGGAATATAAGTCCCAATTTATGCATATTGAGACTTATAAATATGTTGTATTATCCACACTTGTAATTATGTGCCATATGTAGATGATTCTATAAGGAAAAACACAAATATATGAATCAAACATTTAATTAAGATAAGGTCACTTCCTCTAGATGTGATTGGCTGTCCTCCATTCAAATAGCTGGGTATTCCACACTCCACCCATGTCTTGAAAAAGGTCCTCTAGACCGAAATGCATTGACTGACAAACAGGAGTGTGGACAGCCAGCCTTTTTTCCATCCATCCACGACATACCGCTGAACTCTGGACCAGGTAATCTCTTGAGGAAATCATTGTTTTTTTTTTCTTTTTGGAGAGATACCTCCAGAGTTTCAGCATGGATGGTTTATGTTTTTAACTTTGTTAGTTTTGTTTGGCATTTTTACTGTACCTATTGTATTGCTGGAACTTTCCCCTACTGATTGGGGTTTTTTGTACAATAAATTTTTATGGTTTTTAAGAAATATCCAGCCTTTTTTTTGAGAGGAGATTGAAAATCAAAGAAACCTTGATGGGCTTTGCAAACCACGCATAATTCTGTGAGTAGGGTACGCATTCTATACTCTTGAACACAAGATACCTTGATGTAGTTAAAGATACCTTGATGTGTACAGAAATTACTCCATTTTTGTGAGTGGGGTACGCTTATTTCTTCTAAATATTAATCTAAAAAAGTACGTGGTTGTTGCTGTTAGTATGTACTTCATATGGTTTTGAAAGCACTACTACACATTGGAGAATTTGTTCTTGTCTGTTTTGGGTATACGTGGATTAAAACAACTTGGGTCGGAAGATAAAGGTCTTAAATCCACAAGAAAGATACCTTGATGAGCTTCAAACCATTTGTGACATTGTGAGTTGGGTACGCCATTCTTCCTTGATCAAAGATACCTTGATGTGCTTATACTGCATTTTTCACATAGTGAGTGGGGTACGCCTTGGCTAAATTCTGGATACTATATCACTCAGAATGCCAGATCACGTTATATAATCACGTAGAAACTTTTGTTCACTTTAAACTTTGTTACACTATATCTATTTTTTTCTTTATTTCATGCACTGCATCGTTCTGGAAATTGAAATCAAGCAAACCATCAACATATGGAACAACACTGAAGTCTTTTTGAATAAGTGACTGCACTACATTGTATTGTTTTACCATTTTATTTAAGCGCCAAGGGCGGCACACCTTCCAAAAAATCTTTTCGTATCCGTCTATGTATTCAGATGTTTGGTGACATCTAGGAAGGTAGACCACCTAGGGCAGCTCTGATCTGTTTTAGCGCCACATAGCAGGGATTCTCTGCTTTTTTTGTCTCACTGTCGACCATCTGACCGGATACCCGGGAATACATATGTATTCCGTTTGAGATAAGTTAGCAATAGTGTAACTACACAGACAGCAGAACATGATACAGGATGCTACTATAGAGATATGCACAGTGATACATAACAGGACATTTCATTGCCTTTTCAGTGCACTCTCCTACCCGTTATTAACCACCTCACAGCAACCCCCCTCGTCCCCCCACGGTCCCTTCAAATACCACTTCACAGCACACACACACACACACACACATATTCCATCAGCACCTTTAATAACCACCCCATAGCACTCCCCCGACCCCTCTAATAATCACCTGACTGCATCCCCTAAATCACCTTACCCCAAATGCTACTCAGAAACTGCATGAAATGTTTTTCGTGCAGTTCTGCTAACCTTTCGTTCGCACTTCTGCTAAGCTAAGATACACTCCCAGAGGGCAGCGGCTTAGCATTTGCACTGCTGCTAAAAGCAGCTAGCGAGCGATCAACTCGGAATGAGACCCAATATGCACGACAGGAAGCTATGTCTAATTAGTTGTTGTAATGGATGAATCACAATGTCCTTACTCAAGGGCTTAGCTAGCGTAGGTGCAGGAAGTGCAGCTGCTATGTGGCCCAGAGCTGAGAGGGGTCACCTTCCCTGTCACAGTTACATGTGTTATATACAGGGGTGTAGCTACCAAAGGTGCATGTAGTGCAGCTGCTATGGGGCCCAGAGCTGACAGGGGTCACCTTCCCTGTCACAGTTACATGTGTTATATACAGGGGTGTAGCTACCATAGGTGCAGGTAGTGCAGTTGCTATGGGGCCCAGAGCTGACAGGGGTCACCTTCCCTGTCACAGTTACATGTGTTATATACAGGGGTGTAGCTACCATAGGTGCAGGGAGTGCAGCTGCTATGGGTCCCAGAGCTAAGAGGGGCCCGCCTTCCCTGTCATAGTTACATGTGTTATATACAGGGGTGTAGCTACCATAGGTGCAGAAAGTGCAGCTGCTATGGAGCCCAGAGCTGACAGGGGTCACCTTCCCTGTCACAGTTACATGTGTTATATACAGGGGTGTAGCTACCATAGGTGCAGGAAGTGCAGCTGCTATGGGGCCCAGAGCTGAGAGGGTCCCACCTTACCTGTCAGAGTTACATGTGTTATATACAGGGGTGTAGCTACCATAGGTGCAGGGAGTGCAGCTGCTATGGGGCCCAGAGCTGACAGGGGTCACCTTCCCTGTCACAGTTACATGTGTTATATACAGGGGTGTAGCTACCATAGGTGCAGGGAGTGCAGCTGCTATGGGTCCCAGAGCTAAGAGGGGCCACCTTCCCTGTCACAGTTACATGTGTTATATACAGGGGTGTAGCTACCATAGGTGCAGGTAGTGCAGCTGCTATGGGGCCCAGAGCTGAGAGGGGCCACCTTCCCAGTCACAGGTACATGTGTTATATACAAGGGTGTAGCTACCATAGGTGCAGGGAGTGCAGCTGCTATGGGGCCCGAGTTGAGAGAAGCTCACCTTACCTGTCACAGGTACATGTGTTAATACCTCTCCCTGGGACTGCATGTACGGCTGTGATTAGCAGGGAACGCGTCTAATGGGAAGTCACTGCCACTACGAGTCAGTTCATGTGGGTGGCGGATTGTACTGGCAGCCCCTAGGTAACATTCACCACTCCTGGCTACAGAATTACTGTGGCGGGAATATGCATCCACAGTCCACTGTTATTGTATGAGCGTTCCAACCACACAGTTTGACCACACCCCGTCATCGTGATGCCTGACTTTATGTGGCCACAAGACATTGGTTTCAAAAGTGAGCCCTTTGTGCCCAATCCAACACTCTGCAACCAGCTGCAGTGATATATCTTAAAATAACATGGGGTGGGTGGGGGTTCTCTCACCCGCTTATAAACAAACAGTAGGTCACAACTTCTCGTTCTATGGGAATAGTGACAGTTTGATTAACAGAGCATTATCTGTTCCTTGGGGCTCTGAATTTGTTTGTCCTTATTGTAAAGATGAGGACATTTTCTGCCGCAGGTTAAATTAGATTTGAAAACAAATATATGAGGGATGCATTAAATAGTTGCCAAACGGAGGTTGTTTTGTTGCACCGATATAAAAAGATCTATGGAAAGCCTCTTACACAGAGTCGTCCAAGGGCCTGAGGGACTGTTCCGTCACCTTAAGAGATTTAGATACAGTTTGATACCGCAGAAACACGAGCTAATGTTGGCTTTAATAAGTGTATAGTTTCCCCCGGGCTTCTAATTGCAGCAGCACAGTAAATAGCAGGACGTGTTTGTGTGTGTGTAATGTATTATATATATATATATATATATATATATATATATACACTGCTCAAAAAAATAAAGGGAACACTTAAACAACACAATGTAACTCCAAGTCAATCACACTTCTGTGAAATCAAACTGTCCACTTAGGAAGCAACATTGATTAACAATCAATTTCACATGCTGTTGTGCAAATGGAATAGACAACAGGTGGAAATTATATGCAATTAGCAAGACACCCCCAATAAAGGAGTTGTTCTGCAGGTGGTGACCACAGACCACTTCTCAGCTCCTATGCTTTCTGGCTGATGTTTTGGTCACTTTTGAAAGCTGGCGGTGCTTTCACTCTAGTGGTAGCATGAGACGGAGTCTACAACCCACACAAGTGGCTCAGGTAGTGCAGCTCATCCAGGATGGCACATCAATGCGAGCTGTGGCAAGAAGGTTTGCTGTGTCTGTCAGCGTAGTGTCCAGAGCATGGAGGCGCTACCAGGAGACAGGCCAGTACATCAGGAGACGTGGAGGAGGCCGTAGGAGGGCAACAACCCAGCAGCAGGACCACTACCTCTGCCTTTGTGCAAGGAGGAACAGGAGGAGCACTGCGAGAGCCCTGCAAAATTACCTCCAGCAAGCCACAAATGTGCATGTGTCTACTCAAACGATCAGAAACAGACTCCATGAGGGTGGTATGAGGGTCCGACATCCACAGGTGGGGGTTGTGCTTACAGCCCAACACCGTGCAGGACGTTTGGCATTTGCCAGAGAACACCAAGATTGGCAAATTCGCCACTGGCGCCCTGTGCTCTTCACAGATGAAAGCAGGTTCTCACTGAGCACATGTGACACACGTGACAGAGTCTGGAGATGCCAAGGAGAACGTTCTGCGGCCTGCAACATCATCCAGCATGACCGGTTTGGCAGTGGGTCAGTAATGGTGTGGGGTGGCATTTCTTTGGGGGGACGCACAGCCCTCCATGTGCTCGCCAGAGGTAGCCTGACTGCCATTAGGTACCGAGATGAGATCCTCAGACCCCTTGTGAGACCATATGCTGGTGCGGTTGGTCCTGGGTTCCTCCTAATGCAAGACAATGCTAGACCTCATGTGGCTGGAGTGTGTCAGCAGTTCCTGCAAGACGAAGGCATTGATGCTATGGACTGGCCCGCCTGTTCCCCAGACCTGAATCCAATTGAGCACATCTGGGACATCATGTCTCGCTCCATCCACCAACGCCACGTTGCACCACAGACTGTCCAGGAGTTGGCAGATGCTTTAGTCCAGGTCTGGGAGAAGATCCCTCAGGAGACCATCCGCCACCTCATCAGGAGCATGCCCAGGCGTTGTAGGGAGGTCATACAGGCACATGGAGGCCACACACACTACTGAGCCTCATTTTGACATGTTTTAAGGACATTAAATCAAAGTTGGATCAGCCTGCAGTGTGTTTTTCCACTTTAATTTTGAGTGTGACTCCAAATCCAGACCTCCATGGGTTAATAAATTTGATTTCCATTGATAATTTTTGTGTGATTTTGTTGTCAGCACATTCAACTATGTAAAGAACAAAGTATTTAATAAGAATATTTCATTCATTCAGATCTAGGATGTGTTATTTTAGTGTTCCCTTTATTTTTTTGAGCAGTGTATATAGTATAGATACAGTATATACATACCGGATAGATAGATAGATAGATACATAGATAGATAGATAGATAGATAGATAGATAGATACTGTGCCTGACAGACGTTTCAACCACTGTACTCTAGTATATCTCTTCATGGGCCTTGGTAGTTGAATATGTTGTCGGGCACTTCATGTGATGTCCTGATTGCTGTTTGTCAGGACACTCCAGGAAGAATTCCCATTCCCAGAGACATTGGCTTCCCCCCCCCCCCCCCCCCTTCCTTCCCTAACCCGGCGTAGGTTTATTGGGCAGGGGTAGATCAAGACATACTGCTAACCTGTTACAGTGCTGCTCCCTGGTCTATTAAATAGCTGGAATGGACTATGGGCCTATTTCAAAGTTGATTGCAAAAGCTAAATCTTTCTCTAATGGGCAAAACCAGGTTGCACTGCAGGTGGGGCAGAGAGAGTTACATTTAGGTGGGTTATAGTGTTTCTGTGCAGGGTAAATACTGGCTGCTTTATTTTTACACTGCAATTTAGATTTCAGTTTGAACGCATTCCACCCAAATCTAGCTCACTCTGCACATGTTGCATCTGCCACACCTGCAGTGCACATGGTTTTGCCCATTAGAGGAAGATTTTGCCTTTGCAATCAACCTTGAATTAGACTCTATGTGCAGTTTTGCATCTATACAATGTCCCAGAATCTCCAGGATGCTCTCGAATCTCGTGTGACTCTACCAGATCACAGGAAATGTAGGCAAATATCGTGGAAACTTTGCACTGCTGTCTGCCCCCCGCCCTATTCCCGAGGGAAGTGGAGAGTCTGGGTGGCTTGGGACACGATTTGCACTGATTAGCGTCACCAGATACCAGCTTTGCATGGCCAGAACCAAGACTCCTTATAGTGGAGGGTAGGGCCATGATGATGCTATATTGGGCTCCACCCTCTTCCCTGAATTGCCTACTTGGTAGTGTCCCGCCCCCTGCACCTCCCATTTGGCTTCCTCCTCCAAGAGGGAACAACCAGTAAATCGGCATGTATGTTTTGCATCCAACTCTAAATGAGGCCCATTATTATTGTTATGTTGCTCTGTGCATATCGTCACACTTTAAATAGTCCTTTAAGCATCCTTGCAGGCTTTTTGGCAGCCGGGTCGGCACAGCAACGGGAGGGGAGTGGTGAGTCATGGCGTGAGAGGCTGTGAGTGGGGATCACCAGCATTGTACAGTGTTCGGTGTGGCACCATTCAGTGCGAATCATATCATCAGCCACTTTACACGGGGCTGGGAGCAAAACTCGAGTCTCGGTAGCCTCTCGGCCATTTGCTGTGGCTCGGCTAAACTCCGCAGGACTCACTTATGTCTGAAACATACCAACTCGGGAACACGTACACGGGTCGGCGCCCCTTCTACTGACCAGCGTTTTCCCCAGGATTTTTGTCCTGGGTAGACAACCCAGGTTAAGTGTGAATGGTGCAACTCTGGATTTTACCGGGGAAATGCTGTGGATGTGGTCTATTTAGATTGTGCAAAAGCTTTCGATACAGTGCCTCACAGGAGGCTGATTTTCATATTAACCACTTAACTGACGATTTATTTTGCCAAAAACCGCTCCGAAATTGTTGGGTTTTTTTTATGAGTGAATAAGGTGAAGAACATGAATTTAACCCTGTCCCAAATGATTTTAGGGGAAAAAAAAAATATTTTTTTTCACATTTTTAAAATAAAAGATATACAGTATGTTTTCAAACATCGAAACGGGAACATTGCGACCATCGGAACATCGGGAACATCGCGGCTTTCATTTTGAAAGCCAGGACAGCCTGCAGGTATACAGGGGAGGTCTGGGGGGTGGCTTGGGAGGGTTCATTTACTCTCTCCAGCGGTTGCCATTGTCTGCAGCCGCTGGAGGGGGGATCCTGCCGTGCTCCGCGTGCTGACCGATCAGCAGTGATCTGTAGCACGGCAATCAGTGGGGGATAGTGCAGGGAGGCTCTCTGACAGCAGCAGCAGAGGGAAATTTCCCTTCCGTGCCGCTGCTAACACTCTGACTGGTCGCATCCTGTGTGACCATGTCCAAATTCAAACAGTGTAAGAATAGAGCTTCCCAGCATTTATGGGCTACATGGAAGAAGCAGGCAGTAAAAAAATAAATGTATTTGCGCCCCTTGCATTGCAACATGGGTTGTTCAAATACAAAGTAACTTGTTTGTTTTGTTTTGCACCCTACTTGGAATCAGCCCCATAAAATGTAACATCGCGGCAGCAGAGGTCGATATCTGTCTTCTGATCAGCTGCATACAGGGGGTGATTCAAACCTGATCGCTGGGCTGCTAACTCTGCTGTCCTGCATTCAGATAGTCGCCGCCCTCAGGGGGGAGTGTAAATTCGCTGTGCAAGTGTGCGATCCCATGTGTACGCCGAGCTGCAAAAATGCACTGTGTGCAGTCTCTGCGCAGCCCAGGACTCCTCCAGTGTGATCAGAAGAGGCTGCGGGGCCGGCGCTGACGTCAGACACTCTCCCAGTAAACGCTTGGTAACGCCTGCATTTTTCCTGACACTCCCAGATAACGGTCAATTACCACCCACAAACGGCCTCTTCCTGTCAATCACCTTGGCGAAAGCCTGTGCGATCTGAATTTTCGCACCATCCGGTTGCTGAGCGGCGATGCCCGTTGTTGTTGTCCGACACCCGTGCACATTGCGGCGCATACCCATGAGCAGTTATGACCTGATCGCCTGCTGTGCGCGTCTGAATCACCCCCACATATTGTAACATAAGTATGAGAACTGATCATTATTACTAAGGGGTACATTTACTAAGCAGTGATAAGAGCGGAGAAGTGAGCCAGTGGAGAAGTTGCCCATGGCAACCAATCAGCACTGAAGTAACATCTATAATTTGCATACTATAAAATGATACAGAGCTGCTGATTGGTTGATGGGGAAATTTCTCCACTGGCTCACTTCTCCGCTCTTATCACTGCTTAGTAAATGTACCCCTAAATCCTTTACTAGTGCTGGAAATCCCAGACAACACTGGAAATGATCAGGCTCTGTGTGTATTCTCAAGGAGAACCTATATAACGGCTGCTCAGTAAGAGAGAGGCGCAGGAAACGCAGTGATCGCTCTACCTAATTAGTAGTTCAAGCTCGCAGTGCCCCAGGCAAGGCATGATGCTCTGTGAGGCTCCAACGCGGGGAAATAAGTTAGCATTCTCATTTCTATACTTTCTGCAGATAGTTGTCAAAGAATAATCCAAAAAAAAAAGATAGTTTTTGTAGTCATAGACAGTAAATATGCTGCAATACTTTAGCTGTTCAGTGATTACGGCAAATATTATTGCACCAGAACAACCAGAGTCATCTCCAGAATTGGTATTACAGGAAAACAATAGGGAAATATAATCTGCTATAACATACTGTAGAAGTGTTTTTGTTCTTTGCAAAACCACTAGGGAGCAGCAATGACCTTCCAGTTACTGACCTAGGTATTGTGAGTCACTAAACTCTAAGGGGTCAATTCAGTAACGAGCAAGTGGGGTGACTGCCAGTGCAATGACATGGAAACAGAGGCAGAGGCACCTCATTTCTCCCGCAAACACTCAGGACTTGCGAATTTCTGTTACTGTAGCTTTACGTGGCTGAGAACAAATCAGCAAATCCGTTACTACCATAAGTGCCACATATGTACGCACTCAGTGGCGTAACTAGGGGTCCGCAGCCACTGCGGTCGCTTGCAGGCACGCAGGGCTGCAGGGCGCCCTAGCCGCCACCACTGATTTCTGCTGGGAAGGACACGGAGGGCACAGCGCGCGCCTCTCCTGTGTGTCCCTCCTGGGTCTACGGCGGCAGGTCTGTTAATTGAAGTGCCCGTTCTTGAGCTGATAGGCTCACGAACCGGCAGTTCATTTAACAGACACGCCGCCGCCGCCGGAGGGACACACAAGAGAGGCGCGCGCTGTGCCCTCCGTGTTCTCCTTCCCAAAATGCACAGCAGCGGGGGAGGCGGGGAAGGGGGGTGGTACCTGGCACTGGGGGAGAATGTTTGGCACTGGGGGGGTGGGGCATATTTGGCACTGGGGGAGCATATTTGGCACTGGGAGGGCCATATTTGGCACTTGGGGGGCATATTTGGCCCTGGGGGAGCGTATTTGGCCCTGGGGGAGCATATTTGGCACTGAGGGGGCTATTTGGCACTGGGGGGGCATATTTGGCACTGGGGGTATACCAGACCCTCCAACATGACCCGCCCCACTAGGTACAAAATGCTCTGTTCCTGGACTTCCCTCTTAATTTATAATTTATGTACCTGGCACTGTGGGGGGATATCTGGCACTGGGGGCATATGTGGAACTGGGAGCACAGCCCTAGCAACAAGCATTACCCCCCTGGTTACAAGCACAACACCCAGCTCATGAAATCCCTGGCAACAAGCATTACCCCCTAGCAACGAGCATGACACCCAGTGCATGAAACCCCTGGCAATGAATATTACCACCTGGCAACAAGCTTGAAACTCAGCACATGATACCTCTGGCAACAAGCATAACACCTACCGCATGAAACCCCTGGCAATGAGCATGACACCCTGAGCATGAAAACCCCTGGCACCGTGCATGGAACCAAGAGCATGAAACCCCTGGCAACGAGCAGGTAATTTAAAAGTAATTAGAAGCCTTACTGTAGGACTTGTATGTGTAATGGGCATTGCGGTGTGTGGCATAATGTATCACGGACATTGCTGTGTGTGTCATAATGTATCAGGGACATTACGGTGTGTGGTATACTATATCACGGGCATTGTGGTATGTGGTATAAAGTCTCAGGGGCATTGCAGTGTGTGGCATAATGTATAATGGGCATTGCGGTATGTGTCACAGGCATTACGGTGTGTGGTATACTATATTATGGGCATTGTGGTATGTGGTATAATGTCTCAGGGTCATTGTGAGGGTCCTCATTCTGAGTTGATCGCTCGCTAGCTGTTTTTAGCAGCAGTGCAAACGCTAAGCCGCCGCCCTCTGGGAGTGTATCTTAGCAGAAGTGCGAATAAAAGGATCGCAGCGCTGCTACAAAAAAAGATTGTGCAGTTACAGAGTAGCTGCAGACCTACTCCTAGCTAGTGATCACTTCAGACTGTTTAGTTCCTGTTTTGACATCACAAGCACGCCCTGCGTTCGTCCAGCCACTCCCCCGATTCTCCAGCCACTCTTGCGTTTTTATCTGGCACGCCTGCGTTTTTCAGCACACTCCCTGAAAACGGTCAGTTACCACCCAGAAACACCCACTTCCTGTCAATCACTCAACGATCAACAGTGCGACTGAAAAGCGTCGCTAGACCTTGTGTGAAACTACGTTGGCTTTTGTGAAAGTATGACACGCGTGCGCACTCCGCCCCATACGCATGCGCAGAATTGCCGTTTTTTTAACTAATCGCTGTGCTGCGAACAAGGGCAGCTAGTGATCAACTCGGAATGACCCCCATTGGCTCCCCAACATAGAGTCGCAACCCAATTTCCAGTAATACAATTGAGGACAGACAATTTGGGGTAAAAACACAATCATACAAGGTTAATCCCTGAGCTAAAATATTCATAAATACAGCAGACACTTGTTTCCTAATATAGAGAGATAAAGTTATCTCTGGTTGCACTGAGATGAATACAAAAGGAATTGCAAATAAATACAGGAGACAGGTAGTGACCTTTCATTTTATGATCACTATAAACACTTTATTCACTGTGTAGATTATATGTATGTGTGTCTAACTGTATTGTCTTTATTTCGTACTTGGACATTTTTAATCAAATAATTGTAATAAAGGTTATATTTTAAATACATTTATGTGCGCCAACAAAGAGACATTTTTTCCTCTCTTTTTCCCATGTACATGAATTTTGTCTCTGGTTGCGCCCCCGATGACTTACTAACGTACATTTCGTGAGCTGCTATTCAGGGGTTATTCTTGCTGAAGATTCTTATTAAACCAATGCAGAGATACATTCTTTCCCTATCCCATTTATGACTCTCTCCATGAAACCATCTGAAAAATGGCGTCTCTAAAGAGATCAGCGCTCCGGCTGTGTAGAGAGGACTGCTCTCCTGTCTCTGTCCTCAGCTGCTGCTCATCTTGCTCTCCCTCTGCTCCTTCTCCGGCTGCTGCAGCGGCTCAGGTACAGTAATACCACATCCATGCATACACGTGAGGTAACACTGATACTAAGGCACCTATCCAGTAGTACCAGTTACCAAGTCAGATCCCACACACGCAGTTACTACACACAGCGACACCTCCAGTGCCCTACACACCTACTGGTACAGAGAACACCAATACATAAGCAATACACTACTTGTTTGCCGTAAATGAAAGCTTTTCGGATAATTTGCAGCAATTCAGTTACATATTCTGTTTTCTACAAACAATGGGCTTGTCCTAACCTGCAATGAATTGGGAACGCTGCTTCCAATATCTGTTCTAATACCACTTATAGATCGCCTTCTATTCATTAGCAGAGTGTACTTTGTTCCTGTAACATATGACATTGCATCCCTGGTCTGTATATGAAAATTGCCTGGTAGTCTTTGGCAGGACTAACGAGAAGGAGGTCCGAGTGTAAACTCCATCTGGGCCCCCTCCTCTCTAGCCAGCAGCGATGTAGACTTTGGGCACTAGAGTCATTAGGGGACCCTAGCGCCAAGGCCGGATTAAGGTCTGTGGGGGCCCTTGGGCAACACATTAGTGGGGCCCCCACACACTGTCCTCAAAACATCGGAGTAGGAGTACAGTCTCCTCTCCGTCCTCCTCGGCAGCTGAGCTGTTCCTTTACTGCTGCGGCCGCCGAGGAGCTTCACCCACAGCAGTGTGAAGTCTCGCGAGATAATGTTAAATCTCGCGAGACTACCCACTGTAGTGAGTGCAGCTGTAATGGAACGTCTCAGCTGCCGATGGAGGACGGAGAGGAGACAGGTAAATGCTGTACTGTGCTGTACAGTGTGTGGGGGCCTGGGACGACCGCCCTTCCGTCCCACCATTAATCCGGCTCTGCCTAGCCTACTGCACATGCTAAGATCTCTGGGAAAATGACGAGGCGGACATTTTCCCAGTGATTTTCTAACTGCGCGTTCCGGGAATACATGCAATGTTACACAGCACTGAAGTATATAAATGAGAACACACTTTTGTGGATTGGGGGTGGGAGCAGTATAAATACTTATGAATTAGCAAATGATCTGTACAGTGAGATGAATTGCTACTATTGTTTTTCTCCCCCTACTTCCTCATATAGACATTTATTTTATTTATGGTCTTTAATGATTTTGAGATCTTAATTTAAATCATATAAACATTTTCTAAACTTCTGCTAAAGAATATTGCAGAAGTATTCTACGGGGACACTTGTACGTATATACAAAGTGGCAGCTTTCTTCTGTTGTGCAGCACTGGTTCACTAGTCCATGCACACCTAGGAATTTTGATGTCTCCATTAATGCATACTTACCTACTCCCCCGGATTCTGCGGGAGACACCCGGTTTTTCGAGTAGTTCCTCGCAGCCCCGGAAGAGTGGGCACACCTCCCGCATTCTGCCCCCTTCCTAGTGAAGCGGGCAGAATGTGGAGAAAAACACAGCAAAATGGTGGAGAGGGCGGAGCCTAATGGCGCGATTATATGCTAATCGCGGCATTTTAGCTCCGACACCCTATGTGAATAATAATAAGAATTTACTTACCGATAATTCTATTTCTCGTAGTCCGTAGTGGATGCTGGGGACTCCGTCAGGACCATGGGGTTTAGCGGCTCCGCAGGAGACAGGGCACAATAATAAAAGCTTTAGGATCAGGTGGTGTGCACTGGCTCCTCCCCCTATGACCCTCCTCCAAGCCTCAGTTAGGATACTGTGCCCGGACGAGCGTGCATAATAAGGAAGGATATTGAATCCCGGGTAAGACTCATACCAGCCACACCAATCACACCGTACAACCTGTGATCTGAACCCAGTTAACAGTATGATAACAACGAAGGAGCCTCTGAAAAGATGGCTCACAACAAGAATAACCCGATTTTTGTAACAATAACTATGTACAAGTATTGCAGACAATCCGCACTTGGGATGGGCGCCCAGCATCCACTACGGACTACGAGAAATAGAATTATCGGTAAGTAAATTCTTATTTTCTCTAACGTCCTAAGTGGATGCTGGGGACTCCGTCAGGACCATGGGGATTATACCAAAGCTCCCAAACGGGCGGGAGAGTGCGGATGACTCTGCAGCACCGAATGAGAGAACTCCAGGTCCTCCTCAGTCAGGGTGTGCCCCTGACCAAGTAGCAGCTCGGCAAAGTTGTAAAGCCGAGACCCCTCGGGCAGCCGCCCAAGATGAGCCCACTTCCTTGTGGAATGGGCTTTTACTGATTTTGGCTGTGGCAAGCCTGCCACAGAATGTGCAAGCTGAATTGTACTACAAATCCAGCGAGCAATCGTCTGCTTAGAAGCAGGAACACCCATCTTGTTGGGTGCATACAGGCTAAACAGCGAGTCAGATTTTCTGACTCCAGTCGTCCTGGAAACATATATTTTCAGGGCCCTGACAACGTCAAGTAACTTGGAGTCCTCCAAGTCCCTAGTAGCCGCAGGTACCACAATAGGTTGGTTCATGTGAAAAACAGAAAACACCTTAAGGAGAAATTGAGGACGAGTCCTCAATTCTGCCCTGTCAGAATGAAAAATTAAGTAAGGGCTTTTATATGATAAAGCCGCCCATTCTGACACACGCCTGGCTGAAGCCAGGGCTAATAGAATCTTCACCTTCCATGTGAAATATTTTAATTCCACAGTGGTGAGTGGATCAAACCAATGTGACTTTAGGAAACTCAAAACAACATTGAGATCCCAAGGTGCCACTGGGGGCACAAAAGGAGGCTGTATATGCAGTACCCCTTTTACAAACGTCTGAACTTCAGGCACTGAAGCCAGTTCTTTCTGGAAGAAATTTGACAGGGTCGAAATTTGAACCTTAATGGACCCTAATTTTAGGCCCATAGACAGTCCTGTTTTCAGGAAATGTAGGAAACGACCCAGTTGGAATTCCTCTGTAGGGACCTTCTTGGCCTCACACCACGCAACATATTTTCGCCAAATGCAGTGAAAATGTTTTGCGGTTACATCCTTCCTGGCTTCGACCAGGGTAGGGATGACTTCATCTGGAATGCCCTTTCAGGATCCGGCGTTCAACTGCCATGCCGTCAAACGCAGCCGCGGTAAGTCTTGGAACAGACAAGGCCCCTGCTGGAGCAGGTCCTTTCTTAAAGGTAGAGGCCACGGTTCTTCCGTGAGCATCTCTTGAAGTTCCGGGTACCAAGTCCTTCTTGACCCATCCGGAACCACGAGTATCGTTCTTACTCATCTCCTTCTTATGATTCTCAGTACTTTTGGTATGAGATGCATAGGAGGGAACACATACCCTGACTGGTACACCCACAGTGTTACCAGAGCGTCCACCGCTATTGCCTGAGGGTCCCTTGACCTGGCGCAATATTTGTCTAGTTTTTTGTTCAGGCGGGACGCCATCATGTCCACCTTTGGTTTTTCCCAACGGTTTACAATCATGTGGAAGACTTCCCGCTGAAGTCCCCACTCTCCCGGGTGGAGGTTATGCCTGCTGAGGAAGTTTGCTTCCCAGTTTTCCACTCCCGGAATTAACACTGCTGAGAGTGTTATCACATGATTTTTCGCCCAGCGAAGAATCCTTGCAGTTTCTGCCATTTCCCTCCTGCTTCATGTGCCGCCCTGTCTGTTTACGTGGGCGACTGCCGTGATGTTGTCCCACTGGATCAATACTGGCTGACCTTGAAGCAGAGGTCTTGCTAAGCTTAGAGCCTTGTAAATTGCCCTTAGCTCCAGTATATTTATGTGGAGAGAAGTCTCCAGACTTGATCACACTCCCTGGAAATTTTTTCCTTGTGTGACTGCTCCCCAGCCACTCAGGCTGGCATCCGTGGTCACCAGGACCCAGTCCTGAATGTCGAATCTGCGGCCCTTTCATAGATGAGCACTCTGCAGCCACCGCAGAAGAAAACACCCTTGTCCTTGGAGACAGGGTTATCCGCTGATGCATCTGAAGATGCGATCCGGACCATTTTCCCAGCAGATTCCACTGAAAGGTTCTTGCGTGAAATCTACCGAATGGGATCGCTTTGTAAGAAACCACCATTTTTCACAGGACCCTTGTGCAATGATGCACTGATACTTTTCCTGGTTTTAGGAGGTTCCTGACTAGCTCGGATAACTCCCTGGTCTTCTTCTCCGGGAGAAAACATCCTTTTCTGGACTGTGTCCAGAATCATTCCTAGGAACATTAGACGTGTCGTCGGAAAAAGCTGCGATTTTGGAATATTTAGAATCCACTCGTGCTGTCGTAGAACTACTTGAGATAGTGCTACTCCGACCGCCAACTGTTCTCTGGACCTTGCCCTTATCAGGAAAGCGTCCATATTTCTTTTAGGAAGAATCATCATTTCGGCCATTACCATGGTAAAGACCCGGGGTGCCGTGGACAATCCAAACGGCAGCGTCTGAACTGATAGTGACAGTTCTGTACCACGAACCTGAGATACCCTTGGTGAGAAGGGCAAAATTTGGACATGTAGGTAAGCGTCCCTGATATCCAGTGACACCATATCGTCCTGGTTCGCTATCACTGCTCTGAGTGACTCCATCTTGATTTGAACCCTTGTATGTAATTGTTCAAATCTTTTAGATCTCACCGAGCCGTTTGGCTTCAGTACCACAATATAGTGTGGAATAATACCCCTTCCCTTGTTGTAGGAGGGGTACTTTGATTATCACCTGCTGGGAATACAGCCTGTGAATTTTTTTCCAATACTGCCTCCCTGTCGGAGGGAGACGTTGGTAAAGCAGACTTCAGGAACTTGTGAGGGGAAGACGTCTCGAATTTCCAATGTACACCTGGGATACTACGTGTAGGATCCAGGAGTCCACTTGCGAGTGAGCCCACTGCGTGCTGAAACTCTTGAGATGACCCCCCACTGCACCTGAGTCCGCTTGTATGGCCCCAGCGTCATGCTGCGGACTTGGCAGAAGCTGTGGAGGACTTCTGTTCCTGGGAATGGGCTGCCTGCTGCAGTCTTCTTCCCTTTCCTCTAACCCTGGGCAGATATGACTGGCCTTTTGCCCGCCTGCCTTTATGGGTACGAAAGGACTGAGACTGAAAAGACTGTGTCCTTTTCTGCTGAGATGTGACTTGGGGTAACAAAAGTGGATTTTCCAGCTGTTGCCATGGCCACCAGGTCCGATGGACCGCCCCTTTATACGGCAATACTTCCATGTGCCGTCTGGAATCTGCATCACCTGACCACTGTCGTGTCTATAAACATCGTCTGGCAGATATGGACATCACATCTACTCTTGATGCCAGAATGCAAATATCCCTCTGTGCATCTCGCATATATAGAAATGCATCCTTAAAATGCTCTATAGTCAATAAAATATTGTTCCTGTCAAGGGTATCAATATTTTCAGTCAGGAAATCCGACCAAGCCCCCCCAGCGCTGCACATCCAGGCTGAGGCGATTGCTGGTCGTAGTATAACACCAGTATGTGTGTATATACTTTTTAGGATATTTTTCAGCTTCCTATCAGCTGTCTCTTTGAGGGCGGCCGTATCTGGAGACGGTAACGCCACTTGTTTTTATAAGCGTGTGAGCGCCTTATCCACCCTAAGGTGTGTTTCCCAACTCGCCCTCACTTCTGGCGGGAAAGGGTATACCTCCAATAATTTTCTATCGGAGGAAACCCACGTATCATCACACACTTTAATTTATCTGATTCAGGAAAAACTACAAGTAGATAATTCCCACCCTACATAATACCCTTATTTGTGGTACTTGTAGTATCAGAAATATGTAACACCTCCTTCATTGCCCTTAACATGTAACGTGTGGCCCTAAAGGAAAATACGTTTGTTTCTTCACCGTCGACACTGAAGTCAGTGTCCGTGTCTGTGTCTGTGTCGACCAACTGAGGTAAATGGGCGTTTTTACAAGCCCCTGACGGTGTCTGAGACGCCTGGACAGGTACTAATTTGTTTGCCGGCCGTCTCATGTCGTCAACCGACCTTGCATCGTGTTGACATTATCACGTGATTCCTAAATAAGCCATCCATTCCGGTGTCGACTCCCTAGAGAGTGACATCACCAATACAGGCAATTTGCTCCGCCTCCTCACCAACATCGTCCTCCTACATGTCGACACACACGTACCGACACACAGCACACACACAGGGAATGCTCTGATAGAGGACAGGACCCCACTAGCCCTTTGGGGAGACAGAGGGAGAGTTTGCCAGCACACACCAAAAACGCTATAATTATACAGGGACAACCCCTTATATAAGTGTTTTCCCTTATAGCATTTTCACATATGTAATCATATCGCCAAATAAGTGCCCCCCCTCTCTGTTTTAACCCTGTTTCTGTAGTGCAGTGCAGGGGAGAGCCTGGGAGCCTTCCTCACAGCAGAGCTGAGCAGGAAAATGGCGCCGTGTGCTGAGGAGAATAGGCCCCGCCCCCTAAAACGGCGGGCTCTTCTCCCGGAGTTTGTGAGATCTGGCAGGGGTTAAATACATCCATATAGCCTCAAGGGCTATATGTGATGTATTTTAGCCATAAAAAAGGTATAATACATTGCTGCCCAGGGCGCCCCCCCCAGCGCCCTGCACCCTCAGTGACCGCTGGTATGAAGTGTGCTGACAACAATGGCGCACAGCTGCAGTGCTGTGCGCTACCTTATGAAGACTGAAAGTCTTCTGCCGCCTGTTTCTGGACCTCTGGACCTCTTCAACTTCGGCATCTGCAAGGGGGGTCGACAGCACGGCTCCGGGACGAACCCCAGGGTGAGACCTGTGTTCCGACTCCCTCTGGAGCTAATGGTGTCCAGTAGCCTAAGAAGCAAATCCATCCTGCACGCAGGTGAGTTTACTTCTCTCCCCTAAGTCCCTCGTAGCAGTGAGCCTGTTGCCAGCAGGACTCACTGAAAATAAAAAACCTAACTTAAACTTTTATTCTAAGCAGCTCAGGAGAGCCACCTAGATTGCACCCTTCTCGGCCGGGCACAAAAATCTAACTGAGGCTTGGAGGAGGGTAATAGGGGGAGGAGCCAGTGCACACCACCTGATCCTAAAGCTTTTATTATTGTGCCCTGTCTCCTGCGGAGCCGCTAAACCCCATGGTCCTGACGGAGTCCCCAGCATCCACTTAGGACGTTAGAGAAAACCAATTGGAAACTTTTCCTGGCAAGTAGGTGGGGCTTAATGATGTAATTATCTCAGCCCCGCCCTCATCGCCGCCCACCTGCCTCTCTTCTCCGGGCATCTCCTGGAGAGATTTAAAATGTCGGTAAGTATGCACTAATGTATTAAAAAACAGGGGTGTAGTATGAGTGGCCGGCAGCCGGGATCCCGACCGCCAGCATACCGACAGCTGGGCGAGCGCTAAAGACACCCTAGCGGGCACGCTGCGCTCGCCACACTGCGGGCTCCGTGGCACGGCTATTTATCCTCCCTCTAGGGGTGTCGTGGACCACCAAGAGGGAGAATATGTGTCGGCATGCCGGTGGTCGGGATCCCGGCGCCGGTATGCTGGTCACCGGGATCCCAGCCAGTGGTATACTGAAGACCACCCCAAAAACAGGACCTTGTCAGTGAATGCATGTGATAGGCACTGTGAACTGGTTTCATGCAGTAAATTCTCTATTCTGCATACTGCTTCGTTTATTATTATTATTATTATCTTTATTGGAATTATTACATCATTTGTAATATACTTTTGAAATCCGTTTTCTTGTATACAGCATATGTTCATAAACTGCATAGGTGGGGCCCTTGGGCTGTTCAAGTTAGTGGCAGTATTCCTTTCTGTAGAGTTGGCAAAGCATGGGTCCAGATTCTATTTAACACCCAAAGTGTATAACTTGGTGGCATGAGATAAAGACACTAACCAAAATAACTGATCCAATATTGGGGGTCATTCCGAGTTGTTCGCTCGCAAGCTGCTTTTAGCAGCTTTGCACACGCTAAGCCGCCGCCTACTGGGAGTGAATCTTAGCTTATCAAAATTGCGAACGAAAGATTAGCAGAATTGCGAATAGACACTTAGCAGTTTCTGAGTAGCTCCACACTTACTCGGCAACTGCGATCAGTTCAGTGCTTGTCGTTCCTGGTTTGACGTCACAAACACACCCAGCATTCGCCCAGACACTCCTCCGTTTCTCCAGCCACTCCCGCGTTTTTCCCAGAAACGGTAGCGTTTTTTCACACACTCCCATAAAACGGCCAGTTTCCGCCCAGAAACACCCACTTCCTGTCAATCACATTACGATCACCAGAACGAAGAAAAAACCTCGTAATGCCGTGAGTAAAATACCTAACTGCATAGCAAATTTACTTGGCGCAGTCGCACTGCGGACATTGCGCATGCGCATTAGCGACTAATCGCTCCGTTGCGACAAAAAAATAACGAGCGAACAACTCGGAATGACCCCCCATAGATGTCACAACTGAGGGCTGGTGCTGACTATGGGAAGCCTCGGTTGTAGGGGCTGAGGAGTACTTAAACCTGGGAGGTAAGATAGGACTCCTGGACATGCGTGTGGACCTGTAGTACCAGTGCCTGAAGCCGTGACCACGACAACTGAAGATATGTTCAACGGGTTTTATTAAGAACACAGCACAACAGGTGTATTGGCAGTTTGCAGTATGGTATTCAAAGAAACAAGTCACAGTTCCTTGAAATGCATTAGGAAGTCTCTAGGTGTGGTACAAACAGGAGACAGTCTTAAAGGACTTGGAGATGGTATGTCCTTTACCAACACCTATACGCTTAGAAGCGGATGGAAACAGGAACTGGCCAGCTGAGGTAATGCAGAAGCTGGTAACTGTGTTATAAACTGCCGGGTTTTACCAGATGGGACTGGTCCAACGGAATAGCTGTAGTGGAAGTGCTGGAGTGCACTAATGTAGCTAGGGAGCGAAGACATGTCACAGGTGATGCTTGGGATCGCAGATTACTGGAGAACGATGGCAGGGCATCGATGTAGAACAAAGACAGGACACCGCTGGAAGCTGCAATGCTGGAAGCCGGTGTTTAGTAATCTGCCAGACGCAGGGTGCAATGATTAGACACTGCAGAGTCAGGCTGCACCATGAGGAGTAGGACTGGTGCGAGTCTCTAGTGGAGTATTGAAGACAGGAACAACCACAATGAGAAGAGACTAGTATCACTGGGATGACAACTGAAGCACTGACAATCCTCCAGCTCTGAAACAGGATACTTATACCTGCTGGGATGCAGGCATTGGCTAGTCAATCAAGCAGAGTTCTGTAGCGCAGTGGATTGGAGGAAACACAAGCATGTGACCAGAACCAAAATGGCTGCTCCCATGTAATAACTTGGAGGGAAAGTCAGCTTGGGGAAAACGATGTGGAAAACAACAGCAATGGCGGCGGAGGCCGCGCAGGCAGGAGACGCCACACTATACATTTGCAAAGCCTGACCACAGGGACAGCGGCAGAGACTGCAGTGGGCAGAAGACGTCATACCCAGCTCTCTGCACACTGAAGGCACAGGACCGGCGGCAACGGAGATCGTGGCGGGCAGGAGAGGCCACACCTGTTCACCCGTGCAGCAAGGCCACAGGGACAGTGACAGAGACCGCAGTGCGCATGAGATGTCACACCCAGCTCTCTGCACACTGAAGGCACAGGCACGGCTGCCGCGGCGGGATGAGAATGCCATTCCGAGGCCTGACAAGTATACTGAGAAGGGCACTGTAACAGCGCTGCAGGCCAACAGTGAAGCGATGCAAAATATATACATCAGCAACACCGCTGGGACCCGACCCTGGAACGCAGAGCCAGCCTCAGAAGACACTTGACTGGTAAGAAATGACGACCAGTTACCCGAATTGTGACAATAGATAAACAATGCCCATCCATGTTGCCTTACTATGGCTAGAGGCAGTGCCAGATTAAGGTCCACGTGGACCTGGAGCTGAAATTTATTAAGGGTCTATTGTGTACTACCTCAGAAAGTGTGTCCAATGCAGTGGGGGTGTGACTAGTAATGTTGTAAGTGCTATGGAGTGAGGCTAGCACCATGGTTCACAGGGAAGATTCCCGGTGGGCCGACGCACCTGTGGGGCCTGTTTTTTGTTTGAGGACATGTGTGTCCTTTTTATAGACATAATGAATAAGATGCAAAATAATTTTCATATATGAAAATTACTGCCACTTAGCCTGTGATTGCAGATGATCTAGTGTATGCTCTGTCTGCCTGCTTGGCTGACATATAAGATTGAGTGAATAGTGACTGGGATACGGTTGGTGTAATAAACAAGAAAATATATCTTTCTAAAGAATGATATAGTTTCCTAAATTCTGAAGGTGTATCATATAATGTGCTCATAATAGTTAATTTTAAACTTCCCCCTTGATGCTGGACATGCCCACTATCTGGAAAGTCTTGGTGGGAGGGTGCTGCTGCCACGGCCCATGGCTAGACCTTACACCTCTGGTGCTGCCCATGTGGGGCCACTAGTACAAATTTTTCCAGGGCCGCTTTTTGTTCCCAATCCGCCCCTCTGTATATATATATATATATATATATATATATATATAGATATATATATATATATATATGATATATAAATAAATATATAGGGGGAAGGAGACGTGGGGAGGTCAGGAGATGCCGGGCTTCAAAAAATAAGAATTTACTTACCGATAATTCTATTTCTCATAGTCCGTAGTGGATGCTGGGGACTCCGAAAGGACCATGGGGAATAGCGGCTCCGCAGGAGACTGGGCACAAAGTAAAAGCTTTAGGACTAGCTGGTGTGCACTGGCTCCTCCCCCTATGACCCTCCTCCAAGCCTCAGTTAGGATACTGTGCCCGGACGAGCGTACACAATAAGGAAGGATTTTGAATCCCGGGTAAGACTCATACCAGCCACACCAATCACACCGTACAACTTGTGATCTGAACCCAGTTAACAGCATGATAACAGAAGGAGCCTCTGAAAAGATGGCTCACAACAACAATAACCCGATTTTTGTAACAATAACTATGTACAAGTAATGCAGACAATCCGCACTTGGGATGGGCGCCCAGCATCCACTACGGACTATGAGAAATAGAATTATCGGTAAGTAAATTCTTATTTTCTCTAACGTCCTAGTGGATGCTGGGGACTCCGAAAGGACCATGGGGATTATACCAATGGAATTGTTCTATCAATAAGATAAAAAAGATCGGGCGCTTATATGTACTGTTGCTCAAAAAGCAGCTGCTATAAAATTGGGTAAGTCACCCCCAATATACACACAACAAAGAGAAAACAGCTAGCAGCGCTGATATGTATATTAATAAAAATGGAAAAGAAGGATTGAGTGCTAGTACACAATAATTTAATCAAACATAATAAGTCACTAACACAAAAACAAGATAAGGATAAAAAATGACAATTTCTAAAAAAAGTTACTAAAATTATGGGGTCACAATATAAGCTGCCTGCTTTATGTGTAGTCCGTTCCTAATAAAGACCGGATAGTGCACAGATGAATGGTCGTCCCTGGACTGACAGCGCAGTCTAAGGGTTTTTTTGAAAAAGCTGCAGGACCTGCAGCGAAACGCGTCAGGGAACAAGCCTTTGGGGGTCACTATCTATTTGAGATCTGCTGCCAAGTGTATCCGGACCAGGACTGGACATTGTGCTAAGTTCAAGATTGCATGAACTTTTCATCAACAGAATTACCACCACTCATTTCCAAATAAGGAGACACCGCGATGCAGTGAGGACCCGCAATAACATCTTTAAGGGACTTTTTCCTCCAGCGGCTAATTGTGGTAAATAACCAAAAACCCTTAGACTGCGCTGTCAGTCCAGGGACGACCATTCATCTGTGCACTATCCGGTCTTTATTAGGAACGGACTACACATAAAGCAGGCAGCTTATATTGTGACCCCATAATTTTAGTAACTTTTTTTAGAAATTGTCATTTTTTATCCTTATCTTGTTTTTGTGTTAGTGACTTATTATGTTTGATTAAATTATTGTGTACTAGCACTCAATCCTTCTTTTCCATTTTTATTAATATACATATCAGCGCTGCTAGCTGTTTTCTCTTTGTTGGATTATACCAAAGCTCCCAAACGGGCGGGAGAGTGCGGATGACTCTGCAGCACCGAATGAGAGAACTCCAGGTCCTCCTCAGCCAGGGTATCAAATTTGTAGAATTTAGCAAACGTGTTTGCCCCTGACCAAGTAGCTGCTCGGCAAAGTTGTAAAGCCGAGACCCCTCGGGCAGCCGCCCAAGATGAGCCCACTTTCCGTGTGGAATGGGCTTTTACAGATTTTGGCTGTGGCAGGCCTGCCACAGAATGTGCAAGCTGAATTGTACTACAAATCCAACGAGCAATCGTCTGCTTAGAAGCAGGAGCACCCAGCTTGCTGGGTGCATACAGGACAAACAGCGAATCAGATTTCCTGACTCCAGCCGTCCTGGAAACATATATTTTCAGGGCCCTGACTACGTCCAGCAACTTGGAATCCTCCAAGTCCCTAGTAGCCGCAGGCACCACAATAGGCTGGTTTAAGTGAAATGCTGAAACCACCTTAGGAAGAAATTGAGGACGAGTCCTCAATTCTGCCCTGTCCGTATGAAAAATTAGGTAAGGGCTTTTATAGGATAAAGCCGCCAATTCTGAGACACGCCTGGCTGAAGCCAGGGCTAACAGCATTACCACTTTCCATGTGAGATATTTTAAGTCCACAGTGGTGAGTGGTTCAAACCAATGTGATTTTAGGAATCCCAAAACTACATTGAGATCCCAAGGTGCCACTGGAGGCACAAAAGGAGGCTGTATATGCAGTACTCCCTTGACAAACGTCTGAACTTCAGGAACAGAAGCCAGTTCTTTTTGGAAGAATATTGACAGGGCCGAAATTTGAACCTTAATGGACCCTAATTTGAGGCCCATACACAGTCCTGTTTGCAGGAAATGCAGGAAACGACCCAGTTGAAATTCCTCTGTAGGGGCCTTCCTGGCCTCGCACCACGCAACATATTTACGCCAAATACGGTGATAATGTTGTATGGTTACATCCTTCCTGGCTTTGATCAGGGTAGGGATGACTTCATCCGGAATGCCTTTTTCCTTCAGGATCCGGCGTTCAACCGCCATGCCGTCAAACGCAGCCGCGGTAAGTCTTGGAACAGACATTGTCCCTGCTGGAGCAGGTCCTTTCTTAGAGGTAGAGGCCACGGGTCTTCCGTGAGCATCTCTTGAATTTCCGGGTACCAAGTCCTTCTTGGCCAATCCGGAGCCACGAGTATAGTCTTTACTCCTCTCCTTCTTATGATTCTCAGTACTTTTGGTATGAGAGGAAGAGGAGGGAACACATACACTGACTGGTACACCCACGGTGTTACCAGAGCGTCCACAGCTATTGCCTGAGGGTCCCTTGACCTAGCGCAATATCTGTCCAGTTTTTTGTTGAGGCGGGACGCCATCATGTCCACCTTTGGTTTTTCCCAACGGTTCACAATCATGTGGAAGACTTCTGGGTGAAGTCCCCACTCCCCCGGGTGAAGATCGTGTCTGCTGAGGAAGTCTGCTTCCCAGTTGTCCACTCCCGGAATGAACACTGCTGACAGTGCTATCACATGATTCTCCGCCCAGCGAAGAATCCTTGCCACTTCCATCATTGCCCTCCTGCTTCTTGTGCCGCCCTGTCTGTTTACATGGGCGACTGCCGTGATGTTGTCCGACTGGATCAACACCGGCTGACCCTGAAGCAGAGGTCTTGCCTGACCTAGGGCATTGTAAATGGCCCTTAGTTCCAGGATATTTATGTGAAGTGACGTTTCCATGCTTGACCACAAGCCCTGGAAATTTCTTCCCTGTGTGACTGCTCCCCAGCCTCTCAGGCTGGCATCCGTGGTCACCAGGACCCAATCCTGAATGCCGAATCTGCGGCCCTCTAGGAGATGAGCACTCTGTAACCACCACAGGAGAGACACCCTTGTCCTTGGAGACAGGGTTATCCGCTGATGCATTTGAAGATGCGATCCGGACCATTTGTCCAGCAGATCCCACTGAAAAGTTCTTGCGTGGAATCTGCCGAATGGAATCGCTTCGTAAGAAGCCACCATCTTTCCCAGGACCCTTGTGCATTGATGTACTGACACTTGGCCTGGTCTTAGGAGGTTCCTGACTAGGTCGGATAACTCCTTGGCTTTCTCCTCCGGG
The DNA here is from genome assembly GCF_028390025.1 of Pseudophryne corroboree. Classification (NCBI taxonomy): domain Eukaryota; kingdom Metazoa; phylum Chordata; class Amphibia; order Anura; family Myobatrachidae; genus Pseudophryne; species Pseudophryne corroboree. Next base: position 83,561,989 of record NC_086450.1, on the reverse strand, counting down.
AGAAACACCTTTTTCTGTACTGTGTCCAGAATCATCCCTAGGAACAGCAGACGTGTCGTCGGAATCAGCTGTGATTTTGGAATATTTAGAATCCATCCGTGCTGTCGTAGTGCTACTCCGACCTCTAACTGTTCTCTGGACCTTGCCCTTATCAGGAGATCGTCCAAGTAAGGGATAATTAAGACGCCTTTTCTTCGAAGAAGAATCATCATTTCGGCCATTACCTTGGTAAAGACCCGGGGTGCCGTGGACAATCCAAACGGCAGCGTCTGAAACTGATAGTGACAGTTCTGTACCACAAACCTGAGGTACCCTTGGTGAGAAGGGCAAATTGGGACATGGAGGTAAGCATCCTTGATGTCCAGAGACACCATATAGTCCCCTTCTTCCAGGTTCGCTATCACTGCTCTGAGTGACTCCATCTTGAACTTGAACCTTTTTATGTAAGTGTTCAAGGATTTCAGATTTAAAATGGGTCTCACCGAGCCGTCCGGCTTCGGTACCACAAACAGCGTGGAATAATACCCCTTTCCCTGTTGTAGGAGGGGTACCTTGATTATCACCTGCTGGGAATACAGCTTGTGAATGGCTTCCAATACCGCCTCCCTGTCGGGGGGAGACGTTGGTAAAGCAGACTTCAGGAACCGGCGAGGGGGAGACGTCTCGAATTCCAATTTGTACCCCTGAGATACTACCTGCAGGATCCAGGGGTCCACTTGCGAGTGTGCCCACTGCGCGCTGAATTTCTTGAGACGGGCCCCCACCGTGCCTGAGTCCGCTTGTAAGGCCCCAGCGTCATGCTGAGGACTTGGCAGAAGCGGGGGAGGGCTTCTGTTCGTGGGAAGAGGCTGTTTGCTGCAGTCTTTTTCCCCTTCCTCTGCCCCGGGGAAGATATGAGTCGCCTTTTGCCCGCTTGCAGGACTGCAGGGGAGAGTCAGGGAGCCTTCCTCCAACGGAGCTGTGAGGAAAAAATGGCGCTTGTGTGCTGAGGAGATAGGCTCCGCCCCTTTTTCGGCTGCCTTTCTCCCGCTTTTTTGTGGAAAACTGGCAGGGGTTAAATACATCCATATAGCCCAGGAGCTATATGTGATGTATTTTTAGCCATTTAAGGTATTTTCATTGCCCCCCCCAGCGCCCTGCACCCTCAGTGACCGGAGTGTGAAGTGTGCTGAGAGCAATGGCGCACAGCTGCGGTGCTGTGCGCTACCTTATTGAAGACAGGACGTCTTCTGCCGCCGATTTTCCGGACCTCTTCACTCTTCTGGCTCTGTAAGGGGGCCGGCGGCGCGGCTCCGGGACCCATCCATGGCTGGGCCTGTGATCGTCCCTCTGGAGCTAATGTCCAGTAGCCTAAGAAGCCCAATCCACTCTGCACGCAGGTGAGTTCGCTTCTTCTCCCCTTAGTCCCTCGATGCAGTGAGCCTGTTGCCAGCAGGTCTCACTAAAAATAAAAAAAACCTATTTAAACTTTTACTCTAAGCAGCTCAGGAGAGCCACCTAGATTGCACCCTTCTCGTTCGGGCACAAAATCTTAACTGAGGCTTGGAGGAGGGTCATAGGGGGAGGAGCCAGTGCACACCAGCTAGTCCTAAAGCTTTTACTTTGTGCCCAGTCTCCTGCGGAGCCGCTATTCCCCATGGTCCTTTCGGAGTCCCCAGCATCCACTAGGACGTTAGAGAAATGGGGGGAAGCTACAAATGAAAGTAATTAAAACAGATTATTGTCAAGGTCCTGCCAACAGCGCCCACTACCCTGCGGCGCTATGTGCAGTGGCACACTTCGCACATATGTAGTTACGGCCCTGGTAAACACTATAGTGAGAACTAAAAAAGATATATATATATATATATATATATATGGCACTAATTGACTCATAAATGGGGGCCTTATTCCGATTTGTACGCTAATGCCAACGGAGCTGCGATTTTGCTGCCTATGGACATGCAAAACAACGCAGGCGCGTCACCTGTCCAGAAATGAAGAGAGACGCCCGTCGGAGCCAACGCAACATCTTAGCAACTGTGTACACATTCGCTACAATGATGCAGAAGCTGGGAACATTGGCCCCCCCAAATAAGTCTATGGTCTCACAGACTTGACACGGAAGCTACGACACTGGTGCCATGTTTTATGTTTACAGGATCGCAGATGTCTGCAGATATACACCGTGAAGAGATCAAAACACACCGGCGTTTTAGCCGCCACTCCCTGTTACCTCCCACAAAATGGGCCAAGTCTGTCAATCACTTGCTTATAAATCCTCACTGCGAGCATAGCCTTGTTCGATCGATGTGCACATTGCCATATATACAGTATATACACACATGCACATGCGCTGGGTAAATGGCGGTACTCACAGTCTCACTCACACTATGGGGTCGGTCCAATTAGTTACGAAGTGTGCGACGTGCCATTGCCACAGTGTTTCAATGCTGGCAACGGCACCTGATCTCGCATCCTTTGCGGGCTGGTTTCAGCCCGAACTCACACAAAATTGCTTGGAGCCCTATGGGGTGGTGGATTATTGAGAGACAAACTGTATCTATTGTTGATGTTTCCATCCTTTCTTGAACTTTAGTCAAGAACACAATTTACAGTACCAGTGAAAAGATATACCTTAAATACAAGTTCGCAAAACCCGCAGTGTGGGCAGGACACGTGTCCTGCCAGATGCTGGAGCAGTGGTGTCACTGACATGCCGCACATGTTACATGCATCATAGCGGTCCATGCTAGCAGCACCATAACAAACTACAGTAATCATAATGTAAATGATAGCCTAAACAAAGTAACATGTAATGAAAGCATTTAAAACGCTGTTATCTATATATAATTACCAAACCATGATATCTCCAGCTGTGATGGCACTACAAGTCCCAGCACATCCAGTTGATAAGATGTGCTGGGACTTGTAGACTCATCACATTTGGACAGGAATAGGCAGAATTACAGTTACCCTAAGACGTTGAAACCCCACGACTGCTCACTTATTCTTGCAGAGCTCTAACACCAGTGCACAATGTCCCAGACTGCAAGAAAACCACAGAAGGAAGTCCCAGGACCAGGCTGTCAGTGTGGCTTAAATCACTTCTGCCAAGCAGCTACCTTCCTCTCTGCCGCGGTCGCCAGCCGCCTGTCAAATGTGGGAGCTGCGGGCGCTTGCTGCCCAGTGACGTGCGGTGAGGTCAATGACTGGGGAGGCACTGGCTAACAAAACTGGATTTACACCAACATACAGCTTGCATACCCTCCAACATTTTACACATAAAAATCGGTACAAATTCGTAAAAAGGCCGTGGCCATGGGTAAAGGGGTGTGGCCATGGGTAAAGGGGGCGTGGCCATGCCCCTTTTCCTATACTTTCAATGGAAGTTTGGAGAGTCAAAAACCGGTACAGGCCATAAAAAAAAGATACTATACCTGCCAAAAAGGTACAGTTGGAGGGAATGAGCTTGGGGTGAGTAGGGGGTGTTTTCCCATCTCCCCAACCCTCCCTTCCCGTAGCCCAACCGTAACCTCCCCCTATAATGCCTAACCCTAACATTCCTGCTGCATTGCCTAAACCTAACCCTTTACTCCCCGCAGCCTAACCCTCCCCATGGGTGCCTTCCTTGCAGCCTACAGGCAGCAGCTGAGGGATTGAAAACAAAAGGCAGGAGCTGACAGTGACACGCAGCCTGCTCCTGCTGTAGCTCTGACCCTGACAGCAGCAGCCTGACCCTACTGTTCGTGGCTATAGCAGTCAGGTGCAGGGAACCAGAGCCCCCTCCCCCCGCCCACCCCCTATAACAGTGCTACACCAGCTATAGATATGTGGAATTGTAAACCATGATGGCCTTGCCTCACCATGTGTACCGCCGCGACCAGCACCTGGAGAGGGAGAGAGAGCTCCACACTCAGCACTAGCAGTGACATCAGGAAACAGTCACTGCTCAGTGCCTCGAGCCGCTGACCAATCAAAACTGCCTCACTGACAGGGGCGGGCTCTGAGGTGGAATGCAGGAACGCCACTGTCACTGAGGCAGATCTGCTGGTGCCTCTACTACATTTTTTTCAGTGGGCTTTTCCTGCCCTCAATTTGGCCCCACCCCCTGCCAGGTGTGGTATGGAAGGTAGATAGTAACTAGGTCGACAGTGTCTAGGTCGACCACTATTGGTCGAAAGTAACTAGGTCAACAGGGTCTCTGGGTCGACAGGGTCTTTAGGTCGACATGGTCTAGGTCGACAGGTCAAAAGGTCGACATGAGTTTTTAATGTTTTTTTGTGTCGTTTTCTTTGTAGAGTGACCGGGAACCCCAATTAGTGCACCGTGTCCCCTCGCATGGCTCGCTTCGCACGCCATGCTTTGGGCAAGGTGTCTCACTCCGCTACTGCTGCGCTCGGCACAGGTTACCGTTCCCAATTGTAGTCCACATGGATCGTTAAGTATGAAAAGGTTTAAAAAAAGAAAAAATTCGTGAAAAACTCATGTTGACCTTTTGACCTGTCGACCTAGAACATGTCGACCTAGAGACCCTGTCGACCTAGAAACCCTGTCGACCAATAGTGGATGAGCTAGATAGTGTCCACCTAGTTACTGTCGACCTAGAGACCGGATCCCCCCCTGCCCGCCCCAGCCTCAGGCACTTTACTATTGTCGGTGTGAGGCAGCGCTCTCCGCTGCCTCCCACCCGCGTTTGGCTGTGTTTCCACAGCAAACATGATTAGAAGAATGCAAAGAGGATAATTATGACACAGAACGTGTTATAAATATCTTCTTTGTATTACTTCAATCATTATGACAGGGGAGGCACTGCCTCCCCTGACTGCATGTCCCAGTCGCTACCGTGCGGATACTGTACACTGTACAGAGAGAACGCACAAGCTGGGAAGGAGAGGAAAGGGGAGGAGCACTCTCTCTTACCTAATCGGTTGTGTGGGAATCTAGACGTTACCCGACCTAATCCCACAGTGATGAATGATCCGCGGCCTGTGTATGATCTGTGCAGAGGCCGCCTTGAATGAGGACAAGGCCAGTGATCACGGGTCGTGGATACACTGCTAAAAGGGGTGGTCCTGTGCACAGCCGGACCAGCCCAGAATCATGCTGATATCCTGTGGGCCTATTTTCAATGGGGGGCCTGGACCTGCAGCTCCATCAACCCCATTGTTAAACCGGCTCTGGCTAGAGGTCATGGGGCAATTGTATGTACGCCGAGCCCCCGGGAGGGAGGCCCTATCTATTTTGTCAGTTCCAGGCACCACAATTTCTGATGGCAGCCCCGAGACTGGGTTTAGCCGAGTAAAGCAGATAAACCCATTTAAAGTTCTGGGCACGACACATAAAGTGCAACTTGGGTGCCCTAATGGGTAATTTTTCTCTCATATCTGCTCCCCAGTTCTGGTAGTACTGAAAGCCGAAATGTCTGCGCCAGCCGGCTGTTCGCACATGAACAGAGCAATAATTGAATTGCTTCATCAGGCTCCATCTAGTGGTGGCTGGCGTGAAGAACAATGTAATTCCCCCTTTAGAATGCATAGAACATTAAAGTACCTAGTATATAGTAAACAAAATGATCATTTTTCATAAGTGTTCCTCCAGAGATGAGAAAACCTCTGTATCCGCAATGTTCCTCATTATGTGCTACACAAAATGCAGAGCAAAAACAATTAGAAACATAGATAGATTTTCCAGGATACTTGCATGTGTATACGCAATTACAGCAGTTCAGCAATCTGTGCTGAGTAGACTAAAGATAAACAGCTACAGTACTTCCAATAACCTCATATTGTGAACTTCCTGCATTCCCTCTCTCACTTCAGAGACTAGTCCCATCAACATAAAACATCAAATCTGGATTGTGTAAAAGAATATCTTGTAAATCAATGTGTAGTATAATAACCTAGTGATTGTCAAACTATACTGGTGGGTTACCTTTATCAGGGAGGAGTAACAAACCTATAGGGTTAAACACAGGGCAACTAGTAATAATGACATCCTCTAATGAAAGCAAAAGGAATGTATACGTACTATGGCTGGGTGTGATATAAGATTCCGGCGGTCGGGATGCCGGCAGTCACATGACCGCCACCCAGGGGTTAAAGTGGGGGCGAGCGGGGTGGAACTGAGTTCCACCACCTGTAATGGTAGGGGGAACTAGTTCCACCACCTTCATTGCCCTGCACAGTAATTCCAACAGAAAAACTTGACCTATCACCTACATCAATAGATGATGCACGCGGCGCTAGGTCCTGGTGGCTCCATGGTCCTTGTCCCTCCTGGTACTCACACACGCTGTGTCTGTTTGACAGTATTCATCCCCTCCTCAGGTCCCATTGGCTTTCTTTTTTGGCACGACATATGTGATGTCATGCTGTCACCGCTACTGATGAAGAGGAGCCATGAAGAGGAGCAGGCTCTGTGCATCTTGAAGGCAAGATGAGAGGGGGCTGGAGGAAAAGAGAGGTAGGGAATCTGCTGAAGAGATACAGGGCATGGAGCTGCTGGAGGTACACAGGCGGTGAGCTGCTAGAGTGACAGAGGCAGAGATATGTATAAGGGGCACTACTGTGGGCCTTATGTGTATAAGAGGCACTACTGTGGTCATTATGTGTAAGGGGCACTACTATTGTGGGCATTATGTTTAAGGGGCTCTACTACTGTGAGCATTCTGTATATAAGCGGCACTACTACTGTCGGCATTTTGTGTATAAGTGGCACTACTGTGGTCATTATGTGTAAGGGGCACTAAAACTGTGGGCATTATGTATAAGGGGCACTATTTCTGCGGGAATTGTGTATAAAGGGCACTACTGTGGGCACTGAATATAAGGGGCACTACTGTGAGGCATAACATGCATAGAGGATACCTTTATGTAGTGCAATGTGAATAAAGGACACTACTGAGTGACTTAACCTGAGTAAGGGCATAACTATGTGGTGTAAAATGAATCAGGGGCACTACATGTGGTGTAATGTGAATAAGATTGTGCTACTGTGTGGTGTGCTTTGAACTGGGGGTACTATTATGTGACCACGCTGCATCTTTATGAGATCAATGTCCCTTTATAAAGTATGGGAAGTAGGGCACTAAATTATAGTTTGCAGTAGGGCGCCGAAAACACTAGCACTGGCCCTGGCTCTGCTTAATGTGAGGGAAAGGGGGGGGGGGGTGGTGGTGTAAATGAGTTCCACCACCTCTCCAGGACCACTGTAAGCCCTGCCGTCACCAACATTCTGACAATTGGTATACTGACAGGGGATGGGGTACTTATTTTACCCCACCCTGACCCCTATCCTAACCTACCTGGGGTGGGGGCTAGGGCTAAGATAGTGGGGATGGCAGCTAGGCTGTCATAGGGGGTGGTGGCTATGGCTAAGACTCGGAGAGTGTGGCGGCTACAGCTAATCCCCCCCTCTAGTGCCTAACCCTGACCCTCCCGGGCCCTAACCCTAACCGTCAAGCCGATACATACTTGAGGGATGTCGGCAGTCGGTGTTCCGGCGCCGGTATTCTGAGTGGTGTTGGGATTCCAACGTCGGTCACATGACGCCAGAATTGTGACCGTTGGGATGCTGACCGCATCCCGTAAGGCTAACACATGGCAAATGTTGAGTCCTAGTACCTCATAAAACCACAAGACATAACGAGTGCTAAAGGGGTTATGTCCTTGTTTCATGGGCTGATACAGCAGCCTACTAACCACCCCCTAGTTACTGCCATCACCTTCTCACCACTGGTCTGATGCCATCTGTCCTGGACACAACAGCACCTTTGTGCATACACTGTGTAACATATGCGTTGTGCGGGTTTTCAGAAATATTCACACATGTTCTGTTGCAAATAATTGCTCAACTACATCGGGCATTGATTGCGTCTCAGAATCAGGCCCCTATGACTGGCATGCTTTATGAGCTCTCACCTGTCACAACTACTGTACCTCAGTTTGACAGCAGTCTTCCGGAGGAACCACACCCTACTATAGAGTCTTCTAAATTGGTAATTTTACGGTGATTTTGCCTGTAGGAAATCTGGGGTTCTCAAAACTGCCGGGAAAATCACTAACAGTAAGTTTTGGAAAATTGGTGATTAGTGAATTGGCGTCATCCTATGTAAATTGTGTTACTCCACTAACATTACTCTTAACTTGTATTTAAGGTAATACTAACTTGTATTTTGGTTTGATTTTATGTTTGTAAGAGCACACATAAATAAGAACTGTGAAAACAACAAACAACATCTAGATGTAAGGGACTTGAGATCTCACAAGTATAACAGAGTGAATGGAAATGACAACTGCACACAGCAGTGACAGGATTCCATGTGATTACTTTTATGAACGGAATTTGGGATTTGCCCTGGTAACAGGATGCCAGAAACTCCAGATTACCTTCTAGTGACTGGGTGCTATTAGCATAGGATAGAACACTGACTGGTAGCAGAATGGCAGGAACTCAGGATTTCATACTGGGAGAAGAGAGCTAGGAACTCAGGATTTCATACTAGGAGTAGAGAGTCAGGAACTCAGGATTTCACACTAGAAGAGAGTCAGGAACTCAGGATTTCACACTAGGAGAAGAGTCAGGAACGCAGGATTGCAAACTGCGAACGGGGAGCCAGAAAGTCAGAACTGCACATTTAAAACTGGATTCTAGCAATTTAAGTCTACATATTAAGACAGGATGCCAGGAACTCAGGATTGCATACTGTGACGGGATGCCAGAACTCAGGATGGCACACTGGGAACAAAATGCCAGAAACCCAAAATAGAACCACGTGAAGAAGTGCCATGAATTTAGGACTGCACACTGGGAACCGGAACAGGGTGGCAGCTTGTTTCGATACAACACTGGTCGTTCTAGGCTCTACAGGGCAGCGCAGAGGCACGGGAAGTAGTCAGTTTGTCGACACTCAATATGTCTTCAAACTATATTTGGAAGGGACAATGCCAACGTCATCAATCCAAAACATTTGCAATGTGAGTTACAAGCATGTCTGATTTGGGACAGACTCCCACCCACGCTCCCCATACTGACTAAAGGCTCTCACCATGGGAAGGGGGAGGGAAAGAAAAGGAACCGTGGGGAAAAGTAGGGGTTTGGGGGAGGATGAGGATACGACAATACTAGATCATACTTTCGTTAGCAAAGCTACAGTATAGAGAGACAAAATGAGGAAAGGGTGAATTGTGCTTCCACTCATAAATTTTTTAACTTTGGGGATTTAGTCGTCCTTTAATATTAGAAAAGAGATTACATTTTTTTTATCCATCATTGCCCCTAGCACTTATACATAATGCATATGAGCGGCTTTGAAAAATGATATGAAACCCTGGCCAGTAATATATAGTAAATGTTGTAGAGCAGTATTTGGTGGTGTATACACAGCTCTATATAGCAGAGGAGTGTATGTACTGAGTAATACCCCTTTTCCACTAGCTCAAAAAACACGGGTAAATGCACAGGGGCGCGCATTTACCCGTGTTTTTTGCAAGTGTAAAAGGGTAAACCCGGATCAAGTGACCCGTGAATCCTACCCGGCTATTTACCTGGGTAGGACACGGGAAAGATCCGGGTAGGGTTGTAGTGTAAACGGGAACCGTGTCGATGCGACACGGCTCCCGTTTACACTGTATGGAAGGGCGGCGCAGGGAGATCATGTGATCTCCCTGCGCCGCCCCTGCCGCGTCACTAGAAGCGTCACCAACCCGGCATATGCCGGGTTGTGACTGCTGATGGGAAAGGGGCCGAGCACGGGTCGCAGCAGGGGGCAGCTCCCGTGTCAGGCTCCCGGCTGCGACCCGTGCTCGTAAGTGGAAAAGGGGTATAACTGTTACACAATGGGAGTTGGAAACTGTTTCCACAAGTGAAGATACTGGACAGACCCCATAATGCATGCACTTTCCAAGCCAGCTGAAGTCCAGATGCCCTTTTTCACTTCTCTCTGCTATTCTACAGAGGGAGGAGGAAATGACATATCACCACACTGTGCATGCGCAGATATCGGACCAGCCGTGTAAATTAGTAAAAATAAATTGACAGGAGAGTCAGGGCCGGTGCAAGGTCACTATGCATCCTAGGCAAAGCTTCAACCCGGTGCCCCCTACCCTGCAACCACCCTGCAGGAGGTGCATCAGGGCTAGGAGGAGCAGCCGTGGGGGTGCCCCTCGGGAGCCATAGTTACATTCGCATCCTATGTGCCTTCACATGACTTGATGTTACTCATGTTGGCACAGAGAAAGCACTGAGACACTATGTGGTACAGCCCGATAGTGGTAGCTGCACTTGATTAGACCCACAGCAGCCAGCGCAGTGTAAAATGAGGAGGCCGCATACAGAGACATCCTTCAGTTTTTTGCTAGATGAATTCAGTGGCGCCCCCCAGGAGCTAGCGCCCCTAGGCAGCCGCCCAAAAGCTGCCTAATGGTAGAGCCGGCCCTGAGGAGAGGAGGACACTGGAGGCTGTCAGGGAGGGATCACAAGATGGTCTCCCCATAGGGAAAAAGCAGCTAATGCCATCTGAAGATAGCCTTAGCTAACGGGTCCTGCTGTGAAACCTAAGATTTTTGGAAGTTCGTAAATTTGGTCAGACCACAGTCCCCATTAACAATAATGGGGACTGCAATCTAAAGTGTTAGTTAGCCTTTGTTAAATGGCAAAATGCTTATACCATGCTAAAGCTGCCTCATAGTTTTACCCTTAATATATAGACTGGGATGGGTACGTAATTCTGACGGTCAGAATCTTGACCATCAGAATGCCGTCAGCGAGATCCCAATGTCGAAAATCCTGGCAAAGTATATCATGGCTACCCCTAACCCCAACCCTAACCCACCTCTCCCGCAGTCTAACTCTAACCATCCCCTTCAGCAGCCAACCCTAACTTCTCCCCCCCCACAGCCATGCAGCCTAATCCTGACCTGCCCTTCCTGCAGCCTAACCCTAACAACCTTCCCACTGCCTAACCCTAACCCACCTCTCCCGCAGTCTAACTCTAACCATCCCCTTCAGCAGCCAACCCTAACTTCTCCCCCACATCCCCGCCCAGCCTAATCCTGACCCTCCCTACCCATTGTCACGATCCTAGGCACGGCGATTCCCCAGATACGCCAATCTGTGAATCCCTGCCACGTGACACCTTTACTGGATACCTGAGCGTGTGTGTTAATTTCACACAAAATCACTGCCACCAGCCAAAGTACAAACATTTAGGGTATGACCCAAGGCAAACTTATGGCTTTTGCCTGCACCTAGAATTATTAATATTTTGGTAACGCCTCTTTCAGAGAGTTGGGTTGGATACACAACAGAAACCAGATCTAAAATTAGATTATTTTATTCAAGTAAAACACTTCAAAGCTTATGTTACTGAAAAAAGAAAGTTACAAGAATATAATGATAAAAAGTCAAAGTCACAACAGAAAGACAACTTCAAGAAAATAAAAATAGGAAGATAAAAACCCACCGATCCTAGCACGCATGCAGAGTAGAACGATGAGGTGAAGTGAAGCCGCTTCGGATATATCGGAACATTACAGAGCCAGAATGTTCTCCTGACCCACTTCTTTGATAATGGACAACTTACACTCTGAGGGTCTCCTATTTAAAAAAACATGCTGCCCCTTCAACCCCCCTCCCTCTGGAGTGTTACTGTTAACCCTTTCCAGATCAGAGTTAATTGTGTAATTCAACTGTAACATGGGTTCTCTTGGTCATATACGCAGGGGCTGGCTAATTACTCTTCCCCTTCCTTTTGAAGATGGGCAATCAGATTTATCAATCATACTAAGACACTGTTATAGCTGGCTGAAGGACGTTTTTAATCACCTTCCCTAGCCAGCATGTCTTTCTGGTCTCTCTCTGGTGACCCCCTGGGGTCAGGAAACAACCTGTTGGGAGATACACAAGCCAGTTGAGAAAACACATTTCAGGCCTGACCTGGGTTTACTTTAAGATCTCAGTTCTGATTCTGGGGTAAGTAAACTAAACTAAATTTCACACCTAAGCAGTCAGTGTGTCTCTGTGTTCTGTGGCTACAATGAAATGCCAGCAGATCAATCAAGCTCCAACCATTTAACATGCAAAGACAGTTATCACATACTGGTACATTGATACATCAATTGGAATAATACAAATTTCAATCATGCCCATTTCGATGTAACCCAGATGCATTGTTATCACATCCATTGATACGTCACTCGGATATCCTGGTATCATCTATAATGATATCACACTACTTATTAACAGGCCTATTCCTACTTGAAATAGCCTGGATCATGACACCTCCCCCTTTAAGATCAGCATGGGAGCAGTGGCACGTCAGGCCGAAGTCTCCTATGACCTTTTCACACAGGATTTATACATAACCACACACAGGGCATTTGCAGACATTGATAAATACAATATTATTTGCAGTTATGCACGTTCTGGCGTCAGAATGGAGTGCAATCATGACACCCACTGCCTAGCCCCTAACCCACCTCTACTGCAACCTAAGCCCCCCTCCCCCTCCTGCAGCCAAACCCAAAATCCTCATACTTGCCATTAGCAGTTGTGATCGTCAGGATCCTGACTGCATACATGACTACCTGTAGATCCTATATACTGAAGGATGTGTTGAAAAAAATAAAATAATTAACTGTGTACAAAAAGTAATATTTTTGCTTTCCTTTTCCTAACTATGAGAGAAAACTTACTGTTAGATTCTGGCAATGCCAGCTGTTCTATGCCATTACCTGTTCTCAGAAATGTCCCCCAGCATGGCATGTCTCATTTCTAGATCACAGCGCATATGAAGGCATTGAAAGCACACAGCTTGTAAACAGAACTTCTGTTTCTATCTAAATATAGGATTCGGAATGAGCCTCTATCACTTTCTGCTCTATTTTCTTCCTGAAACATTAGAAGCTCAATTGATCTCATTGCGTTTGTACAACACAGATGATTGTTTTCAGAAATATTACAAAAATCCCCAAAACAAAGTAATTGTTTATTTGAAAAGTTGTTGTCCATGGAATACGGTTGAAGAGAATGTATATACTGTATTTAACCCTTGCTTTTACCCGCTGCGCTATCAAAAGTCCTCTTTGTAGCTGACGTTACAATTTTGTGCCAGCTTCTCTGTAAGGGAACAACTTCCTTTAGTAGCACATTTATACCCCTGAGGTGGGTCGCACCTGGGAGCCTGACACAGGAGCTTCCAGGGTGCATATTGCCGGATTAGTGACGTCAGCGGTGGCTCGGCGGGGCCGCCTGTCCACACAGAGTGAACAGGAAATGAGTCGCATCCACCCGGCTCCCGTTCACACCGCATAGCGAGCCGGGTTGAACATGAGTTACTGGGTCGATCCACCTGGGATATTTTCCCTGGCACCTTTCAGACCGTACATGGGTGGTCAATACGAGTTGATCGCTAGCTACTTTCGTTCGCTCTGCAGCAATGAGGGGAAAAAAAACAGCACTTATGCGCAGGCGTATGCGGCGCAATGCGCACGCGCGTCGTACTAATGCAACGAACAATGTAGTTTCAAACTTTTCAGTCGCACTGCTGGCTGCAGAGTGATTGACAGGAAGGGGACATTTCTGGGTGTCAACTGACCGTTTTCAGTGAGTGTTCGGAAAAACGCAGGCGTGGCTGGGCGAACGCAGGGCGTGTTCGAGCCGTCAAAACAGGAACTGAACAGTCAGAAGTGATCGCGAGCGCTGAGTAGGTCTGGAGCTACTCTAAAACTGCAAAAAAAAATATTACCGCCGTTTTCTGCGATCTTTTCATTCACACTTCTGCTAAGCTAAAATACACTCCCAGTCGGAGGCGGCATAGCGTTTGCACGGCTGCTAAAAACTGCTAGCGAGCTAACAACTCGGAATGACCATCCTGAACACGGGTTATACGTGCTCATGTTTAATAACCCGTGTTCAAAGCTGGCTGCCTGAAAGGTATACGGTCACTAGGTCAACAACATTTAGGTCGACCACTTTTGTTCGACATGCATTAAGTCAACAGGGTCACTAGGTCGACATGTAATAGGTCGACATGGAAAAAGGTAGACATGCGTTTTTCAATTTTTTATTTTTTTTAAACCTTTTTTCAAACTTTGCGATCCACGTGAACTACGATTGGGAACGGTAACCTGTGCCGAGCGCCGCGGCAGCGGTGCGAGGCACCCTTCCCGAAGCATGGCGAGCAAAGAGAGCCATGCGAGGGGACACGGTGCACTAACTGGGGTTTCCCGTCACTTTACGAAGAAAATTACACCAAGAAAAGTAAAAAAACCATGTCAACCTAATGCATGTCGACCAATAGTTGTCGACCTTATGACTGTCGACCTAAGTGTGGTCGACGTAATGACCCACACCCTGAAAAGGGTATTACTTGTCTCCTTTTATACATATAATCAGTGGCATATCTATAACGGGTGCAAGGTGTGCGGTGTACACGGGCCCCCTGCGCCAATAACCTTCAATACTTACGTTTCCGGGGTCCCGTGCCGGCAGCAGAAGCTCTACAAAATCACAGGGAAAATGGAGTGGTGGCCATTTTCCTGGCGTTTTGCACATGCACAGTAGGGAAATCGCTGGGAATACGTCCAACGCGCCATGTTCCCGGAGACCTGCACATGCGCAGTAGACTCTAGCACTTTGTTAGAGTCTCAGACAGTCAGCACTGCTGGCAGCTGGGTAAAGAGGAGTTGCCCGTATGGAAGTTGTAGTTGGGCACCTTCCTCTCTTAATAAGATTCTACGTATCATACAAATGTTATTCCAGATACTGGGAATTTTTTAAGTTGTGTCTTAAAAGACGACAACAAATTAACAGCGCAGTAATGCACAAAGATGTCTGATTCAACCTGATTTTACCAGTTTACACACGTATTTTGTTCTTTTATTCTTTTTACAATGTTCTCCTACAAATACATTAGGTTAAAATAACAATACTTCATAATACTTTAGAATGTTCTAATATAATTCAGTGCTTCTGTTTACCATTTCACATCTGTTTTTCTCCATCAGTCTGGAGAAGAATTATAGAAATATGCAATGTTTGTTCCATAGAAGATTTAATTTACTCACCTGCAAATAGACCAGCATTAAACCACATCTTACATAAAATTATAAATAACGATCAAGCTTATTACAGCAGACAATGGTATATTATAAATCCTACGTGTCATGTGTATATCATTTGACCGAAGTTAGAACTTCATATACTTGAAGATGCACATACAGTATGATGTCCAATATCTTACAAAAATGTTTTTATTTATTATTCTTCCTTCCCATTTTCTTCATAAACTGAAATAATTTCCCTTAGGTGACCAGAAATGATTTATGCAATGTAAACTATATTTAATTTTAAGGCAATAGAGAAAAGTATTCAGATTCATTTTAAAATGATGAATTATCCTTTCAGGAAGAAATAACTGACTTTTAAGATCTATGTATGTAAATGCCTAAGTTTATTGAAAAACCACCGGTGGGCATGCAAGGTTTTATAGTTAAGGGAGCAATTTATAATGATATACTCGCCAATCTGACTGTTTTTCGCTATCAGGTTATTGCAATTGAAGGAGAAAAGTAGAAAAAATAAGATTTTAAACCTACCGGTAAATCTTTTTCTCGTAGTCCGTAGAGGATGCTGGGACTTCGTAAGGACCATGGGGATAGACGGGCTCCGCAGGAGACATGGGCACTTTAAGAAAGACTTTGACTCTGGGTGTGCACTGGCTCCTCCCTCTATGCCCCTCCTCCAGACCTCAGTTAGAGAAACTGCGCCCAGAGGAGACGGACAGTACAAGGAAAGGATTTTTGTAATCCAAGGGCAAGATTCATACCAGCCACACCAATCACACCGTATAACTTGTGATTTACTACCCAGTTAACAGCATGAAAAAACAACATAGCATCAGTCCAAGACCGATTAAACTATAACATAACCCTTATGTAAGCAATAACTATATACAAGTCTTGCAGAAGTAGTCCGCACTTGGGACGGGCGCCCAGCATCCTCTACTGACTACGAGAAAAAGATTTACCGGTAGGTTTAAAATCTTATTTTCTCTAACATCCTGGAGGATGCTGGGACTCCGTAAGGACCATGGGGATCATACCAAAGCTCCCAAACGGGCGGGAGAGTGCGGATGACTCTGCAGCACCGATTAAGCAAACATGAGGTCCTCCTCAGCCAGGGTATCAAACTTATAAAACTTTGCAAAGGTGTTTGACCCCGACCATGTAGCAGCTCGACACAGCTGTAGTGCCGAGACCCCTCGGGCAGCCGCCCAAGACGAGCCCTCCTTCCTAGTGGAATGGACCTTAACCGATTTTGGCAACGGCAATCCTGCCGTAGAATGCGCCTGCTGGATCGTGTTACAGATCCAGCGAGCAATAGTCTGCTTTGAAGCAGGGCCGCCAACTTTGTTGGCTGCATACAGGACAAACAGTGCTTCTGTTTTTCTGATCCTAGCCGTTCTGGCCACGTAAATTTTCAAAGCCCTGACCACATCAAGGGACTCGGAATCCTCCAAGTCACGAGTAGCCACAGGCACGACAATAGGTTGGTTCATATGAAAGGATGAGACCACCTTAGGTAGGAATTGAGGACGGGTCCGCAACTCTGCTCTATCCATATGGAAAACCAGATAGGGGCTTTTATGTGATAAAGCCGCCAATTCCGAAACTCGCCTAGCCGAAGCCAAGGCCAACAACATGACTACCTTCCAAGTGAGATATTTCAACTCCACTGTTTTCAGTGGTTCACACCAATGAGACTTTAGGAAACTTAACACCACGTTAAGGTCCCAAGGCGCCACCGGAGGTACAAAAGGAGGCTGAATATACAGTATTCCCTTCCCAAAAGTCTGTACTTCAGGTAAAGAGGCCAATTCCTTTTGAAAGAAAATGGATAAGGCCGAAATGTGAACTTTAATGGAGCCTAATTTTAGGCCCAAATTCACTCCAGTTTGTAGGAAGTGAAGAAAACGGCCTTGATGGAATTCCTCCGTAGGAGCATTCCTGGCCTCACACCAAGAAACATATTTTCGCCATACTCGGTGATAATGTTTAGACGTCACTGCCTTCCTAGCCTTTATTAGCGTAGGAATGACCTCATCCGGAATACCCTTTTCCGCTAGGATCCAGCGTTCAACCGCCATGCCGTCAAACGCAGCCGTGGTAAGTCTTGGAACAGACAGGGACCTTGTTGTAACAGGTCCTGCCTTAGAGGAAGAGGCCACGGATCTTCTGTGAGCATTTCTTGCAGATCCGGATACCAGGTCCTTCGTGGCCAATCTGGAACAATGAGAATTGTTCTCACTCCTCTTTTTCTTATTATCCTCAACACCTTGGGTATGAGAGGAAGAGGAGGAAACACATATACCGACTGGAACACCCAAGGCGTCACTAGGGCGTCCTCAGCTACCGCCTGAGGGTCTCTTGACCTGGCGCAATACCTTTGTAGCTTTTTGTTGAGACGGGATGCCATCATGTCTATTTGGGGTAGTCCCCACCGACTTGCAATCTGCGCGAAGACTTCCTGATGAAGTCCCCACTCTCCCGGAAGTAGATCGTGTCTGCTGAGGAAGTCTGCTTCCCAGTTGTCCACTCCCGGAATGAACACTGCTGACAGAGCGCTTACATGATTTTCCACCCAGCGAAGAATTCTGGTGGCTTCCGCCATTGCCACTCTGCTCCTTGTGCCGCCATGGTGGTTTACATGAGCTACTGCGGTGATGTTGTCTGACTGGATCAGAACTGGTCGATTGCGAAGTAAGATCTCCGCTTGACATAGGGCGTTGTATATGGCCCTTAGTTCCAGGATGTTGATGTAAAGACAAGTCTCTTGACTTGACCAAAGTCCTTGGAAATTTCTTCCCTGTGTGACTGCTCCCCAACCTCGGAGGCTCGTGTCCGTGGTCACCAGGATCCAGTCCTGAATGCCGAACCTGCGGCCCTCTAGAAGGTGAGCACTGTTTAGCCACCACAGGAGAGATACTCTGGCCCTGGAGGACAGAGTGATCCACTGATGCAGGTGCAGATGGGCCCCGGACCATTTGTCCAATAGGTCCCATTGGAAGGTCCTTGCATGGAATCTGCCGTATGGAATGGCTTCGTATGTTGCCACCATCTTTCCCAGAACTTGAGTGCAATGATGTACTGACACTTGTTTTGGTTTCAACAGGTTCATGACTAGAGTCATGAGTTCCTGCGCTTTTTCCGTCGGAAGAAAAAACCTCTTCTGGTCTGTGTCCAGAATCATGCCCAAGAAGGGCAGATGAGTTGTAGGATTCAGCTGCGACTTTGGAATATTGAGAATCCAGCCGTGTCGCTGTAACACATTCAGTGAAAGTGATACGCTGTTCAGCAACTTCTCCCGTGATCTCGCTTTTATGAGGAGATCGTCCAAGTACGGGATAATTGTGACACCCTGCTTGCGTAGGAGCACCATAATTTCCGCCATTACCTTGGTGAAAATTCTCGGGGCCGTGGAAAGCCCAAACGGCAACGTCTGAAATTGGTAATGACAATCCTGTACCGCAAATCTCAGGTACGCCTGATGAGGAGGATATATGGGAACATGCAGGTATGCATCCTTTATGTCCAGAGATACCAAAAAATCTCCCCCTTCTAGGCTGGCGATGACCGCCCTGAGCGATTCCATCTTGAACTTGAACCGTTTTAAGTAAAGGTTTAGGGATTTTAAATTTAAAATGGGTATGACCGAACCGTCCGGTTTCGGGACCACAAACAGAGTTGAGTAGTACCCCTGCCCTCTTTGAAGCAGGGGAACCTCTACCACCACTTGTTGAAGACACAATTTGTGAATCGCATGTAACACTATCTCCCTTTCCAGGGGGTGTTTCGGTAGGGCCGATTTGAAAAACCGGCGAGGAGGCACCTCTTCGAATTCCAGCTTGTAACCCTGGGAAACAATTTCTATTGCACATGGATCCACCTGTGAGAGTGGACCCAGACGTGGCTGAATAGTCGAAGACGTGCCCCCACATGAGCGGACTCCCTCAGGGGAGCCCCAGCGTCATGCGGTGGATTTTGCAGAGGCCGGGGAGGACTTCTGTTCCTGGGAACTAGCTGTGTTGTGCAGCTTTTTCCCTCTGCCCTTACCTCTGTCAAGAAAGGACGATCCACGTGCTCTCTTGCTTTTATTGGAACGAAAGGACTGCATTTGATAATGAGGCGCTTTCTTAGATTGTGAGGGAATATATGGCAAAAATTTTGATTTACCTGCCGTAGCCGTGGAGACGAGGTCCGAGAGTCCCTCTCCAAACAATTCCTCACCCTTGTAAGGCAACAATTCCATATGTCTCTTGGAGTCGGCATCACCAGTCCACTGTCGGGTCCATAAGACACGCCTAGCAGAAATAGACATAGCGTTTATCCTGGAACCCAGTAAACTAATGTATCTTTGAGCATCCCTCATATACAAGACAGCATCTTTTATATGCCCTAGGGTCAGTAAAATGGTATCCTTATCAAGAGTCTCAATATCTGTTGATAAGGAATCTGTCCATGCTGCTACAGCACTACGAACCCAGGCCGACGCAATAGCCGGTCTGAGTAACGTACCAGAATGTGTGTAAATGGACTTCAACGTAACCTCCTGCTTGCGGTCAGCAGGATCCTTGAGGGTAACCGTATCTTGGGATGGAAGCGCTATCTTTTTTGATAAGCGCGTCAAGGCCTTGTCCACCCTAGGGGAGGATTCCCACCGTATCCTGTCCTGCGACGGGAAAGGATACGCTGTTAGGATCCTTTTGGGAATCTGCACTTTTTTGTCTGGAGTTTCCCACGCTTTTTCACATAATTCGTACAGCTCATGTGAGGAGGGAAAGGAGACCTCAGGTTTCTTTCCCTTATACATGTGTACCCTCGTGTCAGGGACAGGGGGTTCCTCAGTGATATGCAACACATCTTTTATTGCGATAATCATATATCGAATACATTTAGCCACCTTTGGCTGTAATTTTGTATCATCGTAATCGACACTGGAGTCTGAATCCGTGTCGGTATCTGTGTCAACTATTTGGGATAGTGGGCGCTTCTGAGACCCCGAAGGTCCCGGTGACATAGGGACAGGCATGGGTTGACTCCCTGACTGTGCCCCAGCTTCGGCTTTGTCTAGCCTTTTGTGCAATAAATGAACATTTGCACTTAAAACATTCCACATATCCATCCAGTCCGGCGTCGGCACCGTCGACGGAGACCTAACATTCATAAACTCCCCCTCCTCCTTAGGTGAGCCCTCAACCTTAGACATGTCGACACATACGTACCGACACACCACACATACACAGGGAAGCTCTTTTCTGAAGACAGGTTCCCCACCAGGCCCTTTGGAGAGATAGAGAGAGAGTATGCCAGCACACACCCCAGCGCTATATGACCCTGGAAAAAACACAGTATGTTTACCCAGTAGCGCTGTTTTGTGTATATGCGCCAATTATGTGCCTTCCCTCTACTTTAAAACCCTCTGTCACCGTGTGTCAAGCAAGGGAGAGTCTGGGGAGCTTCCTCTCAGCGGTGCAGTGGAGAAAAATGGCGCTGGTGAGTGCTGAGGGAGAAGCCCCGCCCCCTCGGCGGCGGGCTTCTGTCCCGCTCAAATTTTTCAATACATGGCGGGGGCTCTTTATATACATGTACAGTGCCCAGCTGTACATGTATATATCTATCTTTGCCATAAGAGAGGTTTATATTGCTGCCCAGGGCACCCCCCCCCCCTGCGCCCTGCACCCTTACAGTGACCGAAGTGTGTGAGGTGAAGGGGAGCAATGGCGCACAGCTGCAGTGCTGTGCGTTACCTCAGTGAAGATCCAAATGTCTTCTGCCGCCTCAGATGGTCTTTTCCTCACATACTCACCCGGCTTCTTTCTTCCGGCTCTGCGAGGAGGACGGCGGCGCGGCTCTGGGACGGACGGCGAGGGTGAGACCTGCGTACCGATCCCTCTGGAGCTAATGGTGTCCAGTAGCCTAAGAAACAGAGCCCTGAAACTCAGAGAAGTGGGTCTGTTTCTCTCTCCTCAGTCCCTCGCTGCAGGGAGTCTGTTGCCAGCAGGCTCCCTGAAAATAAAAAACCTAACAAAAATGCTTTCTTACAGGAAACTCAGGAGAGCTCCTGAAATGCACCCAGTCTCCACTGGGCACAGTATCAAACTGAGGTCTGGAGGAGGGGCATAGAGGGAGGAGCCAGTGCACACCCAGAATCAAAGTCTTTCTTAAAGTGCCCATGTCTCCTGCGGAGCCCGTCTATCCCCATGGTCCTTACGGAGTCCCAGCATCCTCTAGGACGTTAGAGAAACACAATGATACTACGCTATAGACGGGCCCCTTCCAGGTAACCCGTGCACTGTACTTTTGTGCATTAGTGATATGAATAAGATACATATTCAGTAGAAAGTGTGTAGTGGAATGCATGGCGCAACTTAGTTGCAAAGTTTGTGGCGCACTAAATGGGGACATTTTGCGCAATTTGAGTATAGATATATGTGGACACTTTAGTATAGAAAAAATTGGGTTGGGGCAAGGTGTCTTTCCCAGGGCTGGACTGCCCATCTGGCACTTCTGGCATATGTCAGAAGGACCGATGGGCTGGTGGACCGGTCCACTCCCAAAGAGAGTTGAGAAGGCCGCGCGCAGTGCAGCTTCCTGCCTTCTGGGTTGTCCGCCTTCCTGCCCGAAGCATGCGTCTCCAAGGAATTGGGAATGTGCCGCAAGTCGACGCCCCCTAATTCGCGGCATGCCCCAGTGCGCCGTGATCATGTGCCGTCCCCCCATGTGACGTGCGATTCGGAGCCCCAGTTCGTCCCTGGTCTCTACCCAAACGCACACTCCACTTAGCACTTAAAGGTACGGTGAGAAAGTCGAATCAGAAGAGACCTCCGCTCTGTTCTTTATGACGTCACAAATAAGTAATTAATTAGTGTTCACACAGACAGAATCAAAAAGGTTTGTGTAAGTCCCAATTTTAATGAATGCATCATGTAAGTAATATGGAACTTGGGCGTGGATCATAGGGTCAATAATATGGAACCTGGGCGTGGATCATAGGGTCAACCACACTTAGGTCAACTGTCATTAGGTTGACCACTATTGGTCAACAGTGACTAGGTCGACATCTGAAATAGGTTGACACCGTCATTAGGGCGACATGAAAAAAGGTTGACGTGAGTTGTTTTTATTAAATGGTATCGTTTTCTTCGTAAAGTGACCGGTAACCCCATTTAGTGCACTGTGTCCCCTCGAATCCTCAGAAGTCGGTGCATGGACAGTAATAGTATAGTGACTTCTCTAGAATTAATTCTGTAATAAAGTAGAATAATATAGTTGGAAAATGATAGATCATTGCCTGTGGTTCCATGTGACTGGAAGACGTACTTGAGAAATTAGCGTATTCATTAAAAAAAAAAAAAAAAACGGCCTCCTTGTCATAAAACGTTCCATCATATCAGTAGGGTAACAGCGTAAATCTTGGGTAAATTGTAACATGAAAGTAAAGGCATAAACAGCACAAAACACTGGCAGCAACTCGCCAGTACAGTCATATCTAGCACCTGCAGCTGCCTTCCCTCACTGAAGGAATACAAGTGATATGACATGCTGCGCTAATTTATGGTTGGGGCATTTTATTTTTTGTGTTGAAATACAAAGATTCCAAGATGCCAAATCTGATTAGGCCCATCACAACATAACACCCACTGGCAAACATTCCATACAAAGAAGTTGTAGTTGGAATTAAATACTCGGACACTAATATTTAAAAACTAATATGAATGGCCCTTAACTCTTGTAAGCAAGAGTTAAGGGCCATTCCCCGCAGTGAATTCTCCTCTGCACAGGGTTATCCGGCTGAAGTTTAAGACTAACATTAACTATTCACCCTGGGTGGGGCATTTTAAACAGTAAACTAATGTACAGACACATTTAAATGTTTTCAATTTGTAAAAATGTAGCAATGCAATTAGATTTTATTTTCAGGTTGCTATAATGTAAGCATCGATTTAGACCAATACTGTTGGGGATACGGTCGTTAGGTCGACACAGCTTAGGTCGACAGTCATTAGGTTGACCACTGAAGGTCGACATGCATGAGTTTAAAAAAAAAAAATTTTTTTGCATTTTTCCATACTTATGGGTCCACGTGGTCTACGATTGGAACGGTAACCTTGCCCGAAACAAGGCGAGCGGAGTGAGCCATGCGAGGGGACACGGTGCACTAATTGGGGTTCCCCATCACTTTACGAAGAAAACAACACCAAAAACGGTCCAAAAACTCATGCCGACCTTTTCAGCTGTCGACCTAGTACATGTCGACCTAATTCCCATGTCAACTTAGTGCATGTCGATGTAATGCCCATGTCGAGCTTCAGTGGTCGACCTAATGACTGTCAACCTAAGTTGGGTCGACCCATACCCTACTGTTGTAGTTGTCCATCAGTCCTTTCAATACTTCTTACTAGTAGGTAGTGATGTGCACCGGAAATTTTTCGGGTTTTGTGTTTTGGTTTTGGAATCGGTTTTGGATTTGGACGCGTTTTGGCAAAACCTCCCTGAAATTTTTTTGTCGGATTCAGGTGTGTTTTGGATTCGGGTGTTTATTTTTACAAAAACCCCTCAAAAACAGCTTAAATCATAGAATTTGGGGGTCATTTTGATCCCATAGCATTATTATTAACCTCAATAACCATAATTTCCACTCATTTCCAGTCTATTCTGAACACCTCATACCTCACAATATTATTTTTAGTCCTAAAATTTGCACCGAGGTCGCTGGATGGCTAAGCTAAGCGACCCAAGAGGTGCAATGAGGTAGCTGTGTGGCTAAGCTAAGCGACCCAAGTGGCCAACACAAACACCTGGCCCATCTAGGAGTGGCACTGCAGTGTCAGACAGGATGGCAGATTTAAAAAATAGTCCCCAAACAGCACATGATGCAAAGAAAAAAAGAGGTGCAGTGAGGTAGCTGTGTGACTAAGCTAAGCGACCCAAGTGGCCGACACAAACACCTGGCCCATCTAGGAGTGGCACTGCAGTATCAGACAGGATGGCACTTAAAAAAATAGTCCCCAAACAGCACATGATGCAAAGAAAAAAAGAGGTGCACCAAGGTCGCTGGATGACTAAGCTAAGTGACCCAAGTGGCCGACACAAACACCTAGGAGTGGCACTGCAGTTTTCTAGCGAGAGGATGAGTGCTTCCATCCTCATGTGAATCTGAACCACTAGCCATGAACATAGGCCAGGGCCTCAGCCGTTCCTTGCCACTCCGTGTCGTAAATGGCATATTGGCAAGTTTACGCTTCACATCAGACGTTTTTAATTTTGATTTGGGTCATTTTACTGAACTTTTGTAGTATACTTGACGACACAGAGGTAGAGCAGTGGACTACTGTACCGTACTGCTATATATATACTGGTGGTCACAGCAACATTCTGCACTGTCCCCTCCTACTATATACTGCGCACAACTAAAATGCAGCACAGGTATGGATTCATAGTATACTTGATGACACAGAGGTAGGTAGAGCAGTGGACTACTGTACCGTACTGCTATATATATACTGGTGGTCACAGCAACATTCTGCACTGTCCCCTCCTACTATAAACTGCGCACAACTAAAATGCAGCACAGGTATAGATGCATAAAATACTTGACGACACAGAGGTAGGTAGAGCAGTGGACTACTGTACCGTACTGCTATATATATACTGGTGGTCACAGCAACATTCTGCACTGTCCCCTCCTACTATATACTGCGCACAACTAAAATGCAGCACAGGTATGGATGCACAGTATACTTGACGACACAGAGGTAGGTAGAGCAGTGGACTACTGTACCGTACTGCTATATAATACTGGTGGTCAGCAACATTCTGCACTGTCCTCCTACTATATACTACAATGCAGCACAGATATGGAGCGTTTTTCAGGCAGAGAACAACGTAGATATTTTCAGCACACTGAGCACAGATATTTGCAGCACACTGAGCAGATATTTGCAGCACACTGAACACAGAAACTGAGAGAACGCTGCACGTCCTCTCGCTATCATCTCCAATACGCGAGTGAAAATGGCGGCGACGCGCGGCTCCTTAGAATACGAATCTTGCAAGAATCCGACAGCGGGATGATGACGTTCGGGCGCGCTCAGGTTAACCGAGCAAGGCGGGAAGATCCGAGGCTGCCTCAAAACCGTGTAAAATGGGTGAAGTTCGGGGGGGGGGGGGGGGGGGGGGGTCGGATCCCGAGGAACCGAACCCGCTCATCACTACTAGTAGGTGGTCTACACAACTGTTTTACCATCTCCTATTGTAACACTGACATGTGGTATCAACAGTGTGATGTAAGATGATTCATCTAACCAGATCACTTGCACTGATGCTTAGTACTTCTCCTCCAATGCTCAGTACTTCTCCTCCAATGCTCAGTACTCCTCCTCCAATGCTCAGTACTCCAATGCTCAGTACTCCTCCTCCAATGCTCAGTACTCCTCCACCAATGCTTTGTACTATATTTTTTGTTATATATGTTATATATGCTTCTATTAATTGTACTACTGAACTTGGAACAAGCATATACAGGTGAGAGTTGACTGTGATATTACAGTATAGTCACATAGGGCCATTTTTTCATTAAGTTGGGGTTATTTCCCCACATGTTGAAATTTGAGATAAATTGATTTATAATTACAGTACTTGCCTGTCTTTGTCTAAATCTTAAATTTAATACAAAATACACTATATTCTTCACAAGGATACTATGGTACTGCAGTATGCACTTGTCATTTGCTTATGACTTTTTCCCCATGGCTTTGAATTGCCAGAATAGGCAGGGCCCCCCACCACCCCTTGCCTTCCACTCCCCATGCAGCCCCCATAACTCAACGTTCTGGGCGCCAGATGCTGCCCCTGGGAAAAGGCCGCAGTACATCAGGTGGCGCCTCTAGTCATGATGGCGGCGGACCAGAACCACAGTAGCAGCAGCACAAGGAAGGAGTCCGTAGCAGGCAGCCATAGATAGAGAGTGCCGGCGGTATTTCAAACTTGGAGTCAGCCACTGTGGACGCTCAGGGTTGGCTGCTGGTTCGCACGCTCCAACTGGCATGATGCCGCCGTTGCTGTCCCTCTATAGCAGCCTGATGTGCGCTCTAATCCACACCGCTACCATGTGGCAGCCCTCACGGTCCAGTCCAGGCAGATCTCCCTGATGGCGGCCATGAACACACCCAACAGAGTGACAGAAACTTACAGTCATGCAGCCAGACATAATTACATGCAGTCCAGTATGTGTGTATATATATATATATATATATATATATATATATATATATACATACATATACACACACATACACAAATCACATGAGGGTTATGTAAAAAAAAATATCTCCTATATATTAGCCTTGTGACTCGGTGCCTGGCGTTCTAACGCTGGGCGGAGTCACAGGCACAGAACTGGGTGGCTGGATGCAGGGCAGGAACAGTCCCCTCCCTCTGCCCCTCCATCCCCGCCCAGTCCCTTCCCGATCTCCGTCCACTCCCCTCTCTCCCTCCTCAAGTCCCTGCACCCTGGTGACAATGCAGCCAGGGACTGTAAGCGGCGCTCTCACTAACCGCTGATTCACAGTGTGGAGGAGAAATGTGGACGAACGCTGACAGCCGCACCCGCCCCCCCCCCCTCCCACCCGCGGCACACACATCGTCCAACACCTCCACCCGCCGCACACGGGCCACGCCACCCACAGAATCCACCCCCCCACCCACGGCACACGACCCGCGGCAACCCGCACCCTTCCACCCGCGGCATCCACCACATCCACCCCACCCGCGGCACTCCCGCACCCTCCCCCACCCGTGGCACTCCCGCCCCCTCCCCTTGTAGTGCCGCTCGTGAGTGGGAGCAATGGCGCGCATTACCTCCGAGACCTGAAGTCTTCTGCCGTCGCTGAAGTCTTCTTTTCTTCCAATACTCACCCGGCTTCTTTCTTCTGGCTTCTGTGAGGGGGTTGACGGCGCGTCTCCGGGAACAAGCAGCTAGGCGCACCAAGTGATCGAACCCTCTGGAGCTAATGGTGTCCAGTAGCCTAAGAAGCAGAGCCTTTAACTCACAGAAGTAGGTCTGACTTCTCTCCCCTCAGTCCCACGAAGCAGAGAGCCTGTAGCCAGCAGGTCTCTCTGAAAATAAAAAACCTAGCATAAAGTCTTTCCAGAGAAACTCAGTAAAGCTCCCCTAGTGTGTGACCAGTTTCTCCTGGGCACAGAATCTAACTGGAGTCTGGAGGAGGGGCATAGAGGGAGGAGCCAGTTCATACCCATTCAAAGTCTTATAGTGTGCCCATGTCTCCTGCGAAACCCGTCTATAACCCATGGTCCTTGCGGAGTCCCCAGCATACTCTAGGACGTATGACATTTATCAGGCATCTTATCTTGACTCATGAAGTTGCTGTATACATGTCAGCCCAGTAGATGGCGCACTAAGACAAATACTACATATTAAACAGTCGCTGGTCATGTTACTTGCTACCTTTCAGAGTTACTGTAAAGTAACAACAGATTTGGCATCTACAAGACAATACAGATGGAGCCCTGCTCATCTATCCCTTTAATAGGATTAACTGAGCCAATGCTGTCTGACTTAATCCCTTGCTGAAATGACTTAATCCCCTGCTGTATTGTTCTCTCTGTATTGTATTGCAGCTGAGAATAATAGATGAAAGCCTTATGCTAATAAGCCTTGGTGCACCATGGCGCAGCAGAGAAGTCTAGATGAGCGAGGCTCCATCTGTAGTTGTTTGACTAAAGTGAACTTAGACTGGACTGTGAGATAGATTGCCTCTTCAATTGGATTTTGTGGTTTACATAAAAAAAAATGTAAAACTGTGGATCATTGCTTATCAGTGTACTGTTTATTAAAGTGGTACAAAAATGCTGTCTCAAAAGAGATCGACTCCAAGATTACCACCAAACCCAAGCAAGGTAGACTGAGGAGATTAGCTGAAAGCAATCCGACTTTAAGTGACTTCTCTGCAGAGGAGCCTAACTGAGGTAGAGATTCTAACAGGATTTGGTGCAGGTGAGCCTGTGTTTATACCGGGTGGTCTTCAGTATGCCGACTGTCGGGATCCCGGCGCACAGTATACCGGCGCCGGAATCCCGACAGCTGACATACCGAAACTTTTTCTCCCTCGTGGGGGTCCATGACCCCCATGAAGGGAAAATAAAATAGCGTGGCGCGCGTAGCCTGCATAGCGTGTGCCTGCAGCGTGTGCCTGCAGCGTGCATAGCGTGTGCCTGCAGCGCGTGTGCCTGCATAGCGTGTGCCTGCAGCGCGGCGAGCGCAGCGAGCCCGCAAGGGGCTCATCTGCGCTCGCCACGCTGTCGGTATGCCAGCGGTCGGGCTCCCGGCGCCGGTATGCTGGTCGCCGGGAGCCCGGCCGCCGGCATACCATACTACACCCGTTTATACCATGTCTACCCCTTATCCCCAACAATTTTCCTTTTTTAATTCAAGCATCTGCAATTTCCTGTAAGCATCTGCTCAGGGCTGCAGGCGTAGATCTCATGGACCAGCTGCTTCTCCAATGGGCAGCTTTATGTGGCTTGCTCACAAGTTAGTAGCCCCAAACATCTTTTTGTGTTAATCCTGGAAGAAAAACCTGCAAATATTGTTTACAAAGACATTTTATGAATATACAGAACAATGGGGGTAATTCCAAGTTGATCGCAGCAGGATTTTTGTTAGCAATTGGACAAAACCATGGCCCTCATTCCGAGTTATTCGCTCGGTATTTTTCATCGCATCGCAGTGAAAATCCGCTTAGTACGCATGCGCAATGTTCGCACTGCGACTGCGCCAAGTAACTTTACTATGATGAAAGTATTTTTACTCACGGCTTTTTCTTCGCTCCGGCGATCGTAATGTGATTGACAGGAAATGGGTGTTACTGGGCGGAAACACGGCGTTTCAGGGGCGTGTGGCTGAAAACGCTACCGTTTCCGGAAAAAACGCAGGAGTGGCCGGAGAAACGGTGGGAGTGCCTGGGCGAACGCTGGGTGTGTTTGTGACGTCAACCAGGAACGACAAGCACTGAACTGATCGCACAGGCAGAGTAAGTCTGGAGCTACTCTGAAACTGCTAAGTAGTTAGCAATCGCAATATTGCGAATACATCGGTCGCAATTTTAAGAAGCTAAGATTCACTCCCAGTAGGCGGCGGCTTAGCGTGTGTAACTCTGCTAAATTCGCCTTGCGACCGATCAACTCGGAATGAGGGCCCATGTGCACTGCAGGGGAGGCAGATATAACATGTGCAGAGAGAGTTAGATTTGGGCGGGGTGTGTTCAATCTGCAATCTAATTTGCAGTGTAAAAATAAAGCAGCCAGTATTTACCCTGCACAGAAACAAAATAACCCACCCAAATCTAACTCTTTCTGCACATGTTATATCTGCCTCCCCTGCAGTGCACATGGTTTTGCCCAATTGCTAAAAAAAATCCTGCTGCGATCAACTTGGAATTACCCCCAATATTAGATGCCACTACTGTCTTTTCAAAATTAGTCCCTCTGAGCAATAACTGAAATATGAATTTTCCCAGGAATTCTGAACAGACACAAAAATGAACAGACGCTTAATTACTGTAGTTTGCACCAAAGAAATTCAACCAGTAGATCTAAGGGCTCGATTCAAACCAGATCGCTGTTGTGCGAATTTGCACAGCGGCCGATTAACGAGTGACTGCGAAAGTTTATGCACCGCAATGCGCAGGCACGTCACCAAGCAGCGACAGGATTGTGCAAAAATTTCGTTCACTAGGCATTCGCAAGGTGATTGACAGGAAGAGGACGTTTGTGGGCGGTAACTGGCCGTTTTCAGGGAGTGTCAGGAAAAACGCAGGCGTTCCTATGCGTTTTCAGGGCGGGTGTGTAACATCAGCTCCGGCCCTGAACAGCCTGTTTGTATCCCACTGTAGGAGTAATGGGCCCTACACATTTGTCGAACCGCCGCCGTGCTGCCCGACGGCGGAAACGGCCGACAAGCGACCCGGCGGCGGGGGGACAGTGACGGGGGAGTGAAGTTTCTTCACTTCCCCCGTCACATGGCTCAGTAGCAGTGCAGGCAAATATGGACGAGATCGTCCATATTGGCCTGCATGCACAGCCGACGGGGCACCAGCGATGAACGAGCGCGAGGCCGCGCATCGTTCATCGCTGGTGCCTCCACACTCAAAGATATGAATAGTATCTTGTTCATTAATGAACGAGATCGTTCATATCTTTGAGTGATGTCGGCCAGTGTGTAGGGCCTATAAGTCTTGGGCTACGCACAGACTGCATAGACTGGAAAATTATTTGATGGTGGGTGAGTTATGAATTTGTATGAATGGATCTGCAGCTCCTGCTGCCTGGCGGAATTTTCGCACGGTGTACACTGGCATTCGCACACTTGCACGGAGCGGGTTTTCACTCTCCCTGGTCAGCGACTATGCGATCGCAGACCTCTGCAAATTTGCAGCACAGCGATCAGGTCTGAATTAGGCCTTAAGTGAGGTGGTTCCAAAAAAGTAATACAGAGAACAAGGAAACATAACAAAAAACCTGAATACAGAGTGTCACAGAAATCCTACAGCAGTCTGCAACCAAACTAGACATTCTCCTTCTTACACTGTGGATAGAAATGTACAGTACTGTATAATGACTAAAACAAGAGAATCAACATTTTCTTGCTGTTGGAAAACTTGCCTGGTAAAACTGCTTAACAAGGCACAGGGTTGATTAAACTCGTTAGCAAATCTACAAGCTCGGCATTTTCAGGGCTGGATGCATTGTAATAGGCACTATATACAGTATGATCGTTAACACATTTTCCTGAGGGAAATGGATTTGATGATAAGAAGTGCTGTCAGAACATCTCTATCTGACAAGCTAAGTACAGAAGACAGAGGACAGTAAGAGTCGGGATGTACTTATTTCAAGTTCGGCACTAACATATTGTTCACATTATATTATTGCCTTTCTCACCACTTTTGTAATTGTGTGTATTCAGATTAAAATTTGAGAATGTACAAATGTTTCTTTTGCCAAGAGGTCTCTAATTGCTGCCCAGGGCGCCCCCCCCTGCGCCCTGCACCCTTACAGTGACCGGAGTGTGTGGGTTTAGTGTGGGAGCAATGGCGCACAGCTGCAGTGCTGTGCGCTACCTCATATGAAGACTGGAGTCTTCTGCCGCCGTTTTCGAAGTCTTCTTGCTTCTGACACCGGCTTCTGTCTTCTGGCTCTGCGAGGGGGACGGCGGCGCGGCTCCGGGATCGGACGACCAAGGGTGCGATCCTGTGTACGATCCCTCTAGAGCTAATGGTGTCCAGTAGCCTAAGAAGCAGGATCTATCTTCAGTGAGTAGGGCTGCTTCTCTCCCCTCAGTCCCATGTAGCAGAGAGTCTGTTGCCAGCAGATCTCTCTGAAAATAAAAAAACCTAACAAAATACTTTCTTTTTAGCAAGCTCAGGAGAGCTCACTAAGTAGCACCCAGCTCGTCCGGGCACAGATTCAAACTGAGGTCTGGAGGAGGGACATAGAGGGAGGAGCCAGAGCACACCAGTATCCAATTTCTTTCTTAAAGTGCCCTGTCTCCTGCGGAGCCCGTCTATTCCCCATGGTCCTTACGGAGTCCCCAGCATCCACTAGGACGTTAGAGAAAGTATATATAGCTCAAACCTAATTTTCTTTCTCTTTTTTTGTATATTAAGGAAGCCAACACAAAGGGTCTTACAGCTAAAGAGGAGACTGTTGAGGGACAGTAAGCACGAACACACGAAAACATCTTCTTACCAATAGGATTGCAGTACACAGTGTGCGTCTTTTAACGATATGGCTTCTGCAAATACCACTGCAAGTTCTTACCCGCTGTACATCCACGCCCCTGCATGCGTAAGGACTGAGATGCTCAAATACTGCACCATCGCCACACTATCTGTCTGCTCATGGGATAAACAACAAGGTGGTAAAATCAAAGTGCAGTCCTTGATTTTACCACCTTGTTGTTTGCATGAATTTGGTGATATTCATTTAGGTAATATCTGGGGCTGCAATTGTATGTGTTTTATGCCGGTGTTCATTTGTTTTTTAATATCTGCTAACAGGAAACACCTAGACATGGGGGGAATTCAATTGTGCCCGATGATGTTTCGGGCCAAAAAAGGGTCATTTTTTTTTGCAATGTTGTTTATCGTGCAATTCAACTGCAGCCCATGTTTTTGCGAAAACGCATGGATCCAGGATTGCGAATATGGGTCAGTTATCCAGGATTTTTTTCCCCTTCCACCAGGCAGGTGAAAAAACTCCTTGATGGTGATGGCTTTCTGGGACAACTGGATAGCCCCTGGGGAATCAATTAGCATCAGTAATTTACTGGGGCTAATTTAAACCCCCCCCCCCCATAGCCTTTATCTTTCTACTTAAAATAATAATAATAATAATAATAATAATAATAATAATAATAATAATATAAAAATGAGAACAGGCCAAGTGGTGGTTTTTCTAAACTGCTGCTTGTCAGTGGTTCTGGCCCCTCAACTTAAAAGGACAAAATACTAAATGCAAAACCATGTTTCGGATCAGATCACATTTACAACAAAAACACCCTAGCTTTCTGTCACTCTTAAAACTGTTCCCCACACCAACCAAAGAAACCTTAACAACTAACAGAATTCCCAAATGCCAGGTCATTCTATTGATGCAAATAATGTAATTAAATGTTGATATTTTCATTTTTAATAACTGGTCTGGAGTGCCTCTTTTTTAAACTTCGCTCTCCCATGCCAAAAGATGGTTATGCTGCTGGGAAAGAACTGATCCCAGACAAGTCTGAGATGATGCAAAGTCCTGTAGAGTGGAAATGGCCATGTGTCACTTTGTCCAGCAAGGGCCAACCCCTAAAAATGTGTTTGTTGCACCCCTTTATCTTATTTCAATATTACTTATTCTGCAAAATGTACTTGAATTTCTACACTGTTCCACAGAATGTAGCACAATGGCTTACCTACTCTATACTTCAATAGGAACGCCTTCATAATGGTTCTCCTTTGCTTTTGCCTGTGCACACTTCTGCTTCTTGGAAACGCAGTCAACTTGCTCTATATAGTTATCCACCAAATACTTATCTAGACCCACACACCAATCAGAACCCAAGTGGAATGTCCTAGAGTACCTCACCATAGAGAAGTTTTTGTAGAAACATTCTAGGTGTGTATGTGACTGGGGATTGGGAGTGAGGGAACTGTGTACCTTAGGGAGGACTGTTCTGAAAGTAGACATTATGAAATAAATGTATAAAGTTCAAATCACTTAGGAGCTTGTTCACCAACCTTGATGGGCCCATTACGCATGTGGAAACGCCAGTTTCGGTATGCTTTATATAATGGGCCTAGTCATTATTAGGAGACAGATGGTGCTACCTAGTATTCAACAAACTGCAAAAACTGAACGTTTTCGAAGCTTGCCTTGGCAACCAACACCATCTTCAGATGGCATTGATTGCTAGAGCTCTGCTTCCATGCGCATGAACTCAGGTAACGAATGCATAGTTGGCCGGACAGGCACCAGTAAGTATCATGGACAAAATGTCAGCACCTGAGTTTTATTCCTAAGAACGGGCTGCATCTCATGTAAGGTACCACCACAGATATCTCTGATCCCTCTATTTTCGACTGTATAAGTGGACTGCAAAATAGGACTATATAACTAGCTCTGTAAAGTTAAGCTTTTTTGGATCTGGCAACTGGCAGCTAACCCTTCACTTTGGTATTAGCACCCTTCCCAACTGCCCTTAGGTGTTTTTACTTGGTATGGGGTTCATGCATTGCTACATAAATATTAAATGGGCACGATTATAGGTAAGTCCTTGATAAATTGATTTAATGTGTTAAAGGGATGTAGAGACCCAACTGTTGGGGTTCACCATGACATGGTGGATGCAGTGGCGTATCTATAATGGGTGCAGTGTGTGCAGTGCACACGGGCCCCTGAGTCCAGAGGGGGCCCACACTGCACCTATTTCTTCTATACTGTACTTACCTGTCTGGTTTCCATTGGTGTCCGTGTGTGGGCCCCCTCCTCTCCGGTAGCCGGCAGCCCCGCTGTTAGCGCTCTGAGCACTAGAGACTCTGGCACAGTGCCAGAGTCTACAGTGCATACGCAGGTCTCTGAAAAAATGGCCGCCGCACCATTTTTCCGGAGACCTGCGCATGCACTGTAGTCTCTGGCACTGTGCCAACATCTCTAGTGCTCAGAACGCTAACAGCGGCACTCCTTTCTAGATACGCCCCTGGTTGGATGGGTACACATTTCCCCTGGTTGGATGGGTACACATTTTTGCCCAAACATGTGCTAAGAACCTCAGTTGTACTCCATGTTAAATTGCTAAGTTTATTACAACTATTTTGACTGTCAGTATTCTTAGTGCTTAGAGTATACCCCAGGAATTTTTTTTTCCTGCATGGTACTACAAGTCACAAAGTGGAAAGCTGCTCAATCAGATTGTAATGTCACTCAGGTGCTAAAAGGGGAGGGGTAATTCTGTGTAGGGAAAAAAAAAAAAAAAAAAAAAAACTGTGTTCCCTAATGCACACCGAGTGAATAATATTTCTACATAATAATAGTCAGATAATACGGAGATCTTAGTTGCGTATATCTGCAGATATAGGGTTAAGCCCCCAGGCCGATCGACAAGGCTTCTCCGTCACTGGGGGTCCCTAATACTAGGTATGGGCCGGGGGTGCAGGACCCCACGATGTCGGCACAGGTCGGCCACCCCAGGTCAGCACACAGGTGAGAATTAATAGGGGTTAATAAGAAGCACAGAAGTGCTATGTAAGTGGTGTGATTAAAATAATAATATATACAAAGTGATAGGAAAAATAATAAGTGTTAATAAAGTGTTAGGGTGTGCCGACCTGAAGCAGCCCAGCCATACCGACAGAGGGGCCACCGCACCCCACACCCACCCCATAAATAATTACAAATATATCTGGGTTAAATTCCCAGTGTAAGGCCACATGGTAATGGCACCTACAGCATCTGAGAGCCAGCTTACCTGGGGATACCCCTGGCTTCCCCTATGGCACTTCTGGAGTCAGCAATCCCTCCTAATGCTGACCCATTTATGCCTCTCTATATACAATACACAAAGTGGAAAGCTGCTCAATCAGATTGTAATGTCACTCAGGTGCTAAAAGGGGAGGGGTAATTCTGTGTAGGAAAAAAAAAAACTTGTATATATTATTTTAATCACACCACTTACATAGCACTTCTGTGCTTCTTATTAACCCCTATTAATTCTCACCTGTGTGCTGACCTGGGGTGGCCGACCTGTGCCGACATCGTGGGGTCCTGCACCCCCGGCCCATACCTAGTATTAGGGACCCCCAGTGACGGAGAAGCCTTGTCGATCGGCCTGGGGGCTTAACCCTATATCTGCAGATATACGCAACTAAGATCTCCGTATTATCTGACTATTATTATGTAGAAATATTATTCACTCGGTGTGCATTAGGGAACACAGTTTTTTTTTTTTCCTACATGGTACTACAAGTCTCAGAATGGTAGCACCTCTTATTATGTTTACAATTAGGGTGTGCAGTCCAAGCCCTCCCCTCCCCATTTGGCTCCTTGCAGTTTATAAGCAAGGAGACACAGCACTAGTTTCTGGCTCTGGCAGCTGGAAATTAGAGGCGCATAAATAAACTCTGAATTATGGTTAAATAGGAGTTTGTTTGCATTTAGAAAGAAATACAGTTAAATAATTACTAACCAGGGGAGTACCAGCCGGCTCATAGCAGATGCCCCTCTGTTTCTAAGTACCTCTCAGCTATCAGTCACTGCTTCCAAAGGCAACTACTGCAGGAGGAAGGAGAGAGAATTGACTGCATAGGAGAGGAAAGAGTTAAACATCTGGTGAGGGGTGGACCTAGCTGTGAGGAAAGTACAGCCTTTTTTGAAGGGGAGGGTTTAATATATATAGGGAAGGTGAGGCCATTTTAGATCTCTCTGGTGGTGATTTGCCTTCCCGCCCTCCCGCCCCTGTGGTCAGAAATTCTGGCACGTGGTGCCTTGGCGTTAAATTGTTGGCTGGTTTTATCGTTGGCTATTTATTGGCGGAAAAGAACGGCAGTTTGTATTTGTATGGTAAGTTGTAGTGTTTTACAGTTTGGTGTGGTTTAGGTGCACTCACCTCCATCGACTTATTGGCCGCTTGACCACCCGTCCGGGAAGGCAGCTGCAGGGCACCCATCAGGGTGGGTAGTCACTTTGGGGGTTGAGTTGTCACCTATTACCGGTTTTTGATAGTTGTAGTAAAATTAGGATGGTTTCGAGTTTTTAGTATTTTACGGTTAATTTAGGTTAATAGAGCCGTTCTTTTTGCTGCCACCATATGCCGGCTGGATCGGCATCTTAATAACATTTTCTATTACAGGTTTGCTATTGGTTAGGGTCAAATAAATAGCTAGCAATTTTTCTGCCAAAATTCAAGTCTCCGTGTCTTTATTTCTGGGTTTGAAGGTAATGAATGCTTTACTTTGAAGGAAGGGGGTCCACCAAATATCACTAGGATGTTTAGTACTGGCGATATACATCCCACGTGATTCACTTTGCAGTCACTGCATGAAAAGTCAGTAGACTAAAGCTAGGTACACACTATACAATTATCTGCCAGCTCTAGCTGGTTGGAATGAAAATTTGGTAATGGATGAGAGCAATTTACCATTTGCTCCCAAACACTGGAAAACGGACAAAAACTGTCATTCATACAAATTGGTTAATTTTGTGTTTAACTAATTTGTATGAACGACAGGTTTTGTTCATTTTCCAGTGTTTAGGCGCAAATGGTCAATTGTCATTTGCTGTCATCCATTACCAAATTTTTATTCCAACCAGCCAGATCTGGCAGATTATCTGCCAGATAATTTTATAGATTGTACTTAGTTTAAGACTGGCCATACACCTTATGGGGTCTATTCATGAAAAGAAAAGAGTGTAGAAAAGGACCAGTAGAGAAGTTGCCCACGGCAACCAATCAGCTGTTTTCACTGCTTCATGAATAGACCCCTGATTGTCTAATCTGGCTGGTTGGAATGTAAATCTTGTAATGTATGGGAGCAAATGACAATTGACCATTTGCTCCGAAATGCCGGAAAACGTATAAAACTAGTTAATCAGACAAATTGGTAAAATCCATTTGATTTAACCAGTTTGTCTGAACGTTTTTGTCAGTTTTGCGGCATTCCGGAGCAAATGGACAATTATCATTTGCTCACCTACATTACCAGATTTTCATTCCAACCAGCAAGACTGGGCAATAAATCTTTAAGACCAAAGAAACAATGAAGACATAGGACAATCTCCCAATACTCTACCTCATATACTCCTGTAACACACCCAACATATACGGTGCCGAAAACTTCAACTAAATTGTGGGATGCTAATATGAATCAGGTTCGGGTGATCAGAGCAGCAGACCTGCTTTACCTCTCAGACACAATGACAAACACATATTACAGGATCCAACTCCATTTTATTCATACTTGCCTACCTGACCCTCTCCATGAGGGAGAAAATGCTCTGTTCCTGGACTTTCCTGGTAATGTATGATTGCCATCACCTGTGGTGAAACCCCTTTCTTATCAATTAACTAGCTCACCACAGGTGATGGCAATCATACATTACCAGGAGAGTCCAGGAACAGGGCATTTATTCCCTCATGGAGAGGGTCAGGTAGGCAAGTATGATTTTATTATTTTAACAAAATTAACAGGATTCGCAGCAGGTATAATGCAGGGACAGG
Organism: Pseudophryne corroboree; assembly: GCF_028390025.1. Taxonomy (NCBI): domain Eukaryota; kingdom Metazoa; phylum Chordata; class Amphibia; order Anura; family Myobatrachidae; genus Pseudophryne; species Pseudophryne corroboree. The sequence continues at coordinate 83,524,171 of NC_086450.1, read as the reverse complement.
TAAGCAAGCTGGTTACTAAATAAAGCACAGTCTCGTACAACCAGCGTGAACAGGTCAACAGGTATGATGCACGGACAGGTAAGCAAGCTGGTTACTAAATAAAGCACAGTTTCGTACAACCAGCGTGAACAGTTCAGCAAGTATGATGCAGGGACAGGTAAGCAAGCTGGTTACTAAATAGAGCACAGTCTGGGCGGAGCTTGCATAAAAGAACTATCAGTACCAGCATTCCTTAATAGCAGATAAATGCATTAACATTAGCTTTCACACTGCTGGGCAGAGCTTGCATAAAAGAACTATCAGTACCAGCATAGCTTAGTAACAGATAAATGCATTAACATTAGCTTTCACACTGCTGGGCGGAGCTTGCATAAAAGAACTATCAGTACCAGCATTCCTTAGTAGCAGATAAATGCATTAACATTAGCTTTCACACTGCTGGGCGGAGCTTGCATAAAAGAACTATCAGTACCAGCATAGCTTAGTAACAGATAAATGCATTAACATTAGCTTTCACACTGCTGGGCAGAGCTTGCATAAAAGAACTATCAGTACCAGCATTCCTTAGTAACAAATAAATGCATTAACATTAGCTTTCACACTGCCGGGCGGAGCTTGCATAAAAAGAACTATCAGTACCAGCACTCCTTAATAGCAGATAAATGCATTAACATTATAAACTCATAGCCTCCCAGAGCTCTTGACCTAAGAGAACAATCACTTCCCTTATACTTAGTAGCAGCAACCATGGTGAATACCACCCCAACCCCCTTTTAAACAACTGGGGCGCTAACGACATTAGGGGTGCCTACCCCCTTCTCTAAGTTGTCCAGCGGGGCACAGATGAAGGGAAGCCTACCCCCTTATTATATTGTCCCCATTTGCAGAGTCTTTGCAATGGAAGGGTTTTAAATAGGGGCACTGGGGAATTAGGGGAGCCTACCCCCTTTATTAACCTAAGTGTTCCCCAATGCAGAGTTTGGCAGCGGTAGGGGTTAACTGTGCAGAGTGTGGCAGCGGAAGGCACTAACAGGGCAGAATGTTGCTGCGGAAGGGTTGTTTGCAAGTTCTCATCCCTCGCTGCGGCGCTTCTGCCACCTCCGATCCTCCGCATCTTCAGCGCTGCTGTCTGGAGTTTTCTTCTGCTCTGGCCCGCGGCGTCCTTTCCACACTGAGGCCCTCTCCGGCGTCTTCTGCTCCGCTCTGGACGTCTCTCTGTGCCGTCCTCAGCTCTGGCGTCCGGGGTCCTCTCTGCTCCGTCCTCTGTTTCCTCCAGGAATCTTCTCCTCTCTGCCTGGTCCGGTCCGTGCCACTGGTCCCAGGGGTCATCTCCTCCGCGCCGTCCACTCCGTCTTGACCGTGCCGTCCTCTCAACAACCAGGGGTCCTCGCCAGGGGTCTTCTTTCCCGGGGGTCGTCCTCAGCGGTGCCCGCGCGCTTCTCGCCACTCCAGCGGCCGCTCTTCTGCCGAATGCAGGGGATGGGGGTCTTCACTGCTCTGCTGGACGGGCTGCGGTTCCTCCGGTCCAGCGCTCCAGTCTCTCGGCAGCGGCGGCTCTTCTCCGCACTCCATCCCCGCTGGCACTGACGCGGCCAGCTCTTCTCCTCTGCAGCAGGGTCTCCGGTCCTCTTCAGCGCCGACGATCTCCATGGCGTGGCAGGCGGCTCCTCTTCTTCTCCAGGCAGGTCATCGCTATACATCCTGGCGACGGCTCGGCTGATGCAGCAAGTAGACCTAAGCGAGGGACTCCTGGCAGCTACATCGTGGCACCTTCCCAGGTAATCTTTCCCATCCTCCGGGGGACTCCTCTCCTGCCCTGGGGACCTGCTTATATGGGTCTCCCTCTCTCCGGACCTCCCCTGTCCTCCTTAATGACTGGCTCCTGGGGCCCCAGCAACAGACCGCCCCAGGTGCCTTCTGCCCTGCAACCTGGGGGGTCCAATCACTGAGGGGCAATCTTCCAGGGCTTAGTAGTTGCTGAGCAGGAGGGAAAGTCTTCCCACTATGGTGGCGCCAAACCCCCCTGCCTAGGCTGACAGGAACAGATAAGTTCAGCCCATGTTCTACTCTGGGACTTGTAGTTCCACAATGTAAATAAAAAAACAAGGGGGTCACCATTTTATGTAATAACTTCAGGGTATTACACTCCCTCTGGCAAATACATGGAGACACTGCTATTTTACATGTAGTGATGTGATCAATATAATTTCATTATTATATTTTTTTTGTACAATTACATTTACAACATTGTCTGAGGCAGGCAATTACCTGAAGCAGATAATTCATGCAGGTGTCATCCTACTTAATTGCTCAGCTCAAATAAGTCATCAGAACTTTTCAAATACAATGCAGTTGTCAGACATTCACAAAGCGATTACCCCTGATTAACCTCATCCAAAACATGAAATTGCCCTATCTGTTGCTTCAGACTGTAATTAGAGAGACATCAGTATTTTGGTGCGTTATGTCAGCGCATTTACCCGTGTTTTTTCCTAGTGGAAAAGGGTCCCCCTGCAAATTCCCGGATCAAGTGATCCGGGAATCCTACCCGGGTAGCTTGCCAGGTTGAACATGTGTTCAACCCGGTAAACTGTGTAAACGGAAGCTGCGTCGAGGCGACACGGCTCCCGTTCACAGTGAATGGAAAAACGGTGCTGGGAGATCATGTGATCTCCCAGCGCCGCCCCTGCCACGTCAGCAGCATCGTCACCAACCAGGTAATATGCCGGGTTGGTGAAGCTAGTGTAGAAGGGGGCTGTAGCACGGGACGCAGCCTTGTCAGGCTCCCGGCTGCGACCCGTGCTACAAGTGTAAAAGGGGTATAAGCCTACTGTAATTGGATTTATTCTGGATTAGGGTGATTTTATGCTTATGAATGCTGTAATACATTATATTTCTGCAGCAGGTTACATTGGTTTCCACAGGGAAACATCGGGGAGGGGGGAGGGGGGGTAGAGTGGATTTTAAACCAGAGGCACCAATTGGCTAAAGCTTTAGGCTGTCCCAGGATGCATTGGGGCCTCCTCTATAACTCCGCCTCCAGGCACTGTGAGCTTAGTGTCAGTTGGTGGCTGCAGCAGCAGCAGGTCACTTAAAAGGTGGACTGCAATGGGCAGCCCTAAAAAAGCTTTTTCTGACAGGAAATTTCTTCAAAACTGGGCTCTGTATGTCATGGTGACACTTCAGCTCTGCAGCTCCATCACCTCCCAAGCAGCATTGCATACTCCCGCGGCCTGTTCCCGGGTACTTGCAGAGGAGACGCTTCGGCTTTAGGCACACGGTCGCAGTCGCTCTCCTGGTTCGCGTGGCTGCTATGGGGAGGAGGTAAGAGGGTCCATCAGGCGGGACCAACCATTAAATTGTGTTCCGTTCGCAACCTAGGGAGATGGGTCGCGGCGCTGGTGTGGACACTGTCACCGAGCAAGGACCCCACTAGACCACCAGGGCAATAGAGCACAGGTCGGGTGTACTAACGCCCCATTTAATAAGGCTCGCTAGTACCTGGGGTGGAAGCTGGTGCTTGACCTGTAGCCTCTCCCCGGCCAGGGCGACATCTACTGCACATTTTCCTGCCCTGGAGCTGCCTCACACTCTCCCTCACTCCCTGACTGAGACGCTGGGCACCATCTTATAAGCATAGTTGGGTCTAGTCTCTGGGACTGCAGGGCAAGGTCTCCCTTGTAAAGCAGCCTGTATACAGCGCTGTGACTTTACAAACACTTGAGTATTCTACATGTCTTTATACAGAAAGCGTACCTATTACAGGATTTATTGAAGAATATTCTGGTATATATATGACCCCGATGGTCATATATATATATAGGGGTATATGCAATTGCGGTCGAATTGCCGCAAATGTCGAAAAACGGGGCATTTTCGACACAAAAAAAAAATTCAACAATGCAATATAGTACTTTTCGACATAAAAAAGGACGTTTCAGATTCGACTTTTTGAAATTCGACAGTTGTCAAATTCGACATGTCTGCAATGGTAAAAATGCGGCTTTTCGACAAAAGAATATTCAATTGAAGAATGTCGATTCGACAACCGTGCTTTTCGACAGTAATTTCGTCAATTTCATTCCGCCTCACTTTGCTGGCGGAATCTACTAAAAAAATTTAAAAACATGTTTTTTTTATTGCTAATAGCATATCTATTTATATTAGAAGGGATTATGTACTTGCTTTGTCTATTAGGAGACACAAGTATTATTTATATATTTTTTTAAAAGAATATTGTTTTTTTCTCTAACGTCCTAGTGGATGCTGGGGACTCCGAAAGGACCATGGGGAATAGCGGCTCCGCAGGAGACTGGGCACAAAAGTAAAAAGCTTTAGGACTACCTGGTGTGCACTGGCTCCTCCCCCTATGACCCTCCTCCAAGCCTCAGTTAAGATTTTGTGCCCGAACGAGAAGGGTGCAATCTAGGTAGCTCTCCTGAGCTGCTTAGAGTAAAAGTTTAAATAGGTTTTTTTATTTTCAGTGAGACCTGCTGGCAACAGGCTCACTGCATCGAGGGACTAAGGGGAGAAGAAGCGAACTCACCTGCGTGCAGAGTGGATTGGGCTTCTTAGGCTACTGGACATTAGCTCCAGAGGGACGATCACAGGCCCAGCCATGGATGGGTCCCGGAGGCGCGCCGTCGTCCCCCTTACAGAGCCAGAAGACTGAAGAGGTCCGGAAAATCGGCGGCAGAAGACGTCCTGTCTTCATTAAGGTAGCGCACAGCACCGCAGCTGTGCGCCATTGCTCTCAGCACACTTCACACTCCGGTCACTGAGGGTGCAGGGCGCTGGGGGGGGGCGCCCTGAGACGCAATAAAAACACCTTTTTTGGCAAAAAATACATCACATATAGCTCCTGGGCTATATGGATGTATTTAACCCCTGCCTATTTTTACATAAAAAAGCGGGAGAAAGGCCGCCGAAAAAGGGGCGGAGCCTATCTCCTCAGCACACTGGCGCCATTTTTTCCTCACAGCTCCGTTGGAGGAAGGCTCCCTGACTCTCCCCTGCAGTCCTGCACTACAGAAACAGGGTAAAACAAGAGAGGGGGGGCACTAAATTGGCATATAAATATATACAGCAGCTATATTAGGGAAAAACACTTATATAAGGTTATCCCTGTATATATATATATATATATAGCGCTCTGGTGTGTGCTGGCAAACTCTCCCTCTGTCTCCCCAAAGGGCTAGTGGGGTCCTGTCCTCTATCAGAGCATTCCCTGTGTGTGTGCTGTGTGTCGGTACGTTGTGTCGACATGTATGAGGAGGAAAATGGTGTGGAGGCGGAGCAATTGCCTGTGTTAGTGATGTCACCCCCTAGGGAGTCGACACCTGACTGGATGGTCTTATGGAAAGAATTACGTGATAGTGTCAGCACTTTACAAAAGACTGTTGACGACATGAGACAGCCGGCAAATCAGTTAATACCTGTACAGGCGTCTCAAACACCGTCAGGGGCTCTAAAGCGCCCGTTACCTCAGGTCGATACACAGACACGGACACTGACTCCAGTGTCGACGGTGAGGAAACAAACGTATTTTCCAGTAGGGCCACACGTTACATGATCACGGCAATGAAGGAGGTTTTGAACATTTCTGATACTACAAGTACCACAAAAAAGGGTATTATGTGGGGTGTGAAAAAACTACCCGTAGTTTTTCCCGAATCAGATGAATTAAATGAGGTGTGTGATGAAGAGTGGGTTTCCCCCGATAAAAAACTGCTAATTTCTAAAAAGTTATTGGCATTATACCCTTTCCCGCCAGAGGTTAGGGCGCGTTGGGAAACACCCCCTAGCGTAGATAAGGCGCTCACATGCTTATCAAAACAAGTGGCGTTACCGTCCCCTGATACGGCCGCCCTCAAGGAACCAGCTGATAGGAAGCTGGAAAATATCCTTAAAAGTATATACACACATACTGGTATTATACTGCGACCAGCAATCGCCTCAGCCTGGATGTGCAGTGCTGGGGTGGCTTGGTCGGATTCCCTGACTGAAAATATTGATACCCTGGACAGGGACAATATATTATTGACTATAGAGCATTTAAAGGATGCATTTCTATATATGCGAGATGCACAGAGGGATATTTGCACTCTGGCATCAAGAGTAAGTGCGATGTCCATTTCTGCCAGAAGAGGATTATGGACGCGACAGTGGTCAGGGGATGCGGATTCCAAACGGCATATGGAAGTATTGCCGTATAAAGGGGAGGAGTTATTTGGGGTCGGTCTATCGGACCTGGTGGCCACGGCAACGGCTGGAAAATCCACCTTTTTACCCCAAGTCACCTCGCAGCAGAAAAAGATACCGTCTTTTCAGGCTCAGTCCTTTCGTCCCCATAAGGGCAAGCGGGCAAAAGGCCACTCATATCTGCCCCGGGGCAGAGGAAGGGGAAAAAGACTGCAGCAGACAGCCTCTTCCCACGAACAGAAGCCCTCCCCCGCTTCTGCCAAGTCCTCATCATGACGCTGGGGCCTTACAAGCGGACTCAGGCACGGTGGGGGCCCGTCTCAAGAATTTCAGCGCGCAGTGGGCACACTCGCAAGTGGACCCCTGGATCCTGCAGGTAGTATCTCAGGGGTACAAATTGGAATTTGAGACGTCTCCCCCTCGCCGGTTCCTGAAGTCTGCTTTACCAACGTCTCCCCCCGACAGGGAGGCGGTATTGGAAGCCATTCACAAGCTGTATTCCCAGCAGGTGATAATCAAGGTACCCCTCCTACAACAGGGAAAGGGGTATTATTCCACGCTGTTTGTGGTACCGAAGCCGGACGGCTCGGTGAGACCCATTTTAAATCTGAAATCCTTGAACACTTACATAAAAAGGTTCAAGTTCAAGATGGAGTCACTCAGAGCAGTGATAGCGAACCTGGAAGAAGGGGACTATATGGTGTCTCTGGACATCAAGGATGCTTACCTCCATGTCCCAATTTGCCCTTCTCACCAAGGGTACCTCAGGTTTGTGGTACAGAACTGTCACTATCAGTTTCAGACGCTGCCGTTTGGATTGTCCACGGCACCCCGGGTCTTTACCAAGGTAATGGCCGAAATGATGATTCTTCTTCGAAGAAAAGGCGTCTTAATTATCCCTTACTTGGACGATCTCCTGATAAGGGCAAGGTCCAGAGAACAGTTAGAGGTCGGAGTAGCACTATCTCAAGTAGTACTACGACAGCACGGATGGATTCTAAATATTCCAAAATCGCAGCTGATTCCGACGACACGTCTGCTGTTCCTGGGGATGATTCTGGACACAGTACAGAAAAAGGTGTTTCTCCCGGAGGAGAAGGCCAAGGAGTTATCCGACCTAGTCAGGAACCTCCTAAGACCAGGCCAAGTGTCAGTACATCAATGCACAAGGGTCCTGGGAAAGATGGTGGCTTCTTACGAAGCGATTCCATTCGGCAGATTCCACGCAAGAACTTTTCAGTGGGATCTGCTGGACAAATGGTCCGGATCGCATCTTCAAATGCATCAGCGGATAACCCTGTCTCCAAGGACAAGGGTGTCTCTCCTGTGGTGGTTACAGAGTGCTCATCTCCTAGAGGGCCGCAGATTCGGCATTCAGGATTGGGTCCTGGTGACCACGGATGCCAGCCTGAGAGGCTGGGGAGCAGTCACACAGGGAAGAAATTTCCAGGGCTTGTGGTCAAGCATGGAAACGTCACTTCACATAAATATCCTGGAACTAAGGGCCATTTACAATGCCCTAAGTCAGGCAAGACCTCTGCTTCAGGGTCAGCCGGTGTTGATCCAGTCGGACAACATCACGGCAGTCGCCCACGTAAACAGACAGGGCGGCACAAGAAGCAGGAGGGCAATGATGGAAGTGGCAAGGATTCTTCGCTGGGCGGAGAATCATGTGATAGCACTGTCAGCAGTGTTCATTCCGGGAGTGGACAACTGGGAAGCAGACTTCCTCAGCAGACACGATCTTCACCCGGGGGAGTGGGGACTTCACCCAGAAGTCTTCCACATGATTGTGAACCGTTGGGAAAAACCAAAGGTGGACATGATGGCGTCCCGCCTCAACAAAAAACTGGACAGATATTGCGCCAGGTCAAGGGACCCTCAGGCAATAGCTGTGGACGCTCTGGTAACACCGTGGGTGTACCAGTCAGTGTATGTGTTCCCTCCTCTTCCTCTCATACCAAAAGTACTGAGAATCATAAGAAGGAGAGGAGTAAAGACTATACGAGTGGCTCCGGATTGGCCAAGAAGGACTTGGTACCCGGAAATTCAAGAGATGCTCACGGAAGACCCGTGGCCTCTACCTCTAAGAAAGGACCTGCTCCAGCAGGGACCATGTCTGTTCCAAGACTTACCGCGGCTGCGTTTGACGGCATGGCGGTTGAACGCCGGATCCTGAAGGAAAAAGGCATTCCGGATGAAGTCATCCCTACCCTGATCAAAGCCAGGAAGGATGTAACCGTACAACATTATCACCGTATTTGGCGTAAATATGTTGCGTGGTGCGAGGCCAGGAAGGCCCCTACAGAGGAATTTCAACTGGGTCGTTTCCTGCATTTCATAAGGTTCAAATTTCGGCCCTGTCAATATTCTTCCAAAAAGAACTGGCTTCTGTTCCTGAAGTTCAGACGTTTGTCAAGGGAGTACTGCATATACAGCCTCCTTTTGTGCCTCCAGTGGCACCTTGGGAACTCAATGTAGTTTTGGGATTCCTAAAATTACATTGGTTTGAACCATTCACCACTGTGGACTTAAAATATCTCACATGGAAAGTGGTAATGCTGTTAGCCCTGGCTTCAGCCAGGCGTGTCTCAGAATTGGCGGCTTTATCCTATAAAAGCCCTTACCTAATTTTTCATACGGACAGGGCAGAATTGAGGACTCGTCCTCAATTTCTCCCTAAGGTGGTTTCAGCTTTTCACTTAAACCAGCCTATTGTGGTGCCTGCGGCTACTAGGGACTTGGAGGATTCCAAGTTGCTGGACGTAGTCAGGGCCCTGAAAATATATGTTTCCAGGACGGCTGGAGTCAGAAAATCTGATTCGCTGTTTATCCTGTATGCACCCAACAAGCTGGGTGCTCCTGCTTCTAAGCAGACGATTGCTCGTTGGATTTGTAGTACAATTCAGCTTGCACATTCTGTGGCAGGCCTGCCACAGCCAAAATCTGTAAAAGCCCATTCCACACGGAAAGTGGGCTCATCTTGGGCGGCTGCCCGAGGGGTCTCGGCTTTACAACTTTGCCGAGCAGCTACTTGGTCAGGGGCAAACACGTTTGCTAAATTCTACAAATTTGATACCCTGGCTGAGGAGGACCTGGAGTTCTCTCATTCGGTGCTGCAGAGTCATCCGCACTCTCCCGCCCGTTTGGGAGCTTTGGTATAATCCCCATGGTCCTTTCGGAGTCCCCAGCATCCACTAGGACGTTAGAGAAAATAAGAATTTATTTACCGATAATTCTATTTCTCATAGTCCGTAGTGGATGCTGGGCGCCCATCCCAAGTGCGGATTGTCTGCATTACTTGTACATAGTTATTGTTACAAAAATCGGGTTATTGTTGTTGTGAGCCATCTTTTCAGAGGCTCCTTCTGTTATCATACTGTTAACTGGGTTCAGATCACAAGTTGTACGGTGTGATTGGTGTGGTTGGTATGAGTCTTACCCGGGATTCAAAATCCTTCCTTATTGTGTACGCTCGTCCGGGCACAGTATCCTAACTGAGGCTTGGAGGAGGGTCATAGGGGGAGGAGCCAGTGCACACCAGGTAGTCCTAAAGCTTTTTACTTTTGTGCCCAGTCTCCTGCGGAGCCGCTATTCCCCATGGTCCTTTCGGAGTCCCCAGCATCCACTACGGACTATGAGAAATAGAATTATCGGTAAGTAAATTCTTATTTTTAACTGACTAAAATAATATGGAGAGATCAGAGCATGGTTTTCAGTGGGAAGGGGTGGGAATGGTTTAAAATCAAGAAAAAAAAAAGTGTGGGGTCCCCCCTCCTAAGCATAACCAGCCTCGGGCTCTTTGAGCCGGTGCTGGTTGTGAAAATACGTGGGACAAAAAGCGTAGGGGTCCCCCGTATTTTTAACACCAGCACCGGGCTCCACTAGTCAGAGAGATAATGCCACAGCCGGGGGACACTTTTATATCGGTCCCTGCGGCCCTGGCATTAAATCACTAACTAGTCACCCCTGGCCGGGGTACCCTGGAGGAGTGGGGACCCCTTAAATCAAGGGGTCCCCCCCCCTCCAGCCACCCAAGGGCCAGAAGTGAAGCCCGAGGCTGTCCCCCCCATCCATGGGCTGCGGATGGGAGGCTGATAGCCAAGTGACACAAAGAAAGAATATTGTTTTTTGTAGCAGAACTACAAGTCCCAGCAAGCCTCCCCCGCAAGCTGGTACTTGGAGAACCACAAGTACCAGTATGCGGGGGGGGGGGGCCCGCTGGTACCTGTAGTTCTACTACAAAAAAAATACCCAAATAAAAACAGTACACGCACACCATTGAAAGTAAAACTTTATTACATACATGCCGACACACACATACTTACCTATGTTGACACGAGGTTCGGTCCACTTCTCCAAGTAGAATCCACGGTGTACCTGTAAATAAAATTATACTCACCAAAATCCAGTGTAGATCTGTCCTCTTCTGTTTTGTAATCCACGTACTTGGCAAAAAAACAAACCGCATTACCCGGACCACGCAAGAGTTAGATTTGTGTGGGTTATTTTATTTCTGTGCAGGGTAAATACTGGATGCTTTATTTTTACACTGCAAATTAGATTGCAGATTGAACACACCCCACCCAAATCTAACTCTCTCTGCACATATTATATCTGCCTCCCCTGCAGTGCACATGGTTTTGCCCAATTGCTAACAAAAATCCTGCTGCGATCAACTTGGAATTACCCCCAATGTCTAACAAGAAGGGCAGTAAATCTGTGGACGCTCCTGCATCATGCAGAGCATGCGCCAAAAATTTACTAGAGGGGGAAGCTGTGTATGATGGTCTGTGTACTATGGGGGTCATTACGAGTTGTTCGCTCGTTGCCGATTTTCGCAACAGAGCGATTAAGGCAAAAATGCGCATGCGCATGGTACGCAGTGCACATGCGGTTAGTATTTTAGCTCAAAATTTCGTAGATTTACTCACGTCCGAACGAAGATTTTTCATCGTTGAAGTGATCGGAGTGTGATTGACAGGAAGTGGGTGTTTCTGGGCGGAAACTGGACGTTTTCTGGGAGTGTGTGGAAAAACGCAGGCGTGACAGGGAAAAACGCGGGAGTGTCTGGAGAAACGGGGGAGTGGCTGGCCGAACGCAGGGCGTGTTTGTGACGTCAAACCAGGAACGAAACGGCCTGAGCTGATCGCAATCTGTGAGTAGGTCTGGAGCTACTCAGAAACTGCTAAGAAATTTCTATTCGCAATTCTGCTAATCTTTCATTCACAATTCTGCTAAGCTAAGATACACTCCCAGAGGGCGGCGGCCTAGCGTGTGCAATGCTGCTAAAATCTGCTAGTGAGCGAACAACTCGGAATGACCCCCCCATGTGTCATGCATCTCCCAGTCAGTCCGCAGCTCCTGTAACCAATTAGGAGCCACCCTAGGCTGCATTCACAAACCTACTGGGTACTCTGGTGGAACGCCTTACGCCCCCTATGGGACCACCTGTGCCATTACAGCCACAGATTGTCCCTATGGTTAATCAGCCTTGGGAGGAAAATTTGTCTAACCAGTTGCAGCAAATAACTCATTCCTCGGTCAGGCAAAAATCTACTCCAGGTCACTGTCGTGTCTCTGGGTCATCTAAGCGGGCTGCTTCCTCCGCACATGTTTCATCTGAAGAAGAGGGGGAGCATACTGTCCTGTCAGACACTGACTCAGGTGTTTCTGATGAGGATTCTCCATTGCAAATTGATGTCCCTGCCCTTGTGGTTTCTATTAAGCAAACCCTACAAATCATTGATGATGAGGATAACCCAAATCACGTGCCCGCTGCTCGCGCACCGACTCCCCCGTGCGTACGCATCCCCTCAGGTTGCGTAGGGGACGCTCTGACGTCGCCTGCGCATGGAGATGGGTATTTAGGGCGGTGTTTGTGTGCGACTAGCGAGCGACTCGATCGCTACATATTTAACCAATATAATGCGTTTTATAGTTAATATTCCCCTTCATAATGTCAGCAAGTATGGTAAGTTTAAAACGGCTCTTGGACCTGAGAGATTCCTCTTTGCATGCTGGGAGGGCTCAGACAAAGGTTGGAGGGTAGTGTATGGTGTCCAGCTGTGGGGTATTGAAGGGATGTTGTGCCTATGATAATTGGGAGGGACTCGCATAGTTCCTGGTCATGGTTATGCACAGAAATAGAGAATAAGATTAATTGCATTCCGAATAAATTACACATAAATGCAGGAGGGGTGAATGGAATTCAGTCACTTCTTTCCCACAGACTGAAAACAATAGCCTTATTTACACTAAGCTTTGAGATTCTATGAAGAGGGCTTACACCTTTGCTTATGAATAGAACCAGGTTTCTCTCCAGAATAATGAGTGCTGAGTAGTCAATTGTCTCAACTGAAGGTGGGGTAAACAAAGCCCAGAGTCAGAGTTTGTTTGGAAGATCCAAACAACAGCTTTCCTCAATATAACAAGACAAAGAGGAATTTAGAATACTAACTAGTCCTAGCCATCGCCCACTTCTTGAACTAACCAATGATCCCAGGTGCAGTACATGTCCCACCCCCTAACCAATGGAAAGAGGGCACACAGTATCTATTGTAGTATGTCTTGAGCTAGTAAATAAATATAGTTTGCAATAGGCTTGGGGACACAAAAGTCTTCTCTCCACAACGGTTTTCATCATTGACTAACTAGAGAGCTGGTACCAGGACTGCGCAGCGATCGTTCCCCGGTGTGTAAGTTATTCTCTGTAACCAACTTATTCTCTGTATTTGCCATACTCTCTCTCTCTCTCTCTCTGTTATTGTTAAACTGTTGTATATTGTATATGTGTAGTTATTATGTTTAGATATTGATGTTAGTCTGTAGTGTATGAACTGTTAACTGTTTTCCCCTTTTTACATAGCTAAAATAAGATTTTACTCACTGGTAAATCTATTTCTAGTAGTCCGTAGTGGATGCTGGGACTCCGTAAGGATCATGGGGATTAGCGGCTCCGCAGGAGACTGGGCACAACTAAAGAAAGCTTTAGGACTACCTGGTGTGCACTGGCTCCTCCCACTAAGACCCTCCTCCAGACCTCAGTTAGGATACTGTGCCCGGAAGAGCTGACACAATAAAGAAGGATTTTGAATCCCGGGTAAGACTCATACCAGCCACACCAATCACACCGTATAACTCGTGATACTATACCCAGTTAACAGTATGATAACAACTGAGCCTCTCAACAGATGGCTCAACAATAACCCTTTAGTTAGGCAATAACTATATACAAGTATTGCAGACAATCCGCACTTGGGATGGGCACCCAGCATCCACTACGGACTACGAGAAATAGATTTACCGGTGAGTAAAATCTTATTTTCTCTAACGTCCTAAGTGGATGCTGGGACTCCGTAAGGACCATGGGGATTATACCAAAGCTCCCAAACGGGCGGGAGAGTGCGGATGACTCTGCAGCACCGAATGAGCAAACTCTAGGTCCTCCTCAGCCAGGGTATCAAACTTGTAGACTCTTGCAAGAGTGTTTTAACCCGACCAAGTAACAGCTCGGCAAATTTGTAAAGCCGAGACCCCTCGGGCAGCCGCCCAAGAAGAGCCCACTTTCCTCGTGGAATGGGCTTTCACAGATTTAGGGTGCGGCATTCCAGCCGCAGAATGTGCAAGTTGAATCGTGCTACAGATCCAGCGAGCAATAGTCTGCTTAGAAGCAGGAGCACCCAGCTTGTTGGGTGCATACAGGATAAATAGCGAGTCAGTTTTCCTGACTCCAGCCGTCCTGGAAACATATACTTTCCAGGGCCCTGACTACGTCCAGAAAACTTGGAATCCTCCAAGTCCCAAGTAGCCGCAGGCACCACAATAGGTTGGTTCACATGAAAAACTGATACCACCTTAGGAAGGAATTGGGAACGAGTCCTCAATTCCGCCTTATCCATATAGAATACAGATAAGGGCATTTGTATGACAAAGCCGCCAATTCTGATACACGCCTGGCCGACGCCACGGCCCACAGCATGACCACTTTCCACGTGAGGTATTGTAGCTCCACGGATTTAAGTGGCTCAACTCAATGCGACTTCAGGAAATCCAACACCACGTTGAGATCCCACGGTGCCACTGGAGGCACAAACGGGGGTTGACTATGCAGCACTCCCTTAACAAAAGTCTGAACTTCAGGCAGTGAAGCCAGTTCTATTTTGGAAGAAAATCGATAGAGCCGAAATCTGGACCTTAATGGAACCCAATTTTAGGCCCATAGTCACCTCTGACTTGTAGGAAGTGCAGAAAACGACCTAGCTGAAATTCCTCCTTTGGGGCCTTACTGGCCTCACAGCACGCAACATATTTCCGCCATATGCGGTGATAATGGTTTGCGTTCACTTCTTTCATAGCTTTAAATAGCGTAGGGATAACTTCCTCCGGAATGCCCTTTTCCTTCAGGATCCGGCGTTCAACCGCCATGCCGTCAAACGCAGCCGCGGTACGTCTTGGAACAGACAGGCCCCCTGCTGCAGCAGGTCCTGTCTGAGCGGCAGAGGCCATGGGTCCTCTGAGATCATTTTCTTGGAGTTCTGGGTACCAAGCTCTTCTTGGCCACCCAGAACAATGAGTATAGTTCTTACTCCTCTCCTTCTTATTATTCTCATTACCCTGGGTATGAGAGGCAGAGAAGGGAACACATACACCGACTGGTACACCCACGGTGTTACCAGAGCGTCCACAGCTATCGTCTGAGGGTCCCTTGACCTGGCGCAATATCTTTGTAGCTTTTTGTTGAGGCGGGACGCCATCCTGTCCACCAGTGGCCTTTCCCCACGGTGTACAATCATTTGGAAGACTTCTGGATGAAGTCCCCACTCTCTCAGGTGGAGGTCGTGTCTGCTGAGAAAGTCTGCTTCTCAGTTGTCCACTCCAGGAATGAACACTGCTGACAGTGCTAGCACATGATTTTCCGCCCATCGGAGAATCCTTGTGGCTTCTGCCATCGCCATCCTGCTTCTTGTGCCGCCCTGTCGGTTTACATGAGCGACCGCCGTGATGTTGTCTGACTGGATCAGCACCGGCCGGTGTTGAAGCAGGGGTCTAGCCTGACTTAGGGCATTGTAAATGGCCCAAAGTTCCAGAACATTTATGTGTAGGGAAGTCTCCTGACTTTTCCATAGGCCTTGGAAGTTTCTTCCCTGTGTGACTGCCCCCCAGCCTTGAAGGCTGGCATCCGTGGTCACCAGGACCCAGTCCTGTATGCCGAATCTGCGGCCCCCTAGAAGATGTGCAGTCACCACCACAGCGACACCCTGGCCCTTGGAGACAGGGTTATCCGCCGATGCATCTGAGAATACGACCCGGACCACTTGTCCAACAGATCCCACTGGAAGATCCTTGCATGGGACTTGGCGAATGGAAATTCTTCGTAAGAAGCTACCATCTTTCCCAAGGCTCGCGTGCATAGATGCACCGATACCTGTATTTGTATTAGGAGGTCTCCATCTAGAGACGCCAACTCCTTGGACTTCTCCTCCGGGAGAAACCCTTTTTATCCTGTTCTGTGTCCAGAACCATACCCAGGAACAGTAGACTCGTCGTAGGAACCAGCTGTGACTTTGGAATATTCAGAATAAAGCCGTGCTGTTGTAGCACTTCCCGAGATAGTGCTACTCCGACGAACAACTGCTCCCTGGACCTCGCCTTTATAAGGAGATCGTCCAAGTACGGGATAAGTACTTCGGCCATTACCTTGGTTAATACCCTCGGTGCCGGGGACAGACCAACGGCAACGTCTGGAATTGGTAATGACAATCCTGTACCACAATTTTGAGGTACACCTGGTGACGAGGGTAAATAGGGACATGCAGGTAAGTATCCTTGATGTCCAGTGATACCCTGAAATTTTCCAGGTTTGCAATAATCGCCCTGAGCGATTCCATTTTGAACTTGAACCTTCGTATATAAGTGTTCAAGGATTTCAATTTTAGAATGGGTCTCATCGAACCGTCTGGTTTCGGTACCACAACATTTTGGAATAGTAACCCCGGCCTTGTTGAAAGAGGGGTACCTTGATTTCACCTGCTGGAAGTACAGCTTGTGAATTGCCGCCAGTACTACCTTTCTCCGAGGGCAGCAGGCAAGGCTGATGTGAGGCAACGGCGAGTCGGCTCGAACTCCAGCCTGTATCCGTGATACTACTTGCAGAACCTAGGGATCCACCTGTGGGCAAGCCCACTGATCCCTGCAGTTCCCGAGACGCGCCCCCACCGCACCTGTCTCCACCTGTGGAGCCCCAGCGTCATGCGGTGGACTCAGAGGAAGCGAGGGAAGATATTTGATCCTGGAACTGGCTGACTGGTGCAGCTTTTTCCTTCTTCCCTTGTCTATGTGCAGAAAGGAAGCGCCTTTGACCCGCTTGCTTTTCTGAAGCCGAAAGGACTGTACCTGAAAATACGGTGCTTTCTTTATGCTTTTGCGAGGAAACCTGAGGTAAAAAATTTTCTTCCCAGCTGTTGCTGTGGATACGAGGTCCCAGAGACCATCCCCAAACAATTCCTCACCCTTATAAGGCGGAATCTCCATGTGCCTTTTAAATGCAGCATCACCTGTCCACTGCCGGGTTTCTACTACCCTCCTGGCAGAATGGACATTGCATTAATTCTGGATGCCAGCCGGCAAATATCCCTCTGTGCATCCTTTATATATAAGACAACGTCTTAAATATGCTCAATGTTAGCAAATACTATTAATAATATCTGACAGGGTGTCAGACCACGCTGCAGCAGCACTATTTATGCTGAGGCAATTGCAGGTTTCAGTATATAACCTGAGTGTGTAAATACAGACTTCAGGATCGCCTCCTGCTTTTTATCAGCAGGTTCCTTCAAGGTGGCCGTATCCTAAGACGGCAGTGCCACCTTTTGACAAACGTGTGAGCGCCTTATCCACCTTAAGGGATATCTCCCAACGTGACCTATCCTCTGGCGGGAAAGAGTACGCCATCAGTAACTTTTTAGAAATAACCAGTTTCTTATCGGGGGAAACCACGCTTCTTTACACACTTCATTCATTCATCTGATGGGGGAACAAAACAGCGGCTGTTTTTTCTCCCCAAAAATAAAACCCCTTTTATGTGGTACTTGGGTTTATGTCAGAAAATGCGTAACACATTTTTCATTGCCGAGATCATGTAACGGATGTTCCTAGTGGATTGTGTATATGTCTCAACCTCGTCGACACTGGAGTCAGACTCCGTGTCGACATCTGTGTCTGCCATCTGAGGTAACGGGCGTCGTTTTGAGCCCCTGGTGGCCTTTGAGACGCCTGGGCAGACGCGGGCTGAGAAGCCGGCTGTCCCACAGCTGTTACGTCATCCAGCCTTTTATGTAAGGAGTTGACACTGTCGGTTAATACCTTCCACCTATCCATCCACTCTGGTGTCGGCCCCACAGGGGGCGACATCCCATTTATCGGCCTCTGCTCCGCCTCCACGTAGCCTTCCTCATCCAACATGTCGACACAGCCGTACCAACACACCGCACACACACCGGGAATGCTCTGACTGAGGACAGGACCCCACAAAGTCCTTTGGGGAGACCGAGAGAGAGTATGCCAGCATACACCAGAGCGCTATATAATGCAGGGATTAACACTATAACTGAGTGATTTTTCCCAAATAGCTGCTTGTATACATATATTGCGCCTAAATTTAGTGCCCCCCCTCTCTTTTTAACCCTTTGACCCTGAAAACTACAGGGGAGAGCCTGGGGAGCTGTCTTCCAGCTGCACTGTGAAGAGAAAATGGCGCCAGTGTGCTGAGGGAGAAGCCCCGCCCCCTTTTCGGCGGACTTTCTCCCGCTTTTTCTGTGATACTGGCAGGGGTAATTTTACTTCTATATAGCCTCTGGGACTATATATGATGTATATTTTGCCAGCCAAGGTGTTATTTATTGCCCTCAGGGCGCCCCCCCCCCCAGCGCCCTGCACCCATCAGTGACCGAAGTGTGAGGTGTACATGAGGAGCAATGGCGCACAGCTGCAGTGCTGTGCGCTACCTTGGTGAAGACCGAAGTCTTCTGCCGCCGATTTTCCGTACCTTCTTCGTGCTTCTGGCTCTGTAAGGGGGACGGCGGCGCGGCTCCGGGAACGAACACCAAGGTCGGGTCCTGCGGTCGATCCCTCTGGAGCTAATAGTGTCCAGTAGCCTAAGAAGCCCAAACTACCACCTGTTAGGTAGGTTTGCTTCTTCTCCCCTTAGTCCCTCGCTGCAGTGAGTCTGTTGCCAGCAGATCTCACTGAAAATAAAAAACCTAAATATACTTTCTTTCTAGGTGCTCAGGAGAGCCCCTAGTGTGCATCCAGCTCAGCCGGGCACAGAAATCTAACTGAGGTCTGGAGGAGGGTCTTAGTGGGAGGAGCCAGTGCACACCAGGTAGTCCTAAAGCTTTCTTTAGTTGTGCCCTGTCTCCTGCGGAGCCGCTAATCCCCATGGTCCTTACGGAGTCCCAGCATCCACACCTGCAAAGATGGGGCCAGTTGTTCAGGTAGGGGGCGATCAACCTCGGTTCAGGTTGACTTAGTAAACCGACCAATCGGGTCGGCAAGGTATATCATGTGTGAGAAATACGGTTCACACACAGAGGTTTTGTGCGATGAATGGGAAAGAATGACACTGCATGACGGGGAAAAGTTCCCACGGGTAGGCAGTTTTAGTCCCGAGGTGTTACAAAATCTAAGGAGAAGGATATGTCTCATTAAATCTGCAAAGAGACGGATCAAACATTATGATTATTTACAGTTATGGCAACGGGAAGGTGAAATACTAGGAGGATTAGCTTATACAGCTGACTCTCACTGTGGTAAGAAAAGTATGGCAACAAGAGAGAGGGTGGTTACAGAGAGTGGCACACTGGGGTATGATAAACATGCACTTAGCAACTGTATTATTAATGATAAAAGTAGAAAATGTATTAATGATAAAAGTAACAAATGTATTAATGATAAAAGTAACAAATGTGACAAAGATAAAAGTAAAACTGTTAAATGTACAATTGTTAACCCGTGCAAGTTGCACTCAATGTTAAACTTCCCTAAGGATTACCAGCAAGAAAGTGAGCCCAGCACGATGTCGGCACCTTTTCCAGCAGCCATCATACAAGACATCCAGGTGGACGCAACCAAATCGGTAAAGGCAGTAATCAAACCCCCTAACGGAGGGTCAGGTGAGGTCGTGTCCACAGGTACGTACGGTGTTATATATCACGCACAAACAAATGTATCTCATATTGTAGAACCAACACAAGATGATGTAGTTGAACTTAACCCTGTCAGGGTGATCACAGTCCCAAATGGACAGACTGACGCTTAGGGAGTCATTCCCGCCAGGGACAGTGCAATGCGCCGTCCCTGGTCCCGGACAGAATTAAGGACAATTATGTCTGAATTCCCTGACCCTAGGAAAGAGCTAGTTGCATGTCAGAGGTTTATTAAAGAACTAGAAAACTCCACAGAACCCACCAACAAAGAGTGGCGGACAGTGCTGAGGGCATGTTTGCCCTCCAGTGTTGACCCTGCGAAGTTTATTACTGATTGTAAGTTAAATACAGAAGTACCTCGTACGGAGAAACACAATCAGGAATGTATTAAGCAGATCAACCGACAGTTAGGAGTATATTTCCCAGCCGTTGTCGAGTGGAACAAAATCTTCTCCATAAGACAAAAAGAAGGGGAAAGTACTTCTAATTATTTCAATCGAGCACTGCAAGTAATGGCTAGAAACACTGGGATCACGGACATCAAAACAAATGTACATCATAGGGAGGTAGCTGTGTCCGTATTAATGGACGGCTTAAAAGACACACTAAGAATCAGGGTACAGACCTCTCTACCTAACTGGAGAAATACCTCGGTGGCTGCATTAAGAAAGTCCGCTGTAGGGCATGAGCAAAACATCACCAGACACAGGGAGTCGCAGAGTGATAAGCTGATGGCTGTAAGTATACAGGCCCTGACCACAAGGCCACCTCAGTATAAGTCTCCGACCCCTGTGGGTAAGTCAAATGTGGTAACTTGTTATTACTGTCATAAAGAGGGACATTTTGCACGAGACTGTAGATTGAAAAATGCACAAAAATCATATCAACCCCCTAGACAAAAACATGAGCAAAGTCATGATACACGAAATTGTAATCAGGGATCACATAAGAAGAATTTTGGGCCGCACCTGTAAGATGCAGTCAGGAAAGGTGATCATTAGGACTGATAGTAAGCCTGAGGTTATAGTTAATGAAATTGGGAGGTCAGTTCCTTGTAGACACAGGAACGGCCGGGTAAACGTTGTAAATTTATCTATAAATGTTTCTTTTTCCCCATCTCTGACGTTCATCGGCAGAACTCAAACATCACATAGCTACTTGATCTTTGCAGAAGTCTACCTAACCCCAGTGTGACCTACCGACATCGGTGTGTCCTGGCCAGGCACAAAAGGGTGGAGTGTGGAAATACTGGTGGGGAGGGGACTGCGCAAAGATACCAATGGATGTGCTGGTGTGACAGCCTGATGGTGAACGGAAGATCTGACAATGTTTTTTTGTTGTTGTTGTTTAATGAAAAATGTGATGAATTATTCTCTCTCTCGTTTGTTTTTTTCCCCCTCTTCTCTCTCATGTTCTTATGTTTTAAAGATGGTATGTCACACATCAGTTAGACAAATGGTAATGCAAGATTTTTGCTCCTTACAGAAAGATCGCAGATTTGGAAGGAATATTGTATCACCAGAATGTTCGTTTGGAAGACTGAGAGACAGCACCTTTGAGATGACAGCAGAGCAAGAAGAACAACAAGACTAGAGGACATAAGACATCGTAACATTTTTCTTTCCCCTCAAAGTATTTTTTTTGCAGCCCCATTACAAATTTCTCCTTTTCCTCCTATAAGATGGACTTGCCCCAAGAGACTGTGATCCGGATTTTCCTGTTGACCATGATGTTGACCAGAGCAGTCTGTTTCGGTGAGAGTACCATGGAGATCGAGAAAGGATCGGGAATGGGTTCTGATGACCAGGATGGAGGCGTAGATTTCCAAGAGCAACACAATCACCGAGTAAAGGCGAGTATCAGAAAACGATCTGATAGCATTGACAATAGAAGGAATTGTGAAGGATTGTTAGCTGAAGAGAACTGCATCTGTAGGCATTGTGACAATATAGTTGAGGATGGGTGCATCAAGAAATGTCAGTCCAGTTTTAATGTCCACATGGACCGACATCCATTGAGTGACTATCACTCCTTAGTGGGTAAAGTGTTAAACCAGACAGACTGTTGGGTATGCTCTCAAGTACCTCAAGGTCATAGCAAATCAGGACTAGTACCATTCCCTTTAACTGTAGGAGAGGTACTTGAGTTAAGTGGTGGGAGGCCGGTGGACAAGAGGTTTAATATCTCTAGTCCTCCTAGTTTGAAGCTCCACCAGTATCATGTGGATAGGTCTTTAGTATGCTTTAACATTTCCAATCCCCGAAAGCCGGGAAATTGGGAAGTGTCATGGAGTAATCAAACCATGACATTTTCATATAGAGCCGATAGAATGCCCATAGACACAGAACTTATACGCCAGATAGCCGACCATGGAAGATTTTTCCGGTATAAGTACACTCTAGGAAGTAGGACCATGCGAGTTGGAGAAGTATCACCAGGATACTGTGCACATATCGTACAACCAGATATGTGTACTAGACAGATGGGAGAATTAGGGTTAGGAAAGTTCACATGGAAAGTTTGTAACATGGTTATGTCATACTCAGTCCCATATGTTCTCCCCGATGATGCATATTTCATATGTGGGAGGAAGGCGTATAGGTTCCTTGCCCCAAACTCAGAGGGATTGTGTTACATTGGAAAAGTACTGCCTGAAGTAATGACTGTAACCCATAACAAAATGAAAGATATTCACCGCGGTGCCCAAGCTCCTTATACTCACACTCATTACGAGCACGTCGTTAAAAGGCACCTGATAGAGAGGACAGAGCATCCGGCCTCTGATCTGATCCATGAATCCACCGGGATTCAATTCCTACTCGCGTTAGATATCACTCGTACCGCCAGAAGAGTGATAAATTCTAAATATATATCTGCGCTTGCAAATTTGTTAGACAATATCACCGAAATGTATGACGACACGTTCAGGTACACTAGGAAAGAGTTACAAGCCTACAAAACAGAACTGGTTCAGCATAGGATGATTCTCAATTACCTCACAGCTGTGACAGGCGGGTATTGTGTTACCCTAGCAACTCAATATGGAATAAAGTGCTGCACGTACATTACAAACAGCACGGAGGACCCAGCCGAGGTCATAGACCAAAAGATGGATGACATTTTACAATTAAAGTGGGAGTTTCGAAGGAAACACAATCTCACACTCGCTGCTGTGGGTAATGAGCTGACCAGTTGGGTGTCATGGTTGAACCCACGAAATTGGTTCTCTGGTTTAGGAGAATGGACCCAAGGTATTATAATGGACGTAGGGAAATTTCTCTTGTGTATTCTGGGAGTCGTCATATTGGTTGGCCTGATATTTAGATGCGTTCGGACTTTAACGAAGTGTAAAGGTAGTACCAGAGTGATGAGTCTGAGGAGCGAGGACACTGTAATAACAACAACTAATTTGATTTATGACCCAACGATAGAGACAATGTTGTGACGAAAATGTGATTCCACGGTCCGTTTCTTTCACCCGTTTCTCCTTTGTTTTCCTCCAAGGTACAAAGACATCCGCTTGGAAGAAGAATTTGACAACCTCTTTTATACAGACCATTGATGGACTATGCCACAGACCCCCAATATCCCTAGTGACTTTAACTTTTACGATAGCCCAATACTTTAGAGACTGTAATTTTATGGACAATGGAACAACTTTTGCTCGCTATTTATAGCAAAAGCACCGAGAGACATCAGACAACATGTACATCAAGACAAGACATCAGACAAGACATCAATCGGCGACTGTTTATATAAACTCACATAGTTTATGACTGCAATTATAACGTTGTTTCTTACCTTCACCACAGGTAATGACACACATAGTCGACAGGGAATATAGACACATATATCAGCATTCACATGTTTCCCCCATTCATGTATCATCAACTAAATGTGCTCCCCCATTTGTTGCAACCAAAAGCCGAAAAGAGCTCGGTAAAGTTTGACAGCCCATCCACAGACCCTTAATACGGGATAAGAAGGATTCAAATGTATACTTCGCAATACCTTGAAGCTTGATTCAAAACACGTACGGCACGATGATACATGACCCCTCAAACATAGATTCATACACACATGCTTCTACTATCTCACTAGGTCATACCTTTCCCACCTTCTCCTCTCCTCCCTCTACCCAATCATAAAAAGGTATTCCATGATGACATATATTTTTCTGTTTGAACTGTTTAGGAAGTGGCAGTTATTGATGACTGCCAAAGGGTCGACTGTCAAAGTCGAAAAATATAGCGACCTATGATGCCTTGTACTAACCCCAATGCACGTGCCCGCTGCTCGCGCACCGACTCCCCCGTACGTACGCATCCCCTTAGGTTGCGTAGGGGACGCTCTGACTTCGCCTGAGCATGGAGATGGGTATTTAGGGCGGTGTTTGTGTGCGACTAGCGAGCGACTCGATCGCTACATATTTAACCAATATAATGCGTTTTATAGTTAATATTCCCTTCATAATGTCAGTAAGTATGGTAAGTTTAAAACGGCTCTTGGACCTGAGAGATTCCTCTTTGCATGCTGGGAGGGCTCAGACAAAGATTGGAGGGTAGTGTATGGTGTCCAGCTGTGGGGTATTGAAGGGATGTTGTGCCTATGATAATTGGGAGGGACTCGCATAGTTCCTGCTCATGGTTATGCACAGAAATAGAAAATAAGATTAATTGCATTCCGAATAAATTACACATAAATGCAGGGTGGGTGAATGGAATTCAGTCACTTCTTTCCCACAGACTGAAAACAATAGCCTTATTTACACTAAGCTTTGAGATTCTATGAAGAGGGCTTACACCTTTGTTTAAGTGTAAGGTGTATATTGTATATGTGTAGTTATTATGTTTAGATATTGATGTTAGTCTGTAGTGTATGAACTGTTAACTGTTTTCCCCTTTTTCCACAGCTAAATATTGTTAGTAAAGGTGTTGGAACCTTAGCAAGGTATTGTGTGTTTATTACATTACTGAGGGTATTTGGAGCGTCTCAATCGCTCAAACAGCTTTCACATTAACAAGGTCAAGCAGCGTTATATCGCTACAGTATTTCAGTAGTAAGGTTTACAGTACAAACTCAATCTTTCAGTGTGTTGCATACAAGGTTTACTGAGTGTCATCCCGTGAGCGTCTGCGCCGCTCGTGTTCCCCTCGTGGTCACGAGCGCCCGCTACGCTGGTAGCGTAGCATTACGGTAGTCGGCCGCCTATAGCGTGCTCGACACCAAGCGTTAAGCTGTGAGCGAGCGTGCTGCATCTCGACCACGGCTAAGCGTCTGTTACGCTAAGTGCGTACCCTTACGGTACCCCATACGCCAATTGCGTACCGAGTCTCTTACCCATATATAGTGAATGTTATAAGGTAATAAATCGGCATTATCACGTGTAGGGATGCCTGAACTTTTTTACTCCCTTACAGGTGCTGTACATAGAACCACTATTGCGGCCTCATGGTCTGCAAAAGGAATTGAAGCATGGATTCAGGCATTAGAGGAAGAGATTCCTGAGGATATATCTGACAATGCCAGACAGTATCTGTCTCACATTACCACCGTTGCCTATTACATTCAGGGGGCGTCCTCTGAGGCGGGTGTCTTGGCAGCCAAGGCATCGACTACGTCTGTCCTGGCTCGCCCTATTCTGTGGTTGAAGTCATGGAAGGTGGACCTAGACTCCAAAAAGACCTTGGAGGTATTCCCCTTTAAGGGGGACATTTTGTGTGGGGAACACCTAAGTAAAATTGTGTCTGAATTGGCGGCTGCTAAGACTGCCTTTCTCCCAAATACTAATCTTTCTACACAGAAGGCTAAAGGTACCGCTTTTTCGTTCCTTTTGGCCCCAAGGGAAAGCAAAAGATCAGGCATACCAGAGACAATCTCGTGCTCCCAAAACCACTAAGCCCAAGGAAAAGCAGTCCTGGGCGGTCCCTCAGCCTGCTTCTAAACAAGACAAGCCTGTTGCATGACGGGGCAGGCCTCCCCCTGGGGGACCCCATGGTGGGAGGCCGACTTCTGCAGTTCACCCAGGTCTGGTTAAAGACCACTTAAGACGCATGGGTGCCGAAAGTTGTCTCTCAAGGGTACGCAGTCACCTTCAAGAGACGCCCCCCTCGCCAGTTCTGCACCCTAGTTATCCCTTCAGATCCGTTAAAGGCGCAAGCTCTGCAAAAGGTTGTGGGTTTCCTCCTGAATACAGGAGTAGTAGTGCCGGTTCCTCTGGCCCAGAGAGGCAGAGGTTACAACTCGACCCTGTTTCTACTTCCGAAACCCAATGGGTCTTTCCGGCCTATACTCAAATCACTGAACAAGTTTGTGAGAGTGTCCAAGTTCCGTATGGAAATACTGAGCTCAATTGTACTGGCTATGGAACCCAGAGACTACATGATATCCCTGGATATACAGGATGCTTATTGCAATATCACATAAGCAGTATCTGCGGTTTGCTATTGGCAAACTCTGCTATCAGTTCCAGGTTCTGCCATTTGGACAGGCTATGGCTCCTTGGATCTTCACCAAGGTCATGGCCATAATGACGGCCCATCTCTGTCGCCAGGGAGTCAGGATTCTGCCGTATCTGGACGACTTGCTGATTCTGGCAAACTCCCACGATGTACTCCTCAGTCATCTGCAACTGACTGTAAGCTTCCTACAAGCCCACGGGTGGCTTATTAATTGGAAGAAATCCTCCTGAACACACATAGTCAATGACTGTTTCTGTCTCCAGAAAAAGTCCTGAGACTTCAAGACAGGATAATATGCTTCCTTTGTCATCCCAGAGTGTTGATACACTCGGCGATGCAAGTACTTGGCCTGATGGTGTCAGCATTCAACATGGTAGAGTACGCTCAATTTCATTCTCGCCCTCTGCAGAGGTTAATCCTGTCCAAGTGGGACGACCTACCTCACCGGATCAGATCTCACATGATCACTTTGACTCCGGAGGTTCGTCTGTTCCTGATCTGGTGGCTCGAGGACCAGCAATTGAGCAGGGGCCGTCCCTTCTAGATTCCCAACTGGGTCCTGCTGACAATGGACGCCAGTCTGAGGGGATGGGGTGTGGTGTTGGAGCAACACTCTTTTCAGGGTCGCTGGACCAATAAACATTCTGGAGTTGCGGGAGGTGTTCAATGCACCCTGCCTCTGGTACAGAACAGGCCTGTTCCAGTACGGTCAGAAAATGCCACCATGGTGGCATACATAAACCATCAAGGCGGCATTCGAAGCCGCATGGCAATGATGGAAGTGTCAAAAATCCTTTGTTGGGCTGAACGTCATCTGCAAGCAATATCGGCAGTGTGCATTCCAGGCATCCTGAACTGGGAAGCGGAGTTCCTCAGTCGCCCGGACATGCACGTCGGCGAGTGGAGTCTTCATCCTGAAGTCTTTTAACTCCTAGTGGGGTTTACCAGACGTAGACCTGCTGGCGTCTCGACACAAGCACAAGGTTCCTGTCTTCGGATCAAGGACCAGGGATCCTCAAGCAGCTTTGGTGGACACACTGGCAATTCGGCTGCCTTACGTGTTTCCTCCAGTGTCACTCCTGCCTAGGGACCTGCGGAAGTTCAAACAAGGAGGATTTCTACTTCTAGTCACTCTAGCGTGGCCCAGACGGCATTGGTTCTCAGACCTGCAGGGTCTATCGACAGAGCATCCTCTTCTACTTTCTCAGCACCCAAACCTCCTCGTACAGGGCCTTTGTTTTTATCCGGACCTGGCCAGGCTGGCTTTGACAGCGTGGCTCTTGAAGCATCACTCCTAAGAGCCAAAGGATTCTCCAAGGCGGTCATCCAAACTATTTTATAAGCCCGTAAACCAGCTTCTGCACGGATTTATTACAGGGTCTGGAATTCTTACTTCACCTGGTGTGCTGATAAGAATTCAAAACTTCCAGAATTGTGGCTTTTCTGCAAAGAGGCCTGGACTTAGGGCTTCGTCTGGCCTCCCTCAAGGTTCACATATCTGCCTTGTCGGTACTGTTTCAGAGAAAAATTGCGCCTATACCTGACGTTCATACATTCATTCAGGGTGTCAGCCTCCCTATGTCCCTCCTGTGGCTCCATGGGATCTGTCGGTTGTTCTGAATGCCCTGCAAGAGTCTCCATTTGAACCTCTTGAGAAAGAACCTTAAATGGCTCATGGACAAGGACTTGTGTTTACTGGCTATTGCCTCTGCTAGAAGGGTGTCGGCTCATTGTCCTGTCGTCCACCCTTTCTAATATTTCATTGTGACCGGCCAGTTCTTAGAACTCGCTCAGGTTATTTACCTAAGGTGGTGTCATCTTTTCACCTTAACCAAGAGATTGTGGTTCCGGTCTTTATCTCTTCTGATTTGTCTTCCAAAGAATGGTCTTTGGATGTGGTACGGGATCTCTGTATATATGTGGAGAGGACTGGCTCAATCAGGAGGTCAGATTCCCTTTTTGTCTTGTTTGGTTTACACAAACGTGGCTGGCCTTCGAATAAGCAAACCTTGGCCAGATGGATTAGAATGGTGATTGCACAAGCTTATGCCCATTTTACCCAGTCTGATGGACCTTCTTGGGCGGCTCGCCGTGGCACTTCCACAGAACAATTGTACAAGGCAGCTATGTGGTCCTCTGTGAACACATTTATTAGGTTATATGTCTTTGATACTTCCGCCTCCCAGGATTCTTCCTGTGGATGCCGGGTTCTCATACCCACTTCCTTGAGGAACTGCTTTAGGACATCTCCGATGTTTCCCTGTGGAAACCGATGTAACCTGCTGCAGAAAAGGAGAACTATGGTAAACTTACCATTGTTAACTCTCTTTCTGCGAGGTGTATTGGGTTCCACAGGGCACCTGCCCTGATGCACCTAGCTTCTTTGGGTTTGTATGGCATTAGCCGCTGGTCCCTTCTCGTGTCGTGAGAATGTGGTTCTATGTGACTAACGTCTACCTTCTCTCTTACCTGCTCCTGCATTGGACTGGTTTACGAAACTGAGCTCAGAGTGCCTGGAGGCGGGGCTATAGAGGAGGCCCCAATGCATCCTGGGACAGCCTAAAGCTTTAGCCTGTTGGTGCCTCTGGATCAAGATCCACTCTACCCCCCCCCCTCCATGTTTCCCTGTGGAATCCAATGTACCTCGCAGAAAGAGAGTTAACAAAGGCAAGTTAACAATGGCAAGTCTACCATAACTCTCCGCAAAGATGGCGCAAATCTGACAACGGCTTAGAACTGTAGGATTGTGGATGGAGAGAATCCAGGCCAGGTGTTGCTATTAGCCTGAGTGGAGATGAAGCTTATTGAGAAGCAGCTAAAAGGGTTTCAGACAAAAGAAGCACTGCTTCTGTTGGTGAACAAACTGCCCAGGTAATAGGACAGTGGGGTGGCTACTGTTATGGGTCCTGGACCTTAGGGTGAACTTGTGTTTGTACATTTTGAAGATTATGTGAACCCTGCTTTGTGTAACTGTCATGTGAATCCTGCACCTGCTTGTGTAACTGCTTGTAGTTGAGAATAAAGGTATCTTAGATTTTACTCCGGACTATGGGGGTCATTCAGCCCCGTTCGCACGCTGCCTTTTTTCGCAGCCGTGCGATCGGGTCTGGTGAGCGCACGCGCATGCACCGCAATGCGCAGGCATGTCGGCCACCGGCGACGGGGATCGCCGGACAACAACAGAACTTACGAAGAAAGCGATCGCAATAAGATTGTCAGGAAGTGAGGGGTGCACTGCCAATGCCACTCCCACCATAAATGCACTTTATTTACACCAGCTCTGGGCTCGTAAAGATTGGCTGTCATCCTATTGTTTTATATTGGATGCATCTTGCGCTTCCACATGCAATAAATGCAGTATTTTAGAGAAAAACTGAGAAGTTTCCATGAGAGAGAAGGTTCAACTCTTGATGTGCTGCTTATACTTCTGCATGGTTGACCTCTTTATATTTGTCTGCCTGTCCATTCATCAGTCAGTGCTCTGGTCAGTAAAATAGCTTGGGTCAGACTACTGTACCTAAGTACTGCTACCAGCAAACAAGTACAGTTCAATCAACGCCCGAGGGGGCCTAAGAGCAGCGGGCCTCCTCCTCTGACCAGCATAGTTTGGTGGGTGGTCAGACAGGCAGTGATTGGCTTAACAATTCAATAATTATATATAAAGTGGGGCAAGGGGGCAGTAAATCAATAAATATACATAAAAAGGGTGGGTCAGTGACTGGGGCTAACATTGCCTGGTGCGGGTGTACTACAAATGGCCGGCTGTCAGGATCCCGGTGCGCAGCTAACCAGTGCCGGGATCCCGACAGCTGGAATGCCGGCAGCCGGGTGAGCGCAAAAGAGCCCCTTGCACGCTGCGGTCACGGTGGCGAGCTACGCGCACCACGCTATTTATTCTCCCTCCAGGGGTGTCGTGGACACCCCAAAAGGAGAGAACAGTTGTCGGTATACCGTCGGTCGGTATCCCGGCGCCGGTATGCTGAGCGCCGGGATCCCGACAGCTGGTATATCAAGTGCCACCCGTCTGGTGCTGGATGCTTGGATTTTAATAGGTTTTTGTACATTTGAAAATTATAATGCCTTATGACTAAATACTGGGGCTGCTCCTAATTTGCATATTCAATCAGATCCAGAAGGATAATCAGTCTCCTTTTATTCTTGCCTCCTGTATGACTAACATATATTCATCGCTAAAAGCTTGACTGTTACATAAGCTGTAAACTTGTTGTGTTGCTTTTTCTTAAAAAATTATTATATGAGATTTAAAAATGTGTCAGTATCAGTTTGTTGTTCGATTTGTAGCAATATTTTATGTTTACGTATTACTAAATTTATATGTAATTATCTTTATGTTATGGACAGCACTCCTTTCCATATTTCTTGAGACAGGGAAGTAAGCTGGAATTACACAGTGGACTAAGTTGGAGTGACACAGTGGGGTGACCTGGAGTGGCGCAGGGGAGTCAGTTGGAGTGACATAGGAGGATGGCACTAGGAGGCACAGGAGGAGGATGGTGGTGAGACTCAGGGGGGATGACATTGGTGAGATGAGGTGGGAAGGGCGCTAGACATATGCAGTGGGAATGATGTTGGTAAAACGCAGAGGGAATGGCGCTGGAGAGATGCAGGGGGAATGATGTTGGTGAGATGAGGAGGGAATGGCGCTGGAGATATGCAGTGGGAATGATGTTGGTAAGATGCAGAGGGAATGGCGCTGGAGAGATGCAGGGGGAATGATGTTGGTGAGATGAGGAGGGAATGGCGCTGGAGATATGCAGTGGGAATGATGTTGTTAAGACGCAGAGGGAATGGCGCTGGAGAGATGCAGGGGAAATGACGTTGGTGAGATGACATAAAAATGAGACTGCGCTTCTGACTTTGATGAAAATGTTATCGATAATTAAAACATATACACTACACTCCTATAACCACAAACACGTTTCTCCGCCTCCGGGCTGGTGTCAGTGGCTTCCTCAGTGTTAGAAATGTTCCCTTATTATTTGCTGGATCTGATATAATCTTCATGCTGTTGGATTTTATCTTAACCCATGTGCTACATTGCATGAATGCATATGATTGAATTACTAACCGCTTTGGAAGTGCTAATACTTTGGAGAAAGTTGCATGCCTTACTAACTGTGCCATTATAACCTGTTTTCAAGCATGGATTCAAAGTCTGAATTATTTTAAGGGGTGGCCTCATTGGGACTGAGACTTAACTAAACACCTTGTTTGCAGGCAAATGATCAAATAAGAATTGTCTGTGGAGAAATTTGGGGATATTATATTGTCAAGGCTCAGGGGCTTTTTATTAGAATTGTGATCTATATTTATTGTACTGTATGTGTAATTTTATGATACTGGCCGGTATCTATGTAGTGCATATGTTTTAATTATCAATACAATTTTCATCAAAGTCAGAAGCGCAGTCTCATTATTTTTATATTGTTTTTGCTGTTTGAGGATATTGGGATTTTTTCCTTGAGATTAGCTGCTCTAACTTTAATGACCGCGCTAGGGGTATATTCATAGTAAAGTTGTTGAGATGATGTGGGAATGGTGGTGGAGATATGCAGTGGGAATGATGTTGGTAAGATGAGGAGGGAATTGCGCTGGAGATATGCAGGGGGAATGACGTTGGTAAGATGAGGTGGGAATGGTGGTGGAGATATGCAGTGGGAATGATGTTGGTAAGACACAGAGGGAACGGCGCTGGAGAGATGCAGTGGGAATAACGTTGGTGAGATGAGGAGGGAATGGCGCCGGAGATATGCAGTGGGAATAATGTTGGTAAGACGCAGAGGGAATGGCGCTGGAGAGATGCAGTGGGAATGACGTTGGTGAGATGAGGAGGGAATGGTGGTGGAGATATGCAGTGGGAATGATGTTGGTAAAACGCAGAGGGAATGGCGCTGGAGAGATGCAGGGGGAATAACAGTGAGATGAGGAGGGAATGGCACTGGAGAGATGCAGGGGGAATGAGGTTAGTGAGATGAGGAGGGAATGGTGCTGGAGATATGCAGTTGGAATAACGTTGGTGAGATGAGTAGGGAATGGCGCCGGAGATATGCAGTGGGAATAATGTTGGTAAGACGCAGAGGGTATGGCGCTGGAGAGATGCAGTGGGAATGACGTTGGTGAGATGAGGAGGGAATGGTGGTGGAGATATGCAGTGGGAATGATGTTGGTAAAACGCAGAGGGAATGGCGCTGGAGAGATGCAGGGGGAATAACAGTGAGATGAGGAGGGAATGGTGCTGGAGATATGCAGTTGGAATAACGTTGGTGAGATGAGTAGGGAATGGCGCCGGAGATATGAAGTGGTAATAATGTTGGTAGGATGCAGAGGAAATGGCGCTGGAGAGATACAGGGCGGATGACATTGGTGAATGAGGTGGGAATGGTGGTGGAGATATGCAGTGGGAATGATGTTGGTAAGACGCAGAGGGAATGGCACTGGAGAGATGTAGGGGGAATTACATTGGTGAGATGAAGAGGGAATGGCGCTGGAGAGATGCAGGGGGAATAACAGTGAGATGAGGAGGGAATGGCACTGGAGAGATGCAGTGGGAATGATGTTGGTAAGACGCAGAGGAAATGGCACTGGAGAGATGTAGGGGGAATGACGTTGGTGAGATGAAGAGGGAATGGCGCTGGAGATATGCAGTGGAAATAATGTTGGTAAGATGCAGAGGGAATGGTGCTGGGGAGGTGCAGGGCGGATGACATTGGTGAGATGAGGTGGGAATGGCGCTGGAGATATGCAGTGGAAATGACGTTGGTGAGATGAGAGGGGATGGCACTGGAGATATGCAGTGGAAATAATGTTGGTAAGACGCAGAGGGAATGGTGCTGGGGAGGTGCATGGCGGATGACATTGGTGAGATGAGGTGGGAATGGCGCTGGAGATATGCAGTGGAAATGACGTTGGTGAGATGAGAGGGGATGGCACTGGAGATATGCAGTGGAAATAATGTTGGTAAGATGCAGAGGGAATGGTGCTGGGGAGGTGCAGGGCGGATGACATTGGTGAGATGAGGTGGGAATGGCGCTGGAGATATGCAGTGGGAATGACGTTGGTGAGATGAGGAGGGAATGGCGCTGGAGATATGCAGTGGGAATGACGTTGGTGAGATGAGAGGGAATGGCGCTGGAGATATGCAGTGGGAATGACGTTGGTGAGATTAGGAGAGAATGGCGCTGGAGATATGCAGTGGGAATGACGTTGGTGAGATGAGAGGGGATGGCACTGGAGATATGCAGTGGGAATGACGTTGGTGAGATGAGAGGGAATGGCGCTGGAGATATGCAGTCGGAATGACGATGGTGAGATGAGGTGGGAATGGCGCTGGAGATATGCAGTGGGAATGACGTTGATGAGAGGGGATGGCACTGGAGATATGCAGTGGGAATGACGTTGGTGAGATGAGAGGGAATGGCGCTGGAGATATGCAGCGGGAATTACGTTGGTGAGATGAGAGGGGATGGCACTGGAGATATGCAGTGGGAATGACGTTGGTGAGATGAGAGGGAATGGCGCTGGAGATATGCAGTGGGAATGACGTTGGTGAGATGAGGAGAGAATGGCGCTGGAGATATGCAGTGGGAATGACGTTGGTGAGATGAGAGGGGATGGCACTGGAGATATGCAGTGGGAATGACGTTGGTGAGATGAGAGGGGATGGCACTGGAGATATGCAGTGGGAATGACGTTGGTGAGATGAGAGGGAATGGCGCTGGAGATATGCAGTCGGAATGACGATGGTGAGATGAGGAGGGAATGGCACTGGAGATATGCAGTGGGAATGATGCTGGTAAGATGCAGAGGGAATGGAGACTTATCAAGAGAGTCCTACCAACTGAGACAATTCTCTGGTGAGACATTTATGCCAGCAGAAAAAAAGAATATGATACACAGGAAATAGACAACTACACCCATCCGTAAAACAACAAACATAAATAATGTGCATTTTTTTAATAGATTTATTCTGCTGAAGCAACTTATACATAGGAAATAAAAATCGTTAGTGCATACTCTGGCCAGGAGTACAATTAATTTCTAAACTATACAACACGGGGGGGGGGGGGGAGAACATATTTCCATGTTACAAATAAATGTTTACAAATAACTATAACTATAACAGTCAGAAGGAAAATAATCCTACCACCTGCATCAGGCACCATGGCAGAAAGCTTATTTCCTGCAGCAGTTACAGTCATAGAATAGCTTCAGAACCTTAAATGTTTCAGAATTTGTTCCTCTTAGTAATGTTAGTGCCCGGGAGGAAATACATACTATAACCCGGCAGTCGGCATAGGACTAACCCTCCGGGGGTGTTGGCTACAGCTAGCTCTTGTGGGTGGCGGCTAGGGCTAAAACCCCCATTGTGCCTAACCCTAACCCCCACCCCAATACTCACTTTCGGGATGTCGGTAGTCGGTGATCCAGTGCCAGTCTCATGAGTGGTGGCGGGATTATGGCGTAGGTCACATGACCGCCAACATCCCGACAGCCGGGATGCTAAACGGAGGGATTATCTTTTTCTCTAACGTCCTAAGTGGATGCTGGGGACTCCGTCAGGACCATGGGGATTAGCGGCTCCGCAGGAGACAGGGCACAAAAATAAAGCTTTAGGATCAGGTGGTGTGCACTGGCTCCTCCCCCTATGACCCTCCTCCAAGCCTCAGTTAGGTTTTTGTGCCCGTCCGAGCAGGGTGCAATCTAGGTGGCTCTCCTAAAGAGCTGCTTAGAAAAAGTTTTTTAGGTTTTTTATTTTCAGTGAGTCCTGCTGGCAACAGGCTCACTGCATCGAGGGACTTAGGGGAGAGAATTTCAACTCACCTGCGTGCAGGATGGATTGGATTCTTAGGCTACTGGACACCATTAGCTCCAGAGGGAGTCGGAACACAGGTCTCACCCTGGGGTTCGTCCCGGAGCCGCGCCGTCGACCCCCCTTGCAGATGCCGAAGTTGAAGAGGTCCAGAGGTCCAGAAACAGGCGGCAGAAGACTTTCAGTCTTCATAAGGTAGCGCACAGCACTGCAGCTGTGCGCCATTGTTGTCAGCACACTTCATACCAGCGGTCACTGAGGGTGCAGGGCGCTGGGGGGGGCGCTCTGGGCAGCAATGTATTATACCTTTTTTATGGCTAAAATACATCACATATAGCCCTTGAGGCTATATGGATGTATTTAACCCCTGCCAGATCTCACAAACTCCGGGAGAAGAGCCCGCCGTTTTAGGGGGCGGGGCCTATTCTCCTCAGCACACGGCGCCATTTTCCTGCTCAGCTCTGCTGAGAGGAAGGCTCCCAGGCTCTCCCCTGCACTGCACTACAGAAACAGGGTTAAAACAGAGAGGGGGGGCACTTATTTGGCGATATGATTACATATGTGAAAATGCTATAAGGGAAAACACTTGTATAAGGGGTTGTCCCTGTATAATTATAGCGTTTTTGGTGTGTGCTGGCAAACTCTCCCTCTGTCTCCCCAAAGGGCTAGTGGGGTCCTGTCCTCTATCAGAGCATTCCCTGTGTGTGTGCTGTGTGTCGGTACGTGTGTGTCGACATGTAGGAGGACGATGTTGGTGAGGAGGCGGAGCAAATTGCCTGTATGGGTGATGTCACTCTCTAGGGAGTCGACACCGGAATGGATGGCTTATTTAGGAATTACGTGATAATGTCAACACGATGCAAGGTCGGTTGACGACATGAGACGGCCGGCAAACAAATTAGTACCTGTCCAGGCGTCTCAGACACCGTCAGGGGCTTGTAAAAACGCCCATTTACCTCAGTTGGTCGACACAGACACAGACACGGACACTGACTTCAGTGTCGACGGTGAAGAAACAAACGTATTTTCCTTTAGGGCCACACGTTACATGTTAAGGGCAATGAAGGAGGTGTTACATATTTCTGATACTACAAGTACCACAAATAAGGGTATTATGTAGGGTGGGAATAATCTACTTGTAGTTTTTCCTGAATCAGATAAATTAAAGTGTGTGATGATACGTGGGTTTCCTCCGATGGAAAATTATTGGAGGTATACCTTTTCCCGCCAGAAGTGAGGGCGAGTTGGGAAACACACCTTAGGGTGGATAAGGCGCTCACACGCTTATAAAAACAAGTGGCGTTACCGTCTCCAGATACGGCCGCCCTCAAGGAGCCAGCTGATAGGAAGCTGAAAAATATCCTAAGAAGTATATACACACATACTGGTGTTATACTACGACCAGCAATCGCCTCAGCCTGGATGTGCAGCGCTGGGGGGGCTTGGTCGGATTTCCTGACTGAAAATATTGATACCCTTGACAGGAACAATATTTTATTGACTATAGAGCATTTTAAGGATGCATTTCTATATATGCGAGATGCGCAGAGGGATATTTGCATTCTGGCATCAAGAGTAGATGTGATGTCCATATCTGCCAGACGATGTTTATAGACACGACAGTGGTCAGGTGATGCAGATTCCAGACGGCACATGGAAGTATTGCCGTATAAAGGGGCGGTCCATCGGACCTGGTGGCCATGGCAACAGCTGGAAAATCCACTTTTGTTACCCCAAGTCACATCTCAGCAGAAAAGGACACAGTCTTTTCAGTCTCAGTCCTTTCGTACCCATAAAGGCAGGCGGGCAAAAGGCCAGTCATATCTGCCCAGGGTTAGAGGAAAGGGAAGAAGACTGCAGCAGGCAGCCCATTCCCAGGAACAGAAGTCCTCCACAGCTTCTGCCAACTCCGCAGCATGACGCTGGGGCCATACAAGCGGACTCAGGTGCGGTGGGGGGTCATCTCAAGAGTTTCAGCACGCAGTGGGCTCACTCGCAAGTGGACTCCTGGATCCTACACGTAGTATCCCAGGTGTACATTGGAAATTCGAGACGTCTTCCCCTCACAAGTTCCTGAAGTCTGCGTTACCAACGTCTCCCTCCGACAGGGAGGCAGTATTGGAAAAAAATTCACAGGCTGTATTCCCAGCACGTGATAATCAAAGTACCCCTCCTACAACAAGGGAAGGGGTATTATTCCACACTATATTGTGGTACTGAAGCCAAACGGCTCGGTGAGATCTAAAAGATTTGAACAATTACATACAAGGGTTCAAATCAAGATGGAGTCACTCAGAGCAGTGATAGCGAACCAGGACGATATGGTGTCACTGGATATCAGGGACGCTTACCTACAAGTCCAAATTT
This sequence comes from Pseudophryne corroboree, assembly GCF_028390025.1. Classification (NCBI taxonomy): domain Eukaryota; kingdom Metazoa; phylum Chordata; class Amphibia; order Anura; family Myobatrachidae; genus Pseudophryne; species Pseudophryne corroboree. The sequence goes on along the minus strand of NC_086450.1, from coordinate 83,487,107 downwards.
TGCCTTTCTCACCAAGGGTATCTCAGGTTCGTGGTACAGAACTGTCACTATCAGTTCAGACGCTGCCGTTTGGATTGTCCACGGCACCCCGGGTCTTTACCAAGGTAATGGCCGAAATGATGATTCTTCCTAAAAGAAATATGGACGCTTTCCTGATAAGGGCAAGGTCCAGAGAACAGTTGGCGGTCGGAGTAGCACTATCTCAAGTAGTTCTACGACAGCACGAGTGGATTCTAAATATTCCAAAATCGCAGCTTTTTCCGACGACACGTCTAATGTTCCTAGGGATGATTCTGGACACAGTCCAGAAAAGGATGTTTTCTCCCGGAGAAGAAAGCCAGGGAGTTATCCGAGCTAGTCAGGAACCTCCTAAAACCAGGAAAAGTATCAGTGCATCATTGCACAAAGGGTCCTGTGAAAAATGGTGGTTTCTTACAAAGCGATCCCGTTCGGTAGATTTCACGCAAGAACCTTTCAGTGGGATCTGCTGGGAAAATGGTCCGGATCGCATCTTCAGATGCATCAGCGGATAACCCTGTCTCCAAGGACAAGGGTGTTTCTTCTGCGGTGGCTGCAGAGTGCTCATCTATGAAAGGGCCGCAGATTCGGCATTCAGGACTGGGTCCTGGTGACCACGGATGCCAGCCTGAGTGGCTGGGGAGCAGTCACACAAGGAAAAAATTTCCAGGGAGTGTGATCAAGTCTGGAGACTTCTCTCCACATAAATATACTGGAGCTAAGGCCAATTTACAAGGCTCTAAGCTTAGCAAGACCTCTGCTTCAAGGTCAGCCGGTATTGATCCAGTAGGACAACATCACGGCAGTCGCCCACGAAAACAGGGCGGCACAAGAAGCAGGAGGGAAATGGCAGAAACTGCAAGGATTCTTCGCTGGGCGAAAAATCATGTGATAACACTCTCAGCAGTGTTAATTCCGGGAGTGGAAAACTGGGAAGCAGACTTCCTCAGCATAACCTCCACCCGGGAGAGTGGGGACTTCAGCGGGAAGTCTTCCACATGATTGTAAACCGTTGGGAAAAACCAAAGGTGGACATGATGGCGTCCCGCCTGAACAAAAAACTAGACAGATATTGCGCCAGGTCAAGGGACCCTCAGGCAATAGCGGTGGACGCTCTGGTAACACTGTGGGTGTACCAGTCATGGTATGTGTTCCCTCCTATACATCTCATACCAAAAGTACTGAGAATCAAGGAGATGAGTAAGAACGATACTCGTGGTTCCGGATGGGTCAAGAAGGACTTGGTACCCGGAATTTCAAGAGATTCTCACGGAAGAACCGTGGCCTCTACCTTTAAGAAAGGACCTGCTCCAGCAGGGGCCTTGTCTGTTCCAAGACTTACCGCGGCTGCGTTTGACGGCATGGCAATTGAACGCCGGATCCTGAAAGGACATTCCAGATGAAGTCATCCCTACCCTGGTCGAAGCCAGGAAGGATGTAATCGCAAAACATTTTCACCGCAATTGGCGAAAATATGTTGCGTGGTGTGAGGCCAAGAAGGTCCCTACAGAGGAATTCCAACTGGGTCGTTTCCTACATTTCCTGAAAACAGGACTGTCTATGGGCCTAAAATTAGGGTCCATTAAGGTTCAAATTTCGACCCTGTCAAATTTATTCCAGAAAGAACTGGCTTCAGTGCCTGAAGTTCAGACGTTTGTAAAAGGGGTACTGCATATACAGCCTCCTTTTGTGCCCCCAGTGGCACCTTGGGATCTCAATGTTGTTTTGAGTTTCCTAAAGTCACATTGGTTTGATCCACTCACCACTGTGGACTTAAAATATTTCACATGGAAGGTGAAGATTCTATTAGCCCTGGCTTCAGCCAGGCGTCTGTCAGAATGGGCGGCTTTATCATATAAAAGCCCTTACTTAATTTTTCATTCTGACAGGGCAGAATTGAGGACTCGTCCTCAATTTCTCCTTAAGGTGTTTTCTGTTTTTCACATGAACCAACCTATTGTGGTACCTGCGGCTACTAGGGACTTGGAGGACTCCAAGTTACTTGACGTTGTCAGGGCCCTGAAAATATATGTTTCCAGGACGACTGGAGTCAGAAAATCTGACTCGCTGTTTAGCCTGTATGCACCCAACAAGATGGGTGCTCCTGCTTCTAAACAGACGATTGCTCGCTGGATTTGTAGTACAATTCAGCTTGCTCATTCTGTGGCAGGCTTGCCACAGACAAAATCAGAAAAAGCCCATTCCACAAGGAAGTGGGCTCATCTTGGGCGACTGCCTGAGGGGTCTCGGCTTTACAACTTTGCTGAGCATTTACTTGGTCAGGGGCAAACACGTTTGCTAAATTCTACAAATTTGATACCCTGGCTGAGGAGGACATGGAG